>NC_088103.1:24928403-25606903 GCF_036370855.1 Dromaius novaehollandiae
AAGCTTTCATGATGGCTGGACATCTGCCTTCTACATCCTTCTATACCCTACCACACCACATTGTGCCCTTTGCTACCCCAGCATTCCTGCTCCCACAGCACTTTCAATGCCAGGCTTGGTGCCACTACCCACACCTGCTGTCGGGCAGCACAGAAGGACCACTGCTCCCTCTTACCACGTATTCATCAATGAACTGGCGGAGGTCTTTAAAGCCATGCTTTTCTGCTATGGTGTTCGGATAGTGGCCATATTTGTTGGCTACACTGTAGGCCTGCAGTGCTCCGGGGCATGTAAGCAGCAGGGCAGTGAGGTTCTTCAGCCCATATCTTGCAGAAAAGTGAAGCAGTGTTGGCAGCTCTTCATCCCTCTGATCTGTGAGAACAAAGGCCCTTTAAAATCTAAGCTTCTCTTTAGCAGAAACAGAGCCAGCAAGTGAGAAACAGACTTCCTAGCAAAGACACAGACCAAAGCAGGTATGAAAGCCCTGAAAAGTATATATACCATTTCAAAATGGAGCTAGCTCTGCATGAATGAACCAGAGTTAACTAGTGCATCTCCAGGTTTGAGTCCTATGACCTTTAGTGGGGAATCTTGCACTGTAAAAGCTGAAGGTATGTAGGATCACAGGATTGGAAGGACCTTCCCTAAATCATCATTCCAACACGAACCAGCTGGTGTAAGGCACACATGTCATGGTGCCACACTCATCCAGCTAGTCAGTGCCCATTCTGCACATTAGAGCAGAGTCATGGAGTTGGGGAGAAATGCCACACATGACTGGGAGAAGGACAAGGGAGAAAATATGGGAGACATTTGGGGGGCACTGTCTTTTCACTTTGGCTGTTTGAAGCTGTCCACATGGCTCTGTTCGTCACAATGCAAGGACATGAAACTGACGCATGTAGTAAAAAGGGTCACCCAAACCAAAGAGCAGCTTCCCTTCTATAGTCATCAGAATTTTAGCTTTCTGGATGAGATCCAACATTTCGAGACAGCCTGTGTATGTACTATGCACTGCAGTGTTAAGAAGCTCCAAGGTACCTTCAAGAAACACAACAGTTACAGAGGAAGTTTAAAAAGAAAGAAAGAAAGAAAGAAAGAAAGAAGAAAGAAGAAAAACCAACTTTCAGCTTACTTGTTGTCATATCTTCTTCTTCCAGCTGGTTGATTCCAAACAGGTGTAAGCCACTGGCAGGAATATTCTTCTTCAGTGACTCAGTCAGCAGTTTGTCCAGTGCTTCTATGCTGTACGGCACAATTTTAAAGGCCTAGAGGTAAATGGAAAGTGATTTTATTTGGGGAAATTTGAAAATTCAGTCAAGTAGAGATCTGTAAGGTGATTTAGCAAGGTTTACTTAAGATGCATCAGAAAACACTAGACATAAATACAGACGGTGCCAATGTTCAGATCAAGCAAGGAACATGTACAGCTTCTTGGTCCAGAAATAGAGTACCTTGATCTGAATTGATATGAACAGATGAGATTTTTATACTCCAAAGGCAGCCTGAAAAGCATACAAACAAGACAGAATGCAAGGAGAAAGTCAGTCACGTAACTGGAAGCAGGGACGACAATTACTTCCTACTTCCTCGACTAGTATTACTCACTTCTGAAACTGTGCCAATGAAGGGTAATTCCTGCTCTAAGCAGGAACCAGTTCACTGTGAATTACTCTGGCATACACTCTGGGCTTGGCTTTTGGAACTGGTTCTTAAACAAAGACTGTGAAGCATGCCTGTTTCCCAAGTAGAAGCACAGTCCAGTACCAACTGCTCTGTAACTTGAACTAAAAAGGAAAGGGAGAAGAGACTCCTCAGTCCTGACCATGCTGGTGACTATCAATACTCTGTAGGCTTCTGCTTTGTGGCTGATCAGGGACATACAGACAGGCAGCAAAGGCAACAGAGCTAGAGAACTTGCTCATGAAAGCTTAACACCCCCCCCCCCCCCCCAGTAGTGTTCAGGTACCCTAAGTGTTCAAAATAGGCCATGAGAACTCAGGACTGTCTTTAAAAAATAGGTATTAAGAATAAATTGAGTTACTTTTATTTTACTCTATTTCATTCAGCTAGTCAGAATCTTTGCTACCTTTTCACGTCTTTTCCAAAAATCCTTAGGTACAGATTTCCAACCAATCTATTTCTTTGTGTACTTCTGTTCAAGTTCTGTCATTCCAATTTTTCTACTCATGCTTTTGCTAAAAGGCGATGTTGTTAGGCTACCCCAAAAATATTGCATTTTTTTTTGGAAGAGCTATCTCATAGCAGGCGTTTTTGCTTATGTCCACTTGTCTGCCATCTGAAACAGCTAGGTTCCAAAGCAGCTGTTTGCTAGAGTCATTACCTGGCACATGAACTGCACTGGGTTAGCTGCATTAGCCAACAGACTGCTGATTTCCTCCATATCAGTATGATAGACGATGCTTGTTTCTCCCACCATCAAGTCCCCTGAATATATCTGCATAGGTACTGTCCCAGAGGTTAAATCTTTGAAAAGAAAGAGAAGAAATCACCATTAAGAGTAAACAATGGGAATGAGTCTTCATCAAGTGACCTGAGGATAGGAGAGGTGTCGAAATGCCAGCTGGATACCGAAAGAGTTTACATTGTGAATTCATGAAAAGTCATGAAAAACAAGATGTTGGTCTGAACACCACGTAGGAAAGTACTTTGGAAGCACCTTCTTCGGAGCCCCGTTAATGCACATCACCGCTGACCCATGGGGCCTCTGCTAACCCTAGTCTGGCTCCCTAATGTTAACAGCACACCACCCCAAATTACAGAACCTCACAACCTCCCTAGTCCTGGCTTTCACTGGAGCAATCTCCAAACCATGCCACAGAATATGAAGGCTGGGAAAAAGGAGGAGAGGAACTGGAAAAGTCACTAGAAATTCTGCATCCCTCTCAGCCTCACTAGCCTCTGTGAATGAAATCAGCTTAAAAGAACTCCAGTTCTGCAACTTTATCCAGGCATAGGAATTATCTTCTACATCTGCCTTGGGAGCTTCTTGATTTTATGCAAGAGTCTGTTTTTTCCTCTCTTTGAAACACAAGTATTTTGAATCCAACTGATATTAATCTTTCCCTGTATATATGCCTGATTGTGACAAGTCAGGAAACCACTGGAAGAGTAACTGTTACATGTGTAAGGAATTAAAAATTTATTTCACTTACTGTTACAAACTGCGGGGTTAACATACTTAGAGACTCCATCAACATGAAGATCATGTTTATAATACAAAGTGCAAGTTAGTTTCCAGGTCCATGTTTAAATTAGAGGTCTTGATTTAGAACAGATTAAGTTGAACTTTTTAATGTGGCTGAGATCACCTCCCTTAAATCCATGCACCTCCCTGACTTTATGGGAGTTGCTATAGTGACTATTGGTGTCTGTTCCCAGAACTGGCACATTGACTCTTCAAGAGGACAGACCAAAGTGGATTAAATAAAACCATCCTGGGAATCTACTATAAATCTATAAGACACTTCTGAGATCTTGCCCGTAGACTTCAGTGAACCTAAAGTTCAGACAACCTAAACTTCTGTAAATATAAGTATCTACAATGACTGAACAACTCTGATTTAAAAGGCAAGCTAGGATAAACAGTTTCAGTTCTGATCTCACACAGTTCTTCACACTAAGTATGTGATATTATAATCACGAAATTATTTAGTGGCACTTAACCTTCTCTTGGCAGCCTGCCAATACTAATATGGTGGTGGTAAAAACACACAGTGCTTTAAAAGCTGTAATCTGCTCTCTGAACTCCCAGTAAAATGCCTTCACACTGCCACCCTACCACTACTGAGGGACAAACTAGAGACCCTGAGCAGCAATTTCTCTCAGTTCTACACTACAAAAGTATCACAGATGGGAATACACGTTCAAGATTTCCTGGCCTCTGATTTTCCTGTGTTACAACCCCTACCTTGTACCCCTCTGTTACTTTTCACAACACGTACTTTAGGAGAGAAAGGAAGGAAAGAGGGGAAAAAAAGCTTCAACCCATCTTACTTGGAGCCTCCACAGAGAATGTGTACTCGTTCTCCATCTTGGCCAGCACACGCACAGACGATGCATTTTCTGGTGAGAATTCAACTTCAGTTTTCACTTTGCCATCTAGTTTACATTTCATGATAATATAAACTGTTGTCTGCACCTAAGAGCAAAGGCATTAGTTCACAATGTAAGAACATTTACTTTGTTGAAGTTCCTTTTCCAAGGATTTTCTTATCATTGCAACTAAATTATCATCAATTATTTCCATGGTCCTGAATAGTTTTCAGGAGCTTCTTCCCGTGGTGGATTAGCTAGGTAGCTGGTTTCTTGTTACAAACTTGCACCAGCACAGATGCAGGCATTAAGCTGATGAATTCTGTGACACCAGAAACTCTCTGACTTGCCATGTAGTTTGAACTACATCAGCCTCTTTCCTCAAACAGCACAGCCCCATTCCAACCAGAAAAAAAGGAACTTTGAATTAAAATGAGCATATTTCAGAGATGAAAGGGCTTGCAGCAGCTCCCTCAGATTATCCTTATTTTTTCTATTTGTCTTTAGCCAGGGCTTTGTTTAAAAGGCAAAAATTTCAGTTTGTAATAGCAGGGCCAGTGAGAGTTTCAAACAATTCAGCTATTACATTAACTTTTCCATTTTACTGAGTCCTCCACTATGGCCTGAGACTTGTCTAATTTCTACTTAGCTGAATTATGAAGGTGAATTTCTGGATCAGACTCTCAGTTTCGGAAACCAGGAGACTTCTGGGCCACGTTTTGTGGTACCCATCCATACTGCAAGTGTCGTACTTCTCAGCTCTCATCCAGTCAGGATTTTAAAGATCACCAAGACCTGGGTTGTGGATGCTTACATGGCTTACTACATTACATAATATAATAACTGATCTGAGAGAAACCTGAAGAGACTTTCATGCCCATAATCTTATGCCAACAATAATCATTGCCTGGGCCAATGGAAGCAGCCCAGCAGCTGTAGATAACTCAAATGTTTCTGAGTATCTTAGGATCTCCTCAGTCCTGGACCTTCTACAGCTTTATCACAAGTTCAGGACTCCATTCCCTAGACACTCCTTGCCATGCTGTAGTTAATGTATTTATCCTCAAAACACAGACAAGCCAAGGCAAAACAATTTTACTTACCTCACAGTCACTGTAAAGCATATTTTGTTAATATCTGTCAGCTTATAGCACTGGAGAAATTCCTCCAGCAAGGAAGTCAAGATATCAAGATAGGCATCCAACTCTGGGAAACAGGTGAAGTGAATGCAGTAACAGATGCCCAATAAATATGCAGGGATACAACAGTATTCCCATGGATAGGCAAATAGAGCTGATAGAAAAAAATTCAGATAGATCCACTTTTCTCTCTTTTAAGCCGACTATTCTGTAAGAGCTTGAAGCAATCCAGCAATCTGCTGATTTCTCAAACAAACGCTTGCTGGGGTCAGCTCCCAAGCCACACGTACACCAAAGCATGAACACAGAGCTCAGGTGAGGATACTTCCTAAAATGTCAGTTCCTTTCTTTCAGTCCTCCCTCCTCACTGACAGAACGCTATTCCAATCCAAGAGCAGATTACATCCATGCTATGAGGCACATATTGAGAAACTACCAAATAGCCCAACACTATACAGCTGTGACTCTTGCTACAGGCTGAAATCCAGTACACACCTAGTGCAGCTTCAGTGTCTGCCTGGCAGCATGCAATAAACCCATGTACCTGGCTACAGGAATTGCAGTGTCATTTTTATCATGCCCAGTACCTGCCAGGGCAGAAGGGAAGTTCTAATAGCTATTTTCAGGCTTGTTACTCTCTCTGCTCTTTCCCTGCAGGGGAGTGTGTGCTGTTTACTTCTAGTCTAACTGAAGAGTAGGGCCAATAGCATTCCAGAGCTCCTTTGCGAAATCACAAGTGAGGCAGGCTGTTGCTTTTGAATTTGAGCCTTTTTGTTTAATTTTTTCAGGCCTCTGCACAGCATGAAGATAAGGCTTTAAGTAAAAGCAGAGGTTCCCAGAATCACAAGATTCCTTTAGTTGGTGCTTTAAGAAAAAGCACCAAGAGAAATTTAAAATCCCATGAACTAGCAAAACTGATACGAGTAAGGGAAAAACATCCAACACTCTGTCTCAGTGCACTGGAGCTTGAATCTGCCCCTACCATAATCATATGAGGAGGAAATAATGTAAAACAGCAGTCACACTTCAGTGAACCTTTGTTGAACTGTTAGCTTTGATGTTTCCTCTGACAACCAGTCCCTCCCACACTAGCGCTTCACACCTCAAAACTATGCAATGAAAGTCCAAGCTACACTGATTGGAAAGTACACCACAGAGGAGGTGAAGCTAGTCGTGCCACACACTTTTCTCCTGGCACGTGATATTACAGTTTTTCTGTCCAAGGAGATGCTACACTAAGAAATGCTGGTTTTCCGACAAGAAGCCATGATCCAAGCTCTTTGCAGGCACTTGCAGGATATGCAACAGAACTGTTGTATTAGACTGCATATTAGACTGCATCCAGTTTCTGGAGTTAATAGGTTCATTACAATCACCTTGCTCCACTTTCTAGATGGGGATTCTAGAGCGTGAACCTGCTTCACAATACACCAGACAAGCAGTGAGGTTAATGAGACTGTCAAGAATGACATTGCAGCCTACAAAACACTGGGCACTGCCTGCCACCTAGCTCTTTTCGCAGCCTAGGGAAGTGAACTCATGAAACAGACACTGAAGACAGGTGGCTGTGAATGAAGGTGGCAGAAAAGGAATTAGGGACTGCTCCCCAGCCCAGTAATGCTGTGCATTAAAGATGTGCATAAGGTGTTGCATCAGCCCACAACAAGAATGCTGTCAAGGAGCGGACATACAGTACCCCACAACGTATGTGGTCAGGTTGCACCACTGGATAGTCCCCCATGCTCTTGGATGACCCATACTCTTCATTCATGGCAAGTCTGGAGGAGTAATCTGGGTTCTTCTCGTCTTCTGCCTCTGTGTCAGTCACAGAGTCACAGCCCGAGTCTAAAATAAAGCATACAGAGTCCTGTTACATCATTCTCATTTGCTGAAAATGCATGGACACATCATACACGTCCTGAGAAAGAGCAGAGAAGAGAACGTGGCGGGGGGGTGGAACTTGCTGCACTTCTCAGAGTAACATTCAGAAAAGGGGATCTAGTTGAAAAGGGAAACTACAGAGTTTCCTTATTTATTCCCTTAAGGGGATTGCTGGGGGACATTTGCAAAGACACAGAAGTGCTGGAGTAGCACTGAATATGCTTATGCAACACAAAGCCACTCTTTGTTGAGATGGCCAGTCCCTTCCTCATAGTAGACAGGAAAATTAGTACATCGACATCTAATACAAGAACGATTGATCAGCAACTGGAGTCATCTGACTCCAGCTGTGCTTGGAGTGCATGGTGGGAGGATGAGCAGCAGCCTTCAGAGTCCTCCCCTCCTGAAGTAAATGAAGGAAAACTATTCTTTAATTCCAGTGGTGTCCTTAGTTTTCTGTGTCCTGCTTGAATTGCTTGCTGCATCTCCTGGGTTCACAGTTGTGTCTAGAAAGTACAACATCAGGCACTACTCTGAAGGGAACCTGCTCCTAAAGCAAGAACTGTAAACACCTATATCTATTCGAGAGTGAACTCGCAACACACCAGAGCCTTTGGGCAGAAGAAACACAGTCCTTTACTCAAACAGGCCCAAGAGGAAAGAAAAAAGGTAACGAGAATCAAGATAGCTACATAGATTAAGTTCTCTTACCACAGCTAGAAATTACTTTTCCTGAATAATGAAAATAAAAGACAGCCAATTTTATATCCATTTAGCAGACAGGTTTTTTTTTTTTTTAAATCTAATTTTGACCTCTTCATACCATTTTTCCCATCTGCTAAAAAATAGGGTAAAAGTCAGTGACTTCCCTTGCCAGAAGACTGGCATGAATGCTTAAAATTGCATCTCTCTCAACCAAAATTTTCCATTCAAACTTCAGAAAACTGCGAAGCAGCCAAAGATTTACAACAACATTTTGGAAGTTACTTTTTAATTTATTATTTACTGTAAAACATATCTGTAAAGAGCAGTACAAATTATTCACTACATAAAATCTCAGATTTGGACTAGCAGAGGTTTTATATTAGTAAGAAGTTCTGTATTTAAAATGCTCAGGCATGATAAGAAAGACTGAAGAGACTCTCTAGCATCTGCACTGTCTAATCTGTGGTATTCATATGGTGAAGCAGCCAACAGGCCAGGCTGTACTCAGAATTATCCCTGCTTCCAAGTACATCAAGCTTTCACAAATCAAGAGAGCCAAAGTGATTAAAGTGGGCTTCCATTAGGAATCTGGGTCCTGCTAGCTTCAGGGAACTCAGAAATCAGGTAGGAATTTAAATCTAAATGTCTTCATTATTATTACTAATAAAGATTAAAGTTTCAGATATTTGAAATCCTCTGTTTTTGTCACAAGCATTTTTTTATATATTTTCTATACATTTAAATAGGATTTTTTTCATTACACAGATGGAATTTTGTTTTCAGGAGACAGGTTTTATGCCACAAAAGTTTAGCAAATTATTCAGCTGAAAACTTTGTCAAATAGTGGTACACACACTTAACTTCAAGCATGCGAATCACTCCACATAGCAAGTAAGCTTACTCGCATGAAAACAACTATATTGTCACTTAAATGTTTGCTGTAGGAAGAGTAGAGAAAAATCTGCAGCTCTGTAAAATTCTAGTAAGGCATCGTTGCCAGCATCAATATTTCTTAAATGTACAAAAGCACTTGTAATTTAGCAAATAGATTTCACAGCTGCACCAACACAAACATACAGATTTGATTAAGAAAAAAAATACTTTGAAATGGTGCTAACACTCTGAAGGTAGTGTTTTAATTTTCAGGCAGTGGTACTAAGTATTACTGAAAATGGACTGAGGCTTTAAATTTCTTAACTCAGTATTTTAATTCATACTATTCAAAGTCACTGGCTGCAAGCACCAGATCCCAGCTTTGGGAACCCTTCTCTTGGGGAAAGGTGCACTGCTCCCATCTTGGAGTGCCAGGCTGTCCAGTTGCACAGGAGGAAATAAAGTGCTGGTCCCACATCCTCCCCAGTACCTTTTGCTTCAAGTGTTTGGTATAGGCACACCAAGCAGCATAGCCATTCGAGAGCAGGAAAAGAGGCAACTGTTACTGGAATAGACTCTGTAATCTCTTTTAGTCATTTCCAATATGACTAAATCAGAAAGAATAAGCCCACTGCAAAGAAGAGAGCCAGCACTGACCAAATCACAGCAAAGCATTAAAATTCCTGAAACTTATGCATGAGCTGACACTTGCATATATCTTGATACTAAATGCATCGTCCCCCACTCCATAACATGGAATTGTCAGCGTGGTAATTTGTACCTAACCTGCCTAATGTATGCTCCATTTCAGAGGAGAATAAAACCTAAAGCTGTGGACCTCAGAAAATCATCCTCAGTAACCAAGGATAAGAGGGGAGCAAGTAGTTACAAATTTGCAGATGAAGGAGAATTACAGGAATCTGTACTTGAGCTTTTAAGAAGTTCTAGCATTGCTTGATCCTGTCCTACAGTTCTGCATTATTGTAACAGAGCTGATTGCCTGGAGGTCAGGTAAGAGCATAACTGTTAGGTAATATGGGAAGAAACAAGCGATGTTATTCAGTTACTGGATTAACAGCTGATGGAACAGGCATTTGGAGTTTCGCACATGAATTATTCATCTGTTTTTTTCTCTCAGAAAATTCTGAAATTGCAGATTGCCAACTTCCCCTATAAGCAGCCACGTGATGCTATAGAAGACATCTTGCAAGTTCCATTCATGTTACCAATTTGTGAACATATAAGCACCAGATGAGGAAACCACTCCATTACTTTTGATAATACTCTTAACTCTAAAGTGACACGTGTTATTACACCAGGACTCCCACTCACAAAGACAATTGAGAAATGAAGCACACTTGCGTATACACATCCAGCAATCATATTGCTGGACTGTCATAATGACACCTAGATTAGAGAGGCCATCACTGAGGAAATCAGACTTATCAGAAAGTTAAGAGAATACCTGAATTGAGCTTCTCCATCAGCAGCTGCTGTAGGTCAACAACTCTTGGTTATAAATGGCTCTGCCTGCACAGAAAGGCCTTTCTGTTCCCCTTTAAATGAAGGCTACCTCAGGCCACGCCTGACACTGAAACATTCGTGAGAACAGCAACTAGGCGAGGAGATGCGGTCCAAGAAACCTGACCACATTTCACTTTGAAGAATGTGCCCCCCTCCAGGAAGTATCAGTAGCTGAGTTACAGAGAGCAACTCTACACAGGCCCCTTCTAGTCTCTCCTGCCTGGCTCCCCAGAGAGCTGCCCTGCTGGCTGCGGAAACTCACCCCAGGGAAAATCCCAGGGAAAGCATACGCCTGGCCACATGCTTCTTGAGACATTTGGCAGCTTTAGAAAACGATATGAAGCAGATAGTTATTTTAATCTGCTGTTCTACAGAGCATACAGCTTGCTCTCATCCATTTCCTCCTGGCTAACTATCTGCATGGAGCCGGCAGCTGTGGTTTCTCAGTACTCACAGCTCAGCTCTTACACCACAGGACACGTGAACTCTCGGAAGGAGTCAGCTGCTTGTCCAGGGCACTTCGTCATCTAGATATTAATGCAAACGGCATAACTGAGCAATAACCTCTTCTCCATGTGTGGACTACCCCCTTGCTGGCATCTTTAAACAATTTTTTTCCATTGACCAACTCTCTATCAGAAACAAGTAGCTTCCACGAGGCCTCAGACTCTCACCTCAGTGCACCCAGAGCAAGCGAGAGGGCCCTCAAAGAGAGCTCCTGCTATTGCCTGAGGCTCACAGCTGGCCAGCCTCCTTTTCCAAATGTGAACAAGGACATTAGGTCTCCCTGAGTAACTCCAGCTGCATTTGCTGGACATAGAGGAGATGGGAAAGTTATCTTTCATCATGTTAACCTCAACACCCCTGCTTTACCAAAAACACACACTCAGCAATGAAACACCTCGTGGTAACACCTCTAACTGGTACTGTAGCAACACTGTTATTTCCCTTTTCAACAAAACGGGGGAAAAGCATGCAGGAAAGCAGCAGAATGAGAAGAAAAAACACAGGAAAATGTAAGATCTTCTAAAACTGTCTTTACAGAACAAATAAGGTATAGAACATCTCTGACCTCCTTTCCAGCACACACCCCTCTCCCCCCTAGTCCTGCATCCCAAGCAGCTTGGTTTTGGCACTATGCTTATGGATTTAAGTGACAGATATTCAGTTCTACGAAGCAATGGCCACATTTTATTTGTCCTGTAAAAGTGATTTTGGAGGTTACAATAAACTAGTTTTCATCTTCCACCAAGGAAGCAAGCTGTATTTTACTAGGCCAAGTTTTGCTTGAGTGAGTATGTTTGTGCACACGTGTCTCTCTCTTGGGGAAGCTGTATTCTTATGAAGAACACAACCGGGTTACTAAGAGATCTGTTGACAGAACAAGAGTTTCAACAAGTTGTGAGAAGCTGGAAGGTACAGTTGTGTTTACCTTTGTAACCTACTCAGACAATATATATCCTTAAAACTCAAAAACATACCTTACTCCACAGTTCCTCTATCCCATCCCATCCTATCTTAAAGAGATTGTTTTGCTTTGTTATATTTTAGAACTACAAACATGCAGGTGAAAGGAGAAAGATGTCTTTGCAGTAGAGTGCAAAAGTCATTCATGACCGTCATTAAAATTTAACCCAAGTGAATGAATTTGTTCACATTTCCTAGCTCAGTGTTCCCAGACTCTGCTTCCAAGTTATTTTTTAGTTTCATCTTGGAAAGGAACAAGTATTTGAAGTTGAGTCACCAAAAGTTGTTTACACTATGCCAAGGGCAACTCCAAGTCACTCCTGTAAATATTAGCATTACAGATAAGAAAATGGCCAAAAAATACCATGCTTGTGCTGTAGGAACAGGAAGCCTAGCACGTAGTTCTGAGAACAGTGAGGTTAAGAAAAGAAAACCAGAAAAGCCACAGCGATGGAGAGGACACAGAAGGGAAAGCATGGACAAAAATTTGAAATGATACCAGATGCTAGAAGAGAGAGTGATAAAAAAAAAACCTCAAGTATCTAGGGAAGCAGCAGAGAACAGAAAAGTAACCATCAAAGGCACTTTCTGTGGTGGTATTCCAGCTTAGAGACAAATGTCACCAGCAGTTTCGGCTGCTCGGGCTTGGCTCAGTTTTTAATTATTTACCAAAATTCAGCACTACTAGTAAATTATGGATTTATGTTATAGTCCTGACCTTGATCCTATTGTACTAGATGCAACAAACACAAAGTCCATTGCTTCTCCCTTCCAAACATTACAATCAAACCCCAAGCCCAGACAGACAAAGGTGTGAGGCTGCATGGCCCTCGTTAATACACCAGATAACTGGGGCTAGAGGAGGCAAAGTCAGCAGTGAAACAACTGTGATCATAGTGGCTGCACCTCATGTGACACCTCCTATGCAGAAGTACAAGGCGGAATCCCAAACGGGAAGTTCTTCCCACATTAGAAACGGATGGAAACAGGAACTAGGTTAACACACCACTGGGATTCTGGTCATGGATCCAATGCCACACATGTAACAGCTAGTAAACTGCCTACCACACATCATCTGCCCCAGCAACACTGCTCAGCCTGCTCTGCCCTGATCACACATGGCTGCAGGAAAGGGCTCTTCTAGTTCAGTTCAGGTCTGCTGGCTTGTAGCCCCCTCTCTCTCAGCGGCTCAGGAAGGAACAATCTTGGTTCATAATGTTGCACGCTGTGTGAAGAAACCCTCCACAAAAATCCAAGTGCAAGCAAGTTTCACAGCAGCTCAGCAATTTCCCCAGGACGATGAGGGAACACTAAGTGATCCTATCTCAGAATAAAGAGGAAATTGCAATTCATGACCTTCCGCAAAACCCTTTCAAATGTACATGTCTTGTTCATTCACTAGCAGCCCTGAGCTAAGAGCAGGACCTTTAATGGAAAGGACTGGATGCACCTGAGATGACAGTGATTCTTCCAATTGCAACATGCAAGACCTCAGGGAACATACATAGTCTGAATCCAGCAAGGGTTTCACTCCAACCCCAGCAACAGGCAGATATTCCACAAAGTACAGGCGCCTTGAAATACTGTTCTGAGACCAGCTGATAAGTTCTGCTGTTAGAAATCTCATCAGATAATCTTGCATAGTCCTAGAGAAGAAATATCTTCTTCCATCACCTAATAAAGCACGCGAGTAGCAACACTCCCCCTACAGAGCTGCTACTTGTCCAAAAAAGATTCTGCTTCAGCTCAAACACACAACTGACTTCAAAGACTTATAATGGCTTAATGAGTCAGCTGAGCTGAAAAAAAAAGATCTGTGCACTTGATTGGGGGCAGATGTTCACAACATAAAGAGCTGTAGCAGTTTAAAACCCTACTGTCCCCATCACTGCCCTCCTCTCCCATCCTGCTTCCCCTTCTGTCTTTATTTGCACCAGAGGCTACAGCCCACGCAACAGAACCAGTAGAGAAGAACATGTGTTTGGCTGCCTCAGTGAGATGACCAATAACTTTGCTTGAGCTGCTGACAACGGGGAGGTTATTTTATGAGCTCTCAGTTAGCCTTAGGGAGCTTCTGAGGAAGGTGCAGGGTTCTGGCCACCCCCTGTAGATGCCAGACACTTCATGTGCCTTATCAAAATCTCAAGGAAGAGAAGCTAGAATGATTCACTTCAACCACTTAAGCCAGGAGGAGACAATACTGAAAAAAAATGCAGGCCTGGCTGAGGATTTTTGAGGGTACTGAAAATCAAATTGCAGCAGTCATTGATTCAAGTCTTCCTGAGCAACCACATGAGAGAAACAGGAAAATTCAACTTGCTGATTAATTATCTCCCATCTATGCAAGATACCCTTGCTTCAGTTTGTCAGCACAATGCACATCCCTTGCATGACAGAAAACACTGTCCACATAAAAGTTCATGAAGCTGAAATTCCACCTAAAAGAGCTGGGCACATGTTTTAGAAATGTCCTAGTAGGAAGTGACTGTTTGACTGAGGGTGCAGTTCTACAAGCGGCCTCAGTAGATCTAAACCCACATTACTGAAAGGGGCAGTCCTGCCCTATCTCTCCTTCACACAGTCTTCCTTGGAGTACCACTCCTGCAGTCCTGTGCCAAATCAGATCATCAAGCTGTTTAACCAGATCAGAGCCAGAGAACAAGGTCTCAGACTACTCTCCTTTGCAGCAGTCCAGGCTAAGATCAGTCTATGCCACTGATGAAACATCTCACTGAGAAACTCAAGGTACACTGATATTCTCAGGTCACTTTTGAAAAAAAAGTGTCCAAAAAGTTTTCTGTGGTAATGATGAACAGCCATCAGAATCCTAGGAAGTGCAGCCCTAGAAACAAAGCAGCTTTCCAAGTCCACTACAATCTTTGCCTTTCAAACAACCTATCTGCTCTGTAAAGTATGTATGTTTTGACCAAGAACTTCTGAACAAATCTTGCAGAATTACTTCAGCTGTTCCAAACTTGGAAGAAGCCATCAGTGATGACCCCTGGCCTCTCTGCTTAGCCTTTCATACAAATGTTTTAAAGCCTTGCAGTTTACTTTGGCGGATGTTTAAAATTAGGCCTAGTCACTACCCTTACACAGCTTGTGGAGAGATTATCAAAAATGTAAACTACAGAAATATTTTTAGTATTTGTGATGTGCACGAAGCCTATTATAACCTGATACTTTCTAACCACAACATTTTCTGTACTTTCCAAATTCTGAGCTATCATTTCATTACATCAGTCTAAAAAGCTAGAATGCAACTATTCCAGCTTTACTTGAATCTTACACAGTCATGGAAGACAAACAGTGAGGTATCACTTTTAATTTGCATAAACTGGAAGTTTATGAGAGACCTTGATGGCAAACAATTCATCCATCCTACAACTGGGAGGACTATTTCAACTGCTTGATCCTGTTTGCTATAGATGGATAAGGATGTTTGTGCAGTTCTCTCAACATCTCTTGGGGGCTTAGTTAAGGTTTCTCTACTTGCTTTAACTAGCCCTCCAAAGTCTCCAGCACCAGTCACTTATAGCCACGCTAGTGTCTATAAGGAAGGGCATGCTACCAGGATGTTCTCTCAACCGTAACTCCTGTGTGAGAATGTCAAAGTTTCCTCTCCTTGAGGGGCACTGAGAACCAGCCAGGCCACAGAGCTCCCATAAAGTGAAACAGGCTCTCATTGCACCCGGAAGGCTGACTGACACATCACCTGTTCCTGTTCAAAGAGCAGGGTCAAAGAAGCATATCTTCTGTTTCAACACAATACAACAGAGAAAAATATGTTTTTGAGAATTCACTTAAATTTGCCCCTTTAGAGATGAAAAGAGTGAGATAGGGAGGGAGGACTGCAATGCAACAGATACAGAGCCAGAAGTAAACACAAATGGTCCCCAGCCAGCTTCACATCTCCCTGTCCTTTTAAGTCTGTATATTAATTCCTGTCCTTTCCTATCTCCAGCTTGCTTCCTTTTGTGCATTTCCAATATCCAAACAGCCTTTGGAGATGCAAGCAGAGATCACAAACTCAGCACAGACATCCATGTCTGATCTACAGCTCCTAGAACCTCCTAAGGGCCAAAATGGTTCCTGCAGAGAGTGGCAACTGCATGCTGGGGACTGGCATCTCTGCAGGGACCTCGCGAGGATGGCAGAGCATGACATGGTGGCTTGATGAGATCTGCTGGTGAGGTAAATACGAGGATCTAGCACAGAAAAGCGAAGATGCTCCAGCAGGGCAACAGGAGCACTGCACCAGTTTAGAGCTGCATGAGCTGAGATCTGCTGAAAAGCTGGAGACTCAGAGATACAGTATTAGCTCTCTAGCAATATGACAGCTCCCAAAGCATCATTTTCTTTAGGGCCAAAGATTAAGGAGGTATTTTCAGAGGTACTTATCTGACAGATGGCTTTGCGTTCTCTCTAAGTGGAAGACGAGGTATGCCAAATCAACTTGTAGATGTCTTTTGATCACTTTGTTTCCAAGTTTTATCCCTTCAGGGGGTGGCACAATCTCCCAGAAAGTATTCAGCCATGTCATGCCTCTTCCGAGCAAGATTCCTTTGTGCATCCAATGTCGTTGAATGTGAGGCTTGGTGGCCATGTCTTACACAGCATAAAAAGCAGCATAGGGAAGAGCTGCTACATAACTCAGGTCCTGTACTGCCTCCACATGCAACGGCAAGCTCTACAGGCACTTCAAAATCACAGTACAGCACCTCTTGTAGAAGCCTGTTCCCATACATTCCCATTGGGGCGGGGGGGGAGGGGGGGGAACAGGACGGGACAGCATGACACCATCTTGCCTATAGGCAGAAATCTCAAGGTACAAAACAAGTATGAATTTATGAACCCTTACTAGACAGATCACTTTTTATTAACCCCAGAAGTAATGGGAAGGCAGAGCACCTCCTGCCACACTTAACATTTAACTGGAAATTTAGGGCTCTAGCAACAGGCACCTACATTTAAACCAAGAGGTTTGCAGAAGACCAATGGCAAAAATACAAGTAAAAAGTAAAATCCTGACCAATCATTTGATGAGCCATGTTATACTGCCACCAAGAATCCATAACACATCTAGCAGATGTACAGAGAACAGAAAATGCACTCCTGACCTCCCTGCTGACAGTGAGGTCATGTTTGAGGAACAAGAATATTCATGGGATCATTGGATAATTCCGGCTGGAAAGGGACCTCAGGAGCTTTCCAACCTCCCACCCAGAGCAGCATCAGCTGTGAGGTCAGTCCAAATTACTCAGGGCTTTATTCAGTTTGGGTATTATTATTACGGTTATTATTATTTCTTGCTCTGCAGTTTACCGAAGACTCACATCAATTGCCATGATGAGATTATATCTTCAGGTACTTTCCTTGCAACAACAAGATTCACAAATCAAGTCAGTAAAAAGCACAAGCTGCCCTGCCCCTAAGTCATCTGCAGCCATAATTAGCTTGCTCCATGGATTTCAAGTAGCCTTCAGCATAAGTCAGACCAACACTTCTTCAGAGGTTACCATAAATCAGAATTGGACTTTTTTTGTGGTAATGATGTCCAAAACCTAGCAATTAAAAAATGACAGAACTGCTGGGCTGAAATGAATCTCACCAGTTGAACTAGTTCATCCCCTGGGTTGAGACACACATAAGAGCATCTTGTGCATCCGTTCAGCTTGATGTCAAACCCTGAATAGTCTATCCCAAGGTTTATCCTGACAGGCTGAAAAATGTTCTTAATTCCAAAGTGAGTCTTTCTTGTTGCAAATTAAGCAGTTGCATGAGAACAGGAGAACAACTAATGGCCATCTCTTTCAGAAAAACCCTTAATATAGCTGTCCCCATTTAATCTTCTCTTTTCTATCCCAAATAAACCAAATTCCTCAAACAGTTCATTAAATCCCTTAAAACTATACTTACTTTTGAGTCATTAAGCCTAATGTCCAGTTCTGGATCCAAGACTCCAGCTGAGTCCTCAATGCACGAGACTGAATATTTACCTCCTGTATCTTAAATACGAGACTCCTCCTAGCATATTCCAAAATGACTCTTGCCTTTTTTCCAGTATTTGTGATCCATTATAACCTTCCAGTGCTTTCCTACAATCCTCCAACCTACTTAGTTGTTCTACTCAATACTTTCTACAGTTTAGCCAGACAGTGGTTTTCTAAACCTTGCTCTAGGGGGAACATCTTGTTTCTGGCACGAGGCAGGAATATGAAGTATAAAACATTCCAGTGCTGGAGGCAGAAGCAGTTCAATGTGGAGTGATTATATTACTAACAGTGGAAGGAATGGACAGAAAACCAAGAAAAATCCTGGTGCTCAGTTTGCTTTGGCCTGGCTTAGAGCTCTAGAGACGGACAAATCTGTATGACCAGAGCAAGGCGTTGCCATTTGTTGCTCAAAAAATATTTTTGTATTTGCAAGGTGAACCCAACACTCCAAGATTAAGAGCTCAAAGGGCTGACAACTCTGGCAATAAGTTTGGTTTGATGCTCTTAGAAAAACAGGCTCTGGGGACATGGCTTTCTCTCCTCTTGCAATTCTTTCTCCCCAATCTATAGGTTGAACGCAATACCTTGCATTACCTTCTAGTGACCTCCGGCTGTGCCTGGAAACAGTAGCAGTGGCTACCGAAGAGCTCAGATGAGCAGCTTCCTTGGCAAGACAGCACATACAGATAGAGGCACTCCATTTTTGACACCTGGTGCCTTATGTTGCCTTATCATGAACATCTATTGAGCTAGAAAAAGGAGCCATCACTCTGTCATTTATCATCTCTTTTAACTAACAGCCCACAAAAGACCAGCAGTAAATAGGGTGGAAGCAGACAGAAGATAAATCCTGAAGTTCAAATCCACTTTGACTGCAACTAGATAACGGCATTTCAGCTAACCAGCTGCTGGTGTGAATTAGATGGATGTGTAATGGCGAACAGGTAAGTGCTGAATACTCATGAATAAAAGCTGTTCCACATGCACTGAAAGGATAAGAACTATTTGCTTTAACAAAAGCCCATGAGAGCAGGATCCTTAGATGAACCACACACTATGTAACATTTTGTTGCCATTAATTTTAACCAGGTTGCTCTCAAAGGCAGGTCCCTTTCCTTTTGTTCAAGAAAGCTAAAGAACTGAATCACCCTTTATGCACATAAAGCCAAGTGATTAAAAAAAGAAAAGAAAAAGAAAGAAAAGAAAAAACACTAATCAGATGGAACCTGGTAACATCCTAAGAGTTAAGCCCCCACACATTTGGATTTACAGTATCATATGTCCTTGAATTTCATCCATAGCGTCACCAGTACAACAGAAGAAATGCAGGAAGTTAATTCAATACCTTGTCATGTGCAAGAATGACAACAGCTTATATGGTTTCTCTTATGCTATTTCCCTCCAACAGATAAATCAACCTATTTACAGCATCTATCTTTCTTTGCTATAATGCCAGACCAGAAGTCCTTTGGCAGGCAAATAGCTTCCGTGTGTTAGACTTTTCATAGACTTAACGAAGGAACAACAAGTCCAGTACTGAAAAAACTGCTGTTACATGACCACGTTAAGAATGTCACAAGCCTTGTCCCCCCACAACTTTCGGACTGGCACAGATGGGGTTCTACCCTGAGAGTCCATACTCTGCTCCTCCTTTTAGGTGTATCATACATTCCTTGTGGTGTTATCAAAGCTCACTGCCTTGGCCTGTGGGTGCACCAATCAGCTCATCACTAAGTAGAATAAGAGGCTTCAGGAAAAATCCCAACTTCCTGCATTTCCTCCAGTTTACCAGTTCCTTCTAGCTGCCCTTTGTCCTTCATACCCACTGCATCCTTCCTTACACCCACTTTCAATCCTCCTTTTTGACAAAAAGTCTGTTGGTACTGATCTTCCTCTCTTGTCCATCTCATTGCATCAGAAGTCTGCTCTCCAAGGCTGAAGCTGTCCTTCAGCAGCATGGCTGCAGCTGCTGTTCCATGCAGGAATCACCTTAGCAGTCCCTGGCAGATGTTGACTTCCCCGGGTTTTCCCTTGCAAGATTTTGCTCAAGTACAGAAAGTTCAAAGCCACTGATTAACCAGTAAACCCTTTGGGAATGTGGACTTTGAAAGCAGGAAAACTGAAACTACTCGAGACAACAAAAGCAGGGGGTGAAATAAACTGGATAAACCTAAACATAGGTAATGCAAAACAGATGCCAACTGAGTTTATGGGAAAACAGGAGGAAGAGAAAGGTCACTCATTCCAACTACAAGGAAGAAATCCCCAGCTAGTGCTGGCCCAAGCTGCCCAACGCACACAGCACGGTGCAGCGTGGTATCACAAGGCCAGACAAGAGGGCTCAGGAGGTAGGCTGCCCCTGCACCCTAGTGACTACTCCTTCTAGACTTTAGCTGGCTTGTACAGAGCCATCCTAAGCATTTCCATGGCCTTAGCACAGTTAGTCCAGAACCTGGATAATTTCCCCAGGTAACAAGGACTGCCTGCAAATAAAAACCTTCATGCCTTCTGTAGTTTGCCATGATTCAGAAACTGTAGAGTTTAAAACTGCCCCATCTACAAGGGAGCAAGTGTCAGTGGCAGCACACAGTTTGCTCTCAGCAAGGCTACATGAGAGGTTCCTCATTTCTGACTTTGTGTTAAACTAATAGTTAGTTAAAATAGCTTTCTGTGTGTGATGTCTGGGGGCGGCATGTTCCCATGATGCACTAAACAAACCACAGCCTAACAGCTGCGCTAGAGGCAATAGCATAGCCTGAACAAGGACAGCATGCAGGCTCTGGAGGGGTATTTGCCCCCACTGTGCCATGTCATATGCTCCACTCACTCAGGACCCAGCTGTTAGGAAGCTGAAGCTCTCATTTTTGCATTGTTTTTATTTTTTTCCACTGTGTGCTGATACTGCTGTTAGGAGTGCTGGCAAATGCATGCAGATAGAAATACTTCCACAGAAAGACCCAGATATGTTATTTCCAACATGGTCATACTGTGTAAGTGCTGTAGAAATTGAGGAGTGCCTTCCTCAGGGAGGTTCAGTCTGCTATAGAGAGTGGACTTAACTCAGACCTCTTAAGAGCTCCAAACTTTTCAAAGCCTTCATCTCGAAACATAACAACAAAGTACTGGGAACACCGCACCGGCCGTGTTTCTCTGTGGGAGAGGTCAACTGTCACAAACACTTTTACTTTAAGTCACTCATCCCAAAGTTGGCTGCAATGAAACTACAAGGCAGATGCTGGTTTTTTAGTATCAGCCAAGAGGAAAGTGTTCATAGTTTCACCCAAAAAAGAGAACTATGTACACCTGGGGTTGTCTTCCCTTCAGAGGAAGCAGCAGAGCATTTGCATTTGAGGTCATTCACAAAACTTGGTCTGTAGAATCACAGGACAGAAGAGGTCACCTAGCCCCTTTCTCCACGCTGAGGCAGGATCAGCTACATTCATTCAAATACTTCTGCGTGAAGTATCTTGAGTAGATTCTTCCTTCACAAGAGTCGGAGTGACAGGGAACTGCTCCCCTAGAGAACTGCTCTGATGCGCATGGTGAAATAGCCTGACATTGCCCAATTCTTGTGTATGGCTTAGAGCTCACATCAGGTAGGGCTTCTGTAACAGATTTAGAATTGCTGGACTTCTCTTACTAAGTGTACCAGACTGTTTGGAGAATGCTAAAGAAGACTCCATGGCAAATGGGAGGTTTTATTTTTCTCATTTTTTCCTCTGCCAAATATTGTCAAGATCTCATAAAGCCAATTTGAGATACATGCATTCTTGTTCAAGTGAGAAAACAGAAAATAAACTGAATTATTTTTATTACATAAAAGCAACACAACAAAGATCCAAAGCACAATCCCTTTAAAAAACATGATTTATGTGTAGCTAAAGCACAAATACCATTTTTTCAGTGCATGCTATCTTTGAACAGATAGGACACCTCTGGAGAAGGACTCTAAGACTGACTGTGAGAAAGTTAGACTCCTACTGCCTTACCCCAAAGAAGTTTTGTCATAGATGTATGGCAGCCAGGCTGCCACACAGCCACATGCACAACACAACAGTTTGCTGGCTGCTCAGACAGATAGTGTAGTGCTGCTACTAAGACTCATCTCTGCCCCTCACCAGGGCAGGCTCCGAGGAGCTGGAAGCATCCACCACCCAGCACCACCCCTGGATGCTGCTCCCACTGTGCCACAGGGCAACCAGCTGTACACAGAGCGTGCCAGCTCACTTGTGGGGAGCCACATGCATTGCTGCAGAGGATGAGAGACAGGTCAGCTTAACACAATTCACTGACTGTATATGACACCAAAAGATTGGAGGCTGCTCTTTGATTCACAAGGTCCTGAACCTAGTGCACCAACAAGGATAGATGCACTCTCAGACACAGAGATCAGGTATCTTGGGTGCTTCCCTTTGACAGAAACAGCTTCTCTCTACAGAGAGAGAAGTAGTTGGCCCAGAGTAGTTTGTAGTTGATTCATTCCCATGCCCATTCCCTTCCCTCTATGTCAAATTCTCTTTGATTTTTAACATGTTCAAAACAAGCAAGAGGGGTGAGAGTTTCTCCCTAATAGGGATCCATTTGGCTAACATACTTCTCCAGCCACAGTCCATCTTCTACCTCCCAAGTCATTGCTTGTACTCCTTGAGCCTCCTAATCCCAGTCACCAGCTTAAAGCTCTTCAGGCCTAACAGTAGCCCCACAGCTGTGCCCCACTCATCAAGTCTTAATAAAACAAACTCCACCGAATGGGAGAAGGACACAGGTACTTGTGCTTCCCACTCTACCCACAGCCTGGGAAGCACTAGCCTTTTTTCTGACTGTGTTGTACTTTGTACACTTAGAATGCACTAAACCAGAATGGAAAAGACTGAGAAGACCTTGCTCTGGGAGAAAGAAATTTCAGGATCAATATGCCTTTGTGCTCCCATGCACCCTTCAGTTACCAGAGCTTACTCCTGCTCCGATTTAAAGCAACTCCGGCAATCCTTAGACACGTTCAAGTAAAATTATTAACATTAGCAATCCAGAGACATGTTGCTTAAACTGCCCTAGCTTTGAAAAGGATATTTAAATCAATAAGATGTTCGTGTTGTGCTCTAGGCTCAATTTGGAGGAAAACAGTAATTAAACTTTGACTTTTGCCAGTAAATGGCAGAAGAGCAAATTTAATCTCTGGTCAATTTTATTTTTTTTAGAGTACAAAAGCTCAGCCACCATCGCTGTGTTCATGACAGGCTCAAAGGAAGGGAGCCAAACTACTCTATATCTAGCTTATCCCCTGGGAAGCCAAGATGGTTTAAGGGAGTTTGAAAGCAGGATCCAAACCGTAGCATATGCAGGCTCTTAAATGGTACTGGAATCATCTCTTGTGATCTGGTTACCTGAGAACGCCCTCTCCAGCACAATCCTCAAGTCATATTTTTCCAGGGGGACTGTTTTGGCCAAGGTCATAACTTTTAAAATTTATTTTTACTGTAATAAATTTGTCATCATTATTATTCCCCTTCTTATCCTGGCATAAAGTCCCTTTATATAGGCATCACCAGATACACTACAAATCTGCACTGCTTCATTTATGCTTCATAAGAGTAAAACTTAATACGCATCAGCCCTAACCCAAGGGGCACATGCAATACTCCTATCCCACCACGGTTGACAAGGAACACTCTAACCCAGAGTGTGGACAAGCAGTTTTGTCATAAATCGGAGCTCTCCAAATTTCTCTTGGGAACTCTCAGAAAGGAGTACCGCACATGCCTCTGGAGCATAGGAAAGTTCAGACACAACGAAAACTATGTAGATTAGACTTCTGCACTAATTCCTCTAGGCTTCTTATGAGAAGATAGAGGAGTGTGATCACTTTCAGACTCGTTGGAACACTTTTAAGTCCATTAGTGCAATTCTGCAATTAACCTCTGCCATTCCTTCATAGGTAACAAACTGATCTGTTTCCAGTATGGCTCTGACTTCAGGCTGAACACTAGACAATACACATTAAAGGATGACTGTATCTTGGTTCCAGTAAGACGGAAAGATAACTCTGAAGGAAAAGATAATTTTCCCTTGATTGGGGTCAACAAACTGCAGGGCACAACATTTACAGGCAGAGTTGCTTAGTTTTACTTTCCATTTGCATTCAAAACCAGGCACCTAAGATGTCATCCAAATTCAGAAGTTCTCTGTGAGTCACTGGTAATATCTCCTCGTTTAGTGACCAACTCATAAGGCACAGGAAAATTGGCTTGCAGAACTTTCTAGCTTACAGAGATTAGTGGAATTTAGTTTAGTTTTCTATTTCAGTGTTAAAACAAGGATGAACAAGACCATACATCTCCACTCCCCAACGCTCGACTAGTAGAAGCAACCTTACCTTCTGAAATAGCCTTCTTGACAGCTGCAAGGTAAGCATCAGGCTCATCATCATATGTGACTTCTTGCCACTGAGACCAGTCCTTGAAAAAGGTCAAATAGTCATCACAGTCCGTAACACCGCAGAACAGTTTGACTACTTTGTGGGGGGGCCACAAAGCTTCCTGAAGGCTCTGCAGGACAGGAGGAAGATAAAAATTCTGCACCAGTTCAGCAGAGAGCAAAATAACGATGCTCCGACTTCTGCCAAAGAGATCCAGCTCCTGGCGGGAAATCGCAGACTCGCTTTCCACCTGGTAGCTCCGAATCCGATGCTTTCGAGTGTGCTGAGTAGAGAGGAAGAGATTCTCGAGGTACTGACACCATTCAGTGGCGTCACTTGCATACACAATCAGCACATCATATCCTCCAGGGGTTCCTGTGCAGGTGCAAGATGACCAAAGGGAAGAGGATTAAACCCACAGTAAGAACTGATCCTCAGTTTTACAGCAACAAAAGCCAGAGGGCTGTCCTTCATCTAAGAAGCTCCAAGGCACTTTAAGAGTACAGCAGATATGGACAAAGCAAGCAGGTGTTCACAGCCACTGAACAATTCTAAGGGTGGCTGAACTCCTACTTGCATTTCCCCTACTAAAATTTAAGTAGTTTTTTCATTCTCAAAATCCTTCCTTGAAAAAGGGGATTTCCTATGTAGTTTTAAGTGAGTGGAAATTTTCAGATTTAAGGCATGTCAATAGGAAAAGAAAAACAAGACAAAATAAAAAGTCAACCCCCTAAACAAACATAGCTTGAAAAGGACAATTCACCTTCAAGTGAGAGATGGATTCATTTTAGGCAACCTTAGGGACTTTGCAATAGAAGCTTAGACCATTACATGCTGAAGTGAAGCACAAACTAAACATAGCGCACCTAAAAGAAGAAAGGTCTTTATTTAAATAGGGTCTCATAATGCTTACAGGAAGTCACTATGGCCTCCATGCGGCTAGACATTTGCTGTCATTGCAGCAGAAAGCAAACTGCCCAGAGAGTACATGTGCAACAGCCCCAGTGTTTGCAGCACAGCATTCCTATCATTCAGGCTTCAGACATTTTCCTTTGCGAACCTGTGTTGGATCCATCTCCCAGAACTGCCATACAAAGGTTTCCTGACCACAGCTATGCATGACAAAATCTCTATTTAGAGAGAAGGAACTAACACAACAGTGACGGCCATAACGAAGCCTGAAGTGTGCTGGACAGAGTCGACTTACTCCAGAAATCTCTAGAGGCAGCTTCTAACTGCTCCTTCCTTTGGTCTCTGGAATGAAAGCCCTTTTAAAGCTGTTTCCAGCTTGATAAAAAAAACATATGCGGATTGAACTCCTATGATATGATGCAGTGCTAACCCCACAAATCTCAAAAAAATGTTTAAGTCTGAACTTTTTTTTCCCATTCACCTGCAAGGAAGTTTACCCAGATTTGAGGATTATGGCTGTAGTCCCATGGTAAATTTCAGTGTTGAGCATTTCAAAAGTTATTAGCAAACTGCCTTTCTTCTAATCCCACCTTGACTCTTAAAGCGCCAACATTTCCAACCCATCCCCATCCAGAAGCAAGCAAACATAGATTTTTCTAATTAAAGTAGAAGGCTTTGCCTAAAATTTTGCATGCCAGAAAGAGCATCTGCAAAAAGTGAATTTACCAAGACTGGAAATGACACTTCTGCAGTCATCTTATTAAAATTAAATCAAAATTGAGCAACCTCCAAAGACTCCATTCTGCCACCTGACCCACAGTCTTTATTATAGTTGTAAGGAGGACTGAAATGCAGTCTGTGCAAGTGCTACAGCCCCCAGCTCCTAACCATACAATTACAAACTGTTCTTTAAATTGCAGTTAAATGGTGCAATTGAAAAGTAAAGCTTGGAGATATGACCTATGCCCACTCAATAGCATTACGGTTACCTGCATAAACGGAAAGGCGCTAGCAGGGAAGAATGATGTCCTAGATATACAGAATACACAGGCTGCAGTTCAGGAGATGCCATAATAGCCACGTGTTTCTGTGTGAATACAGATCACAGACCCCAGGCTGAAGCTTGTAGGAGAAAGCATTCTCAGTGGAGGGGATCCAGCGAACTCATAAAACAGACAGGCAGACCCAAAGCCTGGGGGCCTTTAGGGAAGAGAGCGGAACTGCTCTGAAGAAAGATGGTTTTCATCCCAGTGAAAACACCAGACTTCTAGCTCAACACCATCTCACAAAGACAACATAACTGCATAACCAGAAACTGGAAAACCAGGCAGAATTTAGCAGGACAGTTGTTTTATTCTAAAAAGCAAGAGAGGCGAACCAGAGACTTCAGGAAGCCCATTAGCAACTTCTGCTTGCAGTGCCAGATGGCAACCTTCATGCAGTGCAGTGGGAAGGGGCAGCACAACCAGGTGCAGAGAAGACAGCAAACGAGCTGGGCCCACCCTGGTCAGATGGGGAGACCTGCTGCTGTCCCTGGAGGCAAGGAGGGGAGGAATCCAAAGCACGGAGCCAGTGGTTGTGGTGGGGGAAGAAACCTTCAGCTCTCCCAACAAAAGCATCATGCAGAGGGGAGACGGTGCAGCTACTTTTTAGCCCTGCTCTCTCTCCAAGAAGTGCTGCCTCCAGATTCTGGAGAAAGCCATAGTGGCCTCCAGATAATTGTAACTTTCTGTAAAACAGAATACTTGATCCTAACCTGCAAGTATAAGAGCACAGCTTTGCAAACTAAGCTGTTAGCAAACAGGCCCATTCACCAGTCTTTCAATGAAAGGAAGCAGCTATGCTTGGGGGGAGAGCTGGATGGGGGAGCCACTGATTTTAAACATGCATTGCACTGTGGGGGGACTCTCTTCTCAGAAATGGATGCAAAAAGATGCAAACCTGACAGACCATGCTCCCTGTCAGCATTTATATCCCCATAGACAACACAACCAAGAGCAGTGTAACATCTGCACACAGTAGGAACAAACTTTGCCTAGCATTTAGGAAAGGTATCATTTCCCCTATGTACTGCTGCCTTCCAGCACCACCGATTCCCCTTAACAGAGCTGTTCCAGCTCTCCACAGGCTCCCTTACCTGCAGGTCTATCGTCTTTTACACTATCAGGATAAGCTGAGGTGCATCTTCTTTAAAAGGAGAACCAAATAACAAAATTACTGACTCCACTCTTAGAGCCATGGAAATTCTCTAGTGTCATAAGCAAATACACTGAAAAGTGTGTCTTGAAGAGTTAAGCAAGTTTAAGTTAGCAGATGAGACTGTTTTGAAGAAAACAAAAATCTAGAAATATTTTCAACTGCAACATCTCCTTTTAAAAGAAAGATGACACAGGAATTGTTTTCCTGAATCAGGCCATTATTTGCCTGGTCAAATACTTCACTTTGCAGCACCAACTACTCTCTAGTCCTCAGGGAAACGAATAGAGAACACACAATGTTTGGGGGAAGAGTTTTTCCCTCCAACTCTTCACACATCAGTTACAGTAAAAAATGAGCACACTTCAAAGCACAATGTAAACTCTGTCTATTGTACACACATAAGGAAATCCCTAGGTAAACATCTGGCACTTTATTCCTATTAAGACCTGACATCAGTGGTATGCTTTGACAATGCATTCCACAGGCTGATTTTGGAAAAGAAAAACAGATAGAAGAAAGTCTTCACTTTGCAGCAAGAAAGACTTTGAATAGTATATATGGCAGTAAGATGAGGAAAGACGATGCAGGCAGCTAACGTTCTCAAAAAAAAAAAAAAAACACTACTAAGTGAAAACTAGTTTAACAATATTTTGTTCCTGCATTCTTAAACTTAGGGACTCAAAGTGACTATTGTTTTAGTTTACAAAGCATCAACAATACTAAAAATCTTGCAGGTAACATTCAATTGCTTATTTCATAGAAAAACATCTAGGTGTGGGTCTGTAGCTGTTTGCAATTATGAAACATAACCTTTGGACTTCTCCCAAGGTGTAACAGTCCCTTTCAATGCTTAGCTGTAAACTCCGTTATACAGCAATAGTATAAAATCGATGAGATTACAAACTAGCACTGTAGAAATGCCTAAGACCTCTAATTGAGGTTGGAATCCCACAAACTAAATAGCATGGAGACAGAACAAGAGATAAAGCTTTTCCTAGTTTATAAACTGCAAATGAAATAGGAGGGGGACAAGGTGATTTGGTCAAAAACAAAGGTGGCCCATGGCAAGACCAAGAAGAGAATAAAAGTGTCCTAAAGTGATAAAGTATATCATGCGTTTATAGCCCCTCTCTGAGAAAGAAACAAAACAGGCCCATCTTTGGACAGATGAGCAAAATGACCATCTTTGAGTTCAGAGAAAACACGGAATAGCAGTTTATGACCCTATTTTGCCATTCTAGTTACCTAGAGCCAATAAAATAGCTAAAGAATATTGGAGGAAACTGGCATATCAACTCTGAGTAAGATTACATTTTAACCACTTAACACTTTCCAAATTTGCATCAGATATCATCTCCTGTTATTACCTACTCTACCATTTTACTGGCCAAAAGGCCTGACCTTTTTCAATTTACAAATCATTAGTAGTTTTGCATTGTACCCGTGGGTCCCATAAAATATGAAAGCCCTCTAACAATCAATTTGCTTTTCTGTGTCACTTTTTGCATCCCCTTCCTCAGTAGACCATGATTTCTCAAGGTCCACAGACTAACTACAGGTAAAAAACAAAAAAACACTGACAGATAAATGCTTTACTCCAACTTAGATGACTGCATTCACTGGCAAGCAAATCAATTTTTTTTCTGCTAGATCAGATCCACACCAAATTCTCACTAAACAAAAAAATGATATGTAGCCTGTTATCTGCATCACCATCAGTTTGCTTTGGGATTTATGCATACAAAAGATACAAGAATATGTTGATTTCCAAAATACTAATCCTTGATAGAGGGGGATCCAACTTCTAATCTAAGGCAACTCCCTACGGTATAAATGAAACTCAGACCACTGTCTCTTAAGAATCAAATTCTTAAACGAGTGAGAGCTTCCAGGAGGTGTTAAAAGCTGCTTGTGAGCCATTAACAGTCCTCGGCACCTTTCAAATATTTTAGTGTCTAAAGTTGGTGTATTTAAGTGATGTATGATGAAATGAATGCATACTTTGCCTACCTAGAATGCATAACAAAGTAACAGAGATCACATGCAGTAATTATTAACAGGCTAGCAAGATCTCTTGGTTTGAGTGGAACAGAAAACCTTGACTTAATTTAAAGTGATGCAAACAAGCAAAAGGAAATAATAGAATCAAACTAGATAAAAATTTGTGAACAAATCTTCAGTGATAGGAACACGAGATTTGCATTAACAGTATGTGAATCTAAAGTTGTTCTATTTATAAGAGCCTCATTGAAACTAACTTCTGTTTATAAGGAGAAAAGTAGTTTTGGTATTTGTCCACAAGTCTCCTGAGGGTTCATCCGGATTATTTTTACATCATAAGGAGATACGCGTCAGTGAAACACTAACATTACTTCACACCCTGAGGTGGCACGTTTTTCCTTTTTTAGATAAAACAAACACATACACTTCCCTGCAGGGAGGGGAACTTGCGAATTGGGCAAACTTACACAATATAGGTTAAACTTCATTCCCTCTGGAGTCTGCAGCTGTATTCTAACCAGTCTTCCCTGCACATCTGGTAGCTAAAGCATCATCACTGATGGCAACCTAGGATAGTCTGTTTGTGATCCTGTGCCACTGTGGCAGGGGGCAGCAGGCCATACCCCAAAAGGGCAATATGCAAACATCAAGGAACAGAGTAGTAGTTAGGGAGAACTGAGTTCTCTTCAAAACGTCCCAGAGGAGTACCTACATGCTAAGGGCTCAGCAGGGACAGGTTACTCTGCAGAATATCCTCGCTCAGGGCTAGCTGAGCTGCCAAACTGAAGCGTGCCCAAGAGACCGGAGAACTCTACTGAGACAACACCTGAGAACACAAGCTGAGCAGAGCAGGAAGGGGCAGATACTGCAGGTACCAGCGAGGCTGTAGCGAGGCTACGAACAAAGGAAGCGCTGCTGCTCTGCAGAGCTTTGCTAGCCTCAGTGCTGCCCCAAACCCAGGGAGGGGATCCTCCTTCCTCTTTCACAGAAGTAGATCAGCGTCAGAGCGGGGCCTCGAAACCGGCTCTGCCCTGCCCTGAGCGCCACAACGCGGGGCAAACTCTACCCGCGGAGCAGGCCGGGAGCACGCTCTGCTCCCTCGCCACCGAGCCTCCTGGCTTATCGGCAGCAATATCAGTCGAAGCCCTGTCACGCCAAGCGACACCCGGAGACACAGCTGAGAGGAAAAGCCGCGGTGCCGGGCAGCGGGGCAGGGCAGAGGCGCGCTCCCCGGGCGAGCCGCCGGGGCCGCGGCCGAGCCCTGTGTGCCCGCGGCGGGGCGGCGGCAGCGTCCCGGCCCGCAGCCCGTCTCCGCCGCGTAGCACGGCCAGGCGGAGGCGCCGCCGCCGCTTCCCCCGGCGCTCGGGGCGGGAGCGCGCTACCCCGCCGGGCGCCGACCCGCACGCGCGGCCGCGGCACCTACCGGGGGCCGTCATGGTCCGGGGCGGCGGGGAAGGAAGGGGCAGCAGCCCCGTCCCTCACACTGCCGGCGCGGGCAGCAGCGCAGCGGACTTTCCTCCCGCGGCCACTTCCTCGGCCCTCTGTCCCTCCGCCCGCCCGCGGAGCGGCCGCGGCCCCGGCCCCGCCTCCCGGCCCGGGCCGCCCCCGAGCCCCGGCGGCTGCCCCGCCGCCCGCGGCGCCCCGCCGCCGCCCGGCCGAGGCGGGCGCTTGGCAGCCGGCGATGCCACCTGCAGAGCCGGCCCCAAGCTGCGCCTGCTCCCACGGCGGCACCGGCCCTTCTGCTCCCGCCTGAGCTCAGCCCTCCTCGAACTAGCGGCGAGTTGCCTGCATGCTACCTGGCGCGGCTTTCTGCTCAAACTAACGGGCTTGAGTTCTCACTTCTATGAGTAAAGCCCAAATAGACGAGCCTCAGCCCTCCCCATCCTCTCCTGCTCTGCCTAACACTGCACAGCGACCTGAAACTTTTACACTTCCCAGTTTTGCTTTCCAGTACTTTTAAAACCCACGTGCTAATGTGCTGTAGGGCTCAGCTTTCAAAGCAAGCAGTTAGGAGTCCCCATATCTTTTGGGGGGATCATCTTGAATTGCTACAGCTCCTGTGGCTTCAGTTGGAAGTGAACTTCAGCTCTGTGGGGCAGATCCCCATTTGGAGGGGTGGGAAGGTAGGGAGAAAAGAGATTGCCACAGAGGAAAAAGAGCAGGTGAAAAAGAAGTGATGAGAGCAAGAAAGGTATGGAGGTCAAATCATAAAATTGAGCCAGGAAAGGGTGAAAAACAGGAAAAGGGACCACAGAAAGGGGAAAAAGCAATGAACACATATTGGTACCCTGTAGCTACTTGGTAACAGATACCTTGATACAAGGTATCCTGCATTGTACCCAAGCTGTCAGGAGACAAGACTCTCTTATTTTGTATAGTACCACATTGCAAGCATGAAAGGAATATGGATCGGAAAAATGGGAACAGGAATATTTTGGCAGCCAAAGGGGAATATAGGATGTACACTTTTCAGGCAGAGTTCTCCCTTCCCCAACAGCCTCTTGAAAGGATGTGAAACAATGAGATGGAAATTCAGGCAAAGGTGAGATCGCCAGAGCTTATGGGCAGAGTAAAGCAAGAAGTCAGCACAGAGCAAGCCTGCTTATGAGTATAAATAGGAAGGTGTCCTTCAGGCATGCAAACACACAGCCAGTCTGTCGCTTTCATTGTTGCTGTTGTCAGACACCTCTGTTAATAGTGAATAGTGTCATCAAGAAAAGACATGGAAGACAATGACATTTCTGGGGTATTAAGAACTCCATGTCCTTTCAAGATGTTGTTAGCAATGTCCTGGCCAAGTTTAACCCGGTACATGTATTCAGCCAGATTCAGATGTGCAGTTGAAGCATAAGCAGCTTCACGCCAGTAGTGTTTCCTGTTTACATTATGTCCAAATTTCACCTAATATCCCTCTCAGAGGTCCTTGTTTTTTCTGATCATAGGATTTTTTTTCCCTCCCTTCCTTACCCAAGCTTTTGTGCCCCATTGCCACAACTGTTGTATTTCACTACAGTAGCAATTTTATTCTGAAAGTGCTTGCACTGATCTATCAGTAGAGAGAAGTTGGATCAGACTGGAATAAGGTACAGAAGGATGCTAATTCCATCTCAGTGGATGAAGTGGGCAATTGCACCCTATGCTCTGCATAATCTTAGACTGCTTGCTGATTCACATTGTATCTGGAACACTAAACTAGCATCTCACCTTTGTGTTAGGTTTCCTCCTAATACACACATTTGCTCCCATTCACTTCTCTCCTTATTACACATCCTGCTTAGACCACAGACTGTCACATGCCTGCCTGTTTTTCAGTCAGTTTTACAGCCCACATTCCTTTTGTGACTAGCAGATCCCTCACATGCAGATAAATGCAGTTATTAACAGAAGTGGCTGCTCATCCAAATTGGCAGACTTCACTTGTTAACTGACTACTTGGCTGTACTAGAAGATGCACGGCAGGCAAGAAAAAGGGTCTATGACAAGTTAAGTAAAGAGTAGCCAATCCTAGATTTGAGGCACCAGAAAGTTCTTGGATTCCTATTTCCTATCAGCAAATTTAATTTGCTGTTTCAATTCCTTTATTTCCTCTTTTCACATAGCTTGACTGAAATGACTGAATGAGCCTTGCTCATTTGTTCCTTTCAGTCAGTCCCTCACAAAAAGAAACTAGCTGGAAGCATGAGTGTTTAGTGTTTGTCAGCCTTGACTAAGTATTGCCAGTCCTGATCTCCTTTAGAGAAAGGAAAGGCTTTACTTCCCTCTTTGACTCGCACATACATGAAAAAATGAATCCACAAATAAGGGATGTGAACAAGAGACTGAAATTTTAAAAGCTAGTTAATAGCTGCAAGAGGATTTTAAAAACTTATGTCTATCTTGAAGGTGAAACTAATGATTAGCTGAACCCCGCTCATGATCTGACACATGCCCCCTCTTCACTTTGGGGGCAGCATATCCCAGCTACTGAACCTGCTGCTGGATCTCTCCTTAACTCTACCTACTCATTTCCTGCCTACTGGAACTGCTCCCTGCAATTTCTGCTGAAGCATTATGCAGGTGCAGTTTCTTCAAGTTCTTCTCCAATGAAGTGTTTGTCTGTGCCTGTTTGCCTCTCACATTTTTCCATGCCTTGCTCTACAAGCCCCAGCTCCCCAGAACTTTGCCAACCACTGCACTGCACATAAGGCACACCACCCCGCAACATTAGTCCCAGTGCTGTCTTTAACCTGTTCTGTGTATGCAGAAAAATCTCTAACCCAGAGTTCAGACTGAGTAAAGCCTAAGCTAGCAAGTTATTTCCTTGACTCAATGGCTCTTTTGAATCTCAAATGAAAGCACCATTATGCTGTTTGGGGATGTTGATCTCCAGTAACCATATCAAACAACAGCTCACGAAGTCATTTTAAAAGATGTGCACCAAAAGCCCACCTAGCACTTCATCTCAAAGGAATATTATAATTCAGACTAATCAATCTGTACATATACTGAATCTCACAGACGTCATCAATCCTATGGTAAGGGTTTTCAAGCAGCACTGAGACAAAATAGCTTTGTCAAAAAGGCCATTCATGTCAAAATCTATCAGTTTTCTGAGGAACATGCCAATTAATGACCTTTGCCCAGGAAAAAAAAACCCAAAATATTCAGACAATATAACATCTTAGACTTAGTGTTTCATTGGTTTCTTAAGAAGTTTTGCTTTGTTCAAATTTGGAGTTAAAGAAAGAAAACAAAAACAGAAGCTACTGAAAGGAAATTCCATTTTCCAATTGGCTCCAACCACACATTCTATAGATGGCCAAGAAAAGGATGCAAGAATGAGGAAATGTCACATGTTATGGTGAAATGGAAACACTGTAACACTGGGAAGGTACAACAGGAGTTGTAGAATAAAACAAAGGAAACCCACTTAAGGCACACTTAAGTTTTCATATTTGTCTCCTACTATCCAGGAGTTTTATCTTTTCCTTGGGGAAATATAAGTTGTTTCACATAAAGAATGAAGCAACAACCCAAACCTTCCTTTACCCAAAGCCAACTACAAACTTATAAACTATGTGCCGCTGCCTGTCTTCCAAAAACTGTTTGCTTTCATAGTTAAAAAAAAAAAAAAAAGATACAGGATAAATACCGCTTCCTAATGATATAGCCTTATGAGAAACTTCAGATAGGCAGAGAAGAAACTAGAACTTTCTCAGAATTAACCCTCCTGAAGCTTTATGGTAGAATAAAGAACATCTGGGTGCTAGAGACATGCAAATACAGAATCTTATTTGGATTTGTGTGTGAGAGAAGTTCAGTCAGGTGAAGTATCTAGCCAAATTCTTTGCATATTATGGAATAACACTTGTATGTAAGAAAACAAATAAAAGTTAAGTGGATGGATAGCCACATTTATGATTTTATGATTGTTCCACATTATTTCCCTTGTAAAGCTGTTTGATTTTATCTTTCAATTTCCAGAAAAAGAGTTAAAAACAAAATCAAATCTCTGATGTTTGCTGAGGACCTCAACCTGCTGAAAGTAGGTTCCACTCCTGGAATGGAGTTTAAAAAAAATTCTCTTTAAAGCCTTGCAGTGTAATGCAGGAGGCTAGCAGGAGTCAGTTTCTTTCTCAGTGGGAACCTACGTGACTTCTCCACGTGCACCGGTGTCACTCAGGACACTATGTATTTAATCAATACAAAGCCCATAGGAAACACATTTAGTTTTAATTTCCCTTTAGTGACTTGGGAAGTTGAAGTGCCTCGCCCAAGGAGCTTAAGTAAAATAACTGTCAATGCATGATTTCAACAACCTTTACAGCAATATGAAGACCAGATGATAAACTGGATGCTTTGCACATTAGATGTCAAGAAATGCAGGATTCATTTCAAGGCATAAAAGAGGAATTTGAATTTTTTGGGGGTTAGGGAAAAGCAACAGAAAAGTCTTATTGCCCTACTATTGAAGAGCTGAGTCATTTCTCCCTGCAACTCTGGGTCTCAGTTCTCTTACACAGACTTAAACTGCATACACAGTATGTATGCTACTGCATGAAATTTCTTCTTTACAAAAAGAGAACAATCTAACAATCTACAGAGAACCCCCGAGCCTTGCTGAGCTACCTGATTATTAGGAAACTGTATGATCTGTACCATCCATCCTTCCTTCTGGGGAAAAAGGCCAGTTCCAGTTCTTTGGCACAGTGCAAGAACAACAGAAGTCATGGCCAGGGCAGCACAGATGGTTGAAAGCTGGTATCCATGGAGGGCAGCAAGAGACAGAGTATGAGCTTCAAGTCAGCAGTTCTTGTCCTTCCTTTATGGAATTATCACCTCCGATATCACTGGAACAGTGCTACCCCTCCACCAGCTTACAATGCAAGAGTTGAGACATTGTCCTGGACTTAAAAAGCAAGTCTGACAATCCACTGTAGAATGTTATCACCTGTAGCTTCTCCACAACTGACAAGCCCTTGTGCTTTCAAGGGATTTCTGCCTTGCCTACCCCCATATTTCCATTGCTGCAGTGACTCAAGCTACATTTGACAGGAAGATACTTGTCATTGCTCTGTCTTGTTCCTGCTTCTACTAGACTGTCAAGCACCATGTGCTGATCATGCACAGGACTCTGAGTCCCACTGGCCTCAGGTGGGAAGGGGGAGCTGGGGTCAGACTCCCAGGTCAGGTGCCAGGATTTGGGGGCACGGGGAGGAGAAAAAGGCCTGGGGCACTAAGATTCCAGCCAAGCACAGCCCCTTCCCTTCACCTGTTCCCCCCTCCAGCCAGGTGGTTCTCTGCCTGTCACCTCCCTGAGTCAGCAACACTGGCTAGCTATGCTTTCAGAGCCAGAGTCCAGGGTCTCCTTTCAGCTGTGAACCAAACCACTCTCCCTTCCTAACAGGAAAACACCAAAGTTATGAGGTCACTGCTATTGACTCATCAGAAAATAAACAACGTTTTTGGTCACACAGCAAGGTTTGTTTCCCACTCAGACCCTTCCGCCTGGCCACACTCCCCAACCTGCCTGAAGTTTTTACTGTGAGAACGTGCTAACACAGAGCTTTGACCCTCACACGCAATTTTAAAATAGACACCACTTCTCAGCTGAGACTTAACCAGCTAGATCTAAACAGCAAGAAAGCAAAGCACAAGTTCTCACTGTTATTCAGCTTCAACTCTCAAGGACTTTGGGTTGGTCCCAAGCAGAGATAAGTTGAATTTTAAAGCAGCCTAGCAAGTCCTCCTCCTCTTCTTCTTACATTACAGAAAACTTAACATAGACTTGTCTCGTGGAGACAAAAAGAGAGCCCCTCTCACCATGCCACATGCAGTCCTCAGTCTCTGTAGCACAGTCAACTGGAAATCTGCCCCATAAAAGCTCAGTATGATGAGATCAAATCTCACATCTGTTTGAAATGCCAGAGCTATCACTCAAAACTGCAGTGCACTGATGTGAAGTGCAATTTCACTTGTTTGCTGGATAAGGAGATAGGACTGACTCTGCTCTGCTGATGACTCTCCGGGCAAAGACACCTACTTGCCACTGCCACATGCCTGCAAAATGGGAAAGCTCTTTTCTTCCCTGAGTACTGTGAGATTTGACCTACCTTTTCTAAATGCATCTGTAAAGGCAACAAAAAGAAATATGATCTATAAAAGTCACACCCCATCTTTCAGCACTGTCCAAATCCTTAGCTTTTCATCCCCATTTCCTATACTAATGGCTTCTTGTGAAGCCAAATTCAAACCAGTAGACATTCCAGAGACTTTAGCAAATAGGAGGCCAAAGCCCCTTCGCACCCTTCTATATTAGGCTGGCCCAAGTGAAAGATTTACATAGCTTATAATGAATTAAGAGCAAACTGAAGAGAGAGAGGTAGCCTTTCATGCTCCATTGCCCATAATTGACTGTATAAGTCTTATTCTTCCTTCCTTTGGTTTGCAGCAGCATTTGAACATAGTTATATTTAATGCATTAGTCTCAAGGGTCTGTCTTACCCCTGTCCAAAGAAAAGGACCAGCTTGCTCTTCCAGAGCTTCTGCAAACCTAGGCAAATAGTGCAGCAACATTGCTATGTACTTTGAAGAGAGATTAAAGAAAGGATGCAGCAAGTGTTTGAATACCTATACTATCTCTTCACTTTTTCTTGGTCATGGAAAAGTAGGAAGAGCAAAGATCTCTCATTTGAGAGCTCACTCATAAGGTGAAAGATTGCTCTTCCTGCAATCTTAGTGAGAGAAATATGCCAGCCAAGAAAAAGGAATGAAAAGGAATAGAAACAGACAGAAGGAGTGAGGAATAGTTGAGTGGAACAAAGGAATTTGCAAGCAGTGGCTTGCAGTCAAACTTGCTTTGAGGTAGTAGATCCCAGGGTCTCTCACTACTGCCTTGGGAAATCCAAAACAATAGGAGCTTCCTTTCCACAGTACTGCTCTGCCAGGGAGATTTACAGGCACAACACAGGGGAACACACCTGGATAGTTACACCTCTGAACAGAAGCACTCATTTAGCATCTGTGAACAGACGTAACTAGCAAAGGCCTGCGAGGAGAGGGAGATGCTTATTCACCAGGAAGAGAAGCAAAGTCAGACTGTGAAGCAAGGCACGGCCAGTAATGCATTTCCCCAGCTTCTCCCAGCAGCAAAGGCTTTGTCTTTTCCTTTCTGCCTGAGATAACAAGACACAGAACTTGTGCTGAGCTTTGCAGATGAAGCTTGTAGCTACCTCTCTTACTGCTCAAAATAAATGGAAGCTACAAGAACTCAGAGAAAAACTGGCTCCTGGAAACAGCTCCCTTTCTGCAGCATAAACCTGAGTTATTCTAAACACAATAGCTACAGACCAGACATGGGTGTTTGAGAACAGAGTGTTCTCCCTGTCCAAAAAAACAAAACAAAACAAAAAACCCAACACACTCAAAAGATTGTGCATGAGCCTCAGGGTCTGAGAGCACACATATTCAACAAGCCCTCATTTGAGCACCTCTTCTCTACACTACAGGGAACAGCATCTTTACAGGATGACAGAAGTTCACGTCGAAGTCTTCCACTGCATGAACTGCTTTTTTTTCCCAGCACTGCAAGAGTGGTATTTTCCCCAAACACCACCAACAGACGTATTTTGCTGGGCATGCTACCAGCCCAAGCATATCCTCACCAAGAATCCACTTGCATGCAAGAGGCACAAGACCATGTGTAACTAGGCACAGCAGTATTTGAAGACAGCTAAGAGCAAAGGGATAGAGGAACATCAAGAGCACAATAGCACCCACCTACTACTGCTTCTTTGACTCTAGCAGCTCTAATTCAGGACTTCCAGAGTACAGCTCTCTTTTTCACCCTCCTTTATCCTTAGGAGGCTTTGCAGCATGCTCTACTGAAAAGAAGTGGCATCCCTCCTCCCCAAAAAAGCACCATTACAAAAGTAAGGAGAATGGAGCACTACAGTTATTAACACATACCTTAAGCAAAAGAGAAAAAAAACTTCAGTGAAGGGGCAATGACTAATTTAAAGCCACACCATTACAGAGCAACTGAATGAAATCTCTTCCTAGTCAGGGCCTGAGTGCACTAATAGGCCTTAACTGCCCTCACCAGCCTCACCTGGGACTTCCACCCCCACCATGCTCATAGGCCAAGCAGCTCCATTTAAGCTCAGGCTTGAGGTTTCTGTGCTTGCCTGACCAGTGTTGTGGCTGTGCCTGTGCCCTTTTCAAGTCCTGCCTCTAGTCCTACTTCCTGGGCTTTCCTTGAACTTGCATTACAGGTAGCCTTATCCTCAGTCTCTCTAGCACCACCTTATGGATGGTGCCTTTGAGCACATGCTGTAGCTTTTTGCTCTGGATCTGTCTCTGCCCCCCGCCTTGCTCCTGAAGGGATTCCTTGGATAAGCCTTGGACCTGGTTCACTGCTCACCTTGCTCGGGACTGCTGGTGGGTGCTGTTGCCAGCACCCTGCTCTGCCTGTTGTGTTCGGATTCTGTGGGACTATGCCCCTGCGCTGAGGGCTCTGCCTGCGCTGGGACCTCCCTCAGCTCCTGCCTTCTCCTCCTTTGTGCAGTGACTCTGCTCTTTCTCCTCTGTGACATTCCCCTTGAAGTGATCATATTTAAACTGGATTATAACCAGGAGCAGACTGACATGTGGGAGAGGGGAGAAACAAGGGAATGGGTTTGAGTTAATTGAAAGAAATATTTCCTCTTCTAGTGTCACATGCACACTCCCATGTTTCTATCAGGCATGTCCTGGGTTCCTGTGTTGTCATCTTCTCTGCTGTGGACCACAGATTGGATCTGGCTTCCAGAAGGTTTCAGCCAGCGCAGCATATTCCCTGCTATCCTCCTCCTCAGCATGTTGTCTGGCAGGTCATTCCTTGCCCTCCTCTTTCCCCAAGGGGTCGCAGCCCTGCAGACTGTATGAAAGAAAAGGGGCACTGTTCTGGCCAAGGCCAGGCCGTCCCCGTCCCCTGCCCTGCCCTGCCCTGCATCGGTCCCGAGCCGCAGCTCCCGCCGCCTGCCCTCCCCCGGGCCGGGCCAAGCCCAGCGCTCCCGCCGGCGAGGCGCAGCGGCGGGGTGGTCTCCGCCGAAGGATGCCCGCGCCTTCCGCCACCCGCCAAGATGGTGCCGGAGCTTCACCGCCCTTCCGAGGGCGGGCGGGGAACGGGAAGGCGGTGCGCGCGCCTGCGTGGATGTGCGTGCGTGCGTGCGTGCGTGAGTGCGCGCGCGTGCGCGCTGGCGGCACGTGGCGGCGGTGCAGCATGGCGGGGTGGCGCGCGGTGCCCAGCGACCTGTTCCCCTTCGTGCTCGCCTTCCTGCGCGAGAACCGCTTCGAGGGGGCGGCGCGCGCCTTCGCCAGGGAGGCGGGAGTGGTGAGCGGCGCCGCGCGCCGGCCGGGGCGGCCGTTGGGGCTGTTGGGGCGGGGCGGCGGGCCGGGCCCCCGGGCCGGCGGGCGGGCGGCGCGGCCTGGCCTAGCCTAGCCGGCGGCGTGGGGCCGCCGTGAGGGGCGGTGGGGGCCGCGGGGACCCCGCCGCGCCGCCCACCCGGGCTCCATACTCTGGGCTGTCTGTCATCCTCAGGTGTGTTAGCGGCTGACGAACTTTCCGTTTGCATTCTTACAGAAGGACCAGGATCCCAACGCTGCCTCTCTCCTAGATGTCTTTAGTTACTGGCTGAAGTAAGTTTGCTGCCTCCTGAAAGACTCGCCGAGGGGTGCTTTGCTTATCTGTTCTGGGGACATGCCGCTTGCAAAGCTGAGCTTTCTTCAGTGCTGATCTGTAGTCCTGCTGCTAGCTTTTTTGGGGCAAAAGCTCCCAAGCCTGTGGATTAAGTGCTTCTGTGGAAGGTCGTGCAGTGATGCGGTTGTGGGGCAGAAGGGCTTGGTGGTGATGATGGTGCAGGGAAGTCATAATGTCAAAGAATACTGGCTAAGATTAGTGTATAGGGTTTAATATTTTAACAGTAACTTTGATCGCATGATTTATTCTTTTAGACCTGTCCCTAACCTTAGGTTTGGTGCTGTGACACAAAGAATAAAACAGAATCCTGGGGAAGTGATTGTTCCCAAGGATAACATTTTACTTTCTCAAGGCTGGGAGGACATAAGGGTAGCAGAATCTTTCTTTGAAACTAAGTCTTTCTCTGTGTAGGTCTCCTGCTGCCAAAAAAAGAAAGATTGTTCCCAATGGACCTCATGCAAAGAGGAAATCTTCCTCAAGTAGCGATGACAGTTCCAGTGAGGAAGATGAGACGCCCCCAGCCAAGAAACCAGGTAAGGTTTGCAAAAGTTCTTAGGGCAGACATACATTATATTTGAAAATTCGTTCATGACCTGGATATAGAGCTCAGTTTCTATGGCTCATCTGAAGTCTTTAAGTTGCTCTCAAGGATTGGGTTTATATTAAGTGATCTTGGTTCTGGTAGATCTTCTGCCCATGATTCCCATCTACATCTGTAGCATGTGTTCGTCCTGCTCGTGGGTGATTTCTCGATTCAGTTATAATTGAAGGAGATCAGGTTTTGAATCTGCTAGAAGCCTTTAGTGATTTGGTTTTTCTCTGTTAGCTGAGACTGGTGGAGGCATTAGGCTGTAATGAGTTCTGAAGGTGCTACTGAAGTAGCAAATTCATTATGTTACCTACATGGAGATTCTTCTGTCCAAACACTCATTGCTGTGGTGTCTAGGCAGAGCTACTCTTACCTGCTTCAGTGTTTTCAAAGTCTGTGTTAAGTATTGAATGAAATTGTTTGAATGCATATGAATTGGGCTGATACTTGGAGAAGGAGGTACTCCATGATTTTTCTTTCCTGTTATTTTCCTGGGACTCACAGTTCCCATGGAATCCTTAAAGAATGGTTCCTTGTCCTGCTGTTGTAGGAAAACTGATTCAGGATATATTCAAGGCTTATGTGCTTGCACATTTATTAAAATACACATAACTTGACAAAACTCTTACTTGACTTGGCTTTATCAGGCTTCTTTGTGTATTGATAGGCATCGTGACCTGTTTGAGGCAGGGCAGTTGTGGAAGAGATGCTCAGGCTTCAGAGAAATGCCAAGCATTGTTATTCACCTGCAGACTTACTCTACTGCTTGTGTGAGGTTCCTACCCTCCTTTCTCTCAAGCCTCTGTCCTTTTGCTGTCTAGAGATCAGTCCCTCTACTGCAGGTTGGCAGGTGGTGAGCTACGTTTCCGCTTTCTGTCTGGAATTGCTCTTATGCCCTGCCTGAACCACTGTGTACACAACTTCCTGTGCATCTAGCAGCAGTTTCGTGGGAAAGGAGTAGTAGGCAGGAAGAGGGAGACGGCCAGAAATAAAACTGGTCTTTAATTCAGCCTAACCTAAGGCTGAATTTGAACTTAGACCTGATTTTGCTTTGATAAGGAAGGTCAGAAATATACTTTGAAGTGAAATGATTTATTAATAATGTGGAGCAAAAGAAACAATCAGTAACCAGAAAGGAGTAGACTTGGCTAAAACGAGTTAAGCCATGAGTTTGGAAGCTCAACTTCACAGCACTGCACTGGTTCTCTTTGGAAGTCTGCACTTGTTAGGCAGTTTTTTTAAGCTGAAAACTGTGCAGACACAGTTAATGTTCTCTTAGTTTGTGGGGACACACTCTACTTAGGGTGAAAGTTTTGGTCATAAAGTTTACACTATGTGACCAAGACTGAATGATGCTGGAATTTTTTTATTCACTTTGAAGTCTTCTACCATGCTCTGCTTGAGAAACTAAGGCCTGAAGGCCAGTGTCTTGAACTTCAGCTGTGATTTAATAACCTTTATTTAACTTTTTGCCCTGAGACACAGGAGTCCAGGATATATGTGTATGAAAGCTGTGAATTCACTTATCATCCATGTGTTGTCCCTTATTTGCAGCTAAGATAACAGCTGTGCCCAAGGTGAAAGCAACTCCTCCTGCCAAGAAGGCAGAGAGCAGCAGTGAGGATTCCAGTGATGATTCAGACTCAGAGGAGGAAAAGAAGCCAGCAAAGGTCAGCTTTTCTTTCCAGCCTCTTTAACACATGTTTGACAGTGATGGATAAAAGTAAATTTGACCAGCAGAATTCTCTCTGAAATTAGGCCCACTTTTCTTGAACCAATTTAGTAAGACAGTTCTATAACGCACAGTCTGCCATTTGCAGTGGTCCCAGTGAAAGGTTTATGTCATGTCCAGCACCCACTTTCTGTTTCACATCCAAAAGCTCCTTGCTTTTGTCCGAAGACTGCCACTGCTTGCTTTCCCTTCAGAGAAGGAGATTTATTTGAAATTGCTAAAATAAATTTGAGAAGTCTTGTGAAATGGGAGAGTATACTTGAGGAGATGAACCAGAGTTATTCAACCAGTGTTTTGAGCCTTCAAACTAATTTTGTCCCCAGAGGAAAGAGAACACAGTAGCAGTCCTAGAGCTACCCCATTTTGAGGAGGTAGAACTGGCGACTGAAGTGCTAGGAAAGTCCCCCATCCTCCCACCTTCTGGGAGGTTTCCCTGAGTAAAATCATTGTCCTGGGATTTTTAGGCCTTAACCTTTAGGCAGAGTGAAATTTCCAGTAAAAACAGCAACGTATGTGAAAGCTGTTTGTACTCCCTGTATGCGCGTCACGCTTTTTAGCCTCTTTTCTGTTCTTGGCTACAAGGGTTGATCAGTTTTCCCTCTTTTTGTTTAGAAAGGAACAAAACCAGCAGTGAAGCCAGCTGGAACCAAAATCCAGCCTCAGAAGAAAGCAGAGAGCTCCAGCTCTGACTCGAGCAGCTCAGAGGAGGAAGCACCAAAGAAACAGCCACCAAAACCAGTAACACCTAAATCAGGTGGTACTTTATTGTGTATCGTGTGTCAGAGCACATAAATAAAAAAGCCGGGGGAAGAGTGATGGGGGCCGTACCGATGTGCCAAGGCATGAATATTAGTGTAGCAGTTTGAAAATTTACTGTCATAGCCATTCATACTCCAGTCCAGCCTGTTCCTGACATGGATTATATGTAGAACTGATTGCAGGTGAAACATCTGGTCCCAAGTGCTACATTTTTTGCTGGAATAGCTGCATTCAGCAACCCTAACTGCAGAAGGTTTTGCCAGTGTCTTCTGCTCAGTGAGCAGCACTGGGCTGCAGCAAGTTAAAAACCATAAAAACAGCCTTTGGTCCTGGAGCTTCTGATTGGCTGGAAGAGACAGTTTTCTGAAAACCTTCTCTAACCTTGCAGTTGGGTAAATCAGCAGCTTCACAATACTGCCTTAATCTCCCCTGTTAGCTTCTCATGGTTCTTTCCTCTCTCTGACACTTTATGCTGAATGGAATTACCTATTGCTTCCCATAGCATATTTTCTGATATCTCTTTTACCTTGTCTTAAAAGGAAGTAAAGCTGCCCAGGTAACTACCAAGCTGGTCAATGGAAAAGCAGCAAGCAGTAGCAGCAGTAGTGAAGATTCTGATGAGGAAAAGGCTGCCCCGAAGAAGGTACATAAGACAAAGACTTCATGAAGACTGTAGAAATTTAGTCAGAGTGGGTGTATCTCTGCTTTGCAGGGACTGTGATATGTATAGAGACTGCCTGGCAGCTGAGTGCAGCCATTATGGCTCTCCTACTGACTTTTTGCTTTGTGTGGTGGGATTATGTCTTCTCTCCATGCACTGGCTTTCTTTCCTAATGCCTATATACCCCTTCCGCTGCTCCTTCTACCTGAAAAATCTTCTTTATCTTAACCATGTTGTAGTCTCCCTTATGGGTTCACTTTTGTGTGACTCCTCTTAGCTACCTGTAACTTTGGATTTTCCATTATGGAGTGTTAAAAATGTTTTCTGCAATACAGAAAATTCCCAGATATGTTTAATCAAGTGACAATTGCAACCATTTCACAGTCAATTCAATCAGTCAGCGTTCTGTGCCATTTTTTCCTAGTCAGAGGAACTCCTGAGAAGGAATTCAGGAAGCAGAAGATAATAGAAGGGCCAGAAAAATCAAGATCCTTGTGTGTTTCCTGGAATTTGCTAATTTTCAGTAATCTTTATTTGTTTGTTTTCAAAATCTGTTCTCTGACAAGTAGGCATAGAGTTAAAAAGGAATAGACAAATCTTGGGTGGACAGTTGGATATGGAATTTCACTTTTTTATGTGTATTTCCTTCCTTCTTGCAAAAAGGCTGTTCCCAAGAAATCGCCTGTACCTAAACCTGCAGCCACTCAAGCATGTCCGGGCAAAACCAAACCTGCCAAGGAAAGTTCCAGTAGTGAGGACTCTTCTGACAGCTCCGAGGATGAAAAGCCAGCTACAAAACAGAAGCCAAAGTCTGGCAAGTACTAAATACCATTGTTGCTGTGTGGGAGGATACTTTCTGCTAACCCTGCTATCCTGGGAGAAGTGTGTGCGGGCTGCAGACAAGTCTTGCTCCACACAACGTTCCAAACGGTGCCTTATGCCAAATATAGCAGCTTATTCCATGTACCCTGATGGGACTAATTCAGATAGCTGTTAAGGACATTCCTCTTGCAAGTTTCCTTTTTGTCAGGATTTGGAAAGTAACTTGTCTCTGGTTTGATTATTCTGCAGTTACAGGACTTTATGCATCTTTTATTTTCGGTATCCAGGGCTGCTCAGTCTCAGTTCAGCTTATGGGCTAGATGGACCTCTGTTCAATGTAGTACTGGACTTCTAGCATTCCAATAAAGAGTTGGTCTGAGTGGGGAATCAGGCACTGAAACTCAGTCTGGAACTCTGGAACAGAGGATTCAAGAAAGGAGTAAATGAAAAGGAGCAGCAATAGAAGTATCTATTTCTTCTGAAACAGTATGGCAATGCAAGCTCCATTTTCCAAAGTGCAGAGAGAACTTCCTCAGAGATGGTTGGGTCAGCTGAGCCCAGAAGAGGGGAGTTAAATTTATGACAGAAACAGGAGGTAGCAGTGGAGTGGGCTGAAGTCACCTTTCAAATTATAAGCTAACGTCTTTATAGGTACAGAAGGGGAATAAATTGAACCAAATAGCAGAAGTGCTTTATTCTAGTTGAGACAAAGTTCTCAGATGTGCTGCTTGTGCTACCGTATTATGATTGAACCTGTCTCTCTCTCTCTCTCTCTTTATAGGTCCATACAGTGCTGTACCACCTCCTCAGGCTACACAGCCAAAGAAAGCCCTTGCCAAGGCCCCTGCAAAAAAGGCTGAGAGCAGTGACTCCTCAGACAGCAGTGATGAGGCAGAGCAGGTGCCCACAAAGGCAGGAGCAGGTTTGTTGTGAGGAGGCTGCAAAGGAAGCACTATGTGGTAGTCAGTATTTGGCCATCTCCTGGTTTCCTTTAAAAGAAGTATGACTTTGGCCTATGTTGATACTTGCTTCTCTGGAAGTTTCTGAGAAATATGAAACTGTCCCAAACAGAACACTGTGTTCTGGATCTAAATTGTGTGCAGTGCAGAATGGATAAGTTCATACACGTTGGTTTGAAAAGTCATTGGGATTTATTTTAGCAGGGATGAAATAGGCCCATTACTGCAGTTGGCCAGGTCCTTGCTTGGCTTCTGATGGGCTCGCAGAATAACTGGTGCGCTGAATAGGGAGCTTTTTCATGTCTGGAAAAATTTGGATTGTGGGACAAAAGGTTGGTGTGAATGTGGCCTGCTAATTTTAGACTTGCTTTTGTAGGCAAAGCAGTGGCAGCTAAAACAATTCCTGGTGTCAAAAACAAAGTTGTGACTGCCAAGAAGGCCGAATCCAGTTCGGACAGTGACTCAGGTACTTCAAGAAATAAGGACTTGATTTCTGTTAATGTTTTTGTTGGCCAGGTCACTTTATAGTGGCATATTTGCTGAGACCCTTAGCGTATGAGCTTGAAAGCTTCAGTCTCCGTAGCAAACAAATTGTGAACTAGCAAAACAGCAGCTTGCTGTGCAGAATGGGGCCTCGCCCCAGGACACAGATGAGACCATTGGCAAGCACAGAAAATTCTGCTTGTTGCAGGCTGGAAAGGGTATGGCATCACGCGTTAGAAGTTTCTCCGTGAAGGTTAGCAGTTACACTTTTTGAGGATCTGTGTCTTAAGTTTTTCAGTTTCTTTTATCCCATTATGCACTGTGGCAAAGTTTCCTAAATGAAAAATACTTTCACCATACTGAGGTCAAAATAGACTCAAAGGATGCTTCCTTCTAATATGCCCCTAGAAATAGGGGGCAGCATGCCTTGTGTCTTCTGTTGATCAGGTTTATGGCTTCTTGCAGCCCTGAATTTCCTGCACAGGCTCCTTATGTGCTACATTTCTGTCCCCACATGTTTGAGGGGCTCGTGATTTATACGTCTCAATATGTCTGATGCCACAGCAGGGGCTGTGGGTGACAGCAGCCTGTCTGTCTGCAAACAGCTGGCACTAGAAGGTAGGACCCTTCAATAAGTGGCAGGAGTTCTGTGTGTTCTCCGGTTTTATTACCTACTTTCTCAGAAACAGGCAAAGTTTTGATTACACCTCTTAAGAAGATGTTCAGAAATGTTGGAATAGATCACAGTTAGCATTCCAGATTACTGTGACATGCAACACAAAGGGCATATTTGTAAATAGAAGTCTCCAGTCCCATCCTCAGACTGCTGCTAAACGTATCTGACGTAAGAAAGAGAAAGCTAAAATGAGAAATTATCCTGTTGTCTCCTCACTTTTCCCCCCACATCAGTTTTGTCTCCTAGTTTCATGTCGGTTCTTTATCTTGATTTCTATCATGGTTTTTTTTCTCTTTTTTTTCCTGAATTTATTGATGGTGATACCTGTACTCTTTTTTTCTTCCTCCAATCACTTATTTTCTACCTCTTCTATCATTCTCCAAATATTTGCCCACTTTTTTGTGCATGCAGTAATGAAGAACTTATTTCTGCTTGTTTTGTCTTCTCCCATCAAAGATGAAATGTGGAAAGATGAAAACTGTCCCCTGACCATTCCGGGAGGTTCATCAGACTCTAATTGTTGCCAGTTCTCTAGCGGTTCAGCCTTCGACCAAAACCCATTTCGATTTTCTTTTCCCATGTTTTGCACATGTTACATTATCTCCCTTGATTGTGTTGCCTTAAGTAGAAGTTATTGGATAACTTTGGTAACTTGCACCAGAGGCTTATTAACTTAAGGAGCATCCTTCTTTTGCTTAGATTCTAGTTCTGAGGAAGACAAGAAGGTAGGGGGTAAGCTCCCTGCTAAACAACCTCTGATAAAGAATCCTTCTAAACCAGCAAAGGTAGCTGCCAAGCCCGCACAAGCAAAGAAAGACTCCAGCTCCTCCTCGGACAGCTCAGGTACTGCAATAGGAGAAAATGAGAATTACTGCTTGCGCTTGTCTAGCACATTTCTAGCCAGCATGTTGCGGCGGTGCAGTTGAACAGAGTATAACCATTGCAGAGCTGTTGCAAGCAGCTAATGGTGCGTCAGCACTGATCTGAATGTTAGCTTCACATTGCAGGAACTGGGCTTAGTCTTGACTCGGCTTTGCCATTTCCTTCTAGATTCTGACAGCTCTGAAAATAAGGCCCCCGTGAAGCCTGCAGCAAAAGCAGCACCCCCTGCAACCAAGAAGTCACAAGCTACCACAAAGAAAGCACGAAGTAGCTCCGATTCAGATAGTAGTAGCTCCAGCAGCTCTGAGGATGAAAAGAAGAAGAAAGCCCCTCCAGCTAAATTAACTGGCAAAGCGGGTAAGCCGGTGTCCAAACCTTGCACCCCAGCTCCCAAGGAAAGGTCATCAGACTCTGATAGCTCAAGCAGCGAGGAAGAAAAGAAGCCAGCAGCGAAACCCGTCAGCAAATCGACGGGGGCCACAAAAGCAATTGTGGGGAAGAAGGTGGCTGCTGCTAACAGTAGCAGCAGCTCATCTGATAGCTCCAGTGAAGCAGACGAGAAGCCCAAAAAGGCAGGGAAAGGGGCACAGAACAGTGCTCAGACCACTGCTTCTGCAGAGAAAGCAAAAGCTTTATCCACATCAGCAGCAAATAATCTGAAGTCCAAACGAGCTGGTGGAAGCAGCAGCAGCAGTGAAAGCAGCTCTGAAGAAGAGACAGGAAAAGCAAATGGAGGTACTACCTACAGGTTGGGAAGTGGGTCTCTCAGACAGTGTGTAACTGAGCTAAAACATGGATGGGAGACTGGAACAATAGTGTAATCTGTATGTGCTACTAGATCATACCATCTAGTGCAGTACAGCTCCAGGATAACTGTTAGTGGAATAGTGTCTGTCTGTTTTCTTTGTAAGGTTATGCAGGATCTGATACTCACCTCTGTATTTCAACACTGGGTTTGCATTAATGGGACAGCAATGCCATTACCTTTCCCAACATGGCAGTTACTCCCATTGAAATTTTACTGCTGTGTATCTAACAGGCATGATCCAGAAGAAACGAAAGAGGGAAGATATCCAGGAGCCAGAGACACCAGACAGTAAAAAGGCAAAGATCAAAGCCAAAACACCACACACGTTTCCCAAGGTGAAACAGGTGAGTGAGGATAGACCATGCTGACTGGTAGGAGGGGCATCTTTGCCTCCTGAACTAGTACTTCATGTTTTTTTTCTTTGGGGTTGAGCCCACAGGAATTGCTTGTATTTTTGCCCCCTCTTCAGTCACTTGAAGAACTCTGTCCATAGAACACTAGAAAATGCACATGTGTGTGTAATGTTGTTCTGGCAAAGACTGATTGGATATATTTGCACAGGAGCATCCCTGTGCTGCCTGATGTGCAGAAGGGAAAGGATTATGAATCTGGGAAATGATTGAGGATTGGGGTTACCTGCACAGGGGTCCATATTTGCAGGGCTGAGAGAGGTGGTTGTCACTTAAAGAAGACCATGTGCAAGTGTTCACTTACTGTATCTAGTTTTCTTTCTCTTAATAGCCAGCCTCTCCATTCCGACGAGTAAGAGAAGAAGAGATTGAGCTGGATGCCCGCGTTGCTGATAACTCATTTGATGCAAAGGTAGGGCTAGGTAGTGGCAAAGTAATAAGACATTCTTGGCCCCTGCAAATACAGGCCTTGGTGTGCTGGTGGGTGGTCCATTGGTGGGAACTTCTTCCACCAGGAGGTGCTGTTAGGAAACGCATGAGCACTGGTAGGAGATACTGTGCATGGATGTGGAGTGCCGTAAGCTCCAGCCTTCCTCTTGTGGGATTTGCTAAGCAGGGTCAAGTGAAAAGCATTGTCTTTACTCTCTTGAGTGCTGACCTGAATCTCTTTTCTCTTCTCCCCCTTTGTCCCTCACAGAAAGGAGCTGCTGGTGACTGGGGTGAGAAGGCCAACAACATCCTGAAATTCACCAAAGGCAAATCTTTTCGCCATGAGAAGACAAAGAAAAAACGGGGCAGCTACCGTGGGGGCACTATATCAACCCAAGTCAATTCCATCAAGTTTGAAAGTGACTGACAGTGTCTCTTTGGGAATTCATAAACCGTCCGCTCACCAGAGTCACTTGGATGGGCGTGTGAATATTATGGACATCAATCCTGTCTGGAGTATTATCTCCCCCAGCCCCATGTGGGGCAGGCAGCTCCAACACGGGGATGTGGGAGAATGGTTGGACATTTCCCCAGTTATTTCTGGCTAATTCTGGTTTAGACCCCTAATAGGGAACCATCCTAGAGCTGGTGTTACTGGACACTACTAGGGTGACCTTCAAGACTTAAATTATGTACAGTCTTATTTTAAAAGGCTGGCAGTGATTTTTCATTTCAGGTTCCTGCCTATCCAGTAAAGGAAAGAGAACTTCTTTTCTGTAGCATAACCGCCCATTTCTTTTTCATCTAGTTTAACTTCAGGTACCTGTGAAATTGCAAGTACAATAACTTGCCTTTGGCTGGTTACTGTAAGAGCAACAACTCCCTCGAACCCTTTGGCTGTAATCCCCACACCCATTTCACATTTGTAGTTCACAATTGCAGTATGATGGAGTTCCTCTTTTTTGTTTCGTTTTTTTATGGTTTCATCTTGCAGTTAATTCGCACCTTCCTCCTCCTCCTGTTCCTGTTGAGGCTACTAAGTAGAGAAGTTAGAGAAGCAGAGTGTTAACACACCAGCGTAGTTCAGGAATCATATTGCTTGCAAGTTGGTGGCTGTTGTCAGAAAGGCCAAGTACTATAGTGCTGTGGCACTTTCGATAAGGTTTTTATTGTGAATGTAGCCCAGGCAGGGAGATGTACAGGAACTCCTGACTCTGTGGAGGTTCTAACATTCGAAGAAGGGTCTTTGGCCCAGTGGAAATGCTTAAAGAGGCAGAGGAAATGGTCTTTTTTTTCCACTCAGCTCTGCTTTTTGTTGAGTCTTTGTTTCAGAGGTTTTGACTGCAGTGTGGTGCTGCTCCTTGTTCTCTCTGAGCATATAACATGCCAGCATATGCTTTTCTCCAGCAATGTGCAGTGCAGCTTATGAAGAGCTGAGATGAATGTAACATTGATGCCTTAAATTTCTTTCCCTGACTGGATCATGTGCTCTTTTTGAGCTGTTTTCTATCTGTCAGGTCCCTGGGAAGAAGTAAAATATCAGTTTCCTGTAGCACTGTAGTAAGTAAAGCCTGGAGCTGTAAGATTTGAAGCATTAGCTTCAAGCACAAGTTCTGTATGGGAAGTGGGGTCTCAAAACAAGTTCAGCAACTTGCACCCTAAACTGAGTTTTCAAGGGCAATGGAGATAATCTAATGGTTTACTGCTGTTGAAGGGAGATCTAGCTCTCCCTCCAGTTGCTTGGCTTTGCCTGCTTACCATTTCTGGTGCAACTCACAAATCTGGTAGAACATGGCTCCCCCACCACTTTTTTTTCCTGTTAGGTGAGTTACTAAGTTAAAGTTATTTTATGGAGCAGTCTGTTGACCCCACAGCCAGTATGAATTCAACAATGGTAGAGCATGTTAAGGAAAAGGGCAGTAATGGGCTGTTAGGTCTGCTTGCCTCATCTCATGAAACTACCAGCCACGAAGAGAGGTTATGCAGGGTCTGATTTCCATGTCTCCATTCACTCCCAGCAGGGTGACACAGAAAAGAGCCCTGTTGTTATAGGGAGCCACATATGTGTGCAGTGTCAGATAATTGAGGGTTGGATGAGACTGATGAGCCACCCCCATGCACATTAGCTGCAGCTTGTTTTGATGAGCATTTTTCAGCACTTCCCCTCAGGCTTGCCCAATCAGTCCGATTGTTGGATGCTATGCAGCCATGCAGAGGGGCCCAGGGGACCGTGGTCATCATGAAGAGCTTAAGGTTAGAAGCCAAAGCAGGGTGGGAAGAAAGTATTTTCAGCTTCCAGTGGGGATTTGAACAATCTTTATTGTGATTTGCCATTTGCCCTCTTTTGTCCTCCTTATTGGAAACTTTAATTTTGGAACCGTGAAGGTTAAACTTTTAAAAACTTTTAGGGGTATTTTATGTGTGAGCACACAAGTGTCTCAGAAAATAAAGATAGCTGCCTTTGTAATCTGTGTGAATTTGACGGTTACAAGGTGTGGGATAAGAGGGTGAGAGAAGGGAGGGTATCAGTGTCGAGCAATGTATTGCTGTGTCTCAAGGTGAATCGGTAAGTCTATCTGTATCTGTCTACAGCTGATTCTTCTGTCCCCGTACCTGTATGCTCACATGGATGTAATGGGCCATCAAAAGTGAAGCTGGAAGCCAAACAACTCTCTGCAAGAGATTTGGAGAATACGGGTGTAGAAAAATGTTTACTTTTACCAGGACAAACTGAGTTTTACTGAGTCTCTTCATGCCAGAATAAGTAGTTCTTCAATATTACTGCCAAATTAGCTTTACAATATCTGGCAAGATAACTTATGGAGCACCAGCATATGCAGTAAAAAATAATAGACATAACTGAAAATTCTGTGTGTACCTGGTTAAAGAAGTGTGTCCTCTGATTCCTGCCTGCTCTGTGACCATATCTGCAGGATAAGGAAACCTGCTAATAGCTTGGGCCTGATGGAGGTCTTGCATACCGTAATGCCCATTTTTCTCAGTGTACTATGCCTCTCAGGAGAGGTTCAGGTAAACAGAATTGTCAGGGTAATTGGGACATCAGTCACTCCATGACTAAGGCTATCTGCCTCTGGAGCCAGTCCCCCACCTCTAACATGGTGTAGGAACTGTGGTCTAACACTGTCTGAGGTCTCAGCAGCACGTGCAAAGAGTGTCATTAGTCTCACTGGAGATCAATACCTGATGGAGCAAGTGCAATAGGTGTTTGTGAGACTGTTGTCAAAGCTACATACTCCACAGTGCGCTTTCCACACCTAGAGTAAACCTACTCCCTTCACACGCATTTTGCAGCTGCTGGGCAGGCTTACCTACTCTGTGCTCTGCTGCTGTCAGACATCTCTTGGAGCATTTAGACCTAGTTTCCATGTGCATCATTAGTGTAATTTCAACTTCAGTAGAGCTGTGATCAATTCTGGAACTGGACTAGCAGGCTGTCCCTCTCTGGGGGATGCACCCATATGGGTGCCCCGGTACAGTGTCCTAATTCCCCGTGTGCCATCACTTCCATTTTGCTGTCCTGAGAAACGCGTATGTGGCCTGAGAGCAGGGCAGTCCCATCTCCTTGTCACGGAGCCAAAGAGAGCATCCGGATCCTGTGGGTCTCTGAGCAGGGGCCAGCTCTGACGCAACCCGGGAGCAGAAGTTTTAATGCACTTAAAAGAAACCAAAGGTGGGAGCTGGGGTCTCCTCGGCCTCCCCCGTCCCCCCCGGGGCCAGGCACGGCTCTGCCTCTGCCTGGCCAGCCGCCGTCCTGCCCCCCGGGGCCGGGCGAGCGGCTCTCCTCCCCGCTGTGCCCCACCAGCGTCTCGGGCCAGGCGGCGGGAGGACGGGGAGAGGCTCGGCGGTGCGCGGCTCCGCGCGGGTCCCGGCGGCGGGGCCGGCACCGCCCCTGGGAGCGGCGTGTGGGCCGGGGCTGCTCCGCCGGCCCCGCCCCGCCCGCGCCCGCCGCCGGCCGGCATGAAAGGGGAAAGCGGCGGGCGCGGACCTGCGGGCGCTTCCTCTCGCCTCTGCTCGGCGCCGCGCTCCCGGCGGGACCGGCTGCAGGTAGGTGCCGGGCTGGGGCAGCGCCTGCCGTCAGCGCCCCGCGTGCCTCCCTCCCCGCCCCGGGTGCCGGTGCTGCCTGCCCCGCCGGTCCTCGGAGCGAGCCGGGCTGCGGGCCTCCCGGTGGCGGCGGGCCGGGCCGGGCCGTGCGACCCGGCTCCGCGGGGCTGGCTGGGCGCGAGCGGCGCGTGCCGGCCCCGGTGCCGGTTCCGCCGGCCGCGCTCCCGGTGAGCGTTTATGGACTGGGCCGAACTTTTCGAGCTGACGGCAGAGGCGCTTCAATGCTCCTGCCTCGGCGGAGAGGAAAGGGGGAAATGCCGGGAGTTCTCGGCTGTCCGTCTGGCCCCAGCTCTGCCAGGGCGCGTGTAAATTGCTTCGGTAACTTTGGCAGGGCTGTTGGAGGGCACAAGTTAAGCATGTGCTTAACTGTGCTGGATCAGAGCCTTGGAAACAAATGTTCAAAGCACTTTTGTGTAACTTGCTTCACTTTCCTAAAGACTAGATCTTGGGAGCGTCCTTCCCTCTCCCCTTCTGCCTCTTCTTCCTGTGCATCCCTCCTCAAGCTCTGCTCATGGCAGCTCAGCCAGGCTTTGTTCCTGCTGCGTGCCTGGATCCAAGGAGGTTTTTTTGGTTTTTGTTTTTTAATTTGAGGGTGTCAATCATTTTGTTGAAGGTGACTCTTATCTTCAGCTTCTCTACTTTTGTAATTCTGTTAAATGCGATCAGACTCGTCTGGCAGGACTGTATCAATCCCTAGTGCTTCCTACACAAGGTTTCACAATCTCCTGGGATGGTTGATGACCTCTTTCTTTTAACGTGGTGCTTCTCTGCAGAAAGAAGCTGCAATAACAGGGTAATGAATGGAAGAAACTCTTCCTCTTCACCCCTCTTGACCACTTCTCTCAGGTTTGGTACCTTTGTATCTCTCCAATTTTCTCTGCAGTCTCAGGAACCTGTTCAACTTGACTGTTATTTGGCGTAACCTGTTCTTAAAGGCCAAAAGGTGCAGTCAACTGCTGTGTGTTCACACTTCAACACGGAAGCTTGCAAATGGCCACAAGCCTTCCTGTCCCTAGCATCCAGGGACTACAGATGGTGCTCTTAAACGTTTCCATGCTGCAGACTTGAGATAGGTGCAAGCAGTGAGGAGCAGCTCACAGACAGCACATCCTCCTATCAGCTGCTTCTGCATCTTGCAGCCATGTTGCAGGCAAGGGGAAAAGGCCATCCAGAAATAACCTGCTGTTGTAGACACACTGGCATATATACCATCTCTTTCCCTTCCAGAAGACAGCCAGGAGGCCTGTCGATATGAAGGGGGGCAAGGGAAAACTCGCCATCTGGGCAGATTTACTATATGAGAGGTCAGGTTGGGAAGCAGATCTGTGGTGTTTAACACCATCCCCCAGCTCAAGTTCTTGAAGGTGTGTGTAACTTCAGATGTCTCGACAAGCTGAGAAACAGATTTTAATTCCTTTCTTAGCTGTTATGGAGCTGTATTTTCTGTCATACCATGGTTCCCTGGCTGTGATCTACAAATTGCCAACCTGCTGCTGGCCCACAGATTCACCTTGCTGGAAGAACTTCCTCTGTTAAACTCTGATGATCCTGGCAGGATGCTGAAGATGGCCCAAGATCCCAAAAGTCTGGGAACTGTTTGAGGACTACATCACTCCCTGTCCAAAATGGAAGAGGATGAACAAAGCACCATGATCTCTTTGGGACCTGGGCATTGTTCTTTCTCTGTGTTTCTTACCACCATGGAGATGTCAAATGAAAAATGCTAGAAAGGTATGTTGTTATTAGCAGACCATCTGTGCACAATTAACACTGTATGCAAACAATATTTTAAAAAACTCGGTGTCATAAGCTGCCTGGAGAAGCTTATATTCGATGCTGTTGGAGGGGAAGTTTGTTTTTGCTCAAGGTTTCTAGTATTAAAATACTAGTATTAGTATTTTGTGTTATTTATCCAGATGATGCTGATGAAGCAGGAGTCTGTGAAAACCCAAAAACCAGAGGAAAAGCCTGCCAAGCACTGGGTCATATTTGATTGTGGGTTAGATTTCCCCTGCTTCAGCATTATTAAGTCTAATTTATACAGCATTGTATCTTCTTGATTTTTTACTAGAGATTACCCTGAGCAGTTCCTGCTTGTAGTGAGACATCTTCCTGCAGTGGCAGGATTGCTCTCAAAGCTGCACAGCTGCCCGCTTGCACTGAGCCTTGATTCCTTGAAATTAGCCACAACTGGCTTGGTTGCCATCAGCTTAATGGTAACAGATGGTGCCACTTCTTCCAGATCATATCCAACAGATGAGGCAAACATTGGTTTCCTATTCAAGGAAGGTTGGTTTGTTTGTTTTTTTAAGTATCCAGGTGAAACTATCTTTTTTTTCATTTTGGCTTTAAATAAACTATGATGCTTTGTTAATTCTTAAGAAGTTTAAAGAGAAAACACTTCTTCTTACTCTGGGCAAGAGCTGGGTAGAGACAGGATGCAGGAGGGGAAGCGATTTAGCTGCATGGATGTGGGTTCCCAAGTCCTAGGCACAAATTAGGCAATACAAAATACTGGAGGAGAGGGAGAAATGTAAAGGGCAGAGTCCTAATAATGGAGGTCTCTGATTACTGTATGGGCTTCTCTGTCTAGATCACTTGCTGTCAGAGGTTTTAGTACTTCACCCTAATAAAAGGCACCTGAATTGAAGAAATGTCTGTCTTTAGAGCTGTAGCTGTTCATGTACTTCACTTCAGTTAAACTGATGTAATCTTCCATTAATGGCAGAACTATGCCCTATCAAACACATACTTAATATAGCAAAATCAACAGGCAAATTTCAGTTCAGTAAGAGATTTCTTGGGCGGGGGGGGGGGGGGGGGAGAGGAGGACAATTCAGAGGGCTGATTTCTCTCTCTTCTTCCTAATACTCCTCTTCTTCTGTGGCCTCTCATTTCAATTTCAATACTGTGCTTTGGCTTTCAGCACAGACTCCCGGCAGCTGATGGTACAATACTTGTACTGCACACAGGAATGCTGCTGCCCGCTCCCTGCGATGGCAGTCGTGAGGGGGCTTTCCCCTGCACATCCCTCTTGCAGCAGGCTCTAGTCCTGGCTCTTCTGCCATCAGCAAATGCCTGCCTCAGCCTGCAGGCCAGGGGCTGGAGAACTTAAACCCTCTGTAGCATGTGCTTTCTTATTAGCTTTCTCAAGATCCCTGTCTTTTGGATGTTAGTGCTAGCCGAAGAGTTTAGGGATTCCTCTGTCTAAACTGGCAGATTTTCTTGGCTTTATTGAGCATTTCTCATGAAAATAGGGAAGGGCCCATTCTGTCTCCTTACAAACCTTTCCTTTTCAATGGCAGTGTTATTTGTTGCAGTATTCATCTGATTTAGCCCCTGGGCCAGGACATCTAGACCACAAATGAGGAGGTGGTTCTGTCTGCTTGGCTCTTGGACCTAGTTTGTGGTCTGTGATTGACTTGGATTTCACACCCTTGCTGAGGTGCAGGCTGTGAATTCACCTCCCAGCAGGGTCAAGGTCCTGTGCCCTGTGGTTTGGAGGCTTCTTGCTGAGGACCATCCATCTGCAGCACAAATGCGGGTGTAGGCAGCCGAGCTCCCACTAGCCGGAGGGCTGGGCCGCAACGTGCGGCACCGGCCACAATGTGCGGCACTACCAGCTGCTGCTGGAGGGTCCTGCTGCCAAGCTTGTGAGTGGCCGTAGCTGCATGTCCAATGTTGGCAAGAGATGTGAAGTGGGGAGGGGAGCAGGTGGAGCTTGAGCCTTCCTTCATCTAGACCACTCGATGACTCTCTCCCCTGGAAGCTGCCTGTGCTCCGGATCCAGTGTGCAAGGTCACAGCCAAACGCTTTGCCTTCCCTGATGCTGAGCAGGAGGATTCCCCTTTGGGCCTCTCGAGTGAGCTGAGAACTAGACTGGCTTTTTGGGTCGCAGCTATACAGGGGCGTCCTGCTGCAGTGCCCAGGACCTGACCCTGCAGCCAGCGTGGGACAGCCTGTCCCCACTGGCGGGGAGGAAGGGTGCTGGGCAGATCCTTACTTTCCCTGCAGAGCTTCTGTTCCCTTAGCTCTAGTCTGTTGCCGTTGTCTCTGTCCTCCTGGACCTCTTGCTCTGTGGGGCCAAGCACCCCCTTGGTATCCAAACTAATGCTTTTCATCCCTCCTGCAGCCACACCCAACCAGCTGGCCCTGGATGGACATGGTGGGGTCCAAAGGCTAGTAGTTGTGTTTGTCTGGTACAGCACAGGGGAGGGCACAGCCAGCAGCTTCCCAGAGTTGCTTTGACCTGTCCTTGCTATGTGGGACAGGAAGGCTATAGGGAGGGGGGAGCATGTTGCTTTTCATCTCCCACCTCTGTACCCCCACTAGCTATCTCTGGCTAGTGTTTCCCCTTACAACCCCAATGCAGCTGTTGAAGGGAGTCTGAAGATTGTATTTAGCAGGACCTTCTTTTAGACTTTTTCTTTTTTGCCTTTTAATTGATCAAGCAGTAGCAGGGAGGTTGGAAATACATCTTGGACCAAATTCAACTTCATCGCAGCCCCGCTGGGGTAACATTTGGGGCCATCCAACATCCATATGTACAGTAGTTGCTCCCATTGTAACCTCTTTCCCCCGCCCTTCCTAACGTGTCTGAACTGGGTCCTCAGGACACTGCTCTGTTTCTGACTATTCTCAAATAATCATCAGGTGATTCTCCTCCCAAAATAATGGAAGGTGTGGGTGAGGCGCATTTGCTTTCAGTGATGTAGCAACACCCCTTGCACAACAGAAACATTCGGCGTTGCACCAAACTGGGAGTGGGATGATGGCCATAGGAGTGCGACTAAGGCGTCGGGGTGCCACATACACTGCAGGTTGTCTCTGGGCTGCTTTCTGCAGCTAGCTCACTTTCCTTTCTTCCAGTGCTTCAGTGGCCTGGTGCCTGCTTTCCCTTCCCAGCCCTTTGCACTGAGCCTCCCTGTTCTCCCATGGCCAGTCCCTCACTTGTGCAATGAGTGTAGCAGGGTGGCTTTTCCCGTAGAACCCTGCTGTTCTCTCCGAGGAATCTTGCTGTGCCGTGGGCTCTCTCCTGCCCTGTTTCAGCTGAGCGAGGCGGCTTGCTAGCTGCCAGCATTGCAAGAGCTAAAGCTGGAGAGTGGCTCTTGGCATCTTCTCTGGTAGTAAAGGCTCTATAGGCCTCACAGGGAGATTGCACAGGCATCAAGGGCTTGGAGGTAGTCGGCAGTTCTGGCTAGGTAGAAATAGAAATAAAATCTAGCTGTTCTAGTTCTGTAGGGGTAAATGTGGATTGAGCAGTGAGTGGTGCAGCTTGCACTGGGACCCAGCAGAGCTCCTCCAATAGCTCTCCCCTGCTAATGATGCTGCAGGTCAGTCTGCTGGTTTCTGAGGCTTAGGAGCAGATCAGTGCAGACAGAGCATTCTCAATTTCTAGAAGACCCTTCCCTGACACACCTAGTATCCAGCTTTGGGATTTTCCTGCACTGACTAACTCCAGACTGCTCTCCTCTCCCAGCTCATGAGCTCATGGCTTGCTGCTGCAATCCCAGTAGTTGGTTGCCCAAGTATGTGACTGAGCATTTCATGCTATATTAAGAGTATGTTTCTCTCCTTGCAGTTATGAAGATGAAGGTGCTACTGTGCCCTGCTGCTCTTCTCTTCCTAATGGCTGCTTTCAGTCTGGAGCTGTGTCATGGTGCCAAGGTGCTGATCATGCCTACCATAGTCTTTGACAGCCACTTGCGAGTCTTCATGAAAGTGGCAGAGGCACTGACTGACCGGGGCCATGACCCCGTGCTACTTCTTCATGAGGGTCGGGATGTGGAAACCTACCTGCCAGGCTTCCGCATACAGAGGTACCGGGGCATATTCAGCATGGACAGTGCAGACGCCTGGGTGCAGGAGAAGATAAAGCGTGTCTTCCAAGGGAAGATGACCTCTCTGGAGGTGTTCTCCTTTCTGGAGAAGTACCTGGAAAACTGTGACCTGGTTCTGGGAAATTCTACCCTTCTGCAGAAGCTCCAGCATGAGCACTTTGACCTGCTGTTGGTGGATCCCAATGAGATGTGTGGCTTTATCCTGGCCCACCTCCTCCATGTCAAATATGCTGTAATCTCCACCGGTTTCTGGTTCCCAGCAGAAATTGGTGCTGCTTCCCCCATTGCCTATGTCCCTGAATTCAACTCCCTCATGACAGACAAGATGGGCTTCTTTGGCAGGACTTGGAATCTTGTGGTCTACATGATCACTCGCGTGGCTACAAAGCTGGTCATCCTGCCAAAGTTTGAACGCCTCATGGAGAAGCACAGGGTGGAGCCCAAGACATCCATGTTGGACCTTGTCCATGGAACCAGTCTCTTCTTCCTCTGTAATGACGTGGTGCTGGACTTTCCCCGGCCAACGCTTCCCCATGTCATTTTCACGGGGGGGATCCTTGCTGAGCCTGCAAAGCCCCTTCCAGTGGTAAGTGCAGGAACGCTTTGAGCTGTGATTAGGTATTTACCTGGGGAGCTACTTGGTACAAATCTGCTGCTGAAGAGTCTCATAAATGCTGTGGAGCCTCAGGAAAGCTGCTGTGTTTTGGAGCCTGTGTACAGCAAGGAGACAGGGAGCCCTGAGGATGGTGGGGATGTGGGGAGGGTATAGAGTTAAGCTGCCCACCCTGAAGTGGGAGCTGGCTGTGCTCCCCATGTCAAATGGCTCCTGGAAGCCCTGTACTGGCAGTGCTACCTCTGGGACTAAATCAGTAGTAGTTTGTCTGTTCATTTCTGTGTACTTGAGGAGGAAATAGGAAGACTAATCAGTCTGTATTGCTTCATCACTGGTTCAAGATAATCCAGAACTTCCTCCTTAATCCTGTTTCTTGTAGGGCATTTCTGCCCTGGAGCTCATAGTCTTAACTTGTGGGGGAATGTTGTGCTTGTTGTCTGATCATAATCAATGTGTACAAATTTAAGTGTACAAGATTGAGAACTGTCCCATCCTCCTTTTTTTTTTTTTTAAGTGGTAGCCCCAGGGAAAACTCCCCAGGCATTTCAGAGGCTTTCTCTGACAGGTTCCCTACTATGACCAGTAATAAATTCAGAAGGTCAAACTCTTAACTTCCCCAAGAGAAGATGCCATGGGACAGAGTAGGACCTGTTTGCCATTCCTCCCATTGATCTAGCGCTTTTACAAACGCTGAGGGGAAATTGAACAGGAGATAGAAGCTCAGGAAGTGTCCCTGTGCCCCAGGCAGGGGACTGAAATGGAGATAAGATACAACTTTCAAAGTATTAGAGGTCTATTAAGAATGCTGGCAGCTTTAATTAAGGTTGTGGATGCCATTTTTTTTTTCCAGTTAAAAGGAAAAAGTGCGATTAGGTGCTTTAGAACAGAAGTTCTCCAGGTGTGTATGACTGCTGATCACCCTTCTCCATGTGGTACAGTATGTGGGTAGCACAGTGAACACAGGGTACTCCAAAAGCTGTGTCAGGGAGTGACTGTCTCTCAGGTCTTGCAAAATACTGACTTGGTCCAATGTGGCCAAGTATACACCTGCCTTTTAAAGAAGGGAGTTGTTTGCTATGGCATTACACGCTTCACAGCTTCCAGAGGTGAGCCCAGAGTGCCTAAGGGATAGAGAGAAGCCCAGAGCCCTGCGATAGGCTGTGGTTATAGTGCTAGCAGGTAGGCATGTCTGCACCCAGGTTGCAGGATGCCAAGGGGAAAGAGGGCCTTTGTAGACCTAGGTGTATCTTAAGGACTCTCCCATCTGAACAGGAGCTGAGTTATGTAATTAAGGTATTTATTTCCTCATATTTGAAAAGCAGTGACTGAGCATTTCTTTAAATAGGACACTGGGGATTACAGATATGTATTTGAGAGATGGTGAGAATTTTTGGTGGTCAGCTGTGCTTCCCTTAGCAACTTTAATGCTGTCTCTGAAAGTCAAATGTTAAGGCTTGATTATAATGGATAATGTAATTACTGGAGTCATCTTGGTTTTAACTATCAAAACAAAACTACTTTCTCTTCTTTAACAGTTTTAGCAGTTGTATTGCTCAAAAGAAAGTGTTAAAGAGAATGGAGAAACCAAAACCCTTAGCTAGAAGGGTTTTTTTGTTTGTTTGGGTTTTTTTTGTTTTTGTTTTTTGTTTTTTGTTTAGGGCTTTTTAAGCTCTTCTGGAAAGATAGGTTTACATCCCAGAAGCATCTAACAAAGGACAGGTGTTCTCGGAGAACAACACTAAAATGCATTTTGAAATTCTTCTGTACTGTGATCTTCAACCTTGTAGACTACTGATTATAAGATATTTTGGGTTAACCATCCTATTTTTCTCCCTTAACCAGAAGAATTTCTCTCTCCCCCCCCCCCCCCTTCATGTTATTGTACTGTGTCTTTCAATGAAGTGTTCAGATTCAAGAGATAATATATGGGAAACTTGAAGCAGGAAAGAATCCATAATAAGAGATGGGCTCAGCCCAACTTGGCATGGAAGGGAATACCTTGTGTTTGCTTCACAGCAGTCATGCTGGCTGATTTCTTCTTTCCCCTGGTCAAAGAAGCAGAGGACTCTCTCCTAGATATATACCTGTTTATGTAGCACCATGGATAACCTCAAAACAAAGTATGACCAACTGTGATTTCTCACGAAGTTGTAGTTGCTTCTCTGCCCAACAAATGAAGACTAAATCTGCTATCTGGAAGTAGCTATCAAAGAGAGAGAGGAGTATCCTAGCAAGATGGCAAAACCTTCTGCCATTTCCAGCAGCTTTGAAAGTCAGAGCATTTGTGGGGGATTTCAAGCGAGATGTTGTTCCTGACTGTGCTCAGCTGACATTTCAGCTGTTATATTGGCCCACAGCTAGAGACCCTGACAGACCTCTGGTTTTGTAGCAGTGTTGGAAAATAGCCTTGGTTTCCTCATTTTACTCCAGTTTTCTCTGCTGCTCCTATGTGGGCCTCAGTGTGTGTTTTCAGAGCCCTCCTTGCCAAAGAGTAATTGCATTACCTGCTGCTGCTGAAAGCCATCCAAAGTAGTAGCAAATTTAGCTGTTAGGAACCTCCCTGCAGAACTCCTGAGCCCAGCAGGTGTTTGAGCAGCTTCTGCCTGGCTGGGTGCAGAAATCACAGCAGTCTTAGAGTTCATTGCCTGGTCGAACACGTAGCCCTGTGCTCCAGGTGGATTTGGCTTCAGCCTCTCCATAGAGCATTTCTTACTGGCAGAGACAACAGTGGGAAGATCATTTCTCCAAGAAGGCTACAAGGCAGCTGTGTGTGTTTTGCCTGCAGGGTCTGCGTCTCTGGGTGGAAGCAGCAGATGCAGGTGTTGTTGTTGTCTCCTTTGGCATTGGGATCCGAGCTCTTCCAAGTGACTTGGTGGAGAAGATGGCTGGCGCGTTCGCTCGTCTCCCGCAGAGGGTTGTGTGGAGGTAAGGGCAAAGCGGGATTCCACTTAACTCAAGTTGATGAAAATCATTATTGAGGGGTGATTCCAGCTCAAAACACACATTTGTCTTCTATCTCTTGATTTGGTTGAATTTGTAATTGAGGTGTCTTCTGGGTTTTTTTTCTTTTTTTTTTTTTTTTTTTTTTTTTTTTTTTTCCCCCCCCCTCTTAACCTCCTCCCACAGATACTTTGGACAGAAGCCAAACAACCTGGGTGAGAATACGCTGATGATGGAGTGGCTGCCCCAGAACGACCTGCTAGGTAAGACAGGGAATGTGTGTGTACAGCTAGTGACATCCCTAGAGTTTAGTTCAAACCACAGCAAAGATGTACAAGGAAAACAGCACCCTTGTGGGTCTAAGTCTGTCACTTCTTGTGAGTCTGATCTGTAAATAACATGGTCCTCACCTAATGCTTGTTTGAAGCTGTATCTTGGCCCCATCTCCCTGCTCATCCAGGTTCTACTCAGCAAGCTTTTGGCTGCTGAAAGCAGGGTACATTCCCAAAGGATAACATGAATGTCCATCCTCTCAATTCAGCACACCTGTTTATCCTTAAACACAAGTCAATACTGTGTACAGAAAGTCAGGAGCAGTCCCATTTCTGTGTGGGATGCACTGATTTGCCTCTGTTTCTCTCCCCACAGGCCATCCCAATGTAAAAGCCTTTGTCAGCCACTGTGGGATGAATGGCATATTTGAGGCAATTTATCATGGTGTACCAGTGGTGGGGTTTCCTTTCTATGGGGACCAGTTTGACATCATGACCAGACTGCAGGCAAAGGGCATGGGTATCCTCATGGACTGGAGCAGAGTGAGAGAAGAGGATCTTTACCAGGCTGTCATCACTGTTATCTCTGACCCCAGGTGAGGCATTCAGAAGCACTGAGCTCTTCCTTGGCAGAGGCAGTAGGGACTGACATGTCTTTGCGTCATCCTTTACACAGCCAGTAGTGGCTTCTGGATCAAGCAGTGTTGCAAACGTTGCTCAGCGGGCCAGACATATTAGCACCGTGTAGTCCTAAGATGCTTGCACAAAGAGATACTCTAGCACTTGCTGTGAGAGTGCGATCTAGTCTGTCTTGGCTCTGACTCTAACTTTCTTAGAAAGGTTTATGCATCAGCATCTCAAAGCTCTTCTCCTTTTAATACCAGCCTGTGATCAGGAAAAGTGAGATCACATCCTCACCTTGTGGTCTCCCTGTTCTTGTCCAAACAACTTTTGGCAGAAACAGCTAGGGCAGACAGTGGACTGCAGATAATGCTCCAATTGTTTCTTCTCAAAACCAGATTCTTTACCCTTTCCTAGATTTGTCACAGCACAGTGACACAGGGCACCCACTGTCTAATAGGAAACATGCAGCTGTTAGTTTCTGAAAAGCTGTCTGAGAGCTTGATCTTGTTAGCTGTTAGGAGCTCTCAACTGCTGACCTCAGTATAAATTGTCACCACCTGGTACCTTGAAGGATTAGACCAGTCACCAAATCTGACTGTTGCTTGGTGCTGGTAAGGTGCAAACTCCCCTCAGAAAGCAACAATCCATGTAAATCCACTGAGCATCCATCACCATCTTACCAAGAGACTTCAGCTGAACTGTCAGTCTTGCTAACAAAACGCAAAGTAAAATGCAGTCTGACTTGTGCTGCCATGGCTAATGATTGCCATCACAGTGTTTTTTGGAGGCAGCTGTGAAGCCAGTTGTAGAAGAAACTTGCCAATCTCCCAAGGTATCCTTTGGGATTGAAGGCATCAGTGGACATATCAGATCACTTCTCAGCTATGAAGCTGCTGTCACAAGGATAACTTCTTGTCCTCTTTCTCCCTTGCAGCTACAGAAAAGCAGCCAAGTTCATTTCAGCTCTCCACCTCGACACACCAATGCACGCTCTTAATAGGACGGTGTACTGGCTGGAGTACCTCCTTCGTCATGATGGGGCAGTGTATCTTCGCCCTGCTGTCTATGACCTGTCCTTATATGAGTACTTCTGCCTGGACATCTTGGCCCTTCTCTTATTGTGTCTGGCTGGCATTGGCTTCATCCTCTACAAAGCTGTGGCACGGTGCAGAAGGAAGGGGGCCAGCCCTGTATATCAGAATGGCAATTGCATGAAAGGGCACTTCACAGAAGAGAAGAAATTGCAATAGTGGCTCAGCATGTCCTACAGCATGTTCCTTCACTGTGAAATGAACTTCTACAGTACCAAGAAATGGGCGGCACGCAGGCAGAGTGAGGAGAGTGATCAGCAGGTCTGGATGCTGTCCTCCCGGCTGAGAGGAGAGGGGGGAGGGAAGGGCATTGCGAAGGCCTGTGTGCACACCTCTATGTACAGCACCTGTGGGTGGGGACATGAATTCAGGCATGGGTGGAAATACTTGCCAGGATGGTGGGAATGGGGCATGGGTAGGTAGACTTCCAGGGAGGAGTACAAGTTGCTCTCTTTATATTGCATGTTGGTTTAGATGCTGGCATTGTTATTCTGGCTTTTTGGATCTTCATGGAGGCACTGGAGGTATTGTTTCTCCTCTGCCTTGTTACCAAGAGCCCCAAAGTCGGGATTCCTTTACATGCTGGTGAGAATCTGAGGGAGAGGAGTGGACAGGGAAGAGCAACGAAAGTATCATATGAAAGAGAATGAAACTGGTCTGTTTTAAATTCTGTGGGTAAATATTCTTCTTCCTGCTTCCATCAACCCTCTGCAGTCTTGTTTGTGTTTGAGCTAAATTATTATATTTTTTAATAAAGTTATATTCTTTCCCCCATGTGGCAGTTCTCTGGTCTTGGTTGAATGTGAGCCTTTGAGCCTTGTAACAGGATGCTGCTCAAAGCAAGATTAGAGTTCTCTTCCCTTCTTGTCACTGCTGCTACTGTCTCCACATGCCTGTGGACCACTACAAACCTCTGCCAGTGACTCCTCTTGGCCTTTCCACAGGGTTTCAGGCAGTGCCTTCCCTCCTCTGCCTGTGTGTGACACCCATGCCCGTGGAGTCTCCAAACCTCTAATAAAAAAACAAATTTGTCCTGCAGGTGACAGCACCACAGGAAGAGCAACCAGTAGCTTGGAGTGACGGTCATACAGCACATCTGTAAAAGCAACAAGCTCTGCTCTTTCTAAAGAAAACCTCTGTTCCTTTTCAACATGAGCAGGCGTGTTATTGCCCCCCTTGGAGGCATGGTATGGCATGATGCCCACGTTTTTCTACTCACCCCAGGCTCCAAGGCAAGCCCATGCTTTGCTGCTGTTACACAACCCACCCACAGTGCTGGCTGGTGGTCCAGCTGGTGAAGCTGAGGGCTGGGGTTCCTCGCTGTACTGTTGGCTGGGGCTCTCTCCACACTAGCACCCACTGGAGAGTGACCTCATTGCTCAGGTTTCCAGGCTCTGCTCTCCCTTGTGGGTTTGTGTTTTGCTTTGAGGAGGGTTTTTTTGCATATGTTTCTCATTGCAGATGAAAGGTGCATTGCCATGTGCAGTCTAGTGAGCAGCAGTTTGGCTGGGTTCCTGGGACGTTCTGGTTTGGGGCAGTGCCTGGCTCTGAGTTACAGGCTTCTGCGTGGCATGGCTACCCAGCCCTCCTTCCTTCACACCAGCCTTCAGCCTGCAGAGGGGCTGTAGCAAAGGTCTGGGACAAGAATCCTGTTTGCTGTCTCGGACAGATGAGAACAGCCTAGAGGTTTAAGCTTGGACCTGTAACTATCCGGTGGCATAAGTTGTTAGTCTTAGAGTCTCTTGCTGCCTCCTGAGGTATCCAAGCCTTGTTGTTAGTGGTGAGCTGGGCACCCCATCAGCCTTGCTCTGTGTCAACCCTGTGTGACTTCATACCTTCTGCGTTGAGGGTGTTGAGTCTATCCCCGGTGGGCCGAAAGAGAAGATCAGGGTGAGGTAAGCTGCTAATAAATGGCCAGTAGGACAAAAGCAAGGATTGTAGATAGGTGGTAGAACCACTGGCTAAATGGTATCTTCCTGTCTGCAGGTTGCATTTTAAAAGATGATAGTTCTTGGAGGGAAAAAAGATACTGGCACAAGTTTTGCAGCTTATCTACCCGTTGGTGGTTGTCCCATGGCGGCTTTGAGGGAAATCATTACTGCCACCTACATGAGAACTTGGCTCTTTAGGTTGAATATAGCAAACGGGGAGGTCTGTGACTTGGTGACAGAGTTGAATTGCTTTGAACATAAGGAAAAAGAGCAACAGGACAAACGTTCCATTTGCAAACTGGTGCTGTGGCTGGGTGCCTGTTCTCCATCCCCACACCTAGGCACTACGGCAAGACACGGTGGAGGCGAGAGGCTGATTTGGCTTGGCTGTGCTCTGCAGTGTTCTGGAAAAGCTTGGATACATTAAATATGAGGGTTTCTCTAAGCTTTTCACCTTTATTCCTATCTTCTTTATATTGTCTCTGTTCCTATTAAAAGTGTAGCTTTCTTTCATTTTACTTTTTTCTTTATTATTTATTCTTTCAATATTGAATACAGAGGGAAAGTATAGCAAGGCCTGAAGTCAGTTATTAAGTTAAATTATTAATAATGAGTAGCCTGTCACATATAGTTAAAAACCTTGATGGGGGAAGGACTGGAGGGGAGATTTATTCCTCAGGCAGCTCTGCCTTTGAGTTCGTACCTGGTCTGTGGGCAAGATGCCGTTTGGCTACCTTGTGCACTCTCTTGTCAGGTAAACTGAGACTGGCAGATGGGACTGTGGTGTAACTTTTAAAATTGTGGTTTAAGATGCTTGCAAGGAAAAGTAGGACGTGACTCTTTATCCTTTTCTGAGGGCTGAAGAAGCTGGGGTAACCTCACCTAGGAGCTGCACACCCCGTCGAGCATGTGCAAGGCTGCTCTTCATCATTCTCCGGGCAAGGCACAGGGGAGCCCAAGCGCAATGCTGAGGTGCCAGCCGTCTCACTAATGGGCACACAACTCCCTGCGAGGGCCTTGGGTGTTTCTGTGGGCAGGAGGTGCTGGGGGAGTGAATGAGCTGGCTTTTCCAGCTGGTCCTGCCCCGTCAGCTCCTTGAGAGCCTCCTCTGAGCATGAGGCAAGGTGGCCCTGTGAGCAAAGACTGCATCTCTGACGTCTCTGAGGCAGTCCAAGAGCGAGCCTGTTTTCCAGGAGAGCCCTGTGCCGTGCAGGACCAGCCTTGGGTGGGTGCAGTGCCTCTGCTCCCAGCACCTCCTCGCTGCTGACACGAAGGTGGGAAGCCACATGCCCGCCCTGCTCCTCTCGTGGCTCCTCTCTTAGCCCCGCCGTCAGTGGCCGGACCACGCTGGTGCACATGGCAGGGCACAGCGCTGCCTCCAGCTGCTGCTCTCCTCTGGGATTTTGCAAGCAACTAATAAGCTACTGCTGCTCCCTCCCCAGTGCCTCACGTATCTCCCCTTCAGCATCTGCACGGGAGAGCCTGTTCTTTGGCCCAGGGCAGGGCAGGGTGATGTCAGCACCACGGCTTGTTTTTCCAGCCTGGGAAGGTGGTGGCACCAAACTGTCAACAAAATTTGGCTAAGAAAGGGGAGTTGTCTCCCTCTGCAGGCAGGTGTGATATCACTCTGGCTGCAAGAGAAAAGCATCTGAAGGATGGGCTCCTTGAAGACTCTGGCCTTTGACTCATCACGCCATTAAATGCCAGTGAGCAAGAACACTGGTGGATTAAGGAGCTTCCTTTCACCTCTGTGCCAGGAAACTCTTCTTCATGGCTGATGCAATGGCCGTGCACAGCTCAGCCCCAGCCTGGGTCCCCACAGCTCCCTGGGCCAGGCGTGGAGGTGAGGTGGGAGCCAAAACCAGGGTCTGGCACAGCACTGTGGTGTGCCTCTGCCAGAGCTGTCACAAGCCGCTCGCCTGCAACGAACAGCTCTGCCCCTGCACCTACCTCCTGTGCTGCCCACGCACCCCTGTGATTATTCTGAGGGCGCGGGCAAAGCCTTCCTCTAATCCTTCACCAACACAACTGTTCAGTCATCTCCTTTGCCGCAAGAAACCCTCCTGCAGCCATGCGAGAGCGCTCCTCCCCTCAGCCTCAGGAGGGCACTCCTGGGGAAGTCACCAGGATTTTCTGCTCTAGCCAGGCCTGTTTGGCTGGCCCCAGACAGGTCTAGGTAGTGGATCAGCTTTCAATTTTTCCCTCCACCTCTGATTTGCAGCCACACACCACTTCCCCTTTCCTTGTTCCTGGCCTGTGGTTGATGGCACTGGGTGGACCATCACCTCTCCCCCAGGCGTTGCAGCCTTCCTCCTGGCAAGCTTCAGGGCCTGGTCAGCACTCAGCAAAGGCAATGTGGGCTGAGGATCAGCTTGGCTCACGGCTGCCTTCACCACGAGGGCCGTGGGGCCCTAAACCCCCAGGGAACACCGGCACTGTGTGTTCTCACAATTGCTGTGCCTGCAAAGTGGTTTTGACCTCCAGCTGCCTAAATCATACCCCAAGTTTCAGACCTTTGGCCTCTAGGTGCTGTCCAGGGAGCGTAATCATGCTGTATTTAATACAATAGATTATTTTTGCCCAACACCAAGCAAGCCCAGGTCTTCCTAAGTGAGATGAAACTCGGTGGGAGCCCAGGGATGCTGCCTGCCCTGCGTGCAGAGCTGGGTCACTGGTCTGGGGTGCACTGCCAGCCAGCAACGACTGCCCTCCTGAACAGCAGATGTGAGGTGGGCTGGGCTCATGGGTGCTGCCAGGCCATGGGAAGCACTGGGGAAGGGCACCTTTAACCCACCCTCTGCCTGAGACTGCAGCAATGCTGAGCATCCTAATCCCAGAACTTCCCCAGCAGTGGGTAGGGATGCTGCTCATCCTGGGCATCCCCAGCTGGGACAGCACCACAGCACAGCAAGGCTCCCTAGGTCCCTGGGGTTTCCCAAGTGTGTGAACCCACGTGAGTATGACTGACTGCGCTCCCAGTTGCTCACGCAACTTGTGTGGCTTTGACTTTCAGCAGGGCATTTAGTAGTAGCAGAAAAGATATCTGATGCAAGAATCCTTTTTCCTTCATGCCTTGTGCTCTAGCAATTAACCAACTCTAGCAACTGCCTCTCACGTTGCTGCCAGGGGAGGTTCTGTGAGCAGGACAGTGGTGGTAAATCCCAATTCTAGCGTCTCCTGGCGGGAGCCCAGCAGACAGTGGAGAGACCTGCTCTTCCCGACCAGCCATGGGAGCCTCACAGAGCCAGTGCAAGGCGTGCGCTGAGGAGGATGGTCCAGTAATTTGCTAGAAGTGGCACACACAGAAGTACAGAGTTGCTTCCCACAGTTGAGGGCAGCTGGAGGTCTGCTTTTGTCCCAGAATATGAGCCCATGCTGTAGCAAGTTCAAAACTTAAGTGGTCTTGTTGCTCGGGTCTTCTTCCTCTGTGGTTTGGGCAGAGCAGATCATGTTTCTGTAGCCTCCTCCTTCACCTCACCTCACGTGTTGGGAAATAGCTTCTGTTCGGTGGATTCCAGAGAATATCCTGTGCTGCCTGTTTTCAGCGCACACAACTACTACAGAACAGGTAAAACTAATCTGGAGATGCTCACAGCGTTACCATTTACCTGAGCGGAGAGTTTGTGTAGAAAACAGCACTCAGCCAAAGCGGGGGCAGGAACACATTGCCTGGGATGGGCGTGAGCCGGTGCCAGTGACGGTCTTGGCTGAAGGCCTGAAGAGGGACAGCCTCACTCGGGACTCAGTGCTCTGAGCTCTGGCCAGGCAAACTGCTCTCCTGGGCCTACCTCGACGTTTTGCCAGAAGGAAGAGCTGCATATTGACAGTGCTGGGCAAGCCAGCTGCTACCTGATGCTATTTGGCCTGCTGAAGAAGCTGTACCTTCCCACCAGCTGGGCAGATCCCCCCCACAGGGTATTAGTATAAAGTCTCTTTTCTCCCACATTTTCCCAAGGCGGGAAGAAATATTCTAAAATAAAGCACTGCTCTCCCCAGCTGCAGTCTGCAGATTGTTATTCCTTGCTCCTGGCAGAGAGACGTCAGCTGCTAGACTTGGCACCAGCTCCCCGCAAGGAAATTCAGGGAGAATCCAACTCAAACCACAAATGGTGCCAGCGAGGAGTATTCCCACTTCCACGCCTAGGGAGCAGTGTCAGACAGGGATTGGAGGCGGAAGACAGCTCCCAGGCAGCAGCAGGCACGGTGCCGTGGGGGACTCCTCTGCTGCTGGCGGGCAGTGAAAGTCAGCCCTCCAGGCCTGCTGCTCAGCCGCTCCACACAGGGACCCTGCAGCAGCTCCTGTGGTGGTCTGTGCCCTCTCCTGCTACTGGAAGCAGAAGTGAGAGAAATTTCACTTGGAAGTAGGGCAAAACTTTTGCTTAGTGAGGTGGTGAATTTTTGGAAGGCTTTAATGGATTAGCTGACACTTTCAGGCTTTTAAATCAGATTAGGTGCCTTTGAGAGAGGAGAGGAGCATAAATGACAGATCATGACGTGCATCATCCTGGAGGGCAAAGGGGCTGCTGCACCTCAGGGTGCAGCAAGGCACAGCTGCTCAGCAGGGGCCGGGGAGCCGGGAGCCCAGCGGGACAGCAAGGCTGGCAGCGCGGGCGCCTCTCCAGCTGGTCTCCAAGCAGGTAGTGCGCTCAGGGTGCTGGTACTCCTAACAGTGTCTGTGCACCTGGAGAGCAAAGGATGCAAATTACAGATGGTCGTATTAGCAGAAGGAAGCTGTTCTCCCAGTCATTCAGGAAATGGGTGAGATCAAACCGCTAGAAAGATCTGTGGGGTCTTCCATGCTCTGCTTTGGAAGGGATTCCCAAGGGCTTGCAAAAGGCTGGAAGATGTTACACATGCCACGAGGTGCTTGTTTGTTGCCCAGCCAGGAGTCGGGGACCATGTCTTTGAGGACAGCTGGGGCAGCCAATTGCTCCAAATATTCGGTGGCTTTATTGAGGCATGGTAAGCGCCCCCTTACTTTCTCAGCCTCTTCATTCATGCTCAGGGATGATGTCTGAATAAGAGCACTCAGCATGATATATAACTTTGTATGTTCAAAGCACTGTTGCCTCTTCTTGCAGCTCTCCCGGGCTTATGCTACGGTCTTTGTCTGGATTCTCCAAAACCATGGTTAGTGGCTGTCTGTTGAAAAGCTGATAGTGGCTTTCACAGAAATACGTTAGAAGTAGATATTTCATGCCATTCCATCCAAAGTTCCAGTAAAAGCCCTTAGCATCCAAGTAACTATTTTTACAGTCCTCTCTGCACTTTCTTGTATCTGCCACAGATGATGCACTGTCCTTGGAACAAGCAACAGCCTTCTTCATTCACAGCCCTAACCCATTCCCACCCCAGATCCATTCTGGTCAGGGGTTCTGGGGAATAAATAAATAAATAAATAATCACTAAACACCATCCTGCAATCCAGGAAGGAACCAAATTATGGTTGTCTGGGCAAGTTTAAATCTGTCAAGGCCAATGGCTTATCTTGGAAGTCGAGTTCTTTAAATGAGTTCTTTTGATTTGGGGGTTTTGATAAAAAGCCATCTGGGGAAAAAAAGAATCACATGGCCTCTTGTTGACACTCATTCATCAGCAACCATGCTGTTACCAGGAGATGAATTAATTTAGAGCACAATAAGGTTGTCATCTTCTGTGTCAATATCCATTACACAAGGATGACACCTGGCCTGGGCTGGGGAGTGATGGGGCCGTGAATTTCCAGAAGTGATTTAATATGGCCAAGTGACAGTGAGATACAGAAATCTCATGTCCCCTTCTGGGCAGGGGAAGGGACCACACTGTTATAGCTAGAAAGTGTTTTGCTCCTGTTCTTGCTAGCTTTGTCCTTCTTCAGCTCCTCATCCATTCCCAGTCATCCTCCCCTCAGTCTAGCCTCTGAAACACCAATTGCCAGTTTTGCCTGAGCTAACCAAAATTTCTGGAAGACTCCTAGTCACAGCTGCTCAGTCACAGGTACAAACATGTTTGTGGATTTAACTCTTCAGTTATCCAGGTATTCAGTCTCAGAGTAGCAAGGAGGAGCAATTACAGCCTTTATCGTTCCCAAGCCGTCAGAGGAAGTCCATTCTCATGCTTCTCCCTCTGCAGCTGAGCCTGTTTACTCCCAGCTGGGCCACCCCACATGCTGTTATAAAAGACGCTAGGTTGGACACAGCTGGGTTTAGTTTTTTCTGCAGCTTCTTACAGGTAGCCTTGTTGGTATCAGTAGCAGGAAGGGCTATAGCAATCCTCTTGAAGGGAACTATTTTGTTATTACTTAAGAGGAAGCCTTTGTAATCACTGTTATAAGAGTGCTGCTGTTGATTAACCTAATCCCTGTCTCCCTTGGATTCAGTTATAACTACTCCTGTAATGCAAGCTTTTTTGAGACTGAACCATGTCCTGAAGTAAAACTTAGCAATCTCAGTACAAAGCTCTCCAGGGAGGTTTCCTTCTGCTCTTGGTAATGCTAGAAGACCAGAGTTATCTGGTTTGATTGTGAAGAGATGAGTGTGCTCCAAGTGACGTGTATGTTCATCTAGCAATAGTTTTAAGGAAACAAGATGACTTTTTGCTTTTATCAAATCAGAAAGAATGAGGAAGCTTAGACAAGTTATGAAAAACAGGATGGTAGTTTTCACAAGCACAAAGGCAGCCATGTATATGTGACATCTGTTCTTAGGAAAGCAGATCAAGTAATAGAAGAAAATAGTTAATCTATGCTGCTTTCAAGAATGGATTAACCTGCATATCTTGCCAAAGAAAGGGAAAGAAATAGAAATGATAAAACATGCTCTGCAAGTAGTAAATTCAGTGTTAGAATCCAAATGACATGAGATATTGAGTTCGACACAGGCTTCAGCTGGAGATAAACTTCAGTACCTTGTGTTATGCAAGGCTGCAGGTGAGGTGATCTATTAATTCCAGCAGTAGTAAAGCTGGATTTTGGACTCTAGGTGAGGAAACTTAACAGCTGTGTACTGTACCCATCTATGGAGTACATGGATTGCTATTAAGACCAGTCTTTTTGACATTTAAACTAGCTGGTAAGAAGAGTTGAATGGGTAATTTTCATTAAAGCTAAACTGGTAAGAAGCTGAGTGCATCAGCAAGAACTGAAGACAGACAGAGGGATTGGCACATGGTGTTCTTAAAGATGAACTACTTTGCTTTCTTTTCTTTTGCACCTGCCACCTGGATTGGCAGAGTGAGTGACAGTACTGAAGACCTGTGTTGGGAGGAGATACGTGAACAACAAAACAGAGTAACTGCAGATAGCAAGAAATCGAAGGAGTTAGGATCAGGGCTAGAGGCATCTCAGAGGAAGTCTGAGATCATTAATTGCAAGCAGTGCAGCTGCGATAGGCGTTTGTAATAGCAAAAGCCTGGATCTAGCAGGAAGGAGAGCAGGTTCCCACTCTGCCATCAGCATGGGTACTCTGCTGCTGCTGGAGGTGGGAACCAGCTGCTGGTGCTGTCCTCGTCCACTAGCAAGAATTGCCCTAATAGTAAAATCATTCCCCTTTTTGTTCCAAATCTCACTGAGGTGGTTCTTACAATACTACTATCTCCAGATCTGCCTATGTGCCTCATGCCTCAACTCTGGATGCAGTGTTGCTTTCTCATCCAGGCTTGATTCCTCTGAGTCAAGTGGCACATCCTTCCTCTGCAGTTTGTTTGCTTAGGAACTGGGGAGCAGCTGGAAAGATGACTGTGGGCTTCTTCGGCAGCATGCCTGTAGCTTCCCCTGGCTGGTGCTGGGATTAAAACTCATCCATGGTTTGCCAGGACTGTCCAGTAGTAAATGAAGCACCTATATTTTAAGAAAGGGTCAAGGCTGGTAAGGGAAATTGTGTTACAGTAAGACTTGAACCAAGTGGGTTGAAAAAACACATGTTGAACAAAAGACATGAAGACTGTCCCCCTTGTACGTTGTGTCCTGCCAGCCAGGGAATCCTCTGAATGTATCGGTTAAGTGCTGGATAGAAGAGAATGGTTATTGCTAGCTACACTTTAAAGACCCTTGATGAGGTGTTCTCCAAAAAGCTACTGAGGAAGGTAAGTAGCTGGATGTGGTGAACAAAACTTTACCAGGGATTTATGAAATAGTCCAGAAGACAGAAGCAAGTAGGAGGAATGGTGAATTTTTCAGGAAAAGGGTGAGGGTGGGCTGCCTAGAGGTTATGAACTATGTTTGTTACTAATCTGGAAAGGAAAGTAAATAGCAAGGTTGCATACCAAAGCGAACAGGAGAATGGGCAGCAGAAGGCAATGGAAACTTAATGCTAATGAATGCAAATTAATGCAGATTGTGGTTTGGAGGACGCAGGCTGTACTGGTTTCTAATTAATGAGATCAGCTTTGGAGAAGGTCTGGAGAAAAATGATCAGAAGTCTGAGGAGCTCTCTACAACACCCAGCTGCACTGTGAAGGAGCTGACTGCTAGAGAAAGGGAGCATTACCAGGGCTCTGTAAGGGATGGATAGCCTGGGTGACAGCTATTTGGCTAGTCTGTACAAAAAGAAGAAGTGGAGGTGAGTGCTGTTCACGTCCTTATGCAAGAAGATCCCTTAATACCTCTGACGTGTAAAGCACCATTAACAATGCCAGGTGGTATATATCTGCTCTGGAGGTGCTGCACACCTGCTGATTGCCTGCTGACTCATGCCTCTTGGTGCGCAGAGCGTGTACTGTGCTCTGCGTTGGTGGAGATTGCAGCATAGCTCGAGGCAGGGTGGCTCTGGTGAAGCAAGGGCTGCTCTCCCAGTGTGTCCCAATGTGCACTCTCAGCCTGAACTGGTACATCCCACCTAGGAGAAAATACCAAAGAGCTGAGGTAGTACTCTGCCTCCCTGTGTCCATGTTCCTACCTGTGATGCAGCAGGTAGGTAATCAGTGAGAACATAACTAGAGAGTCGGCTTGCAGACAAAGGGGTGCTGTGGAAGGACTCAGTAGCCACGCTGCCCCTCTCCCCCACACTGATTGTTTTCCCACTGCTCTGTTTAGTGTGGCTGATTTCTTGTCTTCCCTTTATCATCCACCATGGTTAAGTCCTCTTACAGACCTCTCTGTACAGGGTCTCTTGTGCTTGCAAGACAAGTAGTTGATCTGCAAGCCCCAGGACCAATAGATACCTGTTGCTTTTTACCTTTCCCAAAGCTTAGTTTCTTTTCTTTGATTTATGACTGTGAGATTTTAGGGAAGGGATTACCTATTATATCTCCTTGGAAATGACTTACGGCACTTTGGATACTTCCAGAAATAGGCAAGTTCTTACTACTCCTGGATGGTACTGAAGTTTTTTCACAAACCTCACCTACATGTTCTTCGAAGTTGGCAGAAGTCAAACTTGCAGTTTACCAGCAAAGTAGTTGGCTCGTTGCTTGCTGTCCTGGTATTGGGAATTGTTGGAAACTTGGGGTATGAAATGTGATGCTTGGGTAAAAATAATTTTTCTTATAATCTTGTCCACAGGGCAAATGAGACTATAGATGATGCTCAGTCGTCATATCAGAAGCTAGTCCTTCCCCCACATGCACTGGAGAAAGCGTGAATATTCCCTTGAAAACTGAAACCCTTGCTGCAGATAGAAATTTGAGCTTCAAACGAGCATTTAGTTGATTTAGGGCTACCTCAAATAAGGCTGCTTCTATAGGATTCCAAGAGTAAATCTCATGGGAGACCCCATTTCCAGAAGTTTCCACAGCCTTATTTTATGGTTCTCAGGAAATCATTCTTTCCCTTTGGGTCCCCTCTTGCCATGAAGGACTTGGACTAAAGGAAGGGAGCCTTCTGCTCCATGGGGTGTCTGCCTCCTCCCCACTCATCTGGAGGCAAAAGGATAAAGTCTCTCTCAAGCTGCGCTAGAGAAAATCCTCGTTGAGGACCAGTGCAAATGGACCACCACTTAGGTTTTAGCCACAGGAAAAGAGGGGTCTGACCTGGGATGAATGAACTAGCACAGTGAAAAAGGGAGGGTAGAAGAATGTGACTCAGAGCCTGACGATGTTGCTGAGCCCTGCTGCATCGGGGAGGCCCCGGACCCTTCTTTGGCTGGTGGAGAAGGGCTGCGCAACTGTGCTGAACCTTTTGCGGCGCCTGGTACAAGGTGCACAGGAGGGGTTACAGCAGGCATGGTCGTCCTCAGAGCCATCTGCTTGGGGAGTGGGTGATGTGGCTGGGACGGAGCTACTGCCGTGAAGCCCTGTGGCAGCACTGTGGGCCATGTCTGATGCAAGCAGTGTAAGGAGGGTATAAAGGTGAAGTAAAGCCCAACACCTGACTCATGGAACTAGCAGTGGTCATCCTTACCCCCACCCCAAGTGAGCTCAGTTTTTTCCAGAAGACTTGAAGTGATCTGAAAAACAGTTTTAAATGCATGAAGCTGTCCTCTGTACAGTGTCTAGACATAAGGGTCTGATTCAGCATTGGGGCCCTCATATTCCTCAATATAAGACACTTACATGTGTGTAAAGCATTGTTAGGACTCTGCTTCCTTACCTACAGTAGCTGAGGCCTGTGCAACTTGCTGTGATATGTGGAAATAAGCTCATCTAAGCTAATGAAATGTGTTTGTTTATAAATTATGTTGAAATGTGGTGTAGACACCTAAGCTGTTCTTTGCCCAAACTGGCTGAGTCCCACGCTGCTGTGCATGTGTAGGCCTCACAGCTGTCTGCATGCCTGCACCTGGAGCTGGGTGTGCAGATAGCTTTTTTGGTGTCTGGAGCACCACGGCTGCATCTGGATAGCTCAGATGAGCTTTCAGCCTGTCAAAGAGACAGTTTTGTCTCACTAGGTAAGACAGGTATCTTGGAAGATGCTGAGGGCCTCTCACCCCTGCTGCCTGCTCCTGTTCTTGCACGTTGCTGTTGTCCTCCCTCCTGCTGAGGAAGCTACTTGGGGAGAGCTGCTGCCTCCCTGCTCTGATGGCATCAAACAGTTTCAGTCGCAGGCGGTCTCTGCGTCTTACCTGAACGTGACTCTTGGTCAAAGGGACAGAACAGGCAGAACTGCCCCAGGAGAGGCATGATTCTTGCTCACATGGCGCAAAGCCATTTCAAAATGGAAAATTTCACTGTCAATCCCAGGAGTAGATTAAGAACTAGAGATTACAAGGTCAGCATCAGCACCCTTTCTACTCAGCAGATCCATCAAACGTCCTCTTCTTCCTTTTCCTGAAGGGTATTTAGAGAATTCTCTTCTTCCAACATAGTTTCACATAAAGAAGGTCTTATTTAACAACAGCTACCCTGTAGGTCGAACAAGTAGATAGTTCATATTTGTAGTCCACGAAATAGCTAACCACTGCAGGTAGTAGCTAGTTTACGTCTCTAAAGCAATAAAAGGTCTTAACTCCTTTTAAGAAGGTACCAATGCACAGGGAATATGCAGACAAAGAAATCTTTTGGGATGCCTGCTAGTCATCGTTCTTGTGTGTGCCTTTCGTAAGCTGGCTGGTCCCTGTTACAAACTGTTCTGTAGAGTCTATTGCTGAGAAAAAGTTTTCTCTGATCATTTGTACGTCATGACCATGACATTCTGCTTGTAGAACTGCTATAACCTACAGCAGAGCCTTTCTAGGTGGTGTTTCCTTCTACTAGGGAATGAGTTTCCCTCTGCCAACAATAATTCCCCTTTGAGAGTAGTTGACTGTGGTCGGAGTTAGATAGTAAGGGTAGTTCAGAACTACGGAAAGATTAGATAATGGGAAATAAATTACAAAAGTGTCTGCTGATAAGTAGGAAAACATATTTTAACAGAGATCTCTATTAGTGACTGAGGATCTTGGAAATTATCTTGTTTAAATAATATAGTAAAGAAAATTGCCATTTAGGGTTAAATGGCAGTAACACTAGAACAAATAAATTCATCTTACTCTCTTTCCAAGTTTTAAGAAACTACAGGACACAGGCTCTCAGGTACATTTGATGGAATATCTCTAAGTATAAGCTAAGTAGGACAAAATAATGTAATACTATGAGTTGATAAGACTGTGCTTTCAGGGGCTGGTATAGCTAAGGAACCAGACCCAAATGTTTCTCCAGAAATAGCTCCTTGTTTGCAATGGGACTGTGTATGTGCAGTGCTGTGGAAGCAGTTTGTCCCTAAGAGTCAGAGGGGCTGGATGAGACGTTTCCCTGAGCCACGTGAATGTCCCAGACCACTTGGACTTTTCTTGGGGCTCTCTGCCTTGTTCTGCCCTCTTATGGTGTGTGCCCTGAGTACACTTATCTCCCTGCTTATGTCCTTACTGGCTAAGGTCTCTGACTGCTGCCGCTGAGAAACTTCCACCGTGAAGTTAAATGGTGATGAGAAAGACATGGGGCTAATTGTGCTGAAGACTCCTATAAGGCAATGTGCTGTGTAAGACTAAACCTCTCCTAAGGTGTTTTTTTGTTGTTGTTTTTTGTAGTCAGTGTTACAGGTATTCTTGTATTTTCATAGATTAAAAGATAAAAAAATGCACCACACAGAATAAATTCTTCATGCTAGTGAGCATGATTCATATAAGCATGGCAGTGCTCTTTTCGCTAGAAATGAAACTTCACCTATAAAGGATGTTAAACAGGTGATTATAGTAGAGCCTGTTAGAGGAGCACGGTTACAAAGCAAACACAACTAAGCGGATGCATCTCTAAAATAAGAGCCCATCCGAGGTTTTCCTCAGTCATGGTCCCATGTGCTGCAAGCTTCGAAGCAGAAGGGTTTGTTCCCAGGGCCACAACACGGCTGTGACTGCGGCGTTGATAATGTCTCAGCTGAGCAAGGTTGCAGCACTGAAATGAGACTCCTACATGGCAGTTGTGTGTCATATACCTAATCCTGCATTTCTGCGTGCTGTATCTGCTATGAATAATTCTTTTATTACCTTAGCTTGCCTGATGCTCAGCCCTAGCGTGGCAATGCCAGCAATGATTTTGCCATTTTCTTTGGAAGAATATTTCATGGTTTGACCGGTCATAGCTTGATCCTCCAAAGCATATCTAGCAGTCCCTTTCCCCATTTTGTGCCTCTGCTTTGTGGCCACACACCTTCCCAGACCATTTCAAATATCACCTCTGCCTCTTTGGTGCCATCAGGTATTAGAGGATGACAAGCTGGGTGAAGAAGTAGCATGCACTGGAAAGGGATGCCTGTGTCCTATCGTGTAAATTTTATGCTGGCACTTTCTTTCAGGTTTCCTTAATCCTAGGGAATATTTGCTGATTCTTGTATACGTGATATACATTGCAGGATAGTATCTGTATTCCTCCTCACAGGCTGGCTATTGTTTTTAAAAGCTGACATAAGCTCCTGTGGGCTTTGCTCGGTTAGGCTGGGGCAACCCGTGCTCATTGATCCATCTCACAGGCCAAGCTTCGGCTTAGAATGGCCTCGTAACCATTTATTGCCCTCTACAGTCTAGAATTTTTGTGTTTGCTTTTCAAAGTTTAGGGGAAAAATATCTGGCAAAGCTTGCTCCCTTGTGCATTACATGCAGCAGTAAGATTAAAGTAACTGTGAAAGTTCAAGCTGAAACTTGCTGACTGGGGCCTTGCCTGGCTAGGTGGGTAACTAAGGTGCCTTCCCCTTCGTCTGAAAGGCTCCAGCCTTTTAAAATATGTTGTCAGAGGTGCCGGCATCACTGGAGCCTTGTACTTCTTCAGGAGGAAAGGTGAATGCAGGTCTCAAACTCTGCAGCTCCCGTGAGGTTTTGGATAGGGACAGGGTGGAAGGCATGTGAGCACATGTGTGCTGGACGAGGTTAGGCACCTGCGTTTTCCCGCGCGGAACGAATGTTAGTGTAGCGCATGGAGGATCTGTACAACTCCGGAGTTGCCTGGGGGTAGATGCTGTGATGCCGAATAGAGAAATGAGAGGCACCGAGGGAGTAAAGTGCTCAGTGCCTTAAAACTTCAGCAATAGTACAAGTGTGAGCCGTAAGTTATGAAGTTATTTATTTTTGGTTTGTTATTAATTCAACCTTTCGACTTGAGGATTTCTACCCAGGAACTTGGCTGTAATGGGAGAACTTGGAGATGTCTGTGAGCACTGAGCTGAGTTTCTGGAAATGCCACTCAGCAAAGCATGATGGTCCTCTTCCTTTAGCCTTTGAGAGACTATTTCTTTATGCTGCCACTATATTGCTTTGTGGCCTTTACAATAATTGCCTCTGCTGCTCCTAATTCTTCTTTTTTTTTTTTTCCTAATTGAATGCCTATAGGGTTTAAAGTTTTATTTTATAACACGTGACAGTGGTGATTACCCCGATATGGGCAACCTAGTAAGATAACCTTTAGTTTTATGTGCACATACACATATGTGAAAGTCTCTTCATCACCAGTTCATTATCCCAAAAATTGTTTCATGCCATCATATCCCCCCAAAACAGGGACAAATTCTAGGGGCTACCTGTCAGTTTTCTATCTTGTGTGATGGTTTAAAAAAAGAAAAAACAAAACCCAAGCACAAAAAAAAAGCCCGAAGTTTGATCACTGTTCTTTTTTAAAAAACTTTTTTTATTTGCAACATGGTGAAACTTAAAGTCCAGATTTCGGCTTCTGGAAGAAGGTGCATCTCCTTTCCCCTCTTCCTGCAGACTGCCTTGTGCTTCCATTCACTGTTGCTTCAGTCAAGCTACATGTTTATTCAGCTTCAGTCATGTTTGAAAGCTAGCACAAAAAAAGTGCAATGACATAAGTCAGTAGAAACTGATTTTAGATTAGATTTAGATTTTAATTATTTTCTAGAGAAAACACTGTCGTCTTCCTCTGAAAACTGTGATGTCACCCCGAAAAAAATAATGGCTTTTGACCAGGGCAGCTGAAGACCGGAGCGTGGGAAAGCCCTGGCTGTGGGCAGGAAGGGGGCACGGAAAGCGCCCGGGGCACGGGCGGCTGCACACCTCCCGCCCCGAGCGGCTCCCGGCACCGCAGCCCGGCGCGGCGGGCGCCGAGGGGAGGGGCGGGGGCGGGGCGCCCCGCGATTGGCTGCGGCGCCGGGTTTATCGGCCGGGGCGGGAGCGGGCTCGGGGCGCGGGAGCGGGAGCGGGCGGCGGCGGCGGCGGCGGCGGCGGCGGCGGCGGCGGCGGCGGCGGCGGCGGCGGCGGCGGCGGCGGCGGCATGATGATGATGGTGATGATGGACGTGAGCTTCAACCTGTCGGCGCTGCTGCCGCAGCAGGAGTTCGAGCGGCGCTTCGACGAGCGGGAGGCGCTGCAGTGGGTGCAGAACAACTGGTGAGCGCCGCCCGCCCCGGCGGCGCGGGCTCCCCGCTGGGCGGCCGCCGCCCCCCCGTCGGGGCCCGGCCCCTCTGGCGGTGGGGCGGCGCTGACACGTCGGGGTGGCGGCGTCGGCCGTGGGTGCGGCTGTTAGCGGCAAGGGGGGCAGCAGCGGTGGGGAACAGCCCGCAACGCGCGGCCCTTGACATCTGGCTTTTCTGAGGCAAGTCAAAAGCATCGTTTATTTAAGGATAGGGGTGAGGAAAGCGCAAATCCGTTAGCGGATGTGCGGCCACCGCAGGACGTCGGGCATAGCTCTCCTCTGCTAGACGTGGTACAGCCAGCATGCCCGGACGTCCGGCTGTGGCTCTTGCAGCCAGTCTTGCAGGAGGAACTAGGGAGTGGGAAAGAAACAAAGCTAATGGGGAAGGGCTGGGCAGTGCAGCAAGGGCACAGGCTCTGATCTGCGTTGGAAGCTGTCCCAGTCCGAGCTCTAGTTTGAAAATGAAATATATTTGTTAGCTTAAGTTCCTGTGTTTGTTTTCAGTCTGGCTCCCCCAGAACCTACAGCAATTTGGTGCTGGCTAGAAGCTTGATTCTCAAGCAACTGGCCTGAACAGCAGAGCTTGTTCTGCTAGAATAGCCCCAGTTGCTTGAGTTCCTAAAGTGCTATTCAATGTGCAATGGTTCCTGCTATTTCAGGTGAGATGTTGGAGAGCAGCCTCCTGTCCCTGTGTCGAGCTTTTGCTTAAACTGTATCTTCACATGTTTCCTTGGAGAATTTCTTGCTCTACCCCTTCAAGCACATACATTCATACAGAAACTAGCTGAATAATAAATAAATATGCTTGGCTTTCAGGTTGTCTTGTTCTTAAACTTTCTCTGCCTTTTGAAATGGATGGGGCTGATCTCATTTGTTTTTCTTGTAGCTACCCCTGAGGGTTCTCAGTTTTTTTGCCCTCGTGATTACATCTTTAGTAAAGATACCTACCTTTTCAGTCTTTCCCTTTCACTGTAGGAGAAACCCTAACAAGCCTTCCTTCAACTTATTACTTGTTTGCTGTACTTTCTTCATTGCCTGTCTACATTACACTCGATTTGCTGCTGGTTTTCTTTTTTGGGAGCTGAGGGTTGATCATTTACCGATGTTAAGTAAAAATATTTGAGAGAAGAGGGCTTTACAGTTACTCAAGATATTCTCAGCGTAGCTATCACAGTGGTTTTAAAAAATATGTAATAATTGTTGTCTTTCTTCCAGCGATGCGATTTTGCATTCTGGAGAGCAGAACTCCTTTGGTTCCTGAGCACCAGCAGGAAAGAAGAAATCCTTCCCTTTCTTTGCCTTCCCTTCAGCTGCAGGAAGGCTTTCTGTCTGCCTCCCCCCCCCCGCCCCCCCTTCCACATAACTCTTCTGATTATGTTAGGGTGAAAATGGCTCTGGGTGGAAACTTTTGAAGGGAATAGGCCCCTTCCCCAGCTGACAGCCTCCTACCCTGCGCTTTAGGGGCGAGAAGTGAAATTGAAATACAGGAGAGGCAATCGTAATGGGACATAGGGAGCATGGAAGTGGGTTTGCCAGTGGAATAGTGCAGGATCTGCATCCTTAACAGCCTGTATGGGGTGAAGGGGGGAGAACTGGTTGAGCTATTCCTCAGACATACCTTTGCCCCTCTGCGTGGGGGTTCGTGGAGCTGCTCACGCAATGAAGCAGCCTTGGCGAGAGTACGCTTGCTCTCTGAAGTGCCCTCACTGAGCGATCTGCCTGCTCTGCCAGACTACCACTTCAGCTGCTGCGTCTGGCAGGCCCACTCCACACGCAGCGGCCCCCAGGCCCTGCCTTGTTTGCCGCCCGTGAGCGGGCTCTGCTCACAAGCTGGAGGAATGGAAGGGTATAAAGGTGGGGAGTGCGGTGCCCAATCTGCCAGCAGTACTTGCTTATTTTGGAGCTAGCTCAGGTGGGAGATCAGAAGAATAACAGAGCCAACGCTCATGTGACCTGGCAAGTTCTCGTGCCACTGCCTCTGAGCTAGTAGACCTTTTTAGCCAGCATGCATCACTCCATGAGGACAGCTATACTGTCCCCATCCCTTCCTCTTTGCATCCTATTACAATGACACTTGCTTCTGGGGAAAGCCATGTCAAGCAAATGAGAAATTTTCTACACTACTGTGCAGTGAAAGCAAGGAGCTGGGTCAAACCCAGTTAATTGCCAGCCAGCCATGTCCTCCAGTGAGGGGAGCTGGAGACCTCACAGAAAACTACTGTCTGGATTTCCAGTACTGTTGTGTGGAGGACGAACACCTAACTAGTTTGTTTGGAGCTGATCTCCTGAATCATAGACTGGTATTTCTTAGGATAAAGATCCTCCAGAGCAGATGTCCTTCTCCAAGGAGCAAAGGATTGGAAGTGCAAGACTTGCAAGAAACAGATATTGCCTGTGCTGATCTTGGATTGCTCCACAGCTTGCTTAAATTGTGGCTCTGTCCCAGCAATGCCTGAGGCCAAACCCATTTGTGTTATTCTCATCCTACCATTCCACACATACCCTTTACAAGATAATTCATGCAACCATCTGTCACCTCTTTGGTAACAGCTAGTTGTGAAAGAGACTTGACTATTTAACACCTCTCAGGGTGTGTGTGGACCTTCTTTGCCCCTTAGAGCATGACTCTAGTGTGGCTGGGAGCTGGAGTAGTGCTTGCTGCATTGCCTTGGGTCACCTTCTCATTGAACTTTGTTGCTGTATGTGTCTGGTACTGTGTGTGAACTCTTGTCACTGTGTCATTGGCTACTGAACTGCCAAACCTACTGTAGCACCAGCTGGGAAGTCAAGATCTTAGGTGTGTTCTTGTTCATCTAAGACTCTCTGCTACTTGGCCTGGGAATGATAATTAGGCTATCAGGGCCAGACTTAAACTCTGATTCCACTTCTCTCCTTTTTTTTCCTTCCTGCTATTGTTTTTCATCTCTAATGCTCCAGCATTTCAATAGATCTTTCTGAGGTGGTATTAGGACAAGGAGAACTTAGGCCAGGCTGGCAAATATCCTTCTGGAAATCATGTATGAAGTGCGGGGATGTTGTTCGTGTGGAGCGTCAGTAGGAAGAGTAGGACTCCTCAAAGAGACTTGAGACAACATGCAGTGTGCAGAGATGTTACTCCAGCTGAGGGGAGGGTGGCCCACAGCTTAGCCACTGCAAAACTTTTTTTCCTCTTCCCTGCAACCAGCTTCTTTACACAAAGCAAAGAGCATCCTCTGCCTGTAAGTGCCCATGGAAAGTCTCGTGTAAGCTGATAAAATACCAAGGTGCCTCCACTGAGAATCCTGCTTGCAGCTTATCAGATTCTGCCTTTTCCTGCCAGATCCTGTGAAAATCTTCATGATGTAACAGTCACCTTTCTTTTCGGTAGCCCTCAGTGTTTTTCCTCACTAGCTCTGCTCACTATCAGGGCAGGCTTCTTGTGACCAAGCCCAGCCTTAATGAGGGAAGGGGAGGTATTGTATTTCTTGGTGAGGAAGAGCTTGGCTGGGGCTACAGAAGTCCTATTGGGACTAGGAGGGAAATCTGGCTCTTTCCATGACTGCTACCCTGTGCTGGCTTGTCTGAGAGCTCCTCTCCTCTCCTCTGCTTGCAGGTCCAAGACTTTCTCATTTGCTGTGGCTTACATGATAGTGATCTTCGGAGGCCAGCATGTCATGAAGGAACGGACAGGCTACAAGCTGCGCAAAGCACTGACTCTGTGGTCCCTCGGTCTGGCCTTGTTCAGGTAAGAGCCTTTGCAGAAGCTGGAGACAGCTGCAGACTTTCTCTGAGGAGTGGGTTGATGGGAAGTTTTGGGTATCCACCATATCCTTGGGAAATCAGTGTTCTTTCCCCTTGGAGGCCCTATCCCATAATCATCAGTGAGAGCAGAGGTAGCTGGCTCCCCACCAGAAACACTCCAGCCAGTGGAATGAGTTGCAGAAGGATGTCTGGGGGTTGTGTTCCCAAATCGTTAGCTGGGAGCTTCGACTGAAGTCTGCAAGAGCGGAGGTCCTCATTCAGAGAATGCCTGACAAATATAGGCTTGATTTCAGGTCTGTTACTTTTAAAAATTGAGATGTTTTCTCTCTTTTTCCTAATCCTGTGGCCTAGGAGCTTGGGAAAATTCTGGTATACTCACAGAAACCCTTTGCTGTGGCAAGCAAGCAGCAGCGATAGGGTTAGATAACACTCTCCCTTGTGGCAGACAGGAGAGAGCACATGCTAGGCCTGCTCTGGAGAGGACACAAGGGAAAGCAGTTGGCTTTGCAGAGGCAGAGCATAGTATCAGGGACCTTTTTATTGGAGGACAGGTCATTTTACTGACTTGATCCTGTGTGAATTCTTCACTTGAGTAAAACCAGTTTTACTGCAGTTTTGTTATGAAGATATCAAAAGCTAGAGAAGCTATTTCTCCCTTCTGTGGATGTTTCTACTATCTTGTAACCATTGCTGCTTTCAGTTCCTTTTACTCAAGGCTCTGTTTCCAAACAGAATTTGTCTACTTCAGATTCCGTTTTTTTCTTGTGTTTTTTCCACTAGATGAAATTGTCCATTAGCAAAGTCCTTTCTGTTAAGATACTTGGATGCTTCAATTAAAGCATCTCTTTATCTGCTTTCTGATAGTTTCTTACCATAACGTTTCTTTACTAGCTCTCAAATGATATTGTGGCTTTTTTTTCCCTCACCCCAGTTTTTCTTCAGCATCCCCTTTAAATACTCAGAAACAAGATCTGTGCGGAGGGTTTGTTGTGAATCCTAATTCCCTGCAAGAATTTAGTATGGTTCCCCACCGCCTACTCCCTTGTGCCTATATCTGAGAATCTCAGTGACCTCTTTGGCAACAGTATTTCCATTGCTGCATTGCTAATCCTCTCTGTAGCTTGTCTCTTCTTGAAACCTTTAACTTCTACTGCCCTGTTCTGCCAGTGTAGTCTCTACTCTCCTAGATCTGCATCTCCTCAATTTTATAGAGCTTAACAGACTCGACTTGGTTGGGCCTAGCCTATTGAACAATCCAGATGGCTTATCGTCTTAATAACTTTGTCAACATCTATACCATCTGCAAAGCTTCTGGTCTGATTTTATATTTACTTTCATATATTTCATGAATAGGTTGATTAGCCTTGGATTATGCAGGGATTAGTCATAGTCCCAGGTGAAACCTCTTCTTTCCATTATGTCCCAATATTTGTTGGTGAACCAGTTTTGATCCTCTTTGATCTGCACAATGACAATAATTAATACTATGGGTGTGGTTAATTAGAAGGTAACACTCCACTGAAGGCCTTGTAAATATCCATTGTATCTACACAGCTACTTCTGTCTACCAAGCTTCTTCAGTTTTTAATGCAAGCACTTGTATGCTGTAGTAACAGACCATTCAAGTACTTTCTAGAGTAGTCAGCTGTAGTCATCTTGGACTCCTGGCAGTGCTTCTGTAGGTTCTGAGCATCACAGAATAAGAGTCTAGGTTTTGTATACGTCTGTTCAATGCGTGCTCTGCAGGCTTTGAACTGGGGATAAGCAGGGTCCCAACCCCTATCCCTGGAAGCTGATCTTCAGCTGGCCGGAGATGTGGGTCTTCCCTCTCTCCCACTGTGCAGGGACAGAGCTGGCCCTTGTAGGTGCAGCGCTAATCTGTAAAGGATGAGCAGAGAAGTATGTAGTCCCTGAACTACTAGATGGAAGGGGCTTGCAGGTCCTCTCTGGCCTGTAGCATAAACTCTGAATGTATCAGAGCTGCTGACCATCACCCGTCCTTGGGTTGTCTTTCTCGGTATGCTTTGCTACAGAAAAAATTTTGGTGAGTAGTTGCAATGGCAGGAGAATGATGGTACAAAGACAGGGGATTTTGCTACATATTTTTTATAGACTTGTTTTAACAACAGTCTTTTACTAATTGTCAGATTCAGAATTTTTTAGCTGTGCAAGGTGTGAAGATCATTCTAAAGTATTTTATTTTCAAACTGTCTAGTATTATAGTGTTGGCTTCCTGAAGTGACCATGAGAATGATTCAGCACTTGATCTGTAATTAAGCTAGTAGACATCGATTTTTCCAATATTCCTCTCATCTCCATGTCTCTTCAGCCTGTTTGGTGGAAGGCAGCAAAGCTAGACCACTGCCTTGTTATATACCGTAACTCCAAAGGAGCATCTCTACCAACATGCCTGAGCTGGCTTTGGTCAAGTCTAAGGGGCACTGATTACTCTCTGTGTGAGTAGGGATGTGACAGTGATCTGCTAAATCACAAGTTGTGTGGAGAGGAGGATGAGGGAAGGACTGTTCAGTCTATTCTGAGATGGGCTCATACAAATGAAATGCGCAGGCCGATAACAAGGAAAAGGGGATGTTTTTTCTCGTAATCTGAGTTCTGGAGCTGCCTTCTACAGGAGGTTGTGGATGCTAAAACTGTACCTGGATTCAAAAAACACATAGGCAAGTGAATACTTCTCGACTGACTCTTTTTTCTGTGAAACATGAAGTCACCACCTGCGGGTTGGGGGACCATGAACCACAAGTGGTGGAGACTGGGAGAGGAAATGGGGACAGAAACAACATGCTGGCCCTGTTCCTGTTCTCCTCCCTGGGCATGCACTGTTGGCCCTTTTCAGGACACAGAGTACTGGGACAGCTGTTCCCCTTTTCTGACCAAACGTGGCTGTTCTTACTCTTGAGGGCCTTTTACAAACAGTTGAGGCAGAGGGTGTAGTGAGAATGAGCATCCTTCACTGCTCAGTCCTCCTGCTGCTGCAGGCTCCCCGGAGCTGCTTAGCACCAGGCAAGCAGAAGGGCTGTGCTGGCTCATGCAGTCCCCAGCCTCCCCTCTCGTTGTACCTTGCTGCTGTTCTGGGAAGAGCATTTTACAGGAAGCACTGGCATGGCTTAAGCAAGCTCAGGCTGTTTGCAGTGTATGCAAGAGAGAGCAATTGCTTGTGGTTACACCTACTGGGACATTTCCTCTGGGGGGGGTCACGATACCTCAAGAACCCGAGTGTCCTGGGCAGTGGCTCTCCTCACCTTCAGCAGGCCCCTCTGAGCAGGCGCTCGAATGGAGCTGTGCCAGTGGTACCGATCAGGCTGAGATCTTGCTAAAAGGCAGTGGCTCCAGTGTGGCCTGTGGCACTTCTGGCTTATGGAAGCCAGAGGTATGGGACAGAAATAGCTATTTATATTCATTACTTAATGCCTGTGGGGCAGATGGGGGAGAAGATGAGAGATGACTCTCTATGTTAGTGCTCTGCTAGAGGGAATGGATGGCTGTTTAATATCTTGTTTCTCTGTGCAGTGGATGTGCCTGTACAGTAGGTGAGACCCTGAAGTCATCAGTGTGGCAGCAGTGTAGAGAAAAAGCTGGAATTCTTTCATATATCAAAGAATAAAAATCAGTGGCAATAGGAAAGATGAGACTTTGCTGGCTTTCCAGTCCCCAAATGTTTGCAGCATAAGACCTTTGCAAACTTATCTTGGTCTGTGAACTGTGCCTGTGGAGGTCAGCATAGGTAGGAGCTGGAGATGCTGACTTCCCCCTGCTTCAAGGAGGTGCTTCCTGGGTTCCCAGTATTACTGCAGACCCCTTGGTCTCCAACACAGGTGGCAGAGAACAGCCTCTGGGCTAGGGCCCGCCAGAAGTGCTGGGCTGCAGGGGATGTGAGAGGCTTACACAGCCGATGGGATTTGCTTGGCTCCCTGCCCCTTACGAATAAAGGGGGCAGCAGCTGTTCTCTGCTCCATGTCATGGAAATACACATTTGAAATCCTGGCCAAGAGATCTAGGACAAGGCTCTTGCCCAGCAAACTGGGGAGCTGAAACATGTGCTTCCCAAGAGGAAGAGATGACAACCAGTTTAAGACAGGAGCAGTGAAAGGCAGCAGTTTGTTTAGATGTTCCTGAGACTGCCCTGGGCATCGAGATAGTATTCATGGGTGAAGGGCTGTCAGAGGATACTGTGGGGCCTTGGGCATGGTGGGCTGCTCGCAGCTTTCAGCTCTCCTCTGTTTTTTTTGCAGTGCCATTGGGACCCATCGGACCTGGTCACACATGGCCTACATTCTCTCTACAGAGGGATTTAGGCAACTGGTGTGTGGTCAATCCTACTTCGTTAGCTCCACCACCAAGTTTTGGGCCTATATATTTGTGCTGAGCAAAGTCCTGGAACTGGGTGAGTCTCAAACTTCTCCTTATCCAATGTGTTAATAATTCCTTTGCTCTTCCAAGCAGTCCTCTTACAGGTCTCTGTCCAAATGTTACTCCAAGAATGGGGCTGTCCGGCTTAGCATGTGCTGCTCGTTTTCTCTCTGTTGATCTGTTGCTCAAATGTTCTCTCTCCGTGGGGCTGCAGCCTGACCTTATTGCTCTGGTTTGATATCCCCAGCCCAGCGCCTGGAACAGGCAATTCTGCAGTGAGCAGATTGTGGTGAGGTGGCCACAGGCAGGCAGGGGAGGCTGGTGGGGAACAGGACAGTCCAGTAAGGCTTTCTTGCATTGAACCTGCAAGAACTTTCATTCCTGGAGTAGAAACTTGCTGGAAATTTTGTGGCAATGTCTGTGTTGGGAAGTGTCAAGTTCACTAGAAGCAAAAGTGCTTGCAGCAATGCACAGGGCTTGAATTTGTCGGTGGAAAGTTTCTTCTCTGCAAAGCACTCCCAACGTAGTCTGACATCCAGTGTGCTCAGAGCAGGGACTGCCCTGGAGTCAAGGCTGGTGCCTTGAAGCAGAGCAGGGATTTATGAGTGCAGTAACCAGGTTGTTGACTCTTACAGGTTGGCATTTGGAGTCACTCCTGATGAAGTTGTTCTGCTCCGTTACATACTGACTAGCAGCCTGGGAGGGTCATGTTTAAACTAGAAAATACAAGGATTGATATGAACCCATCTTCCACTCCCAGCTGAGTTGCTGACCAACCTGTAAATGCAAAACAGGAAAAATATCCCTGAGCAGAATTTCTTCTTTCCACCCAGTTTCCATCTGAAAAAGTACAGTAGAGCTGGTCTAAAGTGCTGTGTGGGTAGAGCTACGTAGGCAGCACTGGGGCAAGGGGCACTCATACCACAAATGTGCCATTAGATGAATGCCTACATGGGTTTTATCAATACAGACAAATCTAACATGACCCTAGCTTTTGGGGAGATCAAGCCAAATAATGGCTTTAACGTTCTAGCTCAGTCATTCTGCCTTGCCTGAAAACTTATATGATTGCTGTGCTTTTACCTGACTAATGATGCATCTCTTTCCCAAGGTGACACTGTGTTCATTGTTCTCCGGAAAAAGAGGCTCATCTTCCTCCACTGGTACCACCACATTGTTACAATGATCTACAGCTGGTTTGCCTATAAGCAGCTAGCACCAGGCAGTACCTTGTTTGCTAGCATTAACTTTGCTGTCCATACTTTCATGTACTCCTACTATGCCATGCGAGCAGCAGGCTTTTGGGTACCCTCGTACATCGCCATGGCAGTCACCTTTTCACAGATTCTGCAGATGGTGGTAGGTGTGATAGTGAACATCTTACTCTTGTTCTGGTTGGAGAAAGAGATCTTACACGACACCTCGTTATGTATTTTTTTTTCATTCGTGATGTACCTCAGTTACTTCGTGCTCTTCTGCAACTTCTTCTTGAAGACTTACCTGAAAAATGCCAAGAAATCAAAGGGGGAATAAAACTGGGGAGGCAGAAGGTGGCTGGGGTGATGGGAGGGGGATGGAAAAGGGAAATTTTTCATTCCTGTCTGGAGCTCGGTGCCTGATGGGACTGGTGTGGTGAGGTTTAGGAGGAAGTCACTCTGGATGAAAGCCTTCAGATGAACTTGTGCATTGGCCTTTGGTGTGTCTGCCTTGAAATGGGTGAATCATCAGAGTAAGGTGCGGCTTGTCTCAGGCTGATGGTGTGAAGAAAAGGAGAAAGTAGAGGTCTCAAAACTGTGATTCTGCTTTTTCTATGCTGTTTCCCTTTTCCATGCACCAGTCAGGTTTGCAATGTGCGTTGCAATCCTGAGTGACTGCTTGGATCCTGCATGGCGCAAGTTTCTTCTTGGGAAAAGGTGGGGGAACTACTCAAAAAAGCACCAACTGCTCTGTGGTCCCCCATTCTGGGAGAGTAGAGGAGAGCAGAGCCCAAACCTTGCTGCTGTGTGTGCCAGGGAGCCCCCACAGGGCGTGGGGTGAGAGAAGGTGTCAGTGGGAACAGTGCTGAACTGGAGAATCCCTGCTGCCTTTAAAGCTGTGTAGGGAGGGAGAACAGGAGTGCCTTTTTCACCACGGTTCCTAAGGAGCCCAAACCTCTAAGGCTTTTTGAGAGCTCTTCCCCTTCAAACCAGCCACCGCCTTCTGGCAGATGTGATGCTTCCTGATTTACGGTCATCCCTTGCCGACCAAGGGCTGTCCCTGCTGGCACCTGCCTATGCTGCACAGGTAGCAGAAGGCCGGCAGGACATGCTGGGAGGAGGCTTGCATCCCGCAGCCCCACGAGGGGCTCAGCGGGGTCCTTCCCAAGCGCCACACTCACCTGAGCTCACCAGGAGGGCCCTGGGTGAAGAGCTGAGCAATGGGGCCCCAGCAGCCAAATCCCAGCCTCTGTTTGCAAAAGCACAAAACTTTCAGCTGAGAAAGCAACATTACAAATGCGGACCGTACCAAAGCAATACCCTGGGCTCGTGCCTTACTTAACCTGAAGTAAATGCTAAACCTGTTGATACCAGTTTAAATGTTAACTCCTGCACTGCTGGTCCAGCTAGGCACTTCAGGGCAATGGGCTTATCCAGCAAGGAGTGCCAGAGCTCTGCCCTGGGTCTCCCTTCGTCTTTCTCACCCGCTCTGGCCGCTGCTACCTGCTGCAGCAGGACCTTTGCTCAGCTCCAGCACAGGGCTCTGCAGCACAGTGAACCGTGTTCAGAATTAGGTAAATTTTAATGGCCGTTATATTGAGTCTGTCATTTATATGATATTAAGCAATGTATTTAACTTGACTACCTGCTGCCTCAAGCCTCGGGAGTTGAGCAGAGTCCAGGTCTGTCTTACCTGCAGAGCACCTACGGTCTTGCCTACAGTCGCAGCGAGGGCATAGCTCTGGGGGTGGAGGTTGAAGGCCTGGGGCCTCTGCAACAGCTTGGCTGCAGAGACAGCAGCTAGGCAACAAAATACGAGGGTCCCAGAGCCAGGCCAAAAACTCTTCTCACTGTGCGTTTGAGAACTGCTGCTGTGTGACATGTAAAAATGATTAATAAATGTGGTCAGGCATGGGCGAGTTTCCTTATGCGCTGCCTTTTTCATACCTGACCTTAGTTCTGAATTGGCAAAGCAGCATTGCTTTCTCCGTTTCAGTCCTGCCTCTTCCTGAGGGTTGGTAACAGCAAGATGTTCAGCAACACTGTTCAGCTGCGCTTCTCCCTTCTGCAGTCATTGACAGCTCTTCTGCATTACTACGCGCAGCCTGAGACTCTTTACTCATCTCCGGAGAAGTGAAAGTGAGAGGTAGACAGTAATAAGAGGGGAGGGGAGGAGGGAGGAGGGAGACCAGCCCTGGAGACCTGTCACAGGCAGTACAGAAGACGTGCTGTTGAGAGAAGGACTACAAGGGTATGAAGAAATGGAGCCCCAGGCTGCAAAAGGTGGGTTTGAGAGCCTGCAGAGCCAGGGAGGAGCCTGGGACAGAAGGACTCGCCAAGAGGCTCTAACCAGCCACTGCAGGGAGGAGAGCACCATCCCTGCCCTCCCAGCAGTCCGGTGCCAGAATAGGGCTGGTACAGCCCCGCCAGAGACGTGGGGGCTGCAGGTCACCCCTCAAGCTTTAGGATGTATCTTTGGAACCCAAGCCTTGTTTTTGCCCTGTCCCTGGGTGTTTGAGGGTTATTTGAATGCCAGTCTCCTTTTGGTCTTTCATGGTTTCTAGGGCTTTGGTGATTGGGGGAGAGGGTTATTCCACCTTTTGGTGGGTGCAGGCTCCAGGCAGGGGAGCCCGAGGCAGGGGACCATGTCTCCCTGGGCCACCTCGGAGCCCACAGGTCTGGTCTCTGGTGCGTTTGGGGAGCTGTCCCAGGTGAAGGCTGACTTCTGGGACCACAGGGACAGCCTAAAGTTGTCCTGGGTGGAAGCAACTGCTAGGCGACACCACTTCACCTGGTTTTACAGGTGGTCTCTGTGGGCCCTGCATGGAGCTCCCAGCCCCTGCTCTCAGCTTGGGGTGGGGGGCCGTGGTGCTCCCCAGCACCATCCCTCCATCCTGGCCTTTTCTGCCCCTTACCCCACGACCGGGGCTCGCCGCAGCCTCCCACCGCCGTGCCCAGCCTCAGCGTGCACCAGCACTGGGGCACTTCATTTCCCAAGGGTCTCCTCCCAAAAGTGGCCACCTTCCCACAGTGTGCCGTGCCCTGCAGTAGAGAGCCAGTGCCCACAAAGAGGCTGAGACCATGCTGCAAGACCAGGACTGACAGATAAATCTCCACTGCTGTGGACAGGGCTCTGCCTTCAGCACTGGGAACTGGCCTGTTTCCTGACATCCTTGTCTCCTCTGTGCTGTTGTGGCTCCTGCAGGCCTCCTTCCCACAGTGCACAGCCCCCCCCCCCCCGGCTGTCCCTTCACACTCAAAGCCTGGTCCTGGCTCGCTGGTACCAGAGGCTGAAGATCTCCATTTGCAATAAGTTCATCAGCATGTCTACCAGTGAGCTGGAGGAGAAATAAGACCTGAAGGGCTGCAGTGGGATGTAAGAGCACTCTTCCCCAGTGCTCTGTGGGCCCTGGGGGGCTGCTCAGACAAGGTGTGGGGCTGGAGATGGGGCTGCTGCTGGCAGTGGCCCAGAGGTGAGGACAGGCTTAGCAGCATGGAGGCAGCCATGACCTGTGCCTGGACTTCACTGGTAGAAGGAAACCTCAGGCAGAGATTAGAAAGCTTGCCCTTGCAGCTGTTGGTGGCAATATGCTACTGCCGACCCCATATAGCTGGAAAAACTTATAATTGCAAAAAATCCTCTGCATTTTTTTAACATTCTTAGGTCCCAGGGCAGAAATTTGGGCTTTGGCAGTGATATCACGACTTGGTGTGGTCCCAGGACAGTTGAACTCTAGCTGGGACTCTTTGCATGTGCCTGGGCCAAGCTGCTCCTAAGGATAATGTGCACTATTGTGCCCTCGGTGTGTGGGTTGGGCTAATTAGGCCCATCTCCCTGGGGGGGCGGGAGGATATAGTCACTTGGGTGCTAGTCAAACTTCAGCTCCGCTGCAGGTGGTAAGGGAACATGTCCCCGCCCCAGCCTTTTCCCATGCCTGACCACAACTACAGGTGCTAAAGGAGGCAGCGAGGAGAAAAATTAGATCCATCTCTTACAGGTATCTGCTTGAGCCCAGTTTCAAATATGTCCATCAGGAGCCTGGAAGTTCACAGCCAGTCTTCATTTTGAGGCTGACAGGAGACATCATGGTAAAAATTGGCACGCACCAAGCAAGAGAAGTCAGGAAACAATTCTCCACTCTGTTAACAGCAAGAGGCTAACCAAGGACAACACTGTGCTTCTCTTCAACAGAGAGAAAACAGTGATGGCAGCCACAGAGAAGACCCAACTGTTTAGTGTATTTTTCACTAGCCTTCAGAAAAAGACAGCTATGAGGAAATGGGTAGCACAAGCCATGCCAGTGATGAGAGTGACAAGTCAAGCCTTGAACAGGGAAAGCACAAGCAAGGGAGTATTTAGATAAACAGGAATTTTTCAGAGCATCTGGGTCTGATGAACTTCACCCAAAGCAATCTCACAAATGTTTGCTGTTGTATTAGAGAACTGCTGTGGGACAGTGATGCACAGAAAGACTGGAAAATGCAAGCTTTGTACCCACCCTCAAAATAGGGAACAGGGACAAGAGCCAGGAATTACTAGCAGTTAAATCCCTCCCTTCCCCTCTCCCAAGATGCTGGAGCAAATAATCGCCCTATTTGTAAGCAGTGGAGATGAGCAGGAGCCATACGGACTTGTCAGGAACAGAACCTGATCAAAGCAATCTCATTTTCTTCTGTGACAGGGTAAGAGCCATGGTGAAGATGAGCGGTGGCTGCCATTTAACTGAATTTTAATAGTGTTTCTGACACTGTCTCATGTGCTAAGCTCTTAAGCAAGCTTGAAAAACATGATGTAGATAGGATGTAGGGTAAGTACAAAATGATTGAATAGTTATACCCACAGAGTTATCTATGGTTCACTGTTGAAGAGGAAGGGGTATGTTGAGTGAAGTTCAGGGACATCTGTTCTGGCCCTGGTTTTGTTTGGCATTGCCATTAATGACCCGGATGATGGGGCAGAATGTATACTTGCTAAATCTGCAGATTGGGAAGTATCCCATGACAAAGTTATTGGCCTAGCAGGTCTTTAGAATAAGCAGGACCCTGCTGAACCCCCCTGGTTGGGTTGCAGCATCAAGGAGGTACCTAGGCACTCAGTGGGGACTTATGGCAGAGAAGGCCCTGGAGAAGGTCTGTAGGACTGCTGCTGTATTTATGCTGGACGTGCGTAACATCCACGTCCTGAGCCCCTAGGAAGGCAGCCAAGTGCAGGAGGCCTGGTGGTGCTGGCTTAGCTGCAGCAGGAAGGCAGGTGCGATTTGGGAACGTGGGGACATCTCCCAGGCTCTCTGCTGGCAACTTGCTTGCTTTATTATTTACTGTTGTCCATTTCTGCTGTCTGCAGACTTTACTGTTTCCCCCAGGTTGTGTCAGTTATTTGGTGCCATTGTACACAATGCTCTCAGCTCAGAGCTGGTGCTGTCTGGTTTGGATGATGCATGGTGTGATACCTCCTGCCTCAGCAGGAAGGGAGACAGACCCCACCATCTCTGTACAGGACTGGGAAGGAGAAGCTTGAAACAACTAGCCAGCCTGTAGAGCCACTGGCTACATACACTTGCATGTGCCAGTTGCCTGGTGTAGGCACAAGTGAGTTTGTGCTGCTCAGAGACCAGATTGGATTGGCCTAAGGGAAATTAAAACGGCTGCATGGAAAATCTCATGCTGAAAAATCAGTAACTAAATGAAGTCTTGACTTTTCCCTGCTGCCTGCAAGTGGAGATGATGAGAGATGCATGTTGGAGTCGGCTTCTTGCTCTGTACATGTGGTCACCTTTTTGTGACTGAATCCTGCAAGACCCAGCAACAGCCAGGCTGTCTGACCCATCCCAGCAGCATGCCTCCTGCGACTCCCTTCTCCACCTGGTCCTGGGCTTCCCTTTCGTACCCCACCCCTACCCAACCTTGTCTTTTCTGTGGGGATCTCACAAGCATCACAGCAACACAGAAACTGTTTGCTCAAGGGCAGTTACTACAGCAGTCTATAAGAGAAGGAGGAGCTCGTGTTGTTCTCAGCTTTGACTGGGCAGAACAGAAGGGAGACTTTCCTTTCCATTCTTAGCAACTTCACCCACGTGAAAGGGAAGGGGGATTTCCCTTTGATTCTTTCTCTTGGCAAAGCTGCATCTTTAACAGAGACCCTTGTGGCTTTGCCGTGCTTCTTCCTGCCCCAAGATGAGTGTGGGCATGGGGGGCCAGGGCGACTGGGAGGAGTGACTGGGAGGGCAGGCTCCATGGAGGAGGAGGAGAGGAGGAGAGCTTCATTTTGGCACCACCTGGCTGCAGTTAGTGGGAGGGGAAAGGTGGACTCAGGTGTGAAGCAGGCTCTGCGAGGGAGGAAATTCGAGAGGGGCCTGGGGGGCTCTAGGCCCTTTCTGCTTCCCTCAGGAGAAGAGCTGTGGCAGAAGAGAGAGCTGAGGCAATAGCACCAAGATGTGTGTTTGGTAGGAAGACTGGTGGATGGAGGGTCCTGCAGAGAACAGAGACTAAACCGAAGCTAGCTCAGCAGCACTGAAACCCAGTGGTAAAGTAAGATCTGGATCTTTTTGCTGTTGCACTGTGTATGTTTTATTTGAAGTTTATGCTCGATCTTTGAACACACATTGCAGAGTAGGGTTGTGCTTCCCTCGGTAGCTGTTGCAGCATGGTGTAATGCAGCTCCCCTGTTTTGGATTAGCTCAGAGCAAAGCATGATTTTGCTGCAGTGATGTTGGATCAACATCTGCAACTGCACTCTGCATCTGCTCACTGATACCTTCATCAGCAGCTTTTGCCTGTGGAATAGGCTTTGGTAAAGACTATATGGTTCGAGTGCTTTGTGTGTGAGGGACCTCTTGCTGTGTCCTATTGGGAATCCCTTCTTAGCAAAGGATCTGTGCACCCTAACAACCCTGCAGAAACCTGGTTTACACTAGCTCTGCCTGTCCCACTTGCCCAAGCAGGATAGTTTATTTTGGTAATTTTTTTTTCTTTCTTTTTTCTGTAAAAGCAAAATATTAGAGCTGTGCTTTCCCCTGGTGCATGAGCCCCATGAAGGGAAGGGAGGCCCCACTGGGTAGGGAGGTCCTGTAACCCTGCTGCTTGTGTAGCTTCCTTGGGCCCTTGGAGAAACTGGCTGCATCGTTCTGCATCGCCTGAAGCAGCAGCAGCAGCAGTGTACGCCACAGGAGAGCCAGCTGTTTTCACAGCTTTCCCAAAGGAGACAGTGCGCGTGCAGGCTGGCGAGGCAGGTTGCTGCAGCCTGTCTCTCTGCTGCAGGCGGTTCTCTGGGGCCGGGGCGTGCGGAAGGGCTGACCTGCCCCAGGCTGTGAGGCTGAAGGGCAGCAGCCACGTCCAGCCCGCAGGAGCAAGCTTGAGCCAGGAGGGGCTTGACCCGTCCCCTCAGAGGTGCAGGGAGGGGGCTTGTTTTCCCTGCACTGTGGCCCTGGGCCTCTGCCCTCCTGAGGAGCCAGATGTTTTGATTTGTAAGTGTGACACCAAGATGCTTCCTTCAGATGTTGGGCCCCTGTCCTGACTTGGACTACCTCACTGGTGCTCCCAAGGGACGCTCGCTCTCCTGCAGCGTGCTGGTGTGTGATTTCTGATCCTTTAGACACGGGCTCATGTTCTCAATAACCAGACAGGCAGAAGCCTTAAAGGGATTGTGCCAACTTCCATTTTATTTTCTTTTTTGAAATGGGACGAGGGGAAGGGGAAGGGGGGATGTGCAAGGGGGAGCTGATCGTCGCAAGAGGGAGCGCTTCGGATGTACACGGGCAAAGGAATTCCTATCCGGCTGGAAATGACTGAAGCAGTAAAGCATGAGAGGCAGATCACCGCCTTGGTGGACATGCTTGTTTTATGGGGTTTTTGGTTTTAAGGTCTACTTCATAGGTTATTCCATGTACAAAACAAAAAAGCATATTTTAATATATATGTCTATATATGTATTTGTATATATAAAATATATACACACACATATGCTATATCTTTACAACTCCCAGTCCCTAAAGGCTTCAAGTCTTAATGGCCATGCGTATATATGCATTATAAAGAGAGATGCCAATCGACTGAGGCAGCACTTTCCTTACCGGCTGCAGGATTGGCTGTGTGATAAATAAATGAGCAAGTTGTCTTTAACTAAAATTCAACAACCTCACACGTGTGTGGGGAGAGGGGGTCAACCAAGCATTGACCAAGCACCACGTTGCCCTGTCCCTGGCTGTTTCCCGTAACTGCAGTGCCTGGCTGCTTACATCTTCCTGGGCCCCCTTGTCCCCGGGGAAGGGAGTGGGGAGCTCTCACACCTGGAGGGGTTGAAGGGTCAGGTTGAAATATGCTCAGGTTTGCTGCCCGCGGGTCAGGCACCTCGCACGGTAGGGGCTCCTATTTCCCCACAGGGATTCCAGTAGACTGGTTTGGTTTCTTTACCAAGAGGGAGGAGGTTTGGTGGGCAAGAGGGGAAGGGGTTTGGGAGGGGAAAGACAGTCAAAATTCACCATACGATAGTTAGACAAATCTTCATAGAGGTCCGTCTGCCTGCTTGCGTCTTTCTCTCTCTCTTTCACTCTCTCTCTCTCTCCCACTCTCTTTCACTCTGTTTCTCTGCAGGACGTACGCTGTTGTAGGGCTAAAGGTCTCCTTTTGTCAGGCTAAGGTCAAGTCCCCGGTTGGTGGAGGGCAGCCCTTCATACAGGCCTGTCCACGGCGTATTGGCAAGGGCTCAGGTTGGAAGCTGCTGTCTGCACTGCCGGGTAGGTGAAGTTAGCGTGCTGCTTTGCCTTCAGCCTCAGGCTGGCCAGGCTGGAGTTGCATGTGTCCCTGTACATGTAGGGGCTGGCCGTCGAGGCATAAGGACAGGCACTGGATGAAACGGCAGAGTTGAGGCTTGGGCTGTTCAGGTTGTTGATGTTTCCCAGGTTGTTGAGGCTGGAGCCCGGTACTCCGGTCACTGCCGAAGGGACCATGGAAGAAGGCATGGTCATGGAGGCGATGGAGCTGGGTGGGGAGAACATGGGCTGGGAGGAAAGAGGACTGACATTCATGGAGTTGAAGAAGGGGAAGCTCTTGGCTGAGAGGGGGCTGGTGGCGAGCCCCTTCGTGGCCCAGTTGTTGTAGGAATAGCTAGAATACATGTCATCGTAAGGCTGCATCAGTCCGTTGAACTGGGCTCCGAAGCTGTTCTTGCACAGTTCAGCCTGCTGGTTCCTCTCCCGTTTCCTCCACTTAGCTCTGCGATTTTTAAACCAGACCTGCAAGTGAAAGAGAAGGGAGGAGGGAAGGAATCATTCTGGCTTATCGCTTGGAGCAGGCTTTGCCTCAGTCTCTTGGCCCAGCAAGGCAGAGAGCAGTGAAGAGCCTGGAGCTGTTCCCAGGGAGCTGGTCAATAGGAAGAGTGAGCACCAGGAACGGCTGGCAGTGTCACGTCTGCGCTGCGGAGTCATCTCCTGGGGAGAATCATCACCTAGATCTAAACCCAAGCACTGCTACTTACAACACACAGAATAACGCTACAGTATTTGAGGCCATCTAATGGGTAATGCTCATGACTTACTGTAGGCACTCGGTCCTTCCCTGCCGCATGGATATTGATGCCAGACAGTGGTGCTGGCCCTGTGGAAGTGACACATTTAGCAGCCTCCTTCCAGAGCCCTTTCTGGTCTCTGCTGTAGCTCTGACTCACGGGCGCTGTAGCTACGGTGTGTTCATTTGGCATAAACTCATGCAGGAGACCAAGGAGCGACTGAGGTCTGACCAAGGACCTGGCCTGTGTTTGCTTCCCCCATCCCTTCTGTGGGAGGGTGCCCTTCTGATAGAGGGGTGAGATGATCGCTGGGGGCATGATGTTTTAAATGATGCAGCCAAAGCCCCAAGAACTTTTATGTCTGAAGTCTGTTTCTCAGCTGCTACTGAAGGGCAAGAAACCTGTATCTGTGTCCTGGCACAGGCCAGAGCTAACAGAGACAGCCTTTGAGACCTCCAAGACCTGCCTTCTGACCTGTCTCATTTAACAAACAAATGCCCTTTACATGGTGAAAAGGGAAGAAATACTTGCTGTATTTCCAAGTGACTACAGCCCAGGAGGAGGGGTTGGGGTTGTGCACCTTGCAGGCGAGGCATTTGGGGGGACGTGATTGGAGAGCTGCCGAGCTGCAGGAAATCAGCTCTCTTGTTTTGACTTCATCTCAGCTTGGCGGGGGAAGGACGTTAGAAGTCTGTCTTCTAGCAGGAAAATCTGTTAGTGTTAAAGGGGCTTGAATAATACAGCTTCCTGGAGCGTGGAAGCTGCTGGAAGGCTATTCATGGTGCTGCTAGCTTGTATTTCTAGTAGCAGAGAGAAGCTCCTGTTCCAGCTGGAGCCCTGCCACGCGAGGCCTGTGACTGCACCGTGGTTCGGGGTACCCCAAAGAGCACCCGCGCTAACAAGGCTAAGGCTGGGGGATGCGGGCACAGCAGGGTTTGTCTCACAGCCAGTTTCCACCCCATAAGCTCAGGCTGTGTTAAAGGACGGGGAAGGCTGAGAGGGCTGCAGCCCTACCCGGACTCGTGCCTCCGTCAGGTTGGTCCAGACTGCGATCTCCTCCCTGGTGCTCATGTCTGGGTAGCGGTTTCTCTGGAAAGTGGCCTCCAGCTCCTGGAGCTGCTGGCTGGTGAAATGAGTCCTCTGCCTCCGCTGCTTCTTCTTAAGCGAGCCGTCCTCGGTGTTGGAGTCGTCCGTCTGGTTTTGCTGGGACTTCTCTGTGTCTGTGTGAGGAACACAAAGACGGGAGAAATTCCTGGGGTTAGCTCTGTGGCTTGGATACACTCAGCGGGACCCTGCTCCTCAGGGTAACTGGCGTGTGCTCTGTAAGGCCCCCTCCTGCTGCGATCACCAGCACTGCTGCTGGACTGGATGAAAGGCTCCTGTCCCCCTCGCTCTCTAGCCATGAGAGCGGGCATCCGCCTCGCATCAAAACATGCTTCCCCCGATACAGTGCAGCTTGCCCTGATTTAACTTGTGTAACGAATATGAAAGTCCAAGTGGACAAACTCTGATTTTCATTTACTGCAGTTAAGCTGCTCCCTAATGCTCCTGAGTTCAGTTGATGTCAACCCAGTTTAAACCGTTGGGATGGTTATTTTTTTTGTTTGGGGTATTTTTGTGTTTTCCTGCACCATTTGTTTGATGTCAGTTCTAAACTGGACTCTGTTAGCTAGGTGGAGATTTTCGTCTAGAAAAGCCTCCAGATCAGGATGAAAGGGGGAGAGGGAAAATGACCGAGAAAGTAGTCGGGGTGGGCCACAGATGTGAAGTGGAAGTTCACATTACTTAGCCCATCCTTGAAAAACATCCCAAGGCTTTGCGTGATCGTGGCAGAACTTACCTAGGCTGGCTATTTCCAACTGTGCTTATATCTTTCTAAGGCTCCTTTTAGAAAAGCTGAAAGGAAACTGTCACTTATGACCCAACAAAAAGTTCAAATAGTGGGGTTTTTGGGTGTTTTTTTTCTGATTGTGATCAAAGGGTTTGAATTGGCAGAGAAGTTAAGGGGGAAGGCAAATTGCCAATGACAGCAAGTTGAAGCTCTTAAAATGCAAGCTGGAAAAGCACGGATTTTTAGCGTTGCCCCCCGTTCTCTCATATCTTGTTACTTAGGTGCACTTGTTTTTTTAATTTTTTTAGAAAGTAGGGCAAGGAGGATGTTTTGGCCTCTCTTAGACCTCACCATGCATGTATTCCAGCATCTCTCTATCTTTCTACCCCTGCCCTCCTCCTTGTTCAGAGATGCCTCTCCTAGAGGAAATGTCTTTTGTCACTCCTTCAGTGAATACCTTGAAATTTTCTCCAGTGTTTGCACTGCTATCTAACTAAAAAGTTAAACGTTGCCTCAGCAGCATGCCTTGCTGGTCATTAAGCCTAAGCCTCTATGCATCTGTCTGTGCCGAGCTCTGGGCTGCCACTGCAGAGGTGCAAATCCAGGTGCTTCCCTATGCCGCGGCCCCTCCTGGGACACCATTACCCTCTGAACTGGGGCAGAGTGTGAATACAACTTTTTTATTTCATCAAGAGAGCACGTCACAACGTAGTTCCTCAGGCAATGAATGGAGGACTGAGAGTAACGGAGCACAGGGACAATGACAAGAGCTTGTGTTTAAAAGATCTGCTGCTGGGGCCCAGACAAAAGTTAGCACAGAGGAAAACTATTCCAGTGAAAAGAAAACATTTCTGATGTTCAGCTTCTCCTCCTCCCACTGATTCAGCAGCAGGGTAAGATAGATTCAATTCAAAATCAGTTTTTCAGTGCAGGGGGGAGGTGTTCTTCTCCAGTGGGAAATATTCAACTAAGCTAAGTAGACATTATTGCAAACAACTGCCGAATCGGTGCATTTGGGAAGAGGAGATTTTAGGAAGACTAGAATTGCTCTGCTGAGATTCTGATGCAAGTGAGGTGTTTGTGTGTGTGTTTGGGGGGAGTACTGTTTGTTTTTGGTAAAGTGGAAGCTGGTTTAAAAGACTTCAAAGTCTAGAAAAATCCTAACGTAGAAGCTAGCTGCCTTAGAAAGCAGGGAGGCGAAAAAACAGGAACCTGTAATGTGGTTGGGTGAAAAAAGAGGCTCTTCAAGACAAATGGATGTGCTTTGGAAATAGTAAGTCTTACAAAAGCCAACCGGAAGAGAAAGGGCATAACAGAGTCTGAAAAGCACCTGAGCCTGGCAGGGAAGTGGCGCTGCTGCAGGGCAGTGCTGGGCCCAACAGCAGATGGTTTTCTCACGCAGCCAGGCCCTTGGAGACGCTCCTGTCCCAAGCTGGTGCTGTTACCAGCCACTACACAACTCCTGTGGCAGGGTGTTAATTTAGAAACCTCCCCATGGTGCTCCTGGGAAAATCCTCCTTTCCTCTGCACCCACCTTCCTCCAAGGGGAGCGTGCTGGAGTCACAGGAGCACTTGCAGGAGAGACACCTGCTCTTTATGGAGATAAACCCGGGCATAGGTCTGAAGAGATTTGTTTCTGAGTGTATACACACTGCACAAGCAGAAGCAATGCAGAGTTCCCATGTGCTCCTCATCAGCCGCTTCCACTTCTGTGGCACATTTAATGCTATCTACCAGCAGACAGCAGGAACACTAATGCAAAGAGAGCTAGCTGGCTATTCAAAACCACTCTGAGACCGCTGGAGAGGCCTCTACCACGTGTTGGCTCACAGCAGTAGGACTCAAGCTGGTAGTGCTGAGCAGAAAGGCGCCATCTCCCATTCCTAATGCCAGGACCGAGCTAGTCTTTCCATTCGTGTTGTAATAGCATGAAAATTTGGGCACACTTATTACAAAAGAAGCCCGGGACCCAAGATGTGCCCAAACTGAGGCTGGCTGCAGTCTTGTGGTGCTCTTGTTGCTACCATGACCATCCTCATATGGGGATCTCAATTTCAGCAGAACTCTTGGAAGCATGGTCTTAATGTGGATTTTTTTTTTCTAGTGGTTATTGCTATGGAGATAGATCTGACTTCTACAGCTCAGTGCTCTGAGCCAGTGTTGGAAGAGGGAGATTCCTGCATTATCCATCTCTAAAACAGATTAAAGGGGAGTGATGCCACCACATCTGAGTTAGTTATTAGGAATGATTCAGTACAGATGGACGAACAAAGTGAGTGTTGTGCCTTCATCTGCTAAGTCTGGGTTAATTAAGTCCCTGATGTATACATGGGAGACAAATGTGGATTTCCAAAGGGGCTGAAGGACTGAACTGAGGTACTAGTTGGGAGGTTCTGCTCAGAACTGCCTTCCTTCTGCAGGAAGAAGTTACACCAAACAGGGAACAAGAATGGAGTAAAGGTACTACATCTTGGTGGAAGAACTAACCAATACCTAGCTTCAGTATTTGTCTTCTCCATACCTTCAGGGGTAGGACTTTTCCCTAAATCTTATGAAGCCCAAGTAGATTTGGGAATCCTGACTTGACTCTGGAAAAATCTCTGCAACTACACGCCACTCTTACTGTCATCTCTGTTTCCGCACCTGCTACCTTTGGCTCTTCCTGAGCCTTGCTTACAGGGAACATAGTCTTCATTTCTGCTTCTTTTTTAGGCATTTGCTAAGTGGGAATGAAGTTGCAGAGCTTTGGCATTAAGTAGGGAACACAATCATGGTGGCACGGGGGAACAAGGGACCCCGCGGGAATGAAGGACGTTGTATGCTGCCCTGACTTCATGCCGAGCAGCAGAATAGGAGGAGAGGCAAGGTGGTCCCTTACCTCCTCCCCTCCTGCCCTCTTCTCTAGCTGTCCTCCTGATCTGCGCTGCCTGATGAAGCTAACAGAAGGGGGTGTTACAAACCGCTCAATGCAATCAGAGGTCACTAAGGATCTCCACAAGCTGAGCCTGGACAAGTAAGGTTTATGCTCCATTCCTAGGGGTCTCTCCTTCTGCAGATGAAGGAAGGGGATCCAAGGAAAAGTAGGGCTGCTTTTTCTGAGAAAGGCAAGAAGTTCCAGAAATGCAGTCCTGCCCTGTCCAGGCAGGACAGTGGTGCACCCTCTGTTCTTGCCGATACTCGTGGCATGTGCCCTGCTTGTGTGGACACTGCCTGCCTCTCTGGATGTCAATACGCAAGCTAACGGCCTTCGCGTGCAGGTAATGCTGGCGAACAGCCACCTCCCAGGCCAATTTTATTTCTAGACTATTTAAGACAGTGTGGAGTGATGTACACAGGCAGCAAGCATTTATTGTCAACCTAAAATAGGCTGTGGAATATATCCCGTGCACGTTCGCCCCCTCAATGAAACTACTGTAGTCATAGCTGGAATTAGCTTCTCAGGCCGCATGGAAAAAAAGTCAGCACTTAAATTGGCAGTTCTGTGCAATGACATGGTGGGCTCGATAGGGAAGGCCACTTGAATTGAGATGAATGTTGTGCATCCAAAACAGCTGACTAGGAGCCACCAAGCTTGGGAATTTGCCCAACTAAGGTACACGTGCAGTGGGGAATTCAGCTGCTGAATTCTCTGACCATAGCTGTCCCAGGGTAACTCCCTTCAGGGTACTTATTCCAGGGAATTTTAATCTGCATCATTATGCTCATTAGCTTTTGCATGCGGGTGAGCCTGAAGGCTTTACACGGGGAGCAGCAGGCTGTCCCCACCGCTCGCCTCTGCTTGCACCGGCACTAGTGGGTAGCTTGCAAGGGAGAGTTCACGTTGCCCTGTTGCGTCCAGAGTGAGGGCACAGAGCAGGCACAGGACAGATGCAAACGCTAGAGAAACTCCTATCGTTTGGTAGCTAATTTCTGAGCAGATACGAATGATGCTGTTTCTTCTTCAGAGCCTGCCAAGGAGGTTTGGGGGGGGGGGGGGGGGGGTTGTTCTTGCAGGAACAGCCAAAGGTACCTCCTTGGCACAGGAGTGACCTCCTGCCCACTGCAAAGCCTTGCACTGGCAAAGCCTTGCACTGAGGCACAAGTGACCAGACTTTTTCAGTCAAAGTGGAGGCAAAACAATACTTCTCCTCCAACCTGCTTGCTGACTGAATCTGGAAAGTTCAGCCAGAGGCAAACTCAACCGTAACGATTTGAATAGAGTTTAAAAAGGGGTGTGGGGGGGGGGGTGGAGGGCAAGGTTTATAACCAGATGTAGCCTTCCCTGCCTTGGCTGGGATTTTCCATGTTGCAAGGAGAGCTCTCCTGCTCCAGGAGCCCCGGTTTAGGTGAATAAAATACCATCTTGGTTGGGCAGTGACCTGGGCTTACCTGGCTCCTAGCTTTGCCACTTGCTGCGGGGTGTAGCTATGCCCTCCGTGAGCCGCAGCAGGGAGCCTGGCCCCGGCAGCTGGTGCAGGGCCGTGGGGGCTTTGCTGGGGCCCCGTGTGGGTGGCTTCCCGCAGCCCCAGCTGGGCCACCTCCATTGCTGCTTGTTCTGCTCATGTCCTTCTACCAGAGAGGAGCGAGGGGCCAGGACAGGCACAGCTCCTGCCTACAGACATGTTTTGTTACTGGAACAAGCTGTGCCCGCTGTGGTGAGCCATGCCGGCTCACATGCCAGCCGAAGCTGGGTGTGCTGCTGGGAGCATCACGGCCAGCTCCCATGAGCCACCAGCTACTTGGGTCCACCCACAAGGACAGGCTGGGGTCCCTTGTGTGTCAGGAGGCTGTGTTGCTTGAGAAGGTGTGGAAGGGCAGCCTCCTCTTTGTAGGGGAAAAAGCTTAAATTTGCATTGAAAAACCCAAACTTTGAGCAAGGAACTCTTACTTACAATATTTTCCATAGAGCAGCAAAGGACCGGGCTCCACTAAGAGCCAAAAGCCTTCCCTACGTTCGTACCCAGGGCCTTCAGTGTCTCTGAACGGGTGTCCTGACCCTGCAAACCTCGCAAGCTACCCCCTCTGCAACACAGCAACCGCATCCGAACCTAGCGCCTGGTCAGCACGCGCAGCTTGAGCGGAGCCAGCCCCAGCCTCCCCAGCAGAAGGAGAGGGTCTCTGTGACCTGGCACTCACCGCTGTGGTCCTGCCCTTTGCAGCTGTGCTCGTGCTGGGGGGTCCCGGAGTCGGAGAGAGACAAGGCCGGGCTGCGAGCCTCCGAGTCTGCCAGCAGGTTGAAATCCATGAGGCAGGAATGGGTGGCGGAGGAGGTGGACTCTGAAAAAGCAGCCACAGGGTGATTAGGGAGATGAACCTGTGTTGGTGACCTCTTCCCACGCCTTCTGGGAGGGACTTGCCAACCCTTGAGGAAAGGTATAGGAAAAGCAAAGAGTCCCTGTGTGATCCTTGGACCCTTCTGAGTTTCCTGGCTGGAAAATGGACATGCCAGGCTTTCTGCTTAGCCTCCCTATAAATCAAATATCATCTAGTGGCACTTCTATTTGCAGCCTTCAGAGAAAGAGCCTCCAATTTATAGGTGACATTCAGACTGAAATAGCAACACTGTGAGCATACTGTGTAACAGAGATCTGAGGAAGTAGTTCTGGGCCAGCCAAGTGCTGTTAGCACCTTCCCCAGACATCCCGCTCTCCCCATCTTCCCTGCTGCACCTTCCCTCTCCTTTCTCCTTCACTTCTCAACAAGCTGGTCAAGTATGGCTAATACTGAACACACACACAGGCAGTCAGAGACTGCAAACACACACACATGCACACACCTGAAAGAAAACCACTCCTACGCACGGCAGTAACAGGGAGGCATGCCTGCATGTACAGACAGTGCCACGAGGGGAGACCTGGATTCGTGCAAGTGAACACCATTCCCTTCAGGCACGAGGACCATCAGAGCCTGAATTAACACAGGAATCGCGTTACGCACCCTTGGGTGTCTGGGGACAAGTAAGCTTGGATGAAGCAGCAGCTCCTCACTGAAAACATCTGAGTTGGGAGAGCTGGTGGTGCTGCTCTCTGGATCTGCAGGCACCCTTGGGAGTCCTCTACCACCTTTCTCCGTATCTCTCAATCTCAGGATAAATTATTCTTGCCGTGTTTTTACTTGAGGGCACCTGTACCCTCTGTCTGTGCCTATATTCTTGGGAAGAGCTCAGCTGAGAGCTGCTCTGTTCAGAGCTGTGTTGGAAGTTCAGAGAGAGGCAGGTGTGAGCAGGTGTTACAAGCCCCCCACGTCCCCTTGGAGAGGTGAACTGGCCCTGTGCATCCCCTGAAGTCTCAGTGTCAGCTCGCGAGCCAACTGCATGCAGTATGATGTGTTGTCACATATGCACATGTGGGTTTAATGCTTTCTGAAAGCTGGCTGGTTTGGGTAGGATCAGTTGGGCGTAGCAGTTTCTCAATCTCCTGTCACCCAAGCTAACTTCTCACCTTTCCCAGCTAGGGAACCTGTTGCTCTAAAATGTAGTAGCAACGGATGCAACGTGCTGGGGGGATCTGGGACCTCCAGGCCTAGGGCTGCTCGGACCAGGCATTTGGGATTTGCAAATTACAGGTTGAGGTCACTTGTGAAGATTGAGTTCTCATTTTTAAAAGGTTGCACAGCTGCCTCAAATGTATGTGTGTCAGGGACTGAACCTTCTGAAGGAATTATTTTGTCTGGACTGTGCTAGTGTTAAACATGTAAACAAGAGATTAATAACATAGCTGATGCACCTCCTTTGGAGATGGATGACAGTGACTAAGAATGTATTTTCAGAGCTGTCTAAAATCTCCCGTCAACTTAAAGAAGGCTGCTGCCGAGGACCTTGGCAAAACTGACCCCATACCTGCAAAGTGCTTTCAAGGCCATGACGAGAGGGCAGGAACCCATTTCTAATGGTTACCCTTCCCTGGTTTCTACAGCAGATCTTGGTCACAAACCACCCCAGCAGTTTTTTCTCGCTCTCTAGTACTCCTTCAGTTCTCCCCTTCACCTGACCTCCATCCCCTGCCCTTCCCCAGCACCAAATCTGTCCCAACACTGACCTCGGTCAGCTCTCTCTGAAAAGCAGTGTCTAAAGAGCGGACCTGGTGCCGGTTTCCCAGACTTTCGCCTCTCTTCAGGCTTTTCCTCTCCTATCGGAGAGACGTGGCAGGGGCTCCATATTTGCCGCGAGGCTGGTTTCCATTTCCACCTCGTCGCAAGCCTGACCTTTGATGTCTGCAGACTGCGTAAGCTCCTGGCAGCAGCAGGGCACAGCCCTGTTGCTTTTTGCTGTGTGTATATATACACGAAGTGATGTGACAAGGGCTGTGTTTTCTTTAATACCTTTGCGTGGAGTAGGGGGAGTCCATCTGCTGCTGATATTGCCATGGCTTTTAGCATTATTCTTGGAATTATGCAGAAACGCGCAGTGAATTAATTCCATGGATTAAGTCTTGATTAAGATGTGTGTCACTTTGCTGTCTCAGAATTTATTAAGAGCCCTTCTTGAGGCGGCGGCAGATGGAATTTCTGCCCAATGTTTGTAGATGATAATTTCCCCTCTTCTATAGCCATTTGCATATGATTGCATCTGTCAAGCACAATTTCCTCTCTTCTAGGGCTTGACTCTGTACTGGATCAGATTTAAGGAGGAATTCAGACTCCTGCCTTGCTGTAACTGAAGGACAGTGTCCTCCTGTGCAGGGTCCTGTTTGCTCTGAGGCTCTTTTGCACATCTTGCATCATTTTCACCTGTGCAAACTAGGGTGGAGATACGAAAACCAGAAGGGGAGTATTTTACAGCTGGTTTTATAGGAGAAAATGATAACTTAAGGTACATGACTCAGGGGAATCTGGTCCTGATACTTAAAACTCATGCCCCATCCCAAACTGCATGAGTGCAGTGGTTACCAGGTTGATCCATGTCAGTAGGCACAACATAGTGTGCTTAGCCTGCCTCAGAGATGCAGTGGGGGCCGAGATTAAAACTGGTTTTAAAGTGCGGCCCGTATTCAAGTTGAAACTAGGATTTATGACTCAGAAGAAATTTGCTTTCTGAACTAAATTTAAAACTAGAAGGATTTCAGATAGGATACGACATAAGTATATATGTAATTATATACCTATTATGCGTGCCCTGTGTAGTGGCATTGAGCAAGGCCTTTCCAGGTCACTGTGAGTAGATCACAGATGAACAAAACAAAACGGAGAGAGGATCCGCTCAGCACCATTACAAAGGTCTGCAGGAAAAGTCTGCAATGAGCTTTGTCCTGGTGTATTTGCCCAAAGACACCCCCATGTCACTGACACAAAAGGCTGCAGGTATTATTCTAGATTATGCGGCCCTTTTGGATTTAATTACAGGACCTTTCTTCCACATTGGATAGATTTTACTGTAGGCAGAGATGTTAAGAAAGTCAACATTAAATCTTCACAGCATTTCTACCAAGTTGTTTGTCTGTTCTTGGGGAGTTATTGAAATTGGTACCTCTGAAATGTCTCTAGATAACATCAAATTTACCATCTCCTTTTGAGTCTTCATGCTGACCTTCTTTTAATGCAAGAGAAAGGTTTCTTTAGGGACGGCTTCTGTACTAGGAACATGGAGCCAGGCTTGCTCAGAGCTTTCGATTTTTTTAAAAATTAAGCCTGGTTCCTAACCTGCTCTGGCACATGTAACTCCTTCTGCCTCCATACATAACTGCTCCCAAGATAAAGAGTCTCCAATCTGTAACAAGTACGTCTCTTCTTCAAGCCACTACCTGCATGCCCCCTCTCCCAGGCTCCTCTCTGGCAGTGCTGGCCACTGTCTCTGTGGGGACCCACTGGCAGGACAGGGAGCAGCAGTGTGGAGGCTGTCCAGTTTTTCCCATACGGGTGCTGTGATGGGCAGCTGTGAGGAGAGGTGCTCTGGATCTAGGTTTTTTCTCCATTCAAATTCAACCCATTTGTATTCTTGCATCCGTGCCAGTCTGTGCAAGCCAGGGTGACTGGGGGCAGGAGGAAAAGGGCACTTCTTCTGCATGAGTCCTAGTCTTCAGGACAAGGGAGGAGAATGACCTTGTTTATTTAAAAAACAAAAAACAAACAAACAAAAAAACCCCACAAGCATGAGTCCCTATGACTTCCCTCCTGATTCTCAGTAACGCTCCGCTCCATCACCCAGGAGCAAAAATTCCTTTGCTTGTTTTTTTTGGAGGGGTGGGAGGGAAACATAAAAGCTGAATGCAAGCCAAGTAAGGCTAATTATAGTGGTGGCTTTTGTAACGTAGATATTGTCCACTGAGAGCTGCCCTGAGATTGACAAGTGCATGTTGCTGAATTCCCGGTGCGGGCTGCCGAGCACACCTACAGCTCCTCTTCAACAGGTTTATCTGCAGGCAAGAGGCTGCCTACTTAGCTGCTTGATCTCACCTGGCTTCCCATGGGCATACAGGGGTGCTTCAGCAGCGACCTGAGCTCTGGGATCTCTTGGCAGTGGTGGCACTGCTGGTGACCCAGGGATGTGAGGAAAGCCTGGCCCATGGGCTTCCTCTAGGAGATCAGTGCGTGATGCAGAGCTGGGAGCCTCCTCAGCTGCCTCTGGCCAGCGTGGTGGTCCCTGCAGTGCGGTGGTCCCGGCAGGCTTCGTTTTGGGAAAGCTGGTCTCTGCCAATGGTCTAGGCTTATCCTTCAAGCTGAAAGGTGCTCCACAATCGGTTTGGGAGGGCTGTCGTTTTTCCGCCTGCTCTGGGGTGAAGGTATGATGTTATATTAGATTTCCTAGGATCAGAGCTGTCTCTTCCTACTCCATCAATCCAAAAACTCAAACTGCTGGGAGTAACTAGTTTTCTGATGGAGTTTAACCAGTTGTTTTTCTTCTTAGAAGCCTCCACACACTCTCATGCTCACCTCTCTCCTGTGCGCTGGCTTGCTTTTAGCAGAAATAAGCATCTGGGAGTTTAGTTAAGTGCACATTTTCAGGAAGATGATCCGTCTGTCCTTTGGTCTCCAAGAGGGGCTGAGCTAAGGTGGAGCAGCCCCCACCTTTCCCTCTGCCCTGCGTTGAAGAGGGACTGGGCTGCGATGGCGCCAGTCTCCTCCTGCACGAGCATTTAGTGCTCCCGATCCTCGCGTGTGTTTGCGGGCTGGGGTTTTGAGCGCCACGGGGTGCGTGGCACACAAATCACGTAACTCAAGAGCCGGGCTTTCCCCACCGGCCGAGACGTGCGCTGCCTGCCAGGGGCCCTTTCCCCGCAGCTAGAAAGCAAAGAGGGTGGGACACAGGACCAGAGTTAATCTTCATTTCCTCGAGACTACAGAAATAAGTCTAGGGGGAGACCGGGGTCATCTACTGCAAAACCTCTCAGTGTAACTTCAAGTCTCTAATCTTAATGAAATTGCAACAGGAACCAGGAGAGACCATTAATCACCGGAAGATAAACAGCAGCAGCAAACCCGTTACCCGGAGTGCAGATCCATTACGGGACATGCGAGCGATCCGTCTGCCTCCAGAGCGTCGGGCCGCGCGCAGCCCCGGGCTGGCCGAGCAGCGCTTCCAGGCGCGCACTCATAAATGGATCATCAGCCTCCAGCAAGGGCTGAGTCACAGTTTATTATAAACTTCGTTTCTCGATTTAGTCCTCGCTGCTCGGCGCTAACCCCTGAGCTCTGGTACGGGGTGTCTTTGCGGCACGGGGTGCTGCTTTGGAGCCTGGAACCTTTTTTTCCTGCTGTCAGTAGGAATCGCACCGGAGGGTGCTCACTGTTTGAGCGCTGTCGCAGCAAGCTGTTTCGGACTGCCCCGTCGCTGGGCTGGCCAGGCACCCCGCCGTGCGTGGAGCGGGTCCATGAGTGCCGCGGCAGCGCTCGGTGCCACGCTAACGCAGCGGCCCGGGCCCCGGTGCAGTGCTTCCTCCTGCCGCGGCAGCCACGGGCCCGGGCCAGCTTGCTGGCGAGGGTTTCCCGTCGCCTCTTGCTCTCATGCATGTTCCCCAGAGACCTTCCCCGATAACGCGGCTGGGGCGCGAGGGGATCAGGAGATAAGGTGCCGGCGCTGACTTGGCTTACAATGTAGGTGAAATCACTTGGCTGCTCTGGGAGTCCATTTTTCATCTCAGAAATGAAGTTAATGAGCCGGCGGAGGCAAAGAAGCAAAATTCCTTCAAGTGCTTCCCGATCCTCTGACAAGAGGCGCTAGGGAAAGGCGCAGCCTCGTGGGACGCGGCCCAACGCGCGCTCGACGGGCCGGAGGCAGCCGGCACGGGGGAGCGAGCCTCCAGCAGCCCGTGCTTTGACACAAGCCCGGCGTTGTGGTGGGGGTGACGGCCGAAACGCCTGCTCCAGGCAGCAGAGGGTTAATAAATCATTAGTATTAGAGAGGATTATCGCAGTGGAAATGTCCCAAGGAGTGACAGCTCCATCCCCGCGTCCGCAGCAGAAAAGCCAGCAGTGGCATGTGTCCCAGTCGCTTTTCGGTGTCCTGCGTTGTGCCCCAGCCCCAGGGCAGAGCCGTGATGGATCCATGACCCCGCGTAACGGACCAGCCTCCCTGGCGTTTCCCCCGAGGCGGATGCATCCGCGGCCCGAGGCCCCACGGTCGCGGCTCCGCTGAATGAAATCGCAGGGGCGGAGGGAGGCCGGGGGTCTGCAGCGGCAGGGCACGGCACTGCTACCTGGCTTATTCCAAAGCAAGCTAACTGCGTGATGCTGCGCATCTTTGGCCCTGCTCTTAGCCTACCTGGATGTTTTTTGAAGCAACGCCCAAAATTTGGAAATGAAAAGCTAATCACCACATAGAGGGAAAGTCTGGTCAGACTTTCCGCAAAGTTGTTTTTTGCTAAACTAAACGTTCGTACTTTGTAAAACTCGCACCGTAGCTCGCTCTGCGCCCGGCTGCGTTCCCTGTCCCCCTTGGATGCTCCGCCTCGGCGGGGCTTTCTCCACCTTGACTGCATCAGCCAGGACTGCAAGTTTCCTTCTGACAGACTACGCAGCTATATTAATAAAGCTGTGCTTTGTTACGGCTTATTCTGTTTGTTAGGCATCTGGAACAAAATAAACCAGCAAAGGTTCAGTTTTGGCCAGGAAAAAATGCAATTGCATAAAGTTGGCAGCGCAGTTAAGCAGTGTCGTGCAGAAGTGCTGCGAGAACGAAACCTTGTTTGTGATTATGGGTGCAGAGGGTTAATGGGGGACTGGTGCTTTGGAGGAATTCATCGCTTTGCTTTTAATAAGGGAGAAAAGAGACTGATTTCAGTCAGCAATTCTACCTGGGCAAATCCCCTGACCGAAACAAGCCCCACTAACGCACGAGCGGGCTCTGTTTTAGGGCGGCTGAGACTGTGAGCCGGAGCGCGGGAGCGATGCAACTCCAGCTGCTGGCCGCGCGCTTTGTGTGCAGATGGAGGGCAGCAGATGACTCAGACGTTACTGGAGATGTAAATGACTGCCACGATTAGTAAACAAGCCCAAGAAAGCCCCTAATCAGGCAGTGATGCGGGGGGTGAAGGTCGGGCGCGCTGCGCCATGCCGGCGGCACGTCAAGCCCCCGACGTCTCTCCGGCCTTGGGGCACGGCCACCGCAGAGCTGCCCCCTCTGCCGCCCGCCGGCGCTTCGGCTGCAAAGCCCTTCCGGGGAACTCGACTTGATCGCAAACACTTGTTCTGTGACAAAACTTGGCCAAAGCGATGGCTGGAAGGGATCTTTTTTTTTTTTGGGGGGGGGGGGGGAGTGCTGCTGGGTCGTGGTTTTAAAACAGCCCCGTTGCGGGGCTGCAAAGGGAAAGGGAGGAACTGCCAACGGTGCCGTGCGGCCCAGAGCGGCTTTGCTGGCTGAGGCAACATGAGCCCGGAGGGATGCGTTGTCTCCCAGTGCAAACCCGCAGCGCTGGGACGATCCGATAGCTCTTGCGCCTGGCTGTAGGATTTCCTGACGGATTTTTTTTTTCCCCCCAAGCAATTTATATTTAAATTTTTGTAAAGCTCTCTGGCAGGAAAACCCTTGCAGGACGCAGACCGCCGTGAATAAAACAAGCAGATGATCTCAGCCCGCAGTATCCAGGGGAAGCGGGGAGCGAGCACGCGCCAGCAGACGGCCCCTCCGCTTGCAGGGCCGGGCTGGGGGAGGCATCCCCGGGACGGATGCTGGAGCTTGCTTCCCCCACTCCTCCCTCATGGACCTTGCAACATGCCCTGAAGGTCAGTCTGTTTGCCCAGACGCTGTTTGAAGGGGGCCGAGGGGGGCGATCAGCCCTCCCCGCTGCAAACACCACTGGGTCCGGCCCTGTGGCTCCTCGCTGACCACCCTCCCCTGCGCTTTGCGAGCATCCCGCGCTCGGGGGCTGGCAGGATTGGGCCCACGGATGCCCAAAGGGAACGGTTAAATTGTGCCTGTGGCAAGGGGATGGGGAGGAGCGCCCGGCTGCCGGAGAGCCGCCTGCAGCCTCTGGCCCCAGGGGCTCCCGCAGCCCCGGCGAGCTGCGCCGGGTCGGTGCGCCGGGGGCAGACGCAGCGGGACAGAGGGTTTGCGTTTCAGGGCACTGAAGTGCACTGTGCTGCTCAAGGACTCTGTGCACAGTCCGTTCCTTTTTTTTACCCTTCGTTCCCCCCTGTTACGTGCTGCATGCCGTACAGAGCCCTGGGAGGTAGGCATTTCGGGTGGGAAAGAAAGAAAACTGCAGATCCATAATTACTCATTCAGCGCGTCCCTCAGGCGATCCCATCAAAGCGGCTCAGCAAGAAAAGGGACGGTATTTCAGTCTCGAAATACCGCAGCTTTGGGCACACCACCACAGGGAAACTCATCCGTGCACCCGTCTGCTTTGGGGACGGGAACTGCGCGCTGAGCAGCACCTCCAGCCCCCAGCCGGGCAGCAGCCCGCGGCCATGCACCACGCGCAGCTTCGGGGCGCTGAGAGCAGCCCCCCAACCTCCCTCCCCGGGGGCCCAGCCCAGTTCGTCCCGGCGCTAACGGCGCAGCCGAGCTCAGGCACTGGAAGGGTTTTTTTTTTTTAAACACCATCATTAAAACCCGCTGACAAAAAATAAGCTGCAAAACCCTTTTAAACTGAACACAAAAGCACGTATCCTCCTTCACTTTGCCCGCAGAGTAGTTAGGTACGGATCATGCACCCAGCCTGGCTGTTGTGGCCCTATGAATTCAACTTACACTTAGGATTTACAGCTGTAGCCATCCTGCTATACCCAGTCCCCTAGAAAGTCCTGTATTTTCTGAGGAAAGCTTCCATGAATTTATTAAAAAAAAAAAACTTGTCATAAACGCACACACAAAAAATGTCTTGTAGAACTGGAAGTTTGAATATTGTGGCACCAAAAATAAAACTGATGGAACAAAAAGGGAATTTCATGTGGTTTTCATTGTCAAGTCTAAACTCAGACACAAACAGGAAACAAAAATGTCTAAAACAAAAGAAATTTCTTTTAAAGTGTGTTCAAATCTAAGCGAGGAGCTGGCTTTTTTGGGAGGGATTCTCTGTTTATTTGTTTCTCCAAAAGATGAGTAAATAAAAGAGTCCACAGACAGACAGGTCATCTTGATTTATAGTTAAATGCTCATGCTTCTCTCTGGACATTTATTATAAACATTTCTTAAAAATAGGACTTGCATAAATAGCGCCAGTAGAAGGGGCAGAAAAGGAGACAAGGGTGGGGCTACTTCTGCTTGAGATGAGATGGGGGGAAGGAAGGAGCGGAAGAGGAGAAAGAAAGGACAAAGTAACTGTGAACTCTCCAGTGATTCGTTTTATTTCATCGCTGCACTTAAATTTCTGCAGGCAGCTCTGCGGGAGCTGAGCCCTCCAGCCCGTGCCATACCGCTGATGCTCTGCGAGGAGCAAATAAGTACGTTTATTTAATAAAAGTGGTCTGCAAGAGCAGGGCTATGTGAAACAGGGCAGAGCGCATGCTGTATCGAGGAGATATAAATGTTTCTTAGGCTCTCAGGCTTGGCAGCTGTGGAACTTTTTTTATAAGAAAACAGAGGTTTAAAAACAGGTGTCTCATTCACAGTAGCTCTGACGCTGATTTTGAAGGACTAATTTGATACACGCAGGACCCAGTTACTGGGGTCAGCTGCAGCTGAGAGCAGGAGGAGCTTCAGAGCCATGATTACATTTCTGAACACTTTGAACAGTTCAGAAATCAGATGCACAAAATTAATAGCAGCTTCTGCAAATTCAGCTATGGTTTCTCTTTTTTTTGCACTCGTTAAAAGGGTATAAATGTTAATTTCTGGTGGAGCAGTGGTTTGGGAGATAGCTGACAGAGAGCACTGGATCGAGGGTCAAGGGACAGAGACTGTATTTCTGGCTCTGCTGCTGGTCTGTTGGAGCAAGCTGGGAAGATCAGTTAATTCTGCCAGAATCCAGTTCCCCCCTCTACAAGACAGAGATATTTTCCTTCATGCTAACATATTCAGAGATCTACCCATGCAAAGGCTAGGCAGCTCATGAGGAGAGACATAATAAGGCACAATTCTTCCATAATGAGCATTTGGAGCTTGAATTTCTACCCTCCAAATCGGCAGGAAATTTCCTATTCAGTGTGCAGTGGATCGGCCCTCTTCGCGCAAAGCTGCTGGGTGATGCACTGAAACTGGGGGGGACGAGGAGAGGGGGACTTCCCTCAGCCACATGCTACTCTGCACCCCTTTTTTTAAAGCCTAATAATAATGGAAACAGCTCTCAGCCTCTGTCCAGCCAGATCTCCTACTTCCTTCCAGCAAACAACTTCTAATGTTTAATTGTGCGCACGCTGAAAAGCAGCAGAGCCATCCCCAACGATCCAGCGGGAGTTTGCAGCCCTGGGCAGGCTGCGGTCCCCGTCTCCCGCCCGGGCCAGAGGCGGGCGCGCGTTTCCAGCAGCTCCTCTCCCGCAGACGAGAGCCCTGCGCGCTCGGCCCGTCCCTGCACCTTGATGCCGTCGAGCCTCCGGGAACAGCCGGTGGACTCCCTTAAACGCCCCAAGGAAGCCCAGAGCTAATAACCAGCTTCATTCAATTCCCAGTCACATTACGATCCAATCTGCCAGCGCATTAATATTCAGAGGTGAGGCGGGCGGCAGGGCAGGGGTGCTGTGAGGGCAGCAGCGCACAAAGGGGAGGAAGGGAAGCGCGGCGCGGCGCCCCGGCCTCGCAAATCCCCTTTCTCCAGCCGTCTGAAACCCCGGCCCGTTTCAGCCGTGTGTTGACAACTGTTTTTCGTACAGCCTCAGCACTAACTTTGGTGCCAGTTGGTGGACAGGCACCGCGAGCTTAGGACAGCCCCGCGCCGCACAGAAACCCACTGTCCCCGGGCCAACAGCGACAGCCCAGGCTCAGCACGGCCCGATGCCCTCGGGCCCCAGCCACCCCCGGCAAGAGGGGCAGCTTTGCCCCGCTGCAACCAGACCCCGAGTAAATAGCAACCTCCCTTTTCACAACGGCCAGATAATCACGGAGCTCCGATATGCCCCAGCCTCCTCTTCCTGACCCCCCGCCATGGCCCTGCGGGCTCGTCCCGAACCGGGGCTCGTCCCGAAGCGGGGCGCGCAGGGTGGTGAGCACCAGTCTGCCCTGCACGAGGCTCCGTTCCCAGCCCAGGTGCCTCCCCTGTCCCCAGGCGCCAGGGCACATGTGCCAGGTCACGAGACAGAACTCATGTCCCCGGCTCATCTCATCTTCCTTTCGGGGCAGTCTCCCAGATCAGGTTTCTGGTTTTTTCTTTTTGGCAGTCTCCAAAGCCAGCCTCACCTCTCAATCTCACCCTTTCAGGTAGCATCTGACAGATAAAAAAGACGTCACTCTTTTTTGACGATTCCCTGCAAGGTACATTAACCGAAGCTCTTGCAATCTAGTCACAATTTTCAGAACCATTAATTGCCTGAATTAAGCCCTTATAGAAATATAACAGATATTAAGTAAGACTTGCAACAATTTCTCTGCCAAAGCACAAGGCAGTGTTTTTTAAATCGGTGCTTTGGACAGGAGACAACTCCGTTACAGGGTCATAGGTGGGCTTTCAAGGGGGGAGTCTGGGCTGCAGGTCTGAGGCTGCTAGTGCAGACCAGACCCAGCAACACCAGGACCAGCAGGAAAAATACTGCCCTTTCCCAGCCGCCGCTCCAGGATGTGTTGGGGAGAGATACCTCCCTGTAAGTAGTACCAGGCATGGTGTGACCATTTGCTAACGAAAGTCAAATCCTGCTCCGGTTCTGCACACATCTGTGGAGACCAAGGGCAGCTACCACGCTCTGCTGTCCCCCAGGAGCCAGCAAGCAGCTCTTTGTCCCTCCCAGCACGGCACTGTTGGAGCTCGCACAAACACCCGTCCCTCTGCCTGGCGGTCAGGCCAAGAGGCTGGGGGGGGGGGGGGGGGGGGATCTGGGAGACCTGGACCCCATCGCCACAGAGCTGGTCCTTTCCGTTCTTTCGGGAGGTGAGATGGGAGCACAGGTGGCGCTCCCGAAAGGTCCCTTTCTAAACTGAAAAGGCCCCTTTTAGCATCTCCCTAAATCGCAGCGGGGATGGAGCCATCCCATCCCTCGCATCCTCCAGGACCTGGGCCACGCGCAGACCCACGCGCCTGCCTGGAGGAAGCCCCATAACCACCGAGCCACTGCACTTTGCCTTCAGTACCAGTCTCGGCTTAGAAAGTGTGTGGATCCCCGGCACTTCTCCTGGGAAGCAGCCCCGCAGGGAGCCGAGGGAAAGGGCAGAGGAATCAGGGACAGGTTTGGGCTCCCGCACAGCCCGCCTGAAGCATCGCCGGGCTGCGGCAGTCCGGGGCTGACGCACCCGCCCGCGGTGCCGAGCGCTACCAGGTCCCCAAACCCGCCGGGGCGGGGGGGGGAGGCCCGGCGCCCCAGCGGGGTCCCGCAGCGGGCTGCCCAGGCCCGTCGGGGGCAGCAGCGGCCCCGCCAGCGGCCACCCACCCGCCCTCCCGCCCAGCTGTCCCGCGCGGGGGCGCCGGCCCCAGCGGTCGACAGGTGCGCGCGGCCCGGCCCGGCCCGCCGGCACCGGCCGCCGCCCCCCCGGGGCCGCCCCGGCAGCTGCGGCTCGGCCGCGCCAGCCGCCCTCCCGCCCCGGCGCCGCGGGCAGCGGGCGGGCGAGGCCGCCGCTCCGGGGAGGACGAGGGGGGCAAGGGGAAGCGCGGGGCGCCCGCCGCACCGGGCTCCTCCTCCCCCCGGCCCCGCGCTCGTTGAGCGGCAAATACGCGGGGAAGCGGCCCCGCCGCCGCCCCGGCTCTGTGGGGCTTCCCGCGGCCCCGCTCCGCACCGCCCCCAGGCCGGGGCCGGCTCTGCCCGGGAGCGCCGGGCGGCCCCGCTCGGCCGCGGCGGCTCGGAGCTGGCGGCGGGGCCGCCGCGGGGGTCGGCGGGGCCCCGGCCCGCTGCGCCGCCCGCTCTCGCCCCGCACCGCGGCCGCGTTGGCTGTGCCCGGTCGGGGCCCCGAGCGGCGGCCGCGGGCGCGCAGCAGGCGGCTACGCCGCGGGGCAGGTTCGCCCCGTCCACGGGGGCTGGCTCGCCCGCTCCTCGGCGCTGCAGGGAGGTCGGCTCTGCTGTAAACAGGAGCCAGCCCGTTACATAAATATCATTTATCCAACTGTCCGAAAGCCGTCGGGCCGCCTTCCTTTTCCCAGGCGCTGTCTCCCCGCCCCTGCTCCCCGCGCCCTGCTCCCCGGACCCTGCAGACAGCTGACCCGGCGGCCCGCCGCGCCGTTATTTACAGCGAGCCCCGGCTAATTTAAACAGCCGCGGCCCCGCTCGCCCGAGTGGAAAAATGCCTAAGTTTAGCAACTGCGAGCGGCTCCGGGAGCGCCTGCCGGGAGGGGCCCGCGGCCGCCCCGAGGGGGCGGACGGGGCAGCGGCACCGCGGCGGCGGCGGGCAGGGGCCGCCGGGGCCTCCAAGGGCGGCGGGGGGGAGGCGCGGCGCGGCGGCCGCCGCCGGCAGGAGCCGTCCCGGCGGCGCCGGGGGCAGCTCCGCCGCACGCCGCCCCGCCGCCCCTTCTCGACGGTAGGGCCGGGCGCGGGCCCCGCTCTCCCCCGGCCTCCCCGGGGGCGGCGGAGAGCGGACCCGACGGGAACGGGCCGCTCGCCGGGGATGCTCGCTCCCCGCGCCGGCTGCGGCGGGGCTGCGGCGACCGGCGCCGCCCGCCCGGCACGGCGCGGTGCCGGCACCGACGGGCCGGGGCAGGCAGGGGACGCCGCCCGGGAGGCCGGGCACGGAGGGCACTTACAGCGCTTCCAGATGCGGCCTCAGCTGGGCGGCCGTAATCCTGCGAGAGTGGCGAAGGCGGCCCCCGCCCCGGCGCCCGGGCTGCGCGGCCGCTGTCGGAGAGTAAATCCCCGCGGCCGCCGGGCTCGCTGCCGGGCCGCGGCTCAGGGGCGGGCGGAGGCGGAGGGCGCCGGCCGACTGCCTCCCATTCACCCTGGCCATTCACTTTATGGCGGGCGGCCGGCGCCCCCCGCCAGCTGCACCGGGCGCCCCGCTCCCGCCCGCCCCATTCCAGCTGCGCGCCCCGCCGCCGCCCGCCCCGTCCAGCGGCGCCCCGCCCGGGCCCCGCCCCCGCGCCCGCCGACCAATCGCGCCGCGCCTCATTTGCATCCCGCGCCCCTCGGCCTGCCGACTCGTCCGCTCGGGGCGATAGGCCCCGCCCCCGCCCCGGGGCCCCGCCCCCGGCCGCCGCCTCGCCCACGCCGCGCCGGGCAGGGCAGCGCCGGGCGGCTCCGGGCAGGGCAGCGCCGGGCTGCGCCGGGCGGCACCGGGCCGGGCGGCACCGGGCCGGGCTGCGCCGGGCCGGGCGGCACCGGGCTGCTCCGCCAGGGCAGCGCCGGGCCGGGCGGGGCAATGCCGTGCCGGGCTGCACTATGCCGTGCTGTGCCGTGGCGCTATGCCGGGCCCCCCGGGCAGCTGGCACGTCCCGGGGTGCCGCTCCGCGGCCGTGGGGAGAGCCCCTGCTCTGCCGTCGGTGTGGCACGCAGGCGTGGGCACGCACGGCCCCACGGCCGTTCACGCGTGGTTGTTCCCGGCGGTGTTGCTACGTCGTCTGTGCGCATTTGAGTCCGCCGTGACCCCGATCGGAGGCCCGCGTTGTGTGTCCGCTTCAGCCAAGGGCACCGGCGGCTCCGTCTCCTGCGCAGTTGGGTGGCGCGTGCCTTATTTGGGTTTTACCAAATTTAGAGCAAACAGCAAGGCAGAGTTTTCTGGGGAAAATCAAGTCTGTAGCCGGCTGCAGGAAGCATGCTCCTGCACGATGCAGCAGCAACTAGAGCAGATGCCAATTACACACTATTTACTGCAAGTACGATACTGCGTCTGCTTTACAGGGCAGCACTTCTCTGGCAATATGTCGCTTTTCCCAAGACAAGGGAGTTGGTTATCTGCTCTGCAGGAAGCACTCGGTTCCCTGTCCATTGCTCACCCTCTGTGAACCCAAACACTACTTGTGCTTTAGGATGCAGTCTGTCTCCGACCAAAGTTCATGGCAAAATGTCCACTCGGTGCAGTGGTGCAGGGTCCAGTCCCTCCCTGAAAATGCTTGCGCCCCTTTGGAGTGAGCTTGCATGTGTTTGACATGTTTGCACACACATTTCACTTTGAGAAGACAAGTGCTGTCTCTCGCAGCGCTCACAGGAAGTCTGCAGGAGCAGGGCTTAGCCTCTCTGTCCTGACCTGGGATGCCTGAGCCCTGGGGAGAGCTTTATCGCTGCCAGGCACTTACGGAGCTAGATGTGTGATGCTGCAGTCAGACTTTCTTGAGGTCATTTCCATGTCAGCCTGCTCTCCGATTTATGATGCCAAAGGTCGCCCTCAAGTTCTTCCACTGACATGTTTTAGAGATTAGGAAATAATGTTGTGAGAATAGGAGTGAATTTTAACCCCAGGTGATTTATGAGCTGTGTTTAGGGAGCCTGCTAAATGCATAATGCATTGGCATATGGATATGTATGGGAAGACAAATGCAGAAGAAAAAGCACAGGATGTAAAGAGAGGTTAAGTAGACATAAGCATTGTGGATTACAGTTCAAAAACATGCACAAACATGTTAATTCAATAGAAGTGTGGAGAGTTTAAAAACAGTCAAAATGTTGACATGCTCTTGAGAAATTGCCATGTTCTTCTAATAGTAGTAATCCGAGGTTTGTGTTTGCTTCATTGCTTTTTGCCTGCCAGAAATGACAGTGAACTGGACCACATATTTTTCCATCTCAGATTTTAATCCATCTCAGCATAGGCTTATCTCCATCATGAGAAGCAGACAGGGTATATCGCATTAGCACTTTCTGCAGGGCAGTCCGGCTCTATCACCACATGCCATGGGGAAGCCGAAATCCCTACTCAAGGTCTGAAACAAAGAAGGGACATTTTGAATTGCCCTCCCTCTCCAAGCCTTTGGCCATCATTATTACTTTAAAGCATACGCACTTATTTGCTGCAGCAAAATATGGTTAGTGCGTATGCTTTAAAGTAACAATGAAAAAAGGTATTTTTAGCTATTTCCCTTGAGCAACTGGAAATATGACCCAGCACTATGTCACAAGCTTGTATTCTGTGGAGAGTAGTAGTCCAGAGAGCAGTCCGGAAGACTGCTGGATTAGACAAGACAACCCAGTGACCTGAACTAGGAGTCTTTAACTAGGAAACCTCCTTGAAACTGCTGGACTGACCCCCTAACAGTCTCTCCGAGACGGAGTGCTCTAGCACTCCCTGTCGAAATGTAGTAGCAGCTCTTGCTGGCTGGTGCCAAGACTTCTTAGCCGTAACTCATCTCATCTTGCCAGCTGGAGAACTCACTGCTGGCGAAGAGACCAAGAACTTCACCTGGGTTCAGGAGACAGATGTTGTTAATTTATACAAATGAAAAACTTAAAAAAAAAAAAAAAACCCAAAAGCAAACTAAACCCAGAGTGAACCTGACTCACATCTTGGCAGAGAGATGGGATATGCAAAGGGAGGGAATTACTCAGCATCTCAGCAATACTTTTTTTTCCACCGTCCGGGAAGAGTTTGTTCTCAGAGGAAGCCCCATCTCTGTCGCAGGCAAACTCCGTCCCTGCGCTGCGTGGGGAGTGCTTCCAGGGCTGCTGGAGAGTGGTGGAGTTGTTGATTGTTGATCATGGTTTCCATCTTTATGCCTTAACTGATCTTTTAGCCATGCTGGGCCCATGCCATCAAATGCCTTGAAGATCAGGACTAAGGCTTGAATTTGGCTTGGCTTAGCAGGGTAGGTGGCTTAGGGAGCAGAGCAGAGGGTAGAGCTGATGCATTTGTGGTAGCCAGGGCTCCTACCGCAGCATGCTCTCCGAGCTGGCATTTGCCAAGTGCTGTGGGCTTCATGCCCAGGTGTATCGCATAGCTGTAGTCTAGCCAAGAGATGACGAAGATATGACTAACTGCGGCCAGGTTGCTCCTGCCAAAAAGGCATGGTGTCTCTTGGCTGAGTAGCGACAATGGAAACCATTACGTGGGGATGTTCATCGGGAGAGTTTCATGTCACCAGGACACGCAGGAGTGCTCCTGAGACATGAGTTAGCTAGAGCAGCTGGGAGGCCGCTTCGGCCCAAGGAGGCTGCTCCACAGCTTCGGCAGTGTACTTTGCTAGTTTCCAGGGAAGCGCTTTAATACTCTTGAGTGTCTCAGTTTAGCTTTGTTGCTTTACTTCTAGGTTCTGGCCCAAGTGCAGATTGTGCCAGATGCAGAACATCAGCTTTCATTTGGAGAGCCTTTAGCTGGATTTGGGCTAGCCTCTACCTGAGCTTGCTCTGGAAAGGAGCAGCTGCTCCAAACCGGTGTTCAGCATGGATTTTCTCAATAGCATTTTTTGGATGCTCAGCTCTGAGGGGAGTGGCTGCACGTAGTTCCTAGCTACAACAACTGCTAGTACCTACTGAGTCAAATCCCTGTTTCTGCCTTTTCTCTGGAGACCTATTAAGTCTCAGGGAAATAGCAACCCCCCCCCAGAGAAGGGAATGGAAGTTCAATCTTGCTCAGACTATTTCACCTGGTGGACTATTTCTGTGGTGCCTGTGCCCATGGGTCTGATATTTGGGCTCTGTGGATGACCGAACAGGCAGAAGCTGAGCGGGAGTAATGGACAGTGCAAAGCTGGTCCTCTCCATCAGTGCGAACTGCAGAGGCTGAGGTGGCTGGCAACATATATTAAATTCTCATCAAAGGCTTGTGGAGGGCAGGGCACTACACTGGCAGTCTGGGCCCAAATGAAGGCTGCCATGGGTTAGTGGAGCGCCTCGCTCCGTGCAGTGCAAGAGCTTCCCCGGCACTGCTGAGCTGGGCTGCTGGTGCCACGCTACCACGTCAGCGGGGTGCCCACACTGTATTGTTTTTCTCTCCAGACAATGCAGTGCTAGATTGTAAGTAAAAATGCAAAGCACATTGCAATGTTTGCTCTTTATTAATGCACTAAGATGCATTTGGGTGGAGCAGAAGGCTCCTGGGTGACTCGGTTTCAAGCTCCGTGACAGGCTTCCACAAACAACACCTCAACAGTTCGCTGAATCGGACTGTGCGTGAGCCGGAGCCGTGTGGCTGGTGCTGAAAGGGGGCACGGAGAGAGCTCCCGCCGTAGCCCCGAGGGGGAGGCCGGCTCAGCCGGCACATGCTGACCTGCGCTGCGAGAAACACTCCAGCCGCGACCACAAAAAGCCCCTTCCCTGGGCCAACTGGGGTGAGCAGCCCTGGCTGCCGGGACACGCTGTGCTTTACTCTGCTTCGGGGGAACAGACGTGGCTGCCTGGTGCCGTTACAGCTTAAACCTTCAACTGATGACTGCCTACACGCTGCCGGGCAAACCGGCGGCAGCAGGTCCCGCAGCCATTGACTGCAGCGGGGCAGAGCCGTGGGTTTGGCCTGAGCTACGCGGGCGCCCGAGCAGGCCACAGCGGGCAGCATGGGCGACACGGGGGCTGGGTGCCCGGGAGGGGGGCGATGACTCTGGGCCGTCCTTCGGGGCGGCGCCGGGGGCACCGCAGGTCCAGGCCTGGCCGGGCAAGGGGCCCTCGCACCCGCTCTTGGCCGCTTCACCGCTCCCAGCCAAACTGCGGCAGGCCAAGGCGCAGAGCGCCTCGCGCTGCTGTGCAGCGGTGCAAAGCCAGGGCTGCCCTTGCTGCAGAGAGCTGCCCGCACGCCGCCTCGGCAGGGCTGCGCACCGGCATGGCGGTGCCCGGCCCGGCCCGGTGCAGCTGCACTGGGCGCGCTGGGGCGGCGGACCCACCCCCGTGGAGGCCGCGAGGGCCGGAGCAGCCAAATCCTGCGCGCAGCGCGGCCGCGCCCGGGACGCTCTAGCCGTCCTCGGCCACCGAATCGAACGGGGTGGCTGGCCGAGCCCACAATGCTTTGCGGCATCCAGGCGCCCCTCCCCCTGCTGCCGCTCAACCACCCTTGCTTTGCTCCTCAGCTCGGCAGCGCCCCGCGGCCCCAAAGCTCATTCACTATTGGCCAGCGGGTCTGTTACTTCTACCCCCTCCCCTGCTATTGGCTCTCTTCTGCGTGTCAGTGGAGGGCCCGCCTTCCCCGGTGGGGCTTTGTGATTCTATTGGGTAGCTTAGCGAGATACCCGCCGCGGCACGCGCTGGTTGGCTCTGCGGGCTGCCTATCGGCGCAGTAACCAGGCAGCGGGTTGGGGTGCGCCTGTCTCCACGTCAGTGAGAACTGTGCGGAGCCGGTTTCACTTGCCCGTGCCCGGCAGGACCCCGCGCTCGGCGGCCTCGCCCGGGACCGCCGCCTCCCGCCGCCGCCGGGAGGGAGGGAGGGACAGAGAGGGGGAGGGACGCGCCCTCCCCTCGCGGCGCCGCCCTGCCCGACCGATGTGTGAAGCGGCCGCCGCCGCGGGGAGCAGGCGCCGCCATTTTGGATGCGGGGGTCAGTGCCGGGCGGCGAGTGCCTGTCGCGATAGTGTCGCGACGCGGGGGCCGCGGCGGGGGAGGGGCGGCGGGCCGGGGAGAGGCCCCGGGCCTCGGCGGCGGCGCGACGCGCGTGACGCGACGCGCCCTGCGGCGGGGGGGGACGGCGTCGGCGGGGCCCGCGGTAGCGGCTGTGAGCGGGAGCTGAGCGCTGGGGGCGGCGGCGCGGGGCCCCGCGGACGGTGTCGCTCGGGGTGTTTGGAGTGGGCTCGCCCGGGCGTCCCTGGGAGCAAGGGCCTTTCGGTGGCCCGGGGCTGACCCTTGGGGTGTTGCAAGAGGGAGGGCCAAAGCCCACGTGGGATGTGCGTTATGGCTTCAGCTGGTACCGTTTTCTCTTAGTTTTAGCTGTACGAAGCAATTAGAGGGAAGAATCCCCTTCTCCGCATTTACATTAGGTTTAATTTTTACTTCTCAGTCAGTTTTGACAGCTAAGCGTCAGTCACCTTCACTTCTTGGCTCCCATGCACTATCTCATTGTTGCAGTTAAACTCAGAGATCTGCTGAGAAGCCTGTCCCACCTTCATTTCTGATGTACCGCTACTGTCATGACAGTGGTATTTATGTTTAGTGGGCCCTCTAAACGACCCAGAGTTCAGCATCGCTGGACTGCACAGTTCCTTGGCATAATTCTAAACTATTACTTCTTTTTTATTACTTTGTCCGAGCCTTAAGAGTTAGCCTTTGGAGAAGCATCCTGAGTTCCCTGATCTTTACTGCCTGTTATTTTTTTACAGAGTAGTATTTATATGAAAAAGCCAAGCAAGTTAGATTTTGTGATACACATTCATGTACTTCCCATGTGAAGTTTAAAAGGAAGAAAAGGATTTTTCAGTGTCACCTGGGCTCCTTGGTAAGCTAGTTAGTGTAACTTGTGGATTGAAGGAGGGGTGTGGTGTGTGTGTGTTCTGTTTCGGTAGCAGTATATTGTATCAGGACTTGGGTGACCGCATCTAGGTCAGAGACTATATAGATTATTTGTGCGTTATTATAAACAGTGCAAATCTAGGTCAACAGACATTTATTTTTAGATACTGCTTTTTCTTGCATGTGTACTGATTATGTCCTTTTTTGCTGTAGTTATTTATTGCAGTAGTTTCACTGGATTGAGTCAGTTACTATAGCTGAAGGCCAGAACTAGTGTTAGGAAGAAGTGACTTGATGAAAGTCTGTCAGATAGTGTCACTTTTAGTGCTAACTCTTGCTCGTTTTGCAAAAGAGTTGCAGACACTTCCCCACATGGAAGGGAGTGCGTTCTAAAAAAGTACTTCAGACTTCTTGCAGTAATGCCCAGAAAAAATGTGGCTTCCTACATCCTGGAATGTTTCAGGACAATGCATTTCAGTGATGAGCAGTGGAGTGTTTAGTGCATGTGTGAGATATTTGCAGGTGTAAATCATGTCAGTGTTTTTACATGAAAATTGCACATCTGGTATTATTCCAAGATTCTCAGAATAGTGATCATTACTGTCCACAGAACACTGCTGAAGGCTGTGACAAGCACATGGATTTTAGATCTTGCTCTTCTGTGAAATGCTCCAGTCTCTATGTTTTTCCACTTAAGTGTTCTTCAGCCTGTTAGCAGTGATGCTGTGAATGCTTGTAGCTTCCCTGTTTCTCACAGTGTGCTGGGCAGCTGCGTTGGCTTGGATGGAGCTGTCATTTTCACTGTGCGGCCTGTTGAAGTTCCAAGCAGAAGCAAAATCTGAGGACTGGTCTGCAGATTTAAGCAGATGTATAAACCCATCATCAGAAAGAAATTACTGTTTGTGTGGGATTAACTGATGAGACAAGGAGTTCAAATGCATTTGAAACTGAATAGGTGCCTTTTAAATGTTTTAATCTTGATCTTCTGCCTAACTCAAGGCAATAGAACTTCATCCATTTGTTCCTGTACTAAGTCCGTACCTTGTGTTTGATTAAAGATTACTTTCAAGAAAGGTGTCCTGTCTTGATTTGAAGACATCAAGAGGTGTAGAATCCACTGCTTTACTAGGGAATTTGCTTCAAAATTTAGTGTCCTTCAGCATTAGTAGCCTGATAACCTGTCCAACAGTTATATGATATCCCACTCTTGAGGCCATAGCCTTTTAACGTCAAGCCTGCTTTAATGGTAGGAATTTTTTTCTAGATTAAAAAAACATTTAGTGGCTTTGCTTGACTAGCACCATGTTCTCTTGTGCCCATTTGGTCATTCAGCATCAGCCTGGTAAATTTTGTAACTTTCTCTCTGCAGCTACAAAGCATGAATTTAAATCTTGCTGATCTTTTATGTTGAAAGAAGTGTTACTAAGCTCAAAAGTGTGAGCAGTTGTTTCTTGTAATTAAGATATAGTTGAAGAAATACACAGTGAAAATTGGTATCTTTAAAAGGGCTAGGCTTCAGGAAGTGCAGAGTTCAGATAAGCTACATCCATTGCTTGAAATAAACTTTTAAACTGTTTTACAGTGGTGGTTGCTGCTTTTAGTGGAATCAACAACTGTTATGAATGACTTCATTTTGTCAAAGTTTAAAGTCCCAAAGAGTTTCTGCTTTGGCCAGGTTATTCAAGTCACTGATGCTTATTTAACAGGGCACGAGATTGGCTTTCTGTTCTGTGTGGAGCTGCAGGACTTTGCATAAATGCTGGAGATGCATGCTGGTATTGCATCATGGTGAATGCGTGTCTTGATTCCCTAACACTACATCTTCCTCTGAACTTATGTATACTGGAAAAAAATGAGGCTTCATGAAGTTGTCTCTTCCTTCACTGGTACCCCCTTACAATTAACTATCTGCTGTCCTGTTTTTGAAGATGTGCTCTGTGAAAAGTGTGGTCTCTTCCTTTTGATAAATTAACTGTATTTGTCTTCACACATGAAACAAAGATCTGAAAGTGTTTCTTGTATCTCTACAGGCCTCCTGCTTGACTAGGGCCAACATGATGTTTCACCTGAGAATGGGAATGATTCTGAGGGGCTGGAGATTAATTTGGCTTATCTTTATTTTCAGGATTGCCAGGATGGTGGATAAGAACATTTACATTGTCCAAGGTGAAATCAACGCGGTGGTAGGAGCCATAAAACGCAATGCCCGATGGAGCACTCACACACATCTGGTAAGTTCTCTTGAATTGTTGCTATCTGTTCAAGCTATGGCAGAAACCATCTGCTTTAGAAAAGTCCCTCCAATTTTTAGCGCTCCTGGTAGCACTTTTGTAAGTAGAGTTGGAATGATTTTCTATGTTGTTTCATGCTAAGCAGTTTTGGCTTTTTAACTGTGCATGTGTGTGTCAGTGACTGTCAGAGGTACAAAGCTGGAAGTCTCCTACCTTTACACCTTGTAAAGGATCAAAAAAACACATTGTATTCCACATGGGAATATCATAAAGTTAGTTCAAGGGTATTCAGTAATCTTCTTTCAATCCCTGACACATCAGGAGATAGAAGTTTTGAAGATATGGTTGTTCTTGATTTAGGACAATATTTTATAGATCTTCTTGTGTCCTACAGATTACAGTCTTGATTAAGTGATGCATGAAATGAAAATTGGAGAAGTCGTTATATACATGGCATTTTTCATATGGCATGGTGTCTTCTTTTTTGCTCTGTTGTGTGGCTGCTAGCTATATTCCTGGCTGAAACATGTTAATAGTTTCCAACCCGTTTTGTTAAAAGCCACTAATACCGTTCTTTTAGGTCTAATGATGCCTTGGTCAGTTTATGGGTTCCGCAATGTAAATGTGTGTGTGGTATGCTGCGCTGCATGTGTGGGGCACTTGAAAATGTCATGTGAGTAGTAGATGGCTGTCAGCCACACAAATGGTTTCAGTCCATTGAAGGGCAGGGCCTTTTTTCCATCTGACAAACATTTCTCCATTAGTCATCATTGCCACCCAGTAGGAGGTGTGGCTGCAGATGTACACAGCTTGGAGGAAATACTCCTCCTCCTCCTTATTTTAATGCCATAAAGATAGAGTAAGGTTAAAGGATACAGTTATTTATATAAATTTCACACAGTGATTCTTTCTTCAAGATATTTTAATGGCACCAAACGTCATTGTATTTCTGTTCCAATTACAAGTTGTTGCATAGATTAACATTGCAGAAAATCCTGATGAGCCGTTTCAGTATGGTTTGAAGTAGATTTGCCCTGAAATTTATTGAAGATTGGAAGGCTAATCAGAAATATTTTTAAGGACAATAAAATGAAACCAAGATGCTCAGTCTTCAATCTGCTCTTTGATGCTTGAGCTGTACAACATTGGGTAGCACTAGAAAGAAAATAAAAATGCTTCTCTTAATTTTGATGGAGTAAGTGGACTGAAAGTGATACGCTCAACCTATGTTACTTCCTTGAAATGAAGGTAAAGTCTTTACAGATCCTTTATTAAGATATGTCTTCAGAAATGTGCTTGCTTTGATAATGACTTTCTTTGTATATATAACCTATAGGATGAAGAAAGGGATCCCCTGCTGCATAGCTTTAGCCTCTTAAAAGAAGTGCTGAATAATATAACAGGTAAGTTTATATAGTGTTTTGCAGGAATGTATACCTGGTAGGGTATATACAGATAAGTTTTATCTTTGGACCTGTACAGCAGTGTATTTTTAAATGTCTTGTTTTTTTTTCTCTGGAGATCATATACTGAATATTGACAAAATGGGCAAATATGTATTTACTTCTAGATAAATAATACCAACATGAAACTGTTTCACAATAATACCAACTGGAAACTGGTACACAAATACCACTGGTATCACTATCTGGAAACTATATATTACCTGTATGATTCTGTGCTATTTAAGAAGCTTGTGTAACTAAGACAAGCACGTAACTGTATTGTTAAGCTTTAATCAACCCAAGAAACCCTGGTATGTTGTATATCTGCTTATCCTGAGCTACTACTGCTTTTTAAACTTGCTCTGGTCAAGCTAATTTGTCATTGACACGAGAGTATTTTATATGAGGTGAATGAATCTGCTTCCTCTTTGTCATATTGGTTTTTTGTGCATTGTATAGCATGAGTGCAGTACTTGTGACTAACACCGTGTATTTACAAGGTAATGGATAGAAAATAAACCTCTCCCTGTCTCTGACATGTTTCTTCAATACACTGACGTTTGTAGTAGTACATAAAATATGGTATATTGTTGTGCATAATCTTCTGTATTTTGTTTGTGCTTCCTGATCTGTGAATGATGGGAAGAATCTGCTTGGAAATGAGCCTCCCATTATCTGTTTTCTCTTCACACACTTTGATTTGTTGATTTTGATCATCCGTTGTCAGTAATAATGAAGAACGTACTTTCCGTTTGGGTCTCTTAAATCTTGCAGTGACAGACTTACCTGGTGGCCAGTTGTGCTGGATCTGTGGGCCTTTATTGATTACAGAAGTAAAACATGTGGCTGTGATGTGGACTCTGACCAGGTTTTTGGTCCCCTCTCTTTTCCCCCTTTCCTATGAGATTTTCTCTGTTGGTAGTTTCAGGAGTGTTTGTTTAACTTTAACCTAAATACATATTTAGGGATCTGGAAGGCTAATCCTGAGCTGCATGTGGCATTCTGCTGGTTCATCACAGGATTTGTCATCTTACTGATTTTAATATTTGAAAGTAAGCTTTGGTTTTGGTCCCTTTATTACAGTTAGTGTTCAGAATTGCAAGTTTGAGATGGACTTTTTGCATTTCTACTTGTGGACTGTGCCTCTTCCTATGTCAGTGCTGAGCCTGGTAGCCCCTAAAAAATATCTTCAGTAAAACTACACTAGTGCTGCTTCTTGGTGTTGATGAGAGTTTCTGAGAACATGTGCCAGCTCTAACCTGTTATTCCTTCCTCATCTGTGGTTGCCTGTAAGTGTGGTGCCTTATTTTTCTTTGATTGGTAAACTTTCCTTGAAAAAGGAAATCTCATTTGGGCTTGTCCCCAAAATACATGACAGATGGGATTTACAGTTTTTGTAAGCTCACTCATCTTCTGTAGGATATGAACACAGTCACCAAAATTTTTTTTAGGAGGAAATGCTTCCTGGGTCTAATCTCTCTCTCCACTGAGGTAAAATTTTCTTCCAAGTGGGACTCCTGAAGTTGTTCTTTGTTGTTATTGCTAATAAGATTTTTATTAACAAGAAGTGGGAATGTCACGATACTCAAATAAATGCGATATGAGTAAATGGTAGGGACTGAAGATTATCTAGATACAATCTGCTGTTGACTTGCCTGGAAAAGTTGCAAGCCAACTGTCTGCTCATATTAGAGAAAGCAAAGTTTCACATAGTGAGAGATTCAGAGGCTCACCGTGAGTAGTAGAGGCATCTCATATGTGGTTTATGCCGAACTAGTAATTGCTTATATATGATGACAGTGTATTGATTTGACTGCGTGGGGTTCTTCTAAACAGGTTATTTCAGCTTCAATGATTGCTATTTACAGACTAATGCCTTGAGATAGGATATGGTTGCTATGCTCCATTTTTTTTTTTTTTTTTTTCCAGTTTTACACATGGAATGGTTCCCAAGCAGTACTTTGAATGATACAGAGTCTCCTGTCTCATCTTCCAGGCAATGAAAAGTCCAAGCTTAGTTTTCTTGCCTAGACCTTCCTTTCATGTCTCTTTCATTAGCTCATGGAAACACATTGCTTTTATATTTAAATTTATTCAAGCTGTAATCTTTGACATTTGAGTTAGCTTTTAGTACAGTTTTGCATTTATAGTAATATATATTATGTATTTTCTCAATCCCCCAAGAACCCGTTTTAATCTGTTCCGGATGCAAATTTCAGGCTGCCTTGTCCCATCTCCCCTCTTGCTCTCGCCCTCCCTTCCCCTCCCCCATGGAGCATGTTTGATCAGGTGTGGCAGGAATATCCACTGTCAAGCTGCGCCCTTTATATTAGTCAATATTATCCTTCCTTCCCTCCCACTCCCTTCATTCTCCTCTGGGCTTTACCAGTTGATTTATAATTTTGGAATTCTCATCGGAGTCTGTAATACAGTTTGTTCATTATTTAACCAAAACCTGTTTAATGAGCAAAGAGAGGCAATGTAAATGTTAGGCATGTTGCAGTGGAGTACCTTTTGTTCTCCTCTGAGCTAGTGGGTATTAACTCTGTCATGACTGTGGTGCTGAAATACCCTGGTCAAGGGTATAAAGGCACCCTATGCCTCCAGCAGCTAAAGATTCTCATCTCAAAATGTTGCTCCTCAAGAGTAAGTAAATTACATAACGTGACTTATTTGATTACCAAAAATAGTAAATCCTTGCCTGCAACTAACTTCTGCTGTCCCATCCCACTGTAAATACTAAATGGGCTCTTGAAGGCAGCATCTAGAGAAGATGCTGTGGCTCAGCACAAACAGTGCTGTGGTTGTGATGAGAGTAACTTCTTGCTTCTACAGTCCATCTTACTTAGTTAAGGGTCTTAGGCCTGAATTATGTGGAATGATCCTGTTGCTGTTTAAGATTCTAACAGGGAAATTTAAGTTCTGTGGCAGTTTTATGTAGATTTATAAAAGCTGTTTAATAATTTGAAAATGAACAGCATGTGTTCTGTGATCCACTCTCTCTCACTTGGTGTATTTTATGTCATTTTTACACTTCACATGCGCTGCCTATATGCTAATTATTATTGATAGTAATTGCCTGAAAAACAGACAGGAAAAATAGAGGTTCTGGCAGCTTGGCTGTTGTATAGGATAGCCCAAAACAAGTTTAACAGCTGAATGCTTGTACTAAGATAGGCAATGTAAATCTAAGTCTGGTGCGGTATCTCATATTTCCAGTGCTCAGAAAAAGCAAAATTCAGTGTCCTGACCAGATGCAACCAGTGACTATTAAACTTTGTCCACCCATGCAAAATTGAAATAAAAGTACATCTTCAAAGGTTATTTAAAAGCTGATGGAACCTTAATATTGATACCTGTTTGGATCTGGGTTCAGTGTCAGTGCAACTAAAATTTGACTTCTCTTTAAAGTAATTTCAGTATCTAGAAAAATGTGTCTGGATGTTTAAGTCGTGGTTATGCTTACTTTTGACAGTTATGTTATGGCCTTAGGTCAACAAAAGGGAGTTTCTTTTTGACATCCAGTGATAACTTGGCATCTTCCTTTTCCTTAGCATTTCCAAGTTAAGATGTCCTTGATCTCAGCAGAACAATTAACTTGGGCAGAGAGTTTTTTATAACCATATGGAAATATGAATTAATTATAAACCCATTTTTCCATGAATCTAATGAGGATTGGATTTCCCTGAATCTTGTTGTGACTGTTTGAGTCTTCAGACTATTGCAGTAAGTATGATGCATAGGTTAAATTCAGAGCAGATACTTCTGTAATAGTTCTCCTTGCTGCAGAAAGTGAAATGAGTGGTACCCTCTATTGATGGTAATGACTCTGAGCCACAGGAGTAGCCAGAGGCTGAATACTATGAAGCAAAGCTCAATTTGCTAGCCATCCAACTCACCTATTTGTGCTTTGCTCTGATTTGGGGATGAGTCAGTAACAAGGATTTTCATGACTGAGTTACTGCTTAATGGTGTGTAGGATGGCTTTAGGTCAGAAAATGACTGAATACACCTGCTTTGTACAAGTCAGCTCCGCAATGCGAGAAGCAGGTGTTTGTGGAAAGTGTGTGCATCAAGAGTCTATTTAAATAAGGTTTAAACTAGGTAAACACACCTGTGAAGAGGTGCTTGTGTATATTTTAGGGCCATGAGTGCCAGACTGGAAGGTCTGAGTCCTTTTATCCTCTAGTGGTTCAGAGTTAGTGCATTTAAACTGAAGCTGCAAAGTAAGCTGTTAGAAGCACTCTGATTTCATGCACATTCATGACATTTTAAATGAATGCTTATATAGAGGGTTCAGAAGAATCTTCTCATGGCTTATTTCAGACAAGAAGCTGCTGCAAATCTCCATCTTTAGAGGGTTGGCTAGGGCATTAAGAGCTGGCTAAAGGTCAAATGACTGTAACTGTAAGAGAACCTTTGCCCAGTGTACTGATTTAATATACTTGTTACTGTAGCCATCAGTTTTCTGGTCTGTAGATTTGATTGCACACCCATTTTCTCATGTTTGAGCTCTGGGAAATCTGACATTCGTACAGAGCAGTATTCATGTCTGAACTTTTTCTGTAAGACCTAGTTTTATGAAGTGGTAACTCACAGGAGTAAATATAAATGTATGGCCTGTTCTCAATGCTGTTGCAGCACTACTGAATAGATCTGAGAAATTCGTTGTGGTCTGTTTAAATGGAGAAATTAGAAAAATAATCTTCCGTAAAAGAAGTGTAGGAATTAGATGATATGGATATGTGATGTGTTTAGTGCTGTAATGCTTGTTACTGTGATTTCAGTTTGCAGATGCAAGTGATGCCTTATTTATTATTTATACTTTGAGCTTCTGCAGAAAGTGACTGGACTTATTAGTCAATAACAAATATTGACTAAACAGTAAGCTGGGACACTTTTCCTTTTGTTTGTATTGAGGGCTTGCAGTGTTAGCTGATCTAGAGAAGCCATTAAAAAAAAATCGCCAGTTAAGCTTCTGTCTCGCTTGCTTGCTTGCTTTCTCTTGGGTGTCCATTTCATAGAAAAGTTCTAGAAGCCTAGCTGGTCTCCTAGATCACATCTGTTTCATACGATAGCTTCAATTATTTATTAGTTATTTGAATAGTAGGTATCCATACATGTTAACCTGGTGTTTTGGTAGACCAAACAACTCAGGCTGACATTTAGCTTTAGTTGCATTCTCTCTAAAATTTCTGTGAGTTCAAAGGGTGTAAGAATAGTCAGGAAATGGCTAAAGTAAGGTTTCTTTTGTTTTTTTCTGCATAAATTTTAAATCAACCTCACTCTAATTAGTGGATTGCAATGCAGTTTTTGTCTATATCAAATCACCTGAGACACCATACAGAAGAGTTAATTCTTCTAATATTTTCTGTCACCTTCTTATGAGAAAAGATGAATGTTGTCAAATGCTTTGCTTGCAGGCTGAATCCGGACTACTTGATTCTTTCATATTGTATTCAGACTATGCAGTAAAAATTGTCATTAAAAAAAAAAAAAAGTTCCTAGTCTTCATGAATGCAGGCATCCTTCCAAGTGCAGACAAAATGTAAACCAATGCAGTGTTTTTGCTTTGGAGCTGCAGGTAATTTCAAATACTGTCTGAGAGGGGTGAATCTTCCTTCTAATCTCATTGTAGCATGGAATGAATCAAATGGCCATCTTAAGTCTGAGATCTTTGAATTTCTCCTAGATAATAGCTTTCTATTGATATCTTTGGCATAGGATTTCTTTGTGATACTGGAGAAATTGTAAACCAGACTTTTTCCAAGGGGTTGCTCATTTTGTTTCTTACTTTCTGAGTGACATACCTGAGGTGACACTAGTGACTCATGGACTTTCATTGACAGAAGCACTATGCCATAGCAATTCCAAATGAGATCCGTGAAAGTGGCTTTTTGTGTGTGTTAGTGTTTTTAGGACACGCTTTATATTTAAAAACAAAGTACATTGGGGGACCTGGGATGCAAGTTTCTCAAGCCCAGAACTAACACCAAAATTGAAGGAATGTGTTTGATGAAGGATAGCTGTTAGTATTTGTGAAGTTTGCAGATGCGCTATGGGAAACACCATAATCTTGTTACGGGCTTTTCTTATTCTGCATTGTGCAGCATTTGGGCAGGAGTGTGTGAATAGTCAGATGTGGGGTCATTCTGAGCAGTAATCGAGTCTGTTGAATTGCTCACTGAGCCCTCCAACATGGGGTGCTACATGAAGTCAGAGTCCTGGGAATGGAAAGCTTGGAATTGAGCGATTGTATAATTAAGACTGAACAGGCAGAAAGGGCTAAACTGAAGTTGTGTAGCAGCCTTAATCTGAGAGCTCCCTAGCTTTTGTGTTTATCCTTTTTTTGCTGTGTTTCTGAGTGGAGCATGTAAAGTATGGCTAAGTAAGAAATACTGAACAAATTCAAAAGAAGTGGAGTGTGACTCTGGGAATATCTAGAACAAAAAAAACCAGCAGGAGATGGCCTTGCCAGAAGGGTTTCTTCATTTCCCTTCAGATCAGGATGTCTGAACTGTCCCTTTTGCTGTCCAGCGCAACCATCATTGCAATATCACCTTAGCATCCTTTTAGTACAGTTCTTTGGGAGTCGTTTAAGACTAGAGCTTGAAGCTTAACCCTGACTCCCGTCTGTGTGGCTAATGACTGGCAGGTACAGGCAGGAGGTGGTGCTGTTGGAAGGAATTGTTTCCTGACCCCTGATCCTTAGGGACCCTCGGATTTAGATGGACAAGCGCTCCTGGCTGTTGCTTGGCACGGTTCCCGCAGTGTGCTTGTTCTGTAACACCAGCCTTCTGTTGCTGCTGCAGGGCTGGGCTCTGAAGAGCTGCCACATGTGCACGGTGCGCAACTGACTCCCTCTTGTTCCACGCTTGTTGAGCAATTACTTTCCCACTTGTTGGGCACTCCGTTATTTCCTTCAGTTACTGCTTCTGTGTGAAGTGGAGCCATAAAGGAAATGGCCTGATGTACATATATTAGAAGGCAATAAATTGCAGTTTGATTTGGTAGAAAGGCAATGCCAGATGCTTTGTTAAAGTTAAGGATTCTCTTAAGTCATCCATGCAGGGTTTGTTCCAGGTGGCTCTGGCCATGCTGTTTTTGTCGTGGTTGCTTGAGATTGAAGCTAAAAGAGACTGGCTTATTAACAAACTGCAAGGATATTCACATGATAGTAAAAACCCTCTTGAAATAGGAGTGTACATTAAATTGTTGAATTCCAGTAGGAGTTGATTAGATATATAGCTCATCTCCTGTGCTGTCACCCTTCCTTCTCTTTACTGCCCCCTCTTCTTGCTGAACTACTGCCATCTAACCTTTTCAGAAACAATGGCTGAAAGGTGGTTTGCTTGAAAGCAGCAATGCTTGTGTCAGAAGTGCAGATGCATGTTTATGTAGTTACCTAATATGTAACAGGACTGCCAAGAAGTCTTGGTCGTGTGTACACAACGTGCATGCTGAAACATTCCTCACCTTGACGAGTTTGTAGCTTAAGAGAGTGAAAGCAGAGAGAAGTCGTTAAGTATATAAAGTTGTAAAGTTGTTAAACACTTGAGAGTTTTTCTTTTTCTTCTTCTTCTTCTTCTTTTTTTAAATGACTACCTCCATTTGTCCTTCAAACAAGCCATCATTGGCTGATCTCTGATACGGGTTATAGCAAGAGATGAATTTTAAGGAGAGGTTTGAAAGAAGATTCAATCGGGCAGAATGTCCTGTTTTCAGGAATAGTGCAGAGATATGTGATAAAGTGCTTCTTCCCTGTGGTCAGTGTGGGAGACAAAAGCCAGCAAGAAGAGAGGTAGAACTGGAGGGATTCAAAGGTATGTATAAAGGTAGCCAAATAACTGGTAACAGATTATTATTAAAATAGGAATTTCATTGGTTAAGGAACGTTAATAATGAGGAATGTGCAATTGGTAGCTTGTGTGTTTGAAGTGAACTTGCATGAGTTTTTTTTCTTTCTAAGGTAACTTTGCCTAGCTTGTCTGCTATCTAAGTGTCATAGGGTGGTTTCCCACTGAAGTTTTTTTGTCCTTGGACAAAACATTTTCTTCCCATATGTTATGAACTTTCTCATGGTAAGTTCATAAGAAGAGTTTTGGATGGATAGTGAAGATTTCACTTTGTAATTTGCCTTTAGAAAATAATACAATAAAGCCACTTTGACCTGAAAACAGCTATAAAAATTTCCAGCTGCATCCAGTGCCATGAAAACTCCTGTCATATTTTAGATGACAGGACTTTAACTTACCTAACAGCACCTCTAAATGCTACAAAGAACAGAAAGTTTGGTATATATTGCCGATAATGAAGTAGCTTAAAGGTAGGGTCTGAGGATTTGTGATATGATGGATTTTGATGTGAAAGAAGTGGAAATGTCATGTCACAGATGAGTTTGAAGTGCATTCATTTCCTTATTTGTGTTCCCAGCAGATATCTTCTGGGGAAAAAATTTTGAGGGTGCATTAAAACCTGTTAATAGTGTGAGGAAGGCTAAAGCATGGCTGAGTTACTGTAGGTATGTAAATTTTCTAGAGACAGACATGAATACAAGTCATCACAGAATTATAAGAAATAAACCTCACCTTGAGAAGCAACATTTATCAGCTAGTCATAACAGTTGTTGTGGAAAACTGATACTTCCACATTACCGTTGTATGATGTGCTGTATCCACGTGATTTGGAAAAGCCATTGTAAGTGTTAAAGCAACCTACTCTTTCTTTAAACTCCTCTTCTACTTAAATTAACCAAGAAATGTCAGAATATAAGGGCATGGATAGATGATTGCAGCAACACAGAGACTCTTCATCACTTCAGCTTCATTAAATGAATGTGCCTGTGCTCTTTGCATGGTGTAATTATGAGGTTAAAATTGCTGGTTCAGCTGCTTTTGTGTTCAGTCGCATCATGGAAGAAAGCAGAGGTGTATGGTTGTGTGACAAATGAGGAACAAGGCTAGAGATTAAGAGAAGGAAGGACAATTGGAGAGAGGCTGAAATGCAAAAGTAAAAATATGTTAGCTTAAGGCTTGCACATACATGCAGTGGAGCTAAAATTTAGGATGATACTAGCTTTAGCTATCTTGTTAAAATCTTTTAGCTGATAAACTACCTCCGTGATAGTTTATGCTAATGTATTTTACACTGTAATCGCAATTACACAACTGTGATACTCAAGGGGTGCACTTGATTAATGCTCATTAGCTGAGCTATCCTAAATTGTTCAGTGGTGGTGGTACTTTGACTGTTTGTGATCATCTGTGCATACTGTATTATAAGCACTCCAGAGGTTCTGATTTCCAGTCCTGTCCTTACACTACTAATTTACTATGTCAGCATTGCTAGGCTTTTTCAACCTCAGGGGTGCAGCGGGTTTGTTATTAAAATGCCCCCTTGTGTCCTCTGTAATTTTTTGGAAATTATCCTTGGTTTTGATATAATGAAGAGGAAGTCTGCCAAGTGGCTGTTGAATGAGATTCCATTTACCTCTTGATTATCTGCTTAAATAATTTAGATGGCAGATTGTAAATATGAGGTATTGTTGAACTAAATCAAGTTCTTGATACAAGGGCCAGAGTGGAGTCACAGGGTGTGGTTGTGATCTTGGTTACAGTGTACTGGAGGAGAGCAGTCTGTTAGATGGCATAGAGCCTAGGGGAGGGGCTTTATTCTAGAAATAAAAAGAATGGCAGTGGTTGCTTGTGTAAGCATCTTCAGTAACTGCACTTAGGAACTTGGATGTTCTTCAAGCTAGATTAAACATTTTATGGTGGCCTGTTACAGTTCTGTAATAACTAAGATGGCTGTTGTGGCACCATGGGAGGAGACATCATCAGTTGATTGTCACTTCAGTCTGAGGTTTTCACCTTCGTCATTCAGAAATACTCAGTTTTTCTCTGAACACTTAGCTCTTAAACAAAACATTTGGTATTTCTGTATCTGACATGCAAATATGCTGAGTCAGCGTTAAGATCTAACAAGCACTATGGCATTTTTATTCCATGCTTCTCCTCTCTTTAAAAATAAGCTGCTTCAGTTGAGCAAAATGATAGGGTATGTATGAAATGAGTGTTTCAAATCTGAAATGGTCAGACTGATACAGGGGATGGGGAAAGCACAATCCCAGCAACGCTTGTATTAATGACATTGTTGATGACAGTCATGAAGGTCCAGAAAGTGTGTTTGCTCAAATATTTACCAGTCTGTTAAAATATTTTATGATCAACAGGAAGATTTTTTTTTTTTTTTTTTTTTTCAGTTAAAACAGAAATGCTGTGATACTGTAGAAAAACTAGCTTTTGGTTCAGGAATAGATTTAATAATAGTTTAGTGAAGATAAAGTAATATCAAAATGTGGATCATACTCTTCTCCAGAGTCCAGCATGTTCCTTTTGACCTAATCTATAATGCTGGTATATGAATAGAAAAATCTCGCACTACTAATCTTGTGTCAGCATTGCTAGGAATAAATTGTAAATGAAAATCTTTGAGAAAGCATATGCCTTCTTTGTTTGTTGCGGGAATGTGAACCATTTGCATGATCTTTTACATCATGAAGGCTTTTGTTTCATTAAGAACATAGGGAAAGAAATATCCATGTTTGGTAAATAAATAAAAAAAAGTATCATATGGCTGGGAAAAGGATGTTTCCTCTTATTTTCTCAAAGTGCATTGGAAACATAGGGGAGGGAGAAATGAAAAGATTCAAGCACTGAATTTTGGATAAAACGTGTTTTCTGCAAGGTAATTCGTAAAGTCCTGAGGAAAGGCATCACAATTCTTTGTGAAACTTTCTAACAGAGTATTTGAATGGTAGTTCAATAATTGAAAAAAGAAATGTTTTCTGTTCAGAAAAAGTTGCTCAAGAGACACAAAGTGAAAAGAGGGAAACCATCATAGGCATTCTTGAATGCTTACTTTAATGGCTGTTTAGTAATCGGCTATTGAAGCTTTGTGTTAGAGGCAGCATCAACTTAAATTTTGCAAACTTTTCCCTTTCTTCCTCTGTTACTAACAATCTATTAGAAATGTCAAAGTGAAGTTCATTCTTATTCAACTGCCCTAAACTGTACAGTTTGTTTTTTTTTTTTTTGGATGGCAGTTTTTAATGCTATTGAGTTTCGCAACCCATACTGGTACTCGTTCACATGCACCAGACTCATGTGCTGCAGCGGGAGGTCACACACTGGTGTTCGCCCTGTAGGAACAGCAGGTGATGGTACCAGCTGTTCACATCCCTGTATTAGATGCCTGAATTTGAGCAGCTGTATGAGGCTGCTAATAAACTCTAAAGTGTAATGCAGTTCATATTTTGTCCACGTTTCACTTGAGCCTACTCAGCATCGGCCAGTATTTAACATCTTTCAGTATCACCCATAAGATATTCATTGCTTTCTTGCCATGCTCATCTCCAGTCCCCTCAGCTGATGTGCTGATCGGATGCTTGAAAAGTGTTCCAGTGCTAAACATTTCAAAAGGAAAGGATACCAGAAAACATAATAGTTCATAGGGTTTAAGGAAGTAGGAGTAATCTCTATAGCAAAATCTTTTAAAAATTTTCATGTTTTAATGCTGTAGTGAAAATTATTTAGCCTGTTCTAAAGGATGTTCTGGTCTTTAAACAATACTGGTTTTGGATATGAGCCTCATGTTTTTTATTTTTGTTTTAGAAGAATGCATAAAAAGTGCTTTTGTTCTTGCAAACCTCTACTTCATCTGGCTAGCTGAAGAGGTCTTGTTATATGAATCTGCTATTAAGAGAAGGTTGCACTGATTTTTAATTCCATCTTGAATAATGAAATTGGCCCGTCCATGAGTTTTAATATATCCACCGTTGATTTCAACTTCTGCTTTTTATTTTAAAAGCTTATTTGTGACCTGTTAGGACCCTCTGTTAAGCTAGTTAAATAAACCCCAGAAAGGTTGAAACTGCCTGTGCCCTTTCCAGAAGAGGGGAGGAGGGAGCCAGAGGAGGGATACATAGAATTTTAAACCCTTTCACTTCCTCTATTCACCTCTTCCTCTTGCATGCCAAAGTCAGCCCCCATCCTTCTCCGGAAGGCTCGGAGAGCCTCCGCTCCATTGCCTGCAAAGTGTTCTTGCTAATAAGATCCAGAGAGGTGACTTTCTTAATTTTTTCCACTGTTGTAGTCTAAAACATGCACTTTGGAATTGAAGGCATGTTGAGGTAGGAGCTGTTGAAAGCATATTTAGAAAACACAGGAATGGAGGGGAAGAGAGTTTGTTTGGTCCTTTAATCAAAGAATTTCAGGAAACTTAATTATCTTGGCTCTTGCTGAATTGCTATCAGAATACATGAGCACTAAGTATTTTATAAAGTTATGAAAATAAGGGGGGCCTAGCTGTGCAGTTATGGCTGGAAAAGATGGAATGAGAACAGAAGTATATGTGGTAGAATAGAGGAAGAACATAACTATTAAAATAGTAAAATGGCATAAGTCAGAAGAAATAAGATAGCTTTTCTTTAGATTTTGTTTTTATTGCTTCAAAACTTGGCATGTTTTAGCTCATCCGCATTCTTAACCTGAGCTATCTGAAGTCTAAAACTGATCTTCCCTGCTGGATCTGTGCTGCTTTTCCCCAACAAAGATGGCAGCTTTCTCTGGCTGAGGAGCTGGGTCTCCCATGGCAGATTAGAGCCATAAGCTCCTGGTTTAGCATCTATGCTTTTTTTTCAGGCAGCCTTACAATGCTTTCTAGACAGCCTGTATTAATTGGTTGAAACAGCCAGTTATTTTTAACTGCATGCTTCAGATTTTTTTTTACTGTTCAGGTGCCTCTGTCAGCCACAGAGAAAGCAGTTGAAGTAAATAGCTGTATCAAATGGAGTACCTCTTGTCCCCACAACTGCTTCCAAAATAAACCGAGAATAATGCTTTACACATTTTGTCTCATTTAACTCTAAAGGCAAGCAATAGAGGAAGCATGGATTAACATGTAGGGATTTCTAGGAGCTGTTCCCTGCTCGGATTCCTCTGGGCTCGGGCTGACTGACAGGGACATGTGGCTCAAGTGCATCTGGAAACATAGCACTGGCAAATTTTGGTGGGGTAAATATAGCAGGAACGGGTTGTCAGAGCAGGAGACAGATTGTTCTGGGAAAGGAAGTGTTAGCTGTCTGTCATCTGAATAACAATTTCCTACTTTTTGGCAACTTTCTCTTTCTTTCAGTGCAGCTAAGATAATGGCAGGATCGGGCGTATTTGCCGTGTACTGTGTGTTGCTGTTTGTCCATGTGGTTGGGAATAGTACCAAAATGGTAATAGTGATGGTGGTGGTAGTTTTAGAAGATTGATATCAATATATTTCTGTGGTGTTTAATTAGCAGTGGTACACACTTTGTTCTAGTTTAAGCTACTTTAGAAAATAGGGCAGAGAAGCGCATTGCATGGAGACCAAATGGGAAAAATAACTCCCAAAATCTCAGCGCATGGTAATACATAAGAATCCAGACTTTTACTAAGAAGCACAGTTGTTTCTAGCCCGTGTAGTTACAGAAAAAAAACTTGAAAATGTGCCAAAAGCATATTCTAAGACCTTTCTTTGGTTGACTGCTGCTGTCTAGAAGATGAGCAGGGGCTGGAAAACAGTAAATTGCAAGGTTTTACAACAGGAGAAACTGATTGGGAAAGGGATAAAGCTTCTTGAACCGTTGCAGTGTGGGTTCTAGTCCCAACCCAAATACTGCTTTTTGTGGAGAAAATTGAGAAAAGCGACAGTGTTAAGGAGAGTGACTTACAGAAGTATACGCAAGGATAGGAGAGGGCTGGTTATATTTTATACAGAAAGGCATAATCATGGGTGATGACAACTGATATTTTAACAGATACAAGCAACAGAAAACTGAACAGTTAATTACAGACTTTTTAAATTTTGTCAAGGGAAGCTGGAGGTAAATACAGTGAAAATACCTACTCGAACATCAAAAACAGCTGATTATACTTTCTCCCTCTCCATAAAACAGTGAATAATTCTATGTAGTACAATTTGAAAGACGTTCTTGATTCGGTGGGCTGTATTTTTCATCTGCTTTTTCCAGAATTTATGAACAATGGAAGCTGTGACTGTTTTGTGCCCTGTAGCCATTGGCTGTCAGTCACTTGCGCTGTAGCTAGCCCGAGAGGTTGCACGCTGCTTTGCGCCGCAGCACACCATCAGCCTGCTGCCCTGCTGTGGGGCCGTGTCTGGGGTGGGGTTAGCAGCCAACAGGTGCCCTGCATACCACACCACTGTGGAGGCAGGGAATTCGTCTCCAAGGGCATCAGGGGTAAATAGCTGTACGTACAAAAAGTGTTACATGAATGCTAGCATCGTCACTGAGCAGATGAGTCTGTTCTAAAATCTGTTCCACAAACTTCCATGTAATAAACTTCAGCTTTTTCCCTTAGAAGATTGAAGAGCTAAACTAATGTTGGGATTTGCTTTGCCATATAAGAAAAGATGATTAATTTGCTGGAGGATACAACTGAATTAGAAAGTTTTTAGACAGCCTCTAGTCTGCGGTTACAACCAGTAGGATAAGATATGGGGTTTGTGCTTTAAACTTACTGAGAAAAACCTGCATGTCTACGTGAAAAAATAAATTGCTCTATCAATGAAGTGTTCTTCACAAATACTTGTAAACCAGCAGGATTATTTCATTACTTCTTGTGACTGCAGCAGGTACAAATACTGTGCTGCTTGTCATTACTCATGCTGGCATAAAATCTCTTTGCTTCTCATTCACAGAGCAGCCTCAAGACTTGTGACTCTATTTACTAGCAGTGTTACTGAGCACATCTGACTTGCATAGGTCTTCTGCAATGTAAACCTCAGCAGAAGAATAGTGCACCTAAAGGATACATTTAAAAAAAAAGTCTGTGTTCATCTTATTGCATTAATGGCCTGTATGGATCCATAAGCACCTGGATGCTTATGCCAGGTGCTCCAGCTTTCAGTGACTGGGATTTAGTCTGCCCCTTGGAAGCCTCTGTTTCCCTTCAGACTGTCTGCAGTTCTTCAAAGCACTTTTAATGCAGTTATTTATTTCTTTTTTTTGTCTGGCTCACTCTGGAATAAAACTTAAATGGCTGAACTTCATTTGCTTGCAGGGGAAGTTTCATGTCAAAGGACACCATATTGTCTGTTCACCTGGTTCTGGTAAACAGGCCTGTCACGTCAAGAAGCTGTTTGCTTTTCTGTGCATCAACCATCAGCATGGACTGCAGTGAACTCCTTTGTAATCAAATAGCTAACACAACAGAAATCAAATCAAGCATATCACATATTCAAAAAATATTGTCTAGGCTCGTGTGCCCTCCAATATTTAATAAAAGGATATTGTTCATTTCCCAATAATTTGTATTTTGTCTTTCAAAAATGGCAGAGTTCTACTGTGGACTGCAGGCAAGAAGCTGAGCTTGTCTATATTGTATTAAAAGAATCACCCTGTGATGGCAAAAAGAATTGCACTTAGATTTGAAAGAAATCTGGAAGGATCAAAGCAAAAGCAGATTTGTATTTGTAAAGGGCTTTGAAAACGTAAAGTATTATATGCAATGAAATGTGAAGTAATATTGGGAGGCATACAAGAGGGGTGTTATTTTGTATAAATAAAAGAATGGGGTATCAATATATGAGTAGAGTTTAAATTTCTCACAAACATTTAATGTTTCTGGACAGGAAGAGTTGCAAAAGGGAAAGCCCAAGTAGTCTGTGAAAGTATTCAATTTTCTTTGTCTTTGTTAACAAGCAAGATGACTGTTTAAAGCAGAAAATGTGTAAACATTCTGTTGGCTGTCTCTTGATCTTAACATAACTCTTCCATGGGGTGCTCTGCAACATTGCCAATGAAACAAGCGTGAATTGGAAATTGAAGTGGGAGGAGGAATAGTGGGCTGTGTGTGCTACGTGAAATTGGAAAGGGGAGAGATGTATTCAATAATAAGTTAAAGATAGAAAAATGCTCAAAGACTTACAGTTCTGGAACAGGTATGGAAGCTTTTGGATCTGCTACTGTGAGAAAAGTGGCTGGAATAGTTAAAACTTCTAGAGGAGCTATTTTGCAGAGGTGTTTTTGTTTGACCGTTGCTCTACAATAAGAATGACTTTGCTCTGGATGTATCCACATGATTTATTCAGGATAGCTGTAGAATTACAGGTAATTTTGATCTAGCTGTATTGTTAGGTGTTACCATATAAATAAGAAGCATTGTAAGGATAACTTTTTTGCATTTGACAAAGTCAGCAGCAACCTTTTAGATAATATTGAAATCTTATGGTATTTGAGCCTTAGTTACTGGCAGTAAATGTTGAATTGTTAGCTTGTTCTGATAATCTCAATTGTTTAATTGTATGAAGATGACAGTCATTTCATTCTAAACATATCCCTTTATTTAGACCGCTTTAGTGTCCCGCAGCTACTGATTCTGGGACAAGAATGCAGATAAGATGACCAATGGAGCAAGTAAGAACATTTAGGCAAATGGAATCATAGTTACTTTTGTTCTTACCTTTTCTTCTCCTCTTGAACACCACCTAGGTGGTGCTGCATGTGAATGGAGATGGTCACTGCCTTTCTGAGATACCTTACAGTGTCTGGTATTGTTAAAGAGTTAAAATTCCACTTTGTAGAAGCCACCTGCCCTATTAGCTTAACATAATCTTTCAGTCTGAGCACACAAATTTAAACTACAGATAACTTTATTGGCTAAAGGAAAGTGTTGTAAAATATTGATGCTGCAACCTTATTTCTGGTTTTGAGAGAAGAATCACTTCTGTTCAGAGAGAGAGGTGGGTGAAAGCAAGGCAAAACTTGTGACCTGGACATAGACATTTTAAGCATACCCTATGTGCACACAATGTAAGTTCTGTACTGCAAAAGCTCTCTGTTTCTTGTAGTGTTTAAATAGCATCAAGGGTCAACTACAGGTGCTGCAGAAACTGCTTTGCAAAAAGGGAATGCTACTCCAAAAAGTTTGTTTGTTTTCAGCTTTGTTTTCCATAATTCTTGCTCTCTTTTCCTCTTGTGCCATCACTTTCTTTAATGCGTTTTGTCACTGTCTCTTCTCCCATAAGCCCATTAAGACTATGATCTTTCTGTGGCAAATTTACAGTTAACATAACTTTTCAACCTCTGTGTTTCTATCGGCCACAGTTCTCAATTCCTGCTCTGTATGTCCCTTTGCACAGTCAGCACTGAGTTTTTGCTGGGCTTAATATAAAGATGCTTAGAAAAGCAGGTGCTTCTGGATTTGAATTTATGAGACTTTCAGACATGGAGTGTCATATGTGCAATTTTTTTTCTCTGTCCTCTTTTATAATGCTCTGTAGACTATAACAGGTTGAGTTGTAACATTCATTAAACCATTCCTCACATTGCCTGTTTTGAAAGCTTATTGGGACTGCTTTGATTTAGTTATCTGGAATAAAAAAAGGCAGTTTGTGAAGGTTGGAATGGGGCTCTAGAGCAATAATATATTGGAGATCAGATTCAGGTCCCAGTTGTATTGTTCCTAGGGATTTATTTGCCTGTGTACACACAGGAGCAGAGTGGTGTGTATGGAAGGCTTGCAGGAATGCAAATTGGACACATTTTGTTGGGACCTGTAGGGGATTTTCACTGCTTCATAATTTTTCAAAGGTTTGTTATACATTAGGCAGCCACTGCCTCTTCTTTAAACCTTTAAATCCCCCCTCTTTTTCCTGTTCTAAAGGTCAGATTTTTTGACAACTGTGTGCAGGAACAAGATTTGTTAAATCCCTTCGTTTTTATTCATACAAATGTTGGCGTTTAGTGAGCAAGAGTCACCCCAGGATTCAGAGGCACATAAAGCTCAGTACAAGCCTTCTGAACCTAAATTCAGTGCAGAGATGCATCTCTTTGGCAGTGAACCTGCCACCTGAATTTTATCCCCTGGCTGTGTCGGTAGAGGATGGCAGCAGATTGTACCAACACCACATAACGTGTGGTAGAACTTGCATCTGTTTGTGTTGCTGAGTGGACTGCTTAACGGGGTAGCTGATATTCTTAAGCTGGGGAGGTATATTCTGAATCTTGTCCTGATGCTTCCTGGCTAGGCCTCAGGGTTGAAGAGCTGACATACCAGGACATATCATATTCGCTTATCTAGTACTAGTTCTTCATGGTGAGACAGCAAAATACTTTCTTTTGAGCCTTTCCTGTTCTGATCCAGTCAATGAAGTAATGGAGTCCCCAATGGCAAATCCTCTTGAAGCTATTTTTAGTTTGGTTTTATGCAATTATATGCAACTCAGCTTTGAAAAAGCTGTGTGGTATGCTGCTGATCTTTGGGAAGTGCATAAAGACTTGACTGAATTGGGTATCCCCTTTCTTTAGAGATGACTGGCAGTGATCTGCTTCCCTGACAGCTGAGGGTTGTAGTTACAGGCATCGTTCAATGCTGCATCCTTGCCTTTTTCAATGCAGGTAAAGAGGGAAGGTTTAGGAGGAGAACGAAGTTCCTTTTCTTGCCCAGAATAACTTCCACTGACTAAGGCAGCTGACAGATGAGATCTGGCAAGTCTTGCTGTGGTATTTCTTACAATATTGTAACTCATGCTGGCAAGCAAAACACTATGCTGGCAGAATGAAATTTTTGTTGCGTAACTATCTGTAACAGAAATTTGTGTCAGCATAGGAATAATGGTCAGAGATTTTTTTATAATCTGCTGAACTTCATACTGAAGTGGTTAAGGAGTGACCTTATGTTTCCTTGATTTAAGTTTGCTGTAGGGGTTTATCACTTTGGAGAGAGGTGGAACAGACAGCTGCAAAGGCTGGGGCAGGGGGAAGATGATTGCTTATTTTATCGGAGCGGGGTTCTCCACAGTTGCTGTGTCTCCACCTGAAGCCTACCTGTAGTGTTTACATCTATCAACACATCTGTGCCCGTTAGGAATAAGAACTGTGTTCCCTAACCATTGTCACTGTGTTTACATAAACTTATTATATGGATTTTTACATGTGCAAAAATCATTGTACTTGCACAGAATTTTTGTGCGGATTTTTATGTACAAAGCACAGTTTTGTTAGCTTCTACCACACTAGATTTTGTCAGTATAATATACATACTAAGATAGTACAGATATGCAGTATATCCTAATATATACCTAAATACCTACCTATACCTATCAATACCTAATTCTACAACTTTTTTTCTGTCAAGGTGCATGATACAGTGTAGGAAACTTTTAAAGATTTTTTTTTCTGCTGGCCTTTTGTATTTAATGCAGCACTATCAGGGAATGGGCAGAGTCCACATTCAGAGCTGTTTTCATGGCATGTCAAGTTCACTGGATGGATCGCTATTAGAAACCAGAAATGGTTAGACTCTGATCTAGTGTTGGATAGAACAAAAATATTAAATGTGTTATACGTATCATTGTCAGCTTGCTTTATTACTAACATCTTTCATTTTTTAGCTACTGTAAAGACAATTCTCTGAAAATGATCTGCAACTAGACAAGTGTTTTTGCATTGCTTTAGATGTAAATTGGCTGAGGAGGTAGAGGCTTTAACTGGTTGCTTCCAGCAAAGTGCCTAGCCTCACGGTGAGAGTGGCCCACTTGTTTTGGAGCCCTGAGGCCTGACCTGTGGGGCTCTGCCTGCTCACTCCTGTTTAGAAAAATGATTTTGATTTTGACTGGCCTTAAAGTGCTAGAATACAACTTAACTCTTGAGCTTGGTGTTCTGAAACAGAAATGTGATGGTCCAAAGGTGAAGTTAATTTTAGTACTCCCTTTGCTAGACAAGCGAGGTCCTCTTAAAGGCTGAGTAGTGAAGAACTGTTTTGACAGCCACTTGTATTAATGTGTTACTCTTCGCCTCTCCTGTGCAAACAGGTTTTGGCTACTAAGTGAAAAAATGTGGTAGGCAAGGATGAATTGAGCTGTTTTTGAGTAATAACTGAATGAAGCTAGTAACTGCACTGCTATGTTTATACGCCTCAGTCTCAGGTTGGGATAAGCCTCTGTTGGGCTCCGCATTGTCCAGGACGAGAAGGGGTGGGTATGGGGGCCGAAGAAAAGGACATAGTCTGCTTTCTCAAAATAACAAGACAGCTAACACCACCTTGGAAAAAGACCTGCACTGTGGAGGAAGCGAGTTCAAACAGCATTGCTAGAATAGCTGAATGGGCTGTAATGGAATCTGTTGAAGATTAACCTTGGTGCTTTATAGACGAGCCAGGCCTTCAGAAAGGTTTGACCTGAGTAGCAATTTTAAACATAAGGTCATGGTTAATCAGTCAGAAGGAGAGGGAAGGGAAGTTAAGTGCACAAAGCTTGTCCTTCTTGGTGACTGCATTAGGAGACTTTGGTATCTCAGAGGCTTTTCTTTTTTCTTTTCAATGATCAATTTAAATGCGTTCCACCCCACTTTCTGGAGCCTCAGAAAACTGGTGGGGAAGGGCATTTGGCAGGCGCTAAGGTAACAGCTAACTAAAAAAGCATGAATAAAATTAAAACAAAACAAGAGGTAATTGCCTTCAGTGTAGATAACCTGGCCTGCAAAGTCTTGATTGTGCTAATAATTTAGGCCAGATGTAACTTGAAATAAGCCGTGAGAGAGGGAGTTCTATATGGATAATTAACTGTCAGGGAGCAAAGAGGATTCATCTCTTAATTTATTAGAAAGTGGGATGCACTTTATTTCAATGCATACTTAATTTTCTCTTTTGAGTAACTTTTGCCTGTTGTCTTTGTTGGTAAATGCTTGGTATGACACCCCACCTCTTGGCCCTTGAAAGAGGGTGGCGGAAGACTTCCTTGGAGCTTGAGTAGGAATGGTGGCTGATGACAGCTGCCTGACCAGACTCATCTCCAGCTTCATCCTGGTGACCTCTCTTACGTGCTTGAAGATAGTTTATATCCATTGAAAGTTTTTGAAGGACATGTTTTCATTTTTTCTTCCTTCTTGAAATTTCGATCAAATTGATAAATCCCTTCTATTGTTAGTAATGCATGTCTGTAAAGAAGAACGTATCAGGTAGTCACTGTGTAAATTGCAGCTTAAAGGATGATGTTTCAGGATTCATGGACTGGTAAATGACCAGGCGTAGGAAGGATAGGAGTGAATTTTCCTTTAAACTGCCCATGTAACACTGAAGGTCACATTTTTTAAAGGCTTTTTTTGCTGTTCAGACTCTTTTTAATGTACCAAATTTTTATTTCTGTACATAAATCAGATGGTTGGAATAATAGTGTAATTCCTGCTGCTGCTCAGGTTACCAGAAACAGACAAATGTACGAGTGCTGATGCCTGTATGGCCTTTGAAACGATTTGCAGCTAAGAGCAGTGAGCTTGTCTTTTCTTTTGGGATGACATGTCTTGTTATCTTTGTCACCCAGACTGGAAGAAGCGAGTGACTGCAAGACTCCATGTGACTTGGGACAGATTGTAGTGATTCACAAAAGCCATTACAATGAGCAGCCTTGGAGCGGCTGGGTAGGAGTTGTAAATCTGGCCAGTTAATGACACTTTAAACAGGGAATGACAGGTTTGGCTTACGCTTGGTGCGAAGGAGGGTGCAACTGTTGTCCTGCTTCAACAGCTTTCAACAGTATGCTGGGTGGATGGAGGGTCCCTGACAAATGTAATTAATCAGGTTGGGGTCTCTGAAGTGCTGACAGAAGCATTGGGTAGGATCCTTGCAAAACCAACTTCTGAACTGTAGCTGCTGTTTTGCTGGATTAGCTTTGACCAGTGGGGTTTGCAGGAGACTAGTGACAGTTGCTTGACACTTTGTCTGCTGTGTGGGTTTTTTGGTGGTAGTATAAATTAGAATGGGAGTGATCCTGATGGTAGTCGATGAAGCAGTGACGAAACAGGATCTCTGTTCTTCTGTAGTACATCTTAACTGTAGTATGTGTGCTGCTGGCTATAGGTTAAGGCCTGTATTAGAAAGGGACTTGTGCCCATTTACAGTGTTATATTAACAAAGCAGTGCAATCTGCAGTTCTGGATGGCAGCTGTATTTCATCCGCCATTAGTGACAGCAAACAAAAATTGCAGCATTCAGGTAGGCTAATAATTTCTAGGGTAACCAAATCTGGCTTCGTCTTTCTTTGTCCATACCAAAATTATTCGTCCATGTTGAGGGTCTTCTCTCTCAAGTTTTAGTTTAGTCCCTTAGTTTTAGGATGGTTAGCGGCACCTGTTTGAGAAGTCTGAATTTGGAATAGCAAGCACAGAGTCTAGCAGGCAGATTCCTAGGTAGCAGATTTTTTAACTTGATGTGATGAAGAATTAGATTTGATGGTAAGGAGAAGCACTGAGTAGGCTACTGTCATACCTGAAAAGTTACCTTTTTCTGCAGAACAGGAACAGCTTCCTCTTCTCTAAAACTGGGCATTTAAAATTTGAACCTTGTGCAAATGAGCTAGCTGGCAGGGGAGAGAAGGAGGGGTGGGAGTTTCTTTTCTGTATAAGAAAATCCATTTTAAAGACTGAAATATGAGACCAGTTTGTATCGGAGAAGTGTTTATCTTACTAACTTACCATTACAAGTAAAAAATTGTCTGATGTGCCAGTGCTATATTCCCACTCACTCCCAAATAATTGTAGCATTTCATCTTTATCTGGGCAAATACTAGCTCTAGTTCCCTACTTAAAACTGAGTTGCAGACAGGAGGCTAGGATTTAGTTAGTTTCTTATGTGATGAGAAATCCAGTCCTCTGTGAATGTGTAGGATATCGAGTATAGAATGGATTTCTGAGAATTTGCCGGTAAGCTTCTTTACACTGAAGTTAATTAAAAATGGACCTTTGAACTTGTATGCTTTTTGTCATGAGCTGAGTGGATTTTAATGGAAGATGACTTTTCAGACTTTGGAATAGGGAATCTCTCTAGCCTAGGCCCAAGTGACAAAAACAGGTTCTAATTAAGACGTTATCTTTTACAAGCTAGTGACATGGCGTTTCTGCAGTTCTAAGTATGGGCTGTTACAACACTGGAGGTAAACCAGTCAACGCTCTTCCTTTGCAGCTAACTTTTATGCAGAAATGTCGGGTTGGTGTACAGGAATTTGGATGTATCCAACTAAGAAGATGTTTAGATGAATTGGCCAACTATCCTGACTGTTTCTTGTTTGTTTATATTTCCACTGCGGTATACTACTTCATGCATCTGTGTTAGAAAAGAATGCAGTAGAGCTGTTCCCTCTGCTCTGTTCTTGTTTTCCATGAGATCAACTTGGTGAACCAGCTTATCTTGTAATGATGTGATTGCTGTATATGAGGCAAGCGATAGAAATGTGCACTACTGGAGAACTGGACTGCCGCTGTCAGTCAGCAGTAGCTTGCAGTTGTATTGGATTAGGTATAATATGAAGCCACACCCTAAGCATTCAGATAAAGGAAATCAGGCAATGCTTTAAAAAAAAAAATCCAGAAAAAGTATTCAAACAGTCACAGTTTCAGTCTTCTGTGTGTTATGCAGTAATTCCCTCTCTTAGTCACAATTATGTTAATGTTTTTGCATTTAGATTTAAAGAAAATACTTAAAGAATAAAACAGGTAACATTTTCCTTTGATGCTGATAGAGGGCAGAGTTAAAGTTTTAAAAGATATGCTTTTTTTGTCTTTCTATTTATGGTACTTGCCATTGGATTCAAATAGGGCTTACCACGTCTCTGCGAATTTTTAATATCTAGGGGTGAGAAAGAGTTTGAGGGAGCACAATCAAAGCCTTTGTTTTATTTAATCAAAGGTTTTATCGAGGGCTTTAACAATCAAACTGGAAAAAGCTGTTCACAGGTTGAAATAAACGTTCATGCTGGAGTCTGCCCTGATTTAGCTGAAGATGTATCTATTTTTTAAAGCTCAGTTTTCTCATAGATAAACTGTAAATCTGTTTTTGCTGATATTTAGAAGATTTTTTTCCCATTATTTAGCCAATGGAAGCTGGAAAAAGCACTTTAGTGGTCTATGTCTTAAATTCTGTATTTAAAAAATCAGGTTAAAGACAGCGACATTTGTAATGCATTTTGAGATACAGGGTTGAAAAAATACAGTAATGTGTAACTGGTTGAAACTCATACTTAGTTCTGAGAATTTTGTGAACAGTAGAAACTTCATAATGTTACACTGTAGCAAATTGTTCGGCTCTCAGCGCTGCTTCTAATTAACCTTTTCTAACCCAGGAAACTATTGTAGTATACGAAAGTTGATTAAACTAACCTTCAGAAACTGCCAATAATGCAGCCATGTGATGTGGTGAATGGAATGTGGCAAATAGCTGATGGGTTGCTGTGGGGGGCATTGGATATGGGCCCTGTGCCTCCAAAAGTTAGACAGCCCTATTAAAACAATCATGCGTTAAATAACACATCACCAGGCCCCTTTGTGTTTCTTTATTCTCATCAGGTGTCGGAAACCATTAGGATCAACGTTTTCCTTTTCAGTTAGATAATACACATTATGAAGTGGAGGAGAGAGGGGAGAGGCTGAGGCCAGCAGTCCTGTTCCTGACTAAGGGTACCTTCCTAATTCCATTTTTTGCTAGGCAGAACTTGCTGATTTGCCTATGTGCAGCCTGCGGGCAATAGAATTAGGTTTTCATTCTAACCTTGTGGTGTTGATGAGTTCCCTTCAAGTACTGAATGTGTATTGGTAGGCAAACTAAGTAAAGGAAGGGCAAAGTGTGAGATGAAGGACAGAATGTAAAAATAAAGATGAGAATGTAGTTTTGCCCCAAATTAGAATGCTACAGGTGTTGTTTTTCCCATTCTTCCTTGAGGTTTTAAGGATTATTGGTAAATTAGATGTGTGAATGCAAGTCATGCAGAGGCTACTACAATAATGTGTTTATTTATGCATGGAAATACCCAGTTTTTTGTTATCTTTGCACTGTTGTAGTATTGTGTGCAAGTATTCCTCCCTACCCCACCCCCTTCTGTAAGCAATTGCTTCGTTCCTAGGTAGAAATTTATCTATACTTTAAATGTTAATTTGTTTTAAGGGATGAGGTGAATTTAAAGCACAACAGCTTTTCTGAATAATACCATGTATAGATTACCTTTCTCCTGTTTATCATAGTTCATTTTGAAAGTTGATATTGAATAATAATGTGTAAACAAAACCCTAATGAAAGTTTTGTTCTTATTCATTAGGTTGCATCTCTTCCCCTCTCTTAGAGAAGAGATGATGGAGTGGGTATTGATGGATTGTCAAGTTGTACATTAATGCTTTCTTCTGATGTCTACTTTCTTTGTGAAGAGATCTGAGTGCTTCCTTTTCTTGAGTATGCATGGATGTTACTAGCATTGAGAGACAGATAATCTTCTATTTTTTTCCCATACATCCCAGCAGTTCTGCTTCTGTATTCTTAAGTATTATTGTTCAGATGTTTAGGACTGGTTATTGTTCATACCATGCTTCAGCTGCAGACTTTTTTAGGCTGATGGGAGCAGGATAACTGGGGAGCAATTTGACAGTCCCTGTTTTCTGTTATTGGGAGATATACTTGGATTAAGATAATGGAGGTGGAGTGGGTGGGGGAATTATCCCAGAGCTGTCCCTGAGCTATGGATGTGAGAGGCAACAGTAGGTTTTGTGGGGTTTGGGGGCTCTTCCTCCTCCTCCTCCTCCTCCCCCCCCCCCCAGCTTTTTGTTTTAAAGTAATCACTTCAGCTGTGTGACAGTTGTTTTGCTTATGATCTTGCTCCTCTGGGAAGAGAACTCCTCTGCTTTTGCTGTTGATATAAGTCTTTTCCAGTGCTCTCTGAAATATTATGGATGTTCTTGGAGGGAGCGAGTATACGGTAACTGAGTTCATTTCCTGGAGAAAAATCTTCATATGCTAACTAAATTAGATAGTGTCATTCAGTGACCAGTTTGTTTGCTCTCAAACTGTTGTTTGTAGTACACTGAGGGTCTGCAAAGCCATAGTTACCGGTTTGCAATGGCTGCAGAACCATATTCAGCAGTGATTTTAATGGAAAGAGTTCACAGAAATGTGATAACTCACTAAAAGTCTATTGATCAAAAAAGTGTGAGCCACTGCTTTAATGTATTTATTTTCATAATTTTATTTGTACCTTTGTAGTTTACAGAGGCCCCAGCTACAGTTAGGCTGATTGTTTTTGAGTGTTGAGCATACACAGATATTGCAATTTAAACAAAAGTGCCTTAGAATAGGAGAAAGGAGGTATTACTTCTGTCCTACAGACAGGGAGTCTAATCATGGAATTAACTTTCTAAGAGTCCCGTAGGAACTCTGTAGGACACATCCTGAGGAGTTCTGTCTGTGTTTCATGGGGGTCTAACCTTGTGTCAAACTGCAAAGCTAGCTTGTTTCTTGGTGTAATGTGAGGTCAAACTGCAGAGCTAGCTTTTTGTGTGTGGCATTTTAAAGTGAATTGAAATAGGAAGGGATTTTTTTTACTGTCAGTTTTTGTTTTTCACTTTCATTTCATATTTTGACTTTGTCAAGTGGCTAAGAATGGGAGATGAAATCAAAATTCAGGAATATATGCTGTTCTACTCCCCTCTCTCCTTTCACTGAGATAGTGATTTTCTTCTTGTAGAGGAAGGACCTGGAAGATAGTTCTGGGTGGTGGAATTTAATAATCCCCTTTGAAATATTGGCTAGAGAGCCTTTAATAAGCTTCTTACTTGCAGTGGCCTCAAGTCTTCATGGCAGTGTGGGTTTGCAGTCAGTAAGTCTCTTTTATCCTAAAATACTTCTGTTGTAAAGAACAGTTCTTATTCTGTATTGTGTTGGGCTGTCCTGAATCTTTCTGAGCTTTTTGGACTGTTGAGCATGATTTGTTGGTACAGTTCTGTGAATGCATGGTGCTAGAGAAGCAAGTGTCTAAGGATTTAAGCTCCTCAGCAGATATAAAGAGAAGTAACTCTTATTTCATAGACTTTCTGTCTGTCTTTATAGTGGAGATGCAAATAGTGGAGATTTCTTTATTAGCAGCAGGTTTGGGGCATCATCTTTTTCTAGTGGTTAGCTTGGTGCATTGGGCCTGTTGGTCAAAAAAGAAAATTAGCAGTAGTTTTCATGGCTGGAAGATGAAGGCTGGAGTTTGCAACAGCTGTGACTCCTAGAGTCATTTCCTGCTGCCAGGCTCATGCTCTGTATTAGAAGATGACAGCAGTGGGCAAACTTGACTCATGAGCTAAAAAAATCTAAGGTCATCCTGGCATAGGCTTTTTGCACTTGTAGTGGGAATAAAAGTTTTGGAAGTGGAGCTTTGACATTATTACTGATAAACTTAGTACTGGAATGGCTGGTCTTGTTTTACTGAGGCCATGTTCCTTGTTTTGAAGTGATTGGTGTGAGCTCAAAATAGCTGTGTATAATACTTTGTAGTATGTATTTGCTCAGTGCTGCCTTGGGGTTAAGGCTTCACTGTGGGGAAAATGCCTTGACAAAGATGTTGGTGTCTTCCTTCTGCTAGAGGACTTGTATGAGCCCTACTTGATAAAGACGAAAACAGTGCATGGCACAAACTATAGGAAGCATCTAAAATTCTAAATACGAATTCTAAAAGAATTCTAACATGCAGAAATTGTGTATTTGTGTAATAAGATGTGGGCTCTGCTCTTCAGCACCAGGATTGATGATCCTAGGTTTTATGTGGGAGAAGCTGGTGTAATGATAATTTCATTTGTGAAGGTGGCACAATTTCCTCATAACTTTAGAGCCCTGTAGCCTGTTGTAGCCATTTGCTAATATGGTACATGAGGTTGATAGTAGGCTAGTTTTGGAATACAGAGTTTTTGTGCGTCTTCCTCCCCACTGCATTGGTTCATATGCAGCTAAGGTCAAGGCAGAAGTAGCTCAAAAATTATTGCAGATTCCAGGCGTAAGTTTTGAAACTACCTTCAGAACCTCCAAAAAGTCAGGAATAAATGAAAATTCTCTAGAGGCTATTCAGTAGCATCTATAAGGTGAATAATACTATTTTGTTTCTGCTGCCATTTCCCAGTTGATATATTCCTTTTGGTGTAAAAGTTGAAATGGGATTGGAGAGAGACCAGTCCTCAAGAGTGGCTCCTTTCTTTATCTCTGCATTTAGACTTTGTATTGGGAGTTCATGTGCAAAAAGGCCATTCTTCATGTTTTTTACTTCCTCTGTGACTTTCGATCCTTGGACTAGTTGTTAAGCATTTTCAATCTTAATCACTTAGCATATGCAATAAAGGAGGAGGGGAGCTGTTTCAGGCTTTTGCAGGTATTGCTGTTCTCACTGGCCCGTCCTTACGAAGTGCTTGCAAAGATGATGGCAGCTTCGTCATGAAGAGTAAAGCTGCCTTCTGCTAATGTGGGCATGCATTCGTTAGGCTTCGGAGACTGATGCATAGCTTGGACTCTAATCAAGTCTGGTTGTCAAGAGAAGGCTCTATCTGATTTCTGCGCCTGATCAGTCACTGACTGATATGACAGTCCATGTGTCCGAAGTGTTGAGCAGCAGGTAAGTGCTGACACTTTGATTGGACAGGCCACAGTTTGGGGATTGACAGCAATGTCTGCAATGACGTTGGAAGAGCAGCCAAGAATTTACTTTCAGTGGACAAATGGGATTAGTTACTATGTTTAGCTGACAGTAAGCTATAAATTATCTGAAAGGTGGAAAGAGATTCCACTTGGAGTTCATGTAGAATTTCCATTTACTAATCTGGTTGTACTGGTTCTGAATGTTTACAAAGCTCTTCCTGTACCATGTTGTGTCTATTTTTGATGGATATTTCTAGTATTTAATTTGTTACATCATCTAAAGAGCCCAATTAGGATTAAAGCCTGGTCATTCTAGGTGTTGTATAAAGCCACAAATTCTAGCCCTGAAGAACTTATCCTATACAGCCTTTATTCTGAAAAAACTCATGTATATGCTTTAAATTAAGCTAATGAGTAGTTGTGTTGAAGGTAGTGGAGTTTCCTTTTTATGATTATTCAGTATTACTGGTCCGCTTCATCTAATTCTTCTGTCTTTTGGGTTACTTACATCCACACATTTATTACAGTAATCCTCGATATCTTCAGTTCTTTCCAGAAGTGCAAAAATCTGCTGCGTTAGACTGTCAGTTGAGAAGACTGGTGGGTAGTGGCACCGTATCAGCCTCTCTGTTGTTAGGTTGTAAGATATTTGTAATCTGCTTGTATTTGCTTGTAAGATATTCTCGGTACCGAGTCACTCATCTGCTAATGCAGTTACTACCCTCAGCAATCCTCAGCTTGAGTTTTAGTTTTTATATTCCCAGTGTTCAGACTCCTTCCTCAGCAAAAGTAAGTAGTTATCTAGTCTTGCAAGACAAAGTGTATAAAGCAAGTATAACAGAGCTAACTAGCATCTTGTAGGTATCACAGGAGTTGGCCTTTAGGGAGATGTTTATCACAATCTCTAGATGATGAGAACCTTCTTTTCAGGTGGTAAATGGACATTTGCCTCTTCACTTTTATACAGTCCACAGGTGTAAATATTTTTTTCTTGTCTAATAGGTTCTGTTTTGTTTATTGAAGTGACCTAGGTCAATAAAGTTCGTTGGTATTGCTTTTTTTTTTTTTTTTTTTTAATGTTGCTTATTTGTCTATAACCAGCTTTGACAGAAATTGGAGGGATGATATTCTGGTCTCTGAAGAATGGGCAGTAAATGTGAAATAACTGGTAACTTTAATGAAAATGTTCTTTGGCTAATTCATTTCTGCCTGTTACTGTTTGCCAAGAAGCTGCCTAGTGGTTAGGTGCATTAAAATGCCATACAAATGTTGCTCTAAATTCTGTCATGGATGGCTTCTCTGTCAATTGCCTAGGAATTGTGCTACCAGTTTGAAGTGAACTTTAGGAAAAAGGTTTTAATGTGCCACTCTACAGGCTGTGCTGGCTGGTATTTTTGTTGTGAAAAGTTTTGCAGCTGAAAAAGAAAACTAACATGGTCACTGTTTTACAGCTGCCAACTACTATGCACACAAGTTATTTCTGAGGACGCTGAAGGCTGGGCAGCCAGTTTTCCCTTAGAATGTCTTTTTTGTTGCAACTTTATTGCACTCTTTCTTAGGATTTATCATACATGTGATTTTTGTGTGAGCATTTTGGAAAATGCCCCTTGGTCTGACTGAAGATCCTTGAGTAAATCTCACCTAGCAACTGAGTAGGAAGAAAAAGAAAAGAGGCTTTTTGTGCTTACAGAGCAGAGGGTGGCACTTCCTTGCTATGTACTTTTTAATGTAAGTGTATTCATAGCACTGGTGAAAGCACATCAAAGGAAAATTTATTTCAGAAAGAGTCCATTAATAAATTTAAAAATCAGCTTGTTTCAGGATGCAACAATTATTGCTGTAATTCTGGGGTTGGTGTACAAAAGTCGATGCAGATTTTGATTTATCATCCAACTAATGTCCTGTTCAAACTATACCAGCTTTTTGAGAAAGACGGATTGGAATTTTTCATTCAGTCCTTTTCAGTCTTTGGCTTCCTAAACCCTTAGTTATTCAGGCAAACTTGGAGTTAAAAATGACCAGCATGTATATTCCCCTTAATTTTTTTCATGTGCAGGACCTGGTAACTCCATCTGCAGAAAGGTAAAATCTCAGATCTTGGAGCTTGGCTTTATGAACCTCCACAAGTCTAAAGCAGTATTTGATCACAAGCTTTAGGTGAAGGTTGCCGTAAATAGAAGAATGGAAAGCTGGACTAATGGTTCACACCGTAGGGTTAGTTATATGCTGTTAGTTGCATCAAGAGATTTCAGTACTGCATCTTGGTGACTTTCTGATTTCTTGAAGTAGCCTTCCTTTTCCATGTGAAATGCATTGAATTACTTTTATTTTTCTTAGGTGGCAAGTTACACATGGAGCTGTCATGTGTCTGTCTCTCTCTTCCAGGCTCTTTAAAGTTAGTGATGTCTCCTGTTGCTTTTGAGAGAAGCTTATATTGCTAAATATATTTTTCAAGAATAGGAATGAGAATCTCTTCTATGAGGTAGTATTTCAACAGGGAAGGGAACTGGACTTCTTCATTTTATGTTTTCATTTTTTCTAAGCTCTAGCACTCAAGCAGATCTGCCTCCTGTACTGCAAAGGAATAATCATTTATGCAAATGCAGTCATTTCATGCATGGCTATTTAAAAGCTTAGACAATTGAGGATATAATAAGCAAGTGTTTTCACTGAGTCAGCTTTTCTCTGCAAATATTTTTCACTTAGACTGAGAGCCTTGTGGATATCGGCTCCAGGCAGTAAATGAGACCTGAAATATAAGCGGTAAATTAATGTTCCCTTTTGTTCCTCTCCTTAGGGACCACTTGATTTAAAAAAAAGTGGATGAAGGCTTTCCTTTGCATTTCCCATTTCACCCACAGTCCAATGCTAGCAGTAGATAGCCTGCAAAAAATTGTCATTTGCTGGGGGATTGTTTTTCTGTTTATTGGAGGTGACATGATCAGTGGGGCAGCGGCAAAGAGGCTGTGTTGCCATTGCTAAATATACATCCCTGACAGTCTGATAATAGGTTCCAGGAAGTTCAGTGGAAAATTAAAACAAAGCAACATTTATAGCTGATTGAACTTGAAAAGCAGTTTTCATGTTGAATGGCAAATATGTGGACTTCAGCATTCCAGGAGACTGATGCAGCTCCACTGGATGGGCCTGACCTTGTGTGCAGAATGGACTGTGGACACAGCAGCAGGCAGAATGGTTTCATCTATAGAGCACTTCATGGGGAGGAAAAATTTGCTATCGTGCACAGAAATAGTTCTCACATACGCCTATATTTATACAGTGTCCACAGGTCTGAATAGCATCTTTCGTATGAGGGTTTTACAGCCTGTTAGCAGTACAAGAATGTCTGGTACTGGGGCTGTCTTTGTCCCTGCCAAAGTGCTATAAATATCCTGCCATCCACCCCTCTTCAGAAGCTGTAAGCCGAGTTTGCTTGTATTGTTTTTGTAAAATAAAGTGAAAGTTATAGATTATGTTTTCATCAATGTTAAGGGCATTTGAGTATAAAGGCTCTATTTTAAATGTCTTGTTTCCTCATGCAAAAAAAAAAAAAAAAAGAAAAATCTCTCAAACCATAGAAGCCCAGAGAACAGACAGCTTAGAAGGCCTGTATTATGTAAAAACTGTTTTACTATTTTCAGTTCTAAAAGAGCAAACACGTCTGGAATTGAAACTTAGTAGGTAGAGGGAAAACTGGTGTTCTTCCTCACAGTCATCTAAGTTACCGGAGTTACAGCTTACACTGCTTGAAAGGCAAACTACATGCTGGATGGCTATCTTTAATTGAAACCCATCTTTTAGCAGTGGATTTAATGAAAGCTGTCATATTTAAAAGAATCCTGAAATAGAATTTCTAAGTGAGCTAGTGCAGTTTTTGAGTATTTCAACTTTCACTAGAGTGAGTGTGAAAAGATGACTCCTGTTCTGGATCCCCTGTTCTTGGCTAACTTCTCGTTGGTCACACAACATAGGGTGTGCTACCTTGTTCATTTGGCTGGTCTTCGAGCCTGAGGCACACTCAGGATTAGGAGTGTGCATAGATGAAAATATGTAAAGAACTCTAGCTTCCTGTAGCATGAGGTGGTTGAGTGATGTTACTTCTCTGTTGAACTAGCCATGATGGTGTTTAAGAATAGCTTAATATGAACTTCTTAAAACCTTCAAACTTGAGGACAGATTTTCCCCCCTGCTCTCTTCACGCGCTCTCTCTCTCTCTCTCTCTCTTTTTTTTTTTTTTTTAATAATTTAGAATCATGAGATTGAAATTTTAATTTTGTGGGGTTTTGGGTATCAAACTCAGTATTTGTCAGGTACTACATGAGCTGTTCAAGGGTTGATACCTATTAAACCTTTATGTGGCTCTATTGACTATCTGGTTACTTTGAATAATATATTCAAGGGTCTGCCTAGATGTTAATGTGCCTTCGGAGTCTACAGTGTTACATTCATTCTGAAATAGCATGGTTGACAAAACAAACATCTAAAATGGTATTAGCTGCATAGCCCTTAGCAGAGCTTTTAAAGTTGCACTGGGACTTGAGTTCTTTGACTGTTGAGGGGTAATGGAGTGCAAGACTTACATGTTTTGCATCTTGTTGGCATCTTGGTTTTCCTCCTTTGTGCTTTCCTTAAGGAAAGAAAAAAAAGCCAGGTGTAAGATCTGAGTTATGCCCTTCCTTGCCGCCAGATATTTCTCATGTGAAAGAACAGCAGATTGTTTACAAATACAGAAAATGTCAACTCCATCTCTGCTCCATTCTGCTTCTGGAACGGCTGGATAATGCACTTAATGGATCCCTTCCCATCTGCTCAGCTGCATGGGATGCGGTTCCACTCTAAGTCTGTTTACTAGCATTTAGTTTATAAACTCAGATAAATTGGCACCAGTTCCTCATATCACTTACATGCTAGTGCAATAAAAGTTGAAGACTTTATTCTGTGTTAGTTAATGTAGTGGTCCTTTCTTGTTCCACTGCTAACGAGCCACTTGCTTGCAAGTGGATGTGCCGTATTTACCTCTGTAGTGTATCCACGCTGTGGTTCTGAGGCAGCTGTTGTGCCTGGAGGACCTGCTGAGTTGTTAATGGCTTGTGATGGGTCTATACTCCAGCTTAATCTGATCTCTGACTTTTTTGAGGGTCTAAGTTTTTTAGTGAAGGAGAGGAACACCGACAACTCAGCTCCTCCCTTTCCCTCTTTTTCTTTTTCTTTTTTTCCCCCCAGCTATTCTGTAAGATGCAGTTGTTTGAATCTCTTGTGGCGCTTCTGTGGTGTGCATCCTTTTCCGAGTTAACTATGAAGCTGTAAAAGGTTACTCCTTCCTCAGCATTAAACTGCATCCAAATCTTCAATAGACCAAGATATGTTTCTGGAATTTTTTGTATTAATGATTGTACTGATACTCTTACACATCAGTGAAAGCAGAGACCAGGATCCTTGCTTTGTCAGGGATCTTTGCTGGCTCTATGATAAAATGCAGCACTCTGTCAGGAAATCAGTTTGTTTAGTTGTATCAATCCATTCTTATGTTTTAATTTACCCCAAAGGCCATAGAAAGTACTTTCTGTCAGTTTTTAGTAGCTCCTTCTGCTTGTAATGGTTATTCTTGCCAAAAACAAGGCAGGTCAGATCTGTTAGTCTGAGATTCTTTTTAACCTTAGTGCAGTGAGTTATCTGTTCAGACTCCCTGCTGCTATGTTCCTGCTTTCTGAGCACAGACAGCTCATTTTAGCTGTTAGTTCCAGACTCATTTAAAATGAGTAATTTATTATGAGTAATGAGGTGTGTGCTTTTATGTGAAAGAAAACAAACCAGCCGCTGTGCGAGCCTTACAAATTCCAGAGTGTGCTTGGAGGTGTGGGTTACAGGAGAAGCAGATAGCGAGTGAAAGCAACTCTATGCTGGGCTCAGCTGCTCGAAGTATTTGTGGTGGTGTGCGTTTATTTATGAGCCTGTCTTTGCTGGGGATTCGCTGCCCTGTATCCTGGTAGGGAAGACTCACAGGCAGAATGAGGAAGCCCTCATTAATCTTCATGCTCTTGTTTAGAATTTCTTGCGCTGCCTGCTGCGGCTTCTGTTGGAGCAGGGGCTGGCCTCTCGCAGTGAATTGAAATGGCTAAGATTAATATTAATCCCTTTAATACTGCAGCTCATGATATAGTCATTAGGTGACTTGGAACTAATCCTGCCCACCTAACTAGTGTGATTTATTAAATACACATGGAGGATTTAGTGTGAATACAGCTTGGTGGAATAGGCATCAAATAAATACCGCTGTGTATCTGTGTTAATGCTGGCAGATTGGGACACAATTGCAGGACAGGCTGCGAAGAAACAGGAGTGGAAGGGATCCTTATCACAGGGTTCAGTGGACTTTACCTTTGTGGATTAGTGGTAATGATTTTTCTAGCTGGACACAGCATGTGTCAATAGGTAATCTCATTTGAATGAGTCTTTAAAAATACCCGATGTCAAGAATTAAGAGATTGGGTGAAGCATGGATACATTTATACATTGCATTTAACAGCAGAAGTTGCTCAGGTTCCTCACTGTACTGCAAGGAGATAGCAGATCCTTCCAGTTGCCTGTTCTGATCCTCCCAATGCAATGTGCCAATTAACATCCTTTCTGCAAACATTCAAGCTACAGAGTAGGCAGACAGTTAATTAGCACTAAGCTGATGAGCATTAACCTGCTATTCAAAAATATTCAAGGCTCCAATTTCAACACTTTGGAAGAATATCTGGGTTTTTCTTGTGGGCATAGTGTATGCCTCTGTGGAATTGTTTTTGATGGGTTATTTACTGGTTTAGATTAAAAAGGGTTGTTTAAAGAAACCAAGCAGGAAAAGCCAAACTATGTTCTGGGCGAGGAGTGTCTGCCTATGTAGCTCTATATAGAAGAGATGACTTTCTGACCTCAGCCCTGACGACATGTCCATTTTGATGTAGCTGGGAAGGACCCCAAACCTGGAAGAGTATGAGAGTTTAGGAAGTGATCAAAGTCCTGTCTGATCAGTGCCTGTTAAAGCTGACAGGCTGCAAGATGTTGTGCTATGGGCAATACAGGTTTTCTCCCTCACCCTACAGGAAGCTGTATCATGAGCTGAAGAGGCCATGCAAAAGCTGGCAAGGAAAGATTAAGATCTGTATGGAAAGATTTCAAGGTCTTTATGCCTATCACTTACTTTTTGCACTTTAAATCTTTTTAGCTAAAAAATAAAATGTAAAGCTTCTCTAGAGATGGAAAGCAGCTCAAAAGAAGCAGTAAAAAGTAGCTCACTGGTCATGTGTCTTGGGAAGAATGAAAATACAGGCCCAACAAGGCTGGGACAGTTTCATTTAATAGGTTGGGAAATAAACTGATTGTGGCCAAATTAATCCTTCCCAGAATGCGGTACAAACAGGCAGATTTGTTAAGCCAGGGCTGCAGGCTGGAGAGGCAGAGCCAGGTGTGAGGCACGGAGCTTGCTGAGGTGTACCTGACAAGAATGCAGAAGCAATTTCTCAGTAGATCTTATTTTTCACTTAAGCAGAAGTGAAGTCTTTTATTTAGAGACTGCTTGGACTGAGTAGGGATTATCTTTGTGGAAGGCGGACTTAGAGTTGCTCTACTGACTTTTTTAGTATCAATAAGAACTGAAAGTTGCACTTCAAGTTGAAGTGCTTGCCTAAGTAGAGATTTTGAAGATGTCTGTTTAGTATCACGCTGATGTTAAAAAGACTAGTCTTTCTGTACAATGGGAAAAAATACGTGTTATTGATTACTTGCTAACTGTTGAGTCAGTTACTCAAAGTATCGATCTGCTTATTGGTCATGTTAACCATAAGTTCTCCCAAGAAGATTTTTTTATTCCACACTGCTCCCTTTGGTTCCCCAGCTTTCTTAAGATACTTTTTCTAACCAGTTATTCTCCTTCCACAAATCCTTTATCTTTTTACCTTTTTTGTTTTTTAATTCGTGTACCTGACCTTTCTTTTCAACTTCAAAGATTTCTGATTTTGTGCTAAATCTTTTTTGAGATCTAAGCCAATTCTCACTGCACTAAGATCTAGCTTGGGAGTGTGCTAGCCTTTTAAAAGGGGATGGATGAGACTTCATGGTGTTTTCTTACCTCTTGTCACTTGGGATCAAGAGTATGAAGTTTTCTGGCACTTCAGGTGCAGTATGTTTAGTTTTGAATCATGTAATAGAAAGCTAGAAATGCTTAATGATGATGGCAGCAAATAATTTTTCAGTGAGATGAGTTAAAATGTCTAGCCTGTTTTGAAGAGGGGATGGGATTCTGCTTGTCTGTTCAGTTTTCTTTATCAGTCAATGTGGGAATACAGCTGTGACTTCTCATAAGAGATGCAAGGTCATGCACTAGTTCTTCAGAGACCATATAAAATTTCTGTTAGAATAAATCTGGTTGTAGTAAGGAAATTCAAAATATGCTAAATATGCAGCTTGCTGAAATGTCTGTTTTGGTCTTTATTGTCCTATATTGTCATGGTTCTGAGATAAGATTGTCGACTACAAAATTTTAAGATTGTCAGATTAATTGCTGTTAATGACTTATCAAATCCAGTTTTGTTTTGTTTTACCTGGCTTTTGGATTTTACCAATTAATAGTAATAGATCCTCAACATTCCTAGTTTTTTCCCCTCTGACTTTGAGGTACTTTCTTCTCATCCTCACCCCATGCCCCCTCCCTAGTGCTGCTGCAGCTTTTCAGTGACTAGTAGGTCAGTGCAGAAGATTTGCCTGGAAGATAGTGAAAGTCGAGTTTGTACAGGAGGATCTTGGTATCCGCTGAAGTCTGCTGTATTCTAGATTGCTGAGTTGATTGTTACTCTGAAAACACACTACAAAGCAAAGAAATTGCTAGGATTTATCCTGGGAAATTAAAATTTTTAACATGGAGCAGAGCAAGATAGCGTGATTGTGGCATCTAAAAAGCTTAACAGTGAGGAGGCAGGGAGGTTTTTTTTCTTAGTTTATCTGGTCGTTGTTTATATGTTAGTCATAAATTATTTCTGGAGTAGTTGCTCAACTCAGAAAAGCTTATGTTAAATGGGCTGCAGTTGTGATTTCTGTTAGTCTGTGAAAAGTGCTCTGTTTTGTCCTACTTGCCTGCTGTCCAGATATTACGCTTTTGTATATGCTGATCCTTGTTCAGCAGTTGCAGACGCTCTTTAGACCAGAGCTAAGCAGACGGATCTTTTTGTGAAATGCAACACTGGCTATGTAGCAGACAGTATGTCTTAGTGACTGATGATCGCCTGTTAGTACAGTTAGTACAGATGCAACTCTCAGCTGAATTCTGTCGAACTCTTGTTATATGCTAGTTTGTATACTAAAATGAGGATTTGATATTTCTTAAAGGCTCCCTACCCCAGTGACTTTCTAAAGTAAGTATATGCCCTGCAAATTCAGTTACTAAACAGTGTATAGCATTTTGAATAAATGGATTTAGAATTAAGCAATGTCTAGAAATATAATGATAAAAATACTGTTTTCTAGTTTTGTTTTAATAGAATATGAAGAATTTTGTTTTCTTTTTCAGGAAGGTAGCTCATTACGTTTTCAAGTGGAATGGGAAAATATAAGGGTCTGCTTCCCACAAAATAGTAGTTATTGAAGGAGAAAAATTTGAAGGTGGTCCAAAAGCTAATTACAAAGTTAGGATAAATTCCATCTTCTCCTTTCTAAGAGTTACCTTTATTGTCTCAATTTAGTATTTTCCAAACAAAATTAATTATCTATTCCTTAAATTAAAAAAACAAAACGCGCACGCACACAATTCCCAAAATCAAACATGCTTTTGGAGCTTTCACAGATGGAACGGTTGTTACTAACTATTGTTGTCTTGAGTTATAGGTCAGTGTCTAGCCTCTTCTCAGGTCTGTCTTGCTAGGCATCCACACCTATCTGATCATCATTCATGTATATAAGTGCAGGAATAATGACTGTGGAGTTTGACATGCTGTTAAGTAATTTTTGTCCCCTTGTGTGTCATAATCTGCAGTACCTAACAAGAAGAGCTGAACAGGCTTTCCAGCTCTGTTTCTGTTTTTGCTGGCCTCAAACACTTAAGAGTCATGAGTAAAAACCTTAGGTCATGAGATCTTTGATTCAGCTGATTTTAACAGCTTTGAACAGCTGATTGTAACTCAGGTTAAAAAAAAAAAAAAAAAAAAAAAAAACAAAACCTCACAAAGTACTTTTATTTTGGTGTGATGTGACTTAGGGATGAATCATGTCTGTTATCTGGAGTCTTGATTAACTTCATTGGAAGAGGACACTGGGGAAAGAGGGGTGCTTAAAAAAAAAGTTGGTGTGCCCATTAATGAAAGGAATTTTGAGCTAGAAAGGTGGTACTCAGGGTCAGCTAGAAAGTCTGTTATGTAGCTAGGGTGAAAGCAAGTGATTAGTACCTTGCTTTGAGGGTTTTTTTTGTAACCTTTAAAGTTAGTTTATATGATGAAATTGGTAGTGAAAACTTGAACATTGATTTACTCTGTTCTGCCCTCTGTGCATTTACTAGTTCCTGTCAAAGAGGCATGGCTAGAAAATGGTCCATACATATCTGAAAAGAGCTTTGTGGGAGTTTGGGGAATATGGTCAATGAATCAGATAAAGAATGGTCTGGTTAATCAAAATCCACTCTCCCCCCCCCCTTTTTTATTTTAATGTGGGTCCATGATAATCTCCTTTTTAAGAGTGTGGAGTAGAAGTTCTTTGTCCATTTCTGGCACAGTGCTGGGCGTGTTGGTGATAGAAATAATCCTAGGATTATTTCTACTATAGAGAGCTTGTCTGCCACCTTTCTGCTTCTCCCTGTGTAGTTTGGTGAAACCTGCTTTGAGGAGAAGAAAATGTTGTTTTGTATTTAATCTGCTGTTATTTACTGAGAAACTAGGGAAGATACTATAAATGCTAGCCTCTTTATGCCTGTCTTTTGGCATTGATAGTCCCTCTTGATCTTTCACCTGAAGATATTTGGTGGGGGAGTTGTTTTGTTTGGGAGCTTTTTTGCCCCCCCACCCTCCCTTTTTTTTTAATCCGTTTCCTGCCATTCTGTAATAGAACATTCTTGGGTTTGAATGCAAACCCCTTTTACAGGTAGAAATGTTGCTGTTTTTTATCCATACTCTTTGAAAAGCTACTAGATTACAGTCTGCTAGACTTTCTCCAGACATGGAAGTATTTCCTAAAGCACTGGTCTGGTTCTCCAGTAAAATAGTTCTCAGTTTCCTATAGTCTTCACATCAATGTGGGTGAAAAGTGTTACATTTTCCTCTAGTTTTCTTTTATGAACTAGCAGAAGAGATTGTTGCCTGTCACTTCTGAAGCATTACCTCTCTTTTTGTTCTGAGAAACTGCTTTCTTATTGCGGTGTGCATAACCAATTAAAACTTGCATGGGAATCAGCCTCATCATAAAAATTACATTTTTTTCCCACTGTTGACTCCAGAGGACCACAGTGTGCTTTGCTTGTTCCTTTGGCTGTCCACTGTGTTCAAACACTTTCTTCTCTGTACAGTCCCAAAACTGTATCCTGGGACATTTAGTCTGGAGAAGGCCAAGGGGGAATCTAACTGCAGTCTTCTGCTACCTGAAGGAGGGTTGTAGAGAAGACAGAGCCACATTTTTCTTGGAGGAGCACAGCATAAGTGCAAGAAATGATAGTCGTGGATTTTTAACAAGAAAATTTCCAGTTAGGCATAGGGGAGAATTCTCCCCGGACAGAATTAAATACTGGGACAGGGGAACAGAGGTGCTGGAATCTTCACCCTTAGAGACTTTCAAAGTTTAACTGGACAAGGCTTAAGCAATCTGATACAACTCCAGAGCTGGCCCTACTCTGAGCAAGAGGTTGGGCTAGGTGACCTCCAGATATCTCTTCTAGCCTGAATCTTTCTGTGATTCTGTGCTAGCTGATCTAGGCCATCCTTAATCTTTCACCACATATATGTGTATGTATCTATATATGTGTGTGTATAAATATATATATAAAAATATAAAATCTTAGATGCTTCCCGTCTGTGCAATTTCTCTTTAATGTACTTGGATGGAACAGGTGTGTCTTAAATTTCAGATTAGGTGGCATCTGTGTTGGCATATCTAATCTTAAACAGTGGAATCAACTCTTCCAGACCATAGGCTTGACTTTCCAGTATGTTGCAAAAAATGTGAGAGCAGGAAAGGGAAGGTCTGTTTCCTTCCATTTACTCTTTTTTTCCCTTTGCTTTGGCACCTCATCTCTGCTTGAAAAGTGAAGTGAATCTGAAGGGTTCTGCTGTTCCCTGGAGCATGTCATTATCCATTTGAAGGAACCTAGCAGGTGGAGCTAATATATAAGGAGCATTTCTTTTTCTCTGACTCTCTCAAATGCACACAGTTGTGGATGTTTGTACTCAACAGAACCAGTGTGAAATTTAGTCACAGCCGCAGCATGTGTTCCAATTTTCCAGGGCAACTTTCTCCCAGCTGTGGATTAACCCTTTCTCCACTCTGCTTTCTGTCTCTCCAAAATTCTGGGAAATTTCAGTGAGCAATTTCTGTGGCCAGAGAAGCCTTTAGAGCTGGAAGAAGACTTAGATCTCAATGAGCATTTTGGGGAAGGCAATTTAATCTTTTTAAGGTTGGATGTTGGTGGGATGTGTGTAGGAGGTTTTTATCTTCTTTAATACAATTGAGAAGTGTGTATTTTTGCAAGCTTGGTATACAATACTGATACCCCTCCATTTTGGCAACAAATCTAAAGTCAAATTGAATTGTTTTACAGCAGTCTGTAAGTGAAGCTTACCTGCTGTGGGTGCTGGTATACTGTTGCGAAGGTGCTTATCCTGGTAAAGCGGCATTTGAGTTAGGAGTTTTGCCATTGTAATTCTTAGGCTTAAATTACATTCTTGAGGGAAATGCTCTGTATTGACCAGAGCTAGAGAATATGCCTTTTTTTGTCTTGCCTGTTGTGTTAAGAGTAAGGGTTTTTTTCCTGTTTGTGGAAGGAATTTGCTTGTAGGTATACTCTTACTCTTGTTTCAGTTTTGAAATTACTTGTTAAGAATCCTGTTAATGAGGAATAAATGTATTCAACTTACTTATTTCTCTGCATGAAGAAAGCATTTCTTAAATTTTATTTTCCAAATTGTGTGTTCTTTATGTAAAAAGGAAACTTCCCATGAGCATGCTGGTATAAAATGAACAAGCTGGCTGCGTTTCCGGAGTTTCCCTCTTAAGAGGGAATGTATTTTATATTTCCAGATTTAAAATCCTATTGTTACTGGGGAAAAGACCCTTCATCTATAACGTCTCAGTAATAATGTGATTCCAAAGCAAACAACAGCGTGGAGTCATATTTCACCCCCTTCTTTGAAAGGATGTTGTTGCTAACGTGAAAAATAATGCATATTCAGCAGTGTTCCTAGTAATCAGCATCAGACAGAGGGTGAATACCATGTTCGCTTATAGAGAGGACATGGTACTTTAACATACTGTCTTCAGCTGCGTTTTCTTTGGCCATATTAAGTTAAGATATGGCTTCCTTTGTCTGCTGCTGCTCTTTTCACTCATTTCTCTATCTGGATTCTTTTTGTGCTGTGATTCAGTCCTTCACAGAGCAAGAAAATGACATTTTCAGGCTGCCTGCTGCCAGATCACAGCAGTTTCAATTGGACACTTAAAAGCAGAAGCAGGTGTTGGAAACTCTATTCTCCCTTTGGTCTGATTCATGGAGTGCCAGCCTTCAGCTGAGGAATGGGGAAGGGAGGAGGGCTGTTTTTGTCACTAAAATCTTAGCCTGATTAATATTTGTAGTGCTTCAAACAGTAGTCAAGCAGAATAAAAGCTTCATAAATTAACTCTGAACTTTGTGGAGCTCAGAGTGGTTCAGTGCAACTGGTGGAATTCTTCTGTGTCTGGAGATGTGACTCAGGACCAAGATGCTGTTTGTATGAGGATCTTAATATCTGCAGCCTGTACTACATCTCTAAAAGAGAGGATTGGACCCATGTGCTCCATTTCTATTCTAGTTTTCAGGAAGTCCCCAAATTTGGTAAACTAACAATGTTTCTCAGTTCAGTCACAGCCCAAGTCTGCATTTTCTGTTTAGAAGGCCAGTTTAGAAAATTATGAATGTTTTCTAGGGGTAGTTCTGGAAAGAGCTTCTTGCTTGTATTTAATTGCTACTGGTATTAACCGATAGAAGGCCTGAGAAAGGAAACTCTTCATTCAGTCGATATTAGAATAGCTGCATTTATAATGCAAAACATCAAGAAACTTTTCTGACTTGTGCTCACTCTGAAACCAAAATTAGAATAATTTAGGTAGGAGGAGACCTCTTGAAGTCATCTGCTCCAATCCTCTACTCAGAGCAGTGCTGGCTTGGAAGTGAGATCATGTTCTTCAGATTTAGACCCAGTTGAAATCTGAATACATTCAAGGATGGAGATCTCACAGCTTCTCTGGGCAAAACTGTTCTTGTTTCAAAAATTTATTTCCTAATACCTAATTGCAATTTCCCTAGTCCATTGTGTCTTGTACTTTTCTATATTCTTCCATTGCTTATTTGCTGTTACAAGAGACTCTTCTAAAATTACAAGGATGAAGAGAGATATTCTGCCATGTTTGGACTAGATTAGAGGCTTTTTCAAGGGCTGGTGTTGATTGAAAATACGGCCTTGTAAGCAATGGGTTTTCTTGACCTGTAACGTGTAACAACAGTAACAGTTGTTGTGTAACAGCAAGCACTGGATCTTGAACGTGTTTGTCAGTTTAATTTGGGTGTTTATTTCAAGATCTTGATCTAGAAATGGCAGCAGTCTTGGAATGCAACTTCTCTGCCTTATCACCGAGAGGTGGAAGCAGAACTAGGAGAAGAAAACCTCACAGACAATTGAGGGTTGTTTGAGGAATGATTTTTGTAATTCTGAATTGTTAAGAGAGCATGAGAGATTAAAGTATTTTCAAAGGCTTTTTGTTTGACAGTGCTTACTTATTAGCCTTAACTGTTTGGACACTTACTTGAGATGTTATAGATCAAAGCCTTTTGTAGAAGTTTGAAATACTTGTGTCTACTTGTGTTTTAAATAATCTGGATTTATGTGTAGGTGTTTTCAAAAGAAATACTAGCTCATGCATCATTTCCATTTGCTATTGAAGAGCAGTGAAAGAGTTAAAGTGAAACGTCACTTGGATTTTTGTCCTCCTTTAACCACTCTTAACAGGAATAACTTTTGCTTCTGCTCATCACTGATCATCTTGTCTGTTGCTCTTTCTTCTGAAAAACATTTTTTTAATTCAGTGTGATAAAACATCCGTTATTTGTAAGTTGATTGAGCATAAAGTATTTCATTATAAAATGGTCATCCATCACTGGAGGCTGGGGGCTGCAAAAAACATTAACTGTGCACTTTTGGCTGGAATGCAGCTTTGCCAGAATAATGCAGCTTCTGTGTAAAGTATGCAGCATAAAAAAAATCGACTGTTCAGGAAAACAGGTGCTCGCCTTGCTCTCCCAGAGCTTTGGGATTTCATCCCAAGTTTTTGGAAGGGTCTGCAAAATCCTTCTGTTACCTAGCGTCACTTTCTGTTTTTAAGCAATGGCCTCCAAGCTACACAAAATACTGCTCCGTAGCAAGTGGTTGCATTCTGACAAGGCCATGAGGATTTGCTAGCTGTTTAATAATGATGTACATTTTCTCCTCATTCATTAGCTCCCCAATAAGTTAGCTTTTTTCGATGTTTCTTAACACCAACATCACAAAAGTGAATGGCCAAACATTGCCAAGTTGTTTCTAGATGGTGATTCTACGTGTCCCGTTTAATTTCCTTGATGCTTGACAAACTGAACTCTGAGCTAGTGGTGCTCTATGTGATAAATCATTAAGATCATTTTGATCTTAACCTGGCACGTTTGCCTAATTTAAATGTGAACTTGAAAAATAATTTCCTTCACTTAGAGTCTTACTTTAGGTTGGGGAGAAAAGTGGGGTGATAGGACAGGAAGCTTTTATTGGATTAACGTTACTGTGAATTGTTTTTTAAGATTATTCTCAGGTAATGTAATGGCACAGCACTTGCAAAGGCCAAATATCTCCACTTTCCATATGAGGAATTGAAGCAGAAACGAAGTGACTTGTCCAAGAGCATAAAGGGGAGACAAGTGGCAGGGACTGAGAATAGAACTAGTTTCCCTATCTGTGATCAAGGACCTTGCCAGCATCTAATGCTTGGTTTATTTGCATATGTGCTTAAATCCTGTCAGAGCAAATTCTGTCAGGTCTAGGCTTAAAAATCTAAAGGAATTTCTTCTGACTTTGCCTTTTAACCAAGTATTGGGAACAAATGCAGCCGAAGTTTAATGATTCCATCCCAAAGGTCATGGTAGCAGAAATGTTAGGGGTGAGAGGTTAAAGCAGAGTTGTGTCTGCTGATCTGTTAAATGTGTGTTTTATATTTCACTTGGAGAGCCTGGCTGTTTTGTGCCCTAAGGGAAGGAGAGAGGGATTGAAGAAGCCTACATAAGTGTGTGAACTGAGGGTTGGCTTGAACAAACAGGTCCTATATATCTGTGTGAATTAAAATTTTGTGCTGTGCTGTCACTTTTAGATTGCTCTTGCTAGACAACGTGCAGTCAATGATGATCTTAATAAAGCTAGGACAGTCATTCAGAGTGCCTCAGGTTTCTTCTGTCATGGCATATACTGGGTTGCAAACTTCAGAAATAGATGGTAATAGATTTATTTGACGTTTTCCTAGAGACTGAAACCAATATCCTCTTTCCAGGGTATACCGCCAGTGTCCTGTACGCCAAAGTGTTGCTCTTGCTCACCTACTGCTCTGGACACTTTTTGTCATCTGTTGAATGAATATGTTAAACATATACAATGGGGGCAAAACCATGAGATCACTTATATTAGGCTATATGGTAGCTGAATCTTTCCTTGGTGTTTGGAATGTTCCCAGAAGAGAGATATGCTGTCAGTATACACATGGGCTCTTTTTTGCTCTCAAAAGATTTTGGTTGAACTTGGAAATGTTAAGGATTTGAGCAGAAAAATTTTGTCCCTGATCATTGGCAAAGGTGTTGCAGGAGGAGTTTTGACTGAGTCTAATGCTTCAGAGTACCATGTTGCCTCATGGAAATAGTTGCATTCATGGGTTACCTGTATTTGTGAGCTTTCTGAAATAGTAGCATAAGTTGGACTTCTGCTGCTGTTAGATTTCTTGATGGAAATCTCATCAAGATCCTGGATAAGTTTATGGAACTGGGTGGAGCACAATATGTGAAATTCTAAAGTTCTTCAATTTTGGTCACATTAATCTCTTCAGACAATGTAAGAAAAACAAAATGTGTAGTATTTAACCTTGTAGGCCTTTTAAAAAACTGGTAAGTTTTCTTGACCAAAACAATCCCATCTTTGGTTTAAGAATGCATATTGGAGACCTCACCAGGAGAGGTCATCTGTTGGCTGGAGCAGAGTTAATCCAGGCCGAATTCCAGACAGCACCAAAGTCTGGCTGCTTGGAAGAGGAATCATTCTGAACTACCTGAGACATGATTTCTTTTTTCTGCTGAAGGCATATCATTCCTATTTAACGAAGTATATGAAACCTCAGAGTCTGGAGGAGCAGGTAGAATAGGAATCTAAAAGTACTTTTTCACCTTTCATCTCTTAGGAAACTTAACTCCTTTGGGATGATGCTATGACCCTAGTAATCTATGGGTTTTGTTAATGCGGGCAGAATTACTGTCTTCATATTCAGATATGGCAAAGTATAATGCATAGGCCCCGACTGGTACAGAATGTATTTGCTTACCTATTCCTCTGTCTAAGCTGTAGTAAGGGCTTCTTACCTTTTATGAATATATGGAATCCCTTCATTTCTTAACATAGATTTTTAGGTCACTTTTATACTTTGCAGACATGCTGTTGTTTTACTGCTGTCTTCTGAGGCCTGACTCCAGCAGGTGGGAAAAAATGTATTTTATGGGGTTGGGGACGGATGTAATTCTTGTTTGAATGATGTAGGCATGCCTGTCTTCTGATATATTCTAGTTAGGGTCCTGGCCGAAGTTGGACTGTGTTCGGAGATTTCCTCCATTTCAGAAACAGTGGGTAATGGTCAAATCTTGGGCTGCTGCTTCCCTTCATGTACCAGTTCTGTATGTCAGCACTTTCTACCAGTAGATCATTGTGGCACATAGCAGTTTAGAGAAATTCATTTCTTTCCGCAATCTGTTCAAAAGAGCATAATATTTACTTGTTTTCATCGCTCTAGAAATCTAGTTGCCTCTTGATGGAGGCCATCTGTTTAGATTTCTGAGAACTTTTGTGTGCATCTGTGCTGCTTTCTTCAATTGTTACTGTATTAAAAAAATATATTTTTTGCTAAACACTTTTATTTTTGCAATGCCTTAAGGCAACAGTTAGATTGACTGCCACCATGCCAATCTTTCTTCCTTTTACTTTTGTTCTCAGATATACCATTTCCACCACTTAGCAGGAGTTTAGTTGGGGAGTTAGTTTGAAACTGATATTCCAAAGATGTGTTGCACCTCCTATTTTGTATCTGTGGTAACTTAGTCTATTGGAATTTGAGCTCTGGGTAATTATGCTTTGTCTTTAGGGCTAGGAACTTTTGCTTTCTAATATTTCTAATTGCTGGTAATAGTATGGTGAAGCACAAGGTTTCCTAGATTATTTCAGATTGGACAGAGGAATTTGTGTAAGTCATAACGTCAGGGTGCATGAAGCCTTTGAGAGGAATGGTGGCTGAAATATATTTGTCATTAAAAGATTCTCTTCCCTCTTGGGTCATCAGGTTTTCCTTCATTTCACTCTTTGGATTTTTCCGTCTTGCTGATGCTTTAGATTCTTTGGCAACACAAGAAATGTCTTGGCTTTGGGGGAATTTGTTATTCTTTGATTTTTCTTTCAATTTTTTCCCTTGGCATTCATGGGCTTCCCTTGAGGAAGGAGTAAACAGAATGGGTAACATCCATACAGCTAATTGATGATAAAATGGTAATTCTTTTTTTTTCCCAGCCTCTTAGAAATAGTAGAGCTTTCCTTTTGACAACATGGTGAATTTGCAATAAGAGAGCTATTCATAGTGTAGTAGACACACAAAGCTGTGGAGAATTACAGTGCTTTAAAATACCAGAGAAGAAGTTTTAATTTCTCTTGGGCTTTTAAATTGCCTGCTTCGTTTGGGCCGGGTACCATGCAAGACGTGTATAAAATACCATAGTGGAGCAAGTAGAGTGACTGAATAGAGTTCTGTAGAGGGTCACAAACTAATTGCTCTTTCTTCGACATGTGCCAATTTCTTTTAGAGAAGAAGAGTGCTTAAACTTGACATACATCAAACTTGTGCTGTCAGTAAGATGGACGGATCAGTCTGTCTTCTGGACTTGGCAGTGTGCAATGCAATTCCCCATAGGTTTCATTTAGCCTGGTCGGCCTTGTTAGAGTGGCCATGCTTTCTTCCTCGTATTAGGAGGGAACCTTGGGAAACCTGGCCCTAATTCACAACAGCAGCAAGATCAATAACTCTCAGTGTTTGGTCAAGGGCAGATGAATTTGTCATGGGGTGGCTGCTTTTTGCTTTGATTTTTAGCTTGATTTAGTAATTTCATTTGAAGTCGAATGTCGCTGCCTCGAAGGGCTGCCTATGAGTACTGAAGCTCAGAGCTGGTGCAGGCTCATCACAGGGACTGGCTGTTGTCCTGTGTGTGTTTATTTTCTGTAAGAAATCTTCTGAAACAATTTCTGCTGGTTCTAAACAGAGACAAGAGGTGAAACATATCTGCATTTCACTGGTGCACTTTAATTAGACTATACAGATGTTTTCATTGCAGATCTTACAAATTCAGTTTATAAAATAGTGCTTTTCTTCCCCCCAATCCAGAAATGGGAGCTGCTGACCTAGTGGTGAATACTGACTATCTTCAGAAGAAGGGGTAGGAAGCTTTTTAGAGATGATCTATGTAAGCAGCTGCCAGAAGGCTACTCTGGACTAGGTTCAGGAACTTTGAGCCTTGGAAAAATTGTGAAGATGACTGTTTCCTATACCAAAATACAGGGTTGCTTAAATGTGTCAACCTTTGTCAATGTGAATCACTGATTTTTATTCAGCAATGGAATAATGATTTGGTCTTTTTCATGCTTTAAAAAGATAAACAGCTACGAAGTCTTAAGAAAACTAGCTTTAAATTCAGTGCTTTCTGATGTATTCCACTCTGAAATATTTGAGCTAGGTGCAAGTCCATAAACATGGTTGCTTCCATTTTTATGATGTGTAAGTACATAAGTCATTTTATAATTCAATTAATTGTCTACAACGAATGAGAAGTGCTGATTCACTATGTCTTTGCTAGTCCTGCTGAATTGTGGAGGAAGCTTTCCTTTGCATCCGCCCTTGTGGTGGGTGTGGGTGCGTGTGGTTTGTGGGTTTTTTTTTTGGGGGTGGGGGTTGTTTGTTTTGTTTTGTTTTTAGCACGCTCCTCCTCAAACATTCTGTCAGGCCATCCAAATCTACATGCCTATTGGTGAAGCTGGAAGAGTGTGCTAGTTATCTCCAGCTGTGGAGATTTCCTGGAAGAGTTTTAAGTTTCACTACGAGAGGCACTAACAATTTACAGCTTGTGTGTCTTTGAAAAAGCCACAAAACTAGTGGCTCAGCTCGACTGGATTCCCCCATCTCCTTTCCCTGAAAGCAGTCAGCCTCTCTACAGCTGAGATCAAAATTTGTTTGAGTAATTATGAATTTGCATATGTGGATTTACAAATCATGAGTCCTGATGTAATCTGTTTCTGAAATGTGCTAGTGTAATTAGGTGTTACTCTAGTGCTCTTCCTCTTGTATGAGATAAGAGGAAGAGTTTCTAGCAAACAAGTATGGATAAGCATTTAAATTATACTACAAGGTAGACAGGTATTGCCATTCACACTGGCTCTGAACACCCTTGTGGGAGACCAAGATAGAAACGGTAGGCTTTTACTGTGTAGAGTAATTGATTTGTTGCTTTTCATCTGAATAGCCATGGTTCTTGCAGAGGTATCGGGTCACAGGGCAAGAGGTATCATCGTAGGATCTATAGCAAGTTTTCTCCCAGTGACCTTCAACCTCACTATGTCAAGTTACCACTCCATTCATTTTTAAAGCTATTGTATTGGAGCAGAGCCTTTAGAGTATAATCTCTGATTAATTATATGTCAGTTACAGCTCAGGAAAAAGTTTCGCGAAACACAATTCCAATCACTGTCTCCTCAGTGCTAAGAAATGAGAGCAGAATTAAACAAATTTTTCCAACTTTAACTTTTGAAATAATAAATTCTTGGAGCAGCATTTTTTTTTTCTGCAGTCAGCAATGTGTATGACTAATACACCATCACAGCTTATGTAAAAAATCTAAGGAAAAGCAAGTAGTTGTGTTGGGCTGAGCATGCATCCGTGATCTTATTTTCTTTTGTACTTTAAGTCTATCTGGATAGAAACCATGAAAGCTTGTGCTTTGTGTAGCTCCAGACTTCCTGTTGATAGCATTTTTTTTCCTTGTGAATACAGTGAATATCTTCTACTTTTCATAATATCACTGAAGCATATCTCCCTCTGGAATAAATATGGCTGGGTGAAAAGCACTTGGAAAAAAAGTGGAGACACAGCTGGAGTTTTCAGTGTAATTTTGGCTGAAGATACTAAAGCAAGTACCTGCTTATGAAAAATGTCCAGGGATTTTTAATGTGTGGGCAGAACAGCTGAAGCTGAAGCATGGCATCGGATGAAAACCCGATAACTAATGGCTAACACTGGTGGGACTGTCAGTGGTACCGCTTTGCTGGTAGATGTAAATTCCTATAGGAGACAAGGTTTCAGTTGAGCTAATGCTACCCTGACCAGAGGATATCAAGAGCATCAGATGCTCAGTGTGCATTCTGTCATCCTTCCCCAAAATAAAATCTCAATTCTGAGGGGCTCTTGAGATCTTGACACTATGGAACAATCATTTGTTAAAGTCATGTTTAATGAAAGGGAGATAAACACATGAAGCTGCAGTGTGACAAATGAAAGCATTTGTACCATTGTGATGAAATTAGGCAAACAGAACAGGCTTGACAGCTCTGGGTTTCCCCTGTCAAACTGCATTTGTAATTCTAGCCTTGCATTCATGTGTGGCTGTGAATGGCACTGTTTTTTCCTCCTGGTATGGTGGGCCTGGGCCCCTGAATGGCTGCTTTAATTCACAGGGAATTAGCTTTGGAGAGTATATTTTACAGGCACACAGAAAAGGATCGCAGTTAATTCTCAGTTCTCCTTCATTGGCATGAATATCCTTAATTGTGGATTTATGTTTACTTCTATGATATGTAAACCTTTTGGTTTGTTAACATTTATTATAGTGCAGTATTGATTTCAGGGACATACAAAACTCATTTCCGCAGATCCGCTTGGTGAGTTTGTATGCTGTGTTGTGCCATCGCAGCAGTCTTTTTAAAATAATTGGCAGTATCTATACCTTCTACAAACTAAGGTGTAAGCACTCGGCTTCTCTTGTACTGTCTGTCTAGGTAGATGTAGAACCCAGTCCTCACCATCTATTAAGAGCTTAGGCTGGGGGAGAGAAGATGATGTTCTGGGAAACTTGTAGGAAACATCAGGTGACTGTGCTGTTTTTGATGTCCTCTTACTGTTTTGAGTGTAGTAACCTTGCTTTTGTTGTTTTCAGGTAATTAGGATTATAAGTTTCTATGATCATATTAGCTGCTGCATCAGACTGTGTAAGTAGCAGTCTGTTCTGGTTTCAGATGAGAAATTCTCTAGAAATTTGCTACATCCTAATTTAAACATCATGTTCCAGCGACTAGTCTAGACGCTGCAAGAAAAACAAGATTGAAATTTTAAAAAGATTCTTTGTTTGCAGGAGGGCGGTGGTGGTAATGGATTCTTTCTACTTGAGAGCTAGTAGACTATACCAGGTTTGTCTGGAGGGGAACATGTGTCTAGGAACAGATGAATGTGAATCATCTAGCTTAGCTTTTTTTTACAGTTACTACCCAAAGTTAATTGGCCACTAGTGAATTGGAGTTTAATGTCGGACTAGATTTTCTAGCCAGTCAGGGGCACGTCTTTCATTGCAGGTGCAGAATGGCACGTGTTCCAGTCAGTCTGGGGAACTTGTTTTTGGATTGGCGAAACGTGTGCTGCCTTGATTCATCAGCTGGAGAACCGAGGGACCTAGAACCAATATACATGTACTGTTCTGTGGCTGTTACATAACTTACTGCATGAGAAACAAATTCAAGCTATGCAAGTTTTTAGGGAGGAACAAGTTACTGTAGTTCCATTTGCTATAGTTGTTATTCTCTAAATTAACCAGCCAATAATCATGGAGGTAACCCAAAGAATTTCTCCTTCCCCTGTGATCCTATAGTTTAGCCTGGGTGAAATTAAGTCACCGCTTGTTCTGGCAGTTGTACTTTGGAAATGTTTTTGAAAAATGGGAGAGTATATTGAATACTAAGTATGGCTTGTGAATACTTTTACATAATTTAGAAAGGTAAGTACAGTTTTGTCCTTCTTTCTTGTAACTTTTCTTCCCTCCTTACCTTGCTGGAGAGAGACTGCAGGAAGTTCCCACTCTTGCATGAAAAGAGCAAATGTTGTGCTGTTTGGGGGGTGAGCTAAGAGTAACGCTCATATAACATCATGTAGGCCAGAAAGGCATGTTTGCAGAAAGTATTCTTGATAGTGAGCCAGGAAGTGCTTGCCGTTGAGCTCCTAGGCAGGAGTCCTGTAGCCTTGGATTTCTAGTCTGTTACCAATGTTGTTGTGTTTTTTTTGATGTTCTCTTTTTCTCTCCCCTAGCCTTAACAAGAAAAGGGAATGGCTGTTCATAAGTTTAGTGCAGAAGTTGAGAAGGTAATAGCACATGTTTGAAACATTGCTCCTGTCTGAGCTAGTTTGCATTAGAGAGGTGCGTGGGATAAAATTTAAACAGCCTTTCTGAAGGCTGAGCGTCAAAGGCCAACAGCTGCTGCATAAGAGGAGTCCAGGTCATGTGGTTTGGGTTGCAGTTGCCTGTCCTGGGGACAAATGATGTTGAAATAACTTGTCATAAACAATTTTTTCTCATTCATTTAATCTGATTCGGAACGCATAGCCAATCCTGATAAGAGTCATTCAGGAGTGAAGAGTTTAACTGCTGGGGAAAGCAGCTTATGTGAGCGTTTTAGATCAGGAATGTGCCAACAGAGTATCAACAATAAGAAACCTCTTGCAAGGGGGACCTGCTCTTGTACCCCAGGAGTGAGGGGACCCAGAGGTCTGATGCAGCCTGCTTGCTGAGGTGCCAGAATGGCTGGATGGGACTGTTGAAATGTGAATTGGGTGCTTAAACATGAATTAGTTATTTCAATACCTTTATAGATGTGTCTGTCTGAGTGTGAATTGTCCATAGGATGTGTGAAAGAAAGTACTGTGGTCTCTGAGGATTTCCATGCTCGTATTAAAATTGCTAGCCTGAAAAGTTAGCTTTATGATATGGTACTGATTTAAGAGAGTTTTTCCCTACTTTTCAGTCCCCATGCACTGTTTTGGGCTAGCTGTGCAGTGTTGGTGCTGGTCTCTGCTTTCCTGAAATTTCATTGAAGGGACCCGTGGACCATTCTTCTCAGAATGGAAAGTGCTGTCCAGCTGGGCTCTAAAGCATCCCAGGCTCTTCATGTAGACCAAATTCTGTTTTAATGTAATTTTCCCAAGCTCTGAGCAATTTGAAAAGGAAGGCTGCTTGTAGGAATTCTTAGTGAAGTTTTGATCTCCTTTTTGATACTTGTTCGGTTTTTCCTCTTATAATGTGTTAGGCTGAGGTCATGCTTGCGGTCTTTTTGTAGTGTGGTTGAAAGCAGTTACCTAAACAGAGAAACTTCACATGTTTTCAAGTTAAAACAGTGAGAAATGTCTCTTGCTGGGAAATATAGTTGGAGAAACATCCCTATCAGCATTTCGCAAGTCTCTCACTGGTTATGGTTTCCTCACTTGCGATGCCTGAATGCCTGAACCGAGCAGAGCAAGAATTAAAGGGATGAGAAATCAGAATTTTTTCTTTTTGAGTCCAAGTTTCATTTTCCAAATGTTTGTTATTTATCTTATATATATACCCTTTATTTTGGGAAAGGAACTGTTAAAGTTATAATTGATTTTACTGTCCTTTCTGAGGTTCTTAGGTATTTAGGACAAGAATATCATTGCTTTTTCAGTTAGAGGGCCAAGAAAGATCAAGAGTTTATGTAATCTAATGGCTTGTCTTTATGTGCCTGTTAGTGCCTCTTCTGTGAAGTTTTAGCTTGTTAGGCAGAACAGCTTTTAAATGTTGTGGTCCTACTTTCACAAGAAAGCTAGCTTCAAACAAAGTCATGCGAAACGAGCATTATCCAGTGCCTACTGTTCTGCGCTGTAGACTAACCTTGAACTCAGTAGCAAAAGCTAAACAGGAATGTGCTTTGCAGTTGCAGCAATTGGTCTGAAGGTGCTGGTAGGTTGGTTCTGGATGTTCAGCCCCGTGGAGTATAATGCTGTGAAAACCTTTCAGTGAGAGCTTCTGAAGTAACCTTGCAGAGCTCAACAAGGTTAAGGTAAGAGTGTGTGGCTGATCTTCTTTGCCTTACTAAAATGTTTACAAAATTTTTATTTAGTTTCAAGACTTCCAAGTAGCTTTAGCACTGCTTTCAGATGCTGATAAGACCTTCCAGGCAATGAGAAAAATATGCTTCAAAACAATATATAGCAAGAATAATGCAATATGAGGTTTTTTCCTTCTTGGAAGTCTTACTATTGAAGCAAGCACTGTTACTGAGATAGAGCTCTGTTTTCAAGAGAACTTTTAAAGTCAGATGATGATAAAAGAGATGAGCTGGTGACCCCCTTAAGTCCTTAATGTCTGCAAAGGCTGCTGGTAAGAAGAGCTCATTCGGGTGTTCAGGTGAAAGCTCCTCAGATGCAAACAATTAGCAGTGCTTTTGATATTGGATTATGGTGTGCTATGTATCCTATGCTAGCAAATATGGCTTCATCATCTCATTCCACCTGTGCAGTTATGTGCATATTTAGTAGGGTTACTGTGAGATGAGCTGTTGTGTATTCAGTATGATATCTGGCATGTCTTCCTTTTGCCTTGATGCAGTTGTATTATGCTTTGCAGCTTAACAGAAATATTATGGAGATGTTTGTGACTTAGTCAAAGAAACATCAGCATCTTACGTAAGTCCTCTTGACTGGTAGGGTGCACATGTTTATTATTCTTGGTTTGGCTTTTATGTTAGCTTGTAAGTTTTCTTGAGTAACACTGTTTTGTCTCAACACTAATGAAATGGAGCAGCAGGATAGATCCTGGTGATGTGGTACATGTTCTCTTAGGGTTTACCATAGAAAGTGTTTGTAAAACAAAAATCACAGAAATAGTTGAATGACTGACTTCTGGTTTGAAAGGAAGCTGATTAGCTCTGAGCTTACTCTGTGTGGAGTACCCAGTGCTGGAACTATTAATCCTGAAGTCCAATTTTGTTGCTGTTCACGGTGCAGCTTTTCCAGCCTAGGGCTCTTTGGGTTGAAGGAGGCTGCAGGAATTGACAGAATTATGATGAATTGATTAGGTGGTGACTGCTCTATAGACATGATCAGCTTTGGGGCGAGTTTGATTGTTGATCTGTAATAGTTTTATTATATTTAATGTTGTCCAAATGCTTGTAACCACAGATAAGTGCTCTAAAAAGCGCACTTAAATAAACATTGATGAAAGCACGTCTTATGATCCTCTGCATTTCCATGAGCTATCGAGAGGTGACACAATTGTAATGTAACACCAGAATATTATCTGACAAGTCGGGGGAGTTGTTCTTAAGCCAAAAACATTGAATCATCACGTTCCTTTTAACCTCTCACAAGTTAACTGTGTTGGCCTGATTTGAACTAGTAGCTGGAAGGTAAGAGGCTGTGTGTGCTTTAATGATTCCCACAGTTGGCTCCTTTTTTTAATTATAGTTTTGCTTCAGTTGACAACAACATTTTTGCACTTTGATACTGGTCTCTGTGAACTTGAGCATTTTAAAAAAATGCATTATTCTTCCTCTGTGTCTTCCCCATAAGTTGTCACAGATATGTTAGCATGCTTTCTGATAGGCTTTTTACTTTGATGCATATAGCCTTTCAATAGGAACTATGATCAAATGGCATTTTGCTTACTTATCTTAGAGTCAGGAGTTTGGGGATAGTTTTACTGTTTTAAGAAAAGTAATTGAGTTTTGTGGCAAATAGGAAAACAGCAGCTTGTGTAAAGATTCAGATATCACAGGCCTTTTCTCCCCCACCCCAAAGAAGTTCATATTACAGATAAATGAAATATTAGATCATCAAGAATGTAAATGTTGGTGTTTCTGTGACACTATTAGCCATTAGGCTTGTTAACTTTTATTGGGAATAAAATGTAGGTGTTGCAAAGTTGAGAAAAGTGTCTGTGTTTGAATACGAAGGCGAGATCTGTATTGCTGAGACTCTGATCTCAGTATTATCCAAGTTACTTTTAATACACTCTTCTGTGCCTGTCTACTTGTTGTCTTGTCATTGCCTTCACCTGCTTCTTAATGCTTTTTCTCCTAGAGTCTCCTCCTTGGGATTTCTCCTATCTTGATTCCTTGTGTTGTCATTTTCTTTGTCATTTCCTAAGTTCTGGCTGTTCTTTTCCATGTTTCATTCCTGAAGCTTCCTAGGCATGGATGGTCTTGACAAGTTTAGAAAGTTTATTGCTTCTCCTTTTTTCCAGCATGAGAGCTCTGCCTTCTCTTATAGCAGCTTTAGAAAGAATGCTTGATGTCCAAAGCAGCAAACAGACAAAGGTGCCCTTTTTTCTTCTTCGGTTTGTTTGTTTGTTTATTTACACGCACGTGCGTGCGTGCACACACACACCCCTGACCTTCCCACCAATTTTCTGAAACAGCTTTTGCAAAGCCTCTTTCGCCAGAGGTTAGGCTTGCTTTAAGTTCTTAAAGGGAAAATGAAATGAAACCTAATGAATGGAAGTCTAATGTAATGAGTCTAATAATGCTTTTTTTCTTTCTTTCTTTTTTCTTTCTTTTCCCCAGAGCTTTCTGAAATTGAACCCAATGTCTTTCTTCGGCCTTTCCTGGAAGTAATCCGTTCTGAAGACACTACAGGCCCCATCACTGGATTGGCCCTCACTTCTGTGAATAAGTTTCTCTCGTATGCACTAATAGGTATGTTATGTAACTTCCCGGGATTTACCAAAATGCCAGCCAAATGCACCTCCTTGAGCAATGTCTTTGGTCAGGATGGAGGCTTGCAGTCTAACTGAGGAGTTTGGGGAAATAAGAAAAGCGTCAGTAATATTGGGGAAATAGGCATCTACAGTTTCTTAGTATCATTCCTGCCGGTCTTTCACAGCACTGCTACAACAGTAGTGGGAAATGGAGCCAAAGCTGCTAGTCTTCCCTGACTGCTACATGTGCTTAGGGCCTGTTGTTGAATTGTGGTGTTCATCAAATATTTTCTAATGCAATCTGAGTAAAAGGGCCAGTGAGGGCAAAATACCAGCTGGAATTACAATGTTGTAATATACATACATAGTAAAATTTGTTTAGTTTCATGGACTAACGTTTCTGTTCTAGAGTGAGGGCATTTTTTGCATGGTCCAGGACCCTGTGCACTAGTGCGCTAGCGCTCTTGACATCTCACAGTTGCCATAACAGTTTGCAGTTGCCCGTTTTTATCTATGCATATAGCTAATACTTTAAGGGAAAAGTGAGGACAGTCCAATTTAAATACAGGACTCTTCAAATCCACCATATATGGGAGCTCAGGTTTCAGCAGAAATACTAACTTCCAGTGATCCCCTGTGCTGTCACTGTGTATGACCAGTGTGTGGCCTTGGGCAGAGCTGGGTCAAACCTGCATTATTCCAGGGTGTTCAGAAGTCACCACCTGTAGTGAGGAAGTGGAGAGACTGGAAATATCATCTGAATGGAGAACAGATAAAAGTTGGAAGAGTCTTTCCAGCACTGACTTGCATGTGTGATGGTATACTGAGGAGAATGAGGAAGCCCCTGAGTCTCATGCTGCAGTTGGAAGCTGCTGCTAAATGGCAGCTCCTTTTTAAATAAAGCTAACCAGAGTATGTTGTGCCTTCAGTTTCCTGTAATTTTCACTGCAGCTTCACAAGAAATAAAGCCCCTGAGTAACAAGAGCAAATACGAGTAAATATGAGTTTCCTCCTCACTTAGGAGAAGCTTTCAACACTTTGGAAGTTTTTCTGGAAAAAAGCTTTTGCGCAGATATTTTGTAATGTGCCTGCACTGAACTAACACATTGCATGACTTAGTTGCTTATGTGCAGATTAGCTGTAGAACACGTGCAGATGTATTGGACTTTTGAAAGCTCAGTAGTAGCAGCCTCAGGCAAATGGCCATAGTCCTCTCTTTTTGCTCAGATAAAACTTCTAAGTGCAAAAAGGGGATGTGTGTTAGGGAAGCAGGAACACATGATAGCACTTTATTTTTGGGATACAGGTTAATGCTGAAATATAGTCAAGTTTCAGTGTGTCAGCTGAACTATTGCAGTTTCTCTGTGCGTATTCTTTGTCTCGATATGAGGTAAAATACATTCACTTAATTTTTCTGTTGATTTTTTCAAATGTGTGTATTTTCCTTTATGTTTGTGAAAGTCTAATAATGCACATGTGGTAGTTATACCATGGCTCAGCTGGCATGCAGTAACACATTGGCTTGCTTTTTGTCTGCCTTCACATTGTGGCATCCTGTTATTAGTGGTACTTGATTTTTCTGTGTAAATCCTGTTAGTCCTTTCTGATCATATCTGTGTGAATTACAAACTTGTTATATATGCTCACTTGGAAGAAATTCTTTTACCTCTTCTCTCTCCCCTGCTCCAGCTCAGTTCTCTTAGTGCTTTTCCTTCCTTACACTGCAAAGTGGACACAGTTGAATTTCTGGTACTGTTCTTTTAAAGATTTTGTTCTTTGGAGTAAGCACGATGGAAGTTAGAGGAAGAAAGAGTTTGAAGGTGTGTGTGTAGATGCAGATCACAGTGATGCGGGCAAGCCCCAAAATTAAAATGAGCAAAAACAGAGACTTGCAGGAAAGAATTTTTGAGAGTTTGATGGTAACTTTGTGTGTCAAAGCATCAGTTAGTGGGCAGTGTTGGGTATAAATAAGTGGCAAAAATATCTAAAATGATGAGATATTAATGCCATTTTATACGAAAATAAAAAATTCTGAGTAAATAAGCCTTTAATATGTTTCTCTGAAGCAATAAGCACTAATGCAAAATATGTCCATTACATATCGGAGTGAGAACATGGACTCTTCTTTTGGGCTTTTATGGTCTGAATCGTATCAGAATGTGAAACTCATGTCGCATCTCCAGGCGTATATCTGCATAGGCAACTGGCTGCAAATACTTAATTTGAGACAGAGAAACAGCAAAAAGTGGTTAAGAATTTGTAGACTTTTTTTAGCTACCTGTTCTTCAGAATATTAATTAGATCACCCCAGGAAGAGTGCAACCCTGTAACTGTGCATGGATGTGTGTCTTCATGCTCCAGTAGAAGTACCCAGAAGTACCCTCTGCCTGGCATTTGTCGAGGAGCAGAACCTGTAATCAAAGACCTCAGTTCCTGTTTTAGGTGACATTCACAGGGGCCTTGTCTTTTCTGCTGCTCTAGATATTGGCGAGGCTGGGATTAACGGTGCTGACTGAACATCTGGCTAGGGTTGTGTTGTTAAATTAAAGCTTTCTGGTGTTATATTTCTCTCTGTAATATGAGACTAAAGATGGTTTAAAGACTATCTGTCCAGAGATAGGAAAAGCTTAAAACTGTCCTTATCGTGCAAGCCTTTTTCAAACTGTGCAGAGCAAGGAAGGAATGGCTCCAGCATAACCACAGTGAGGAAAATACAATGTGGCTGATGTTTGTGGTGCCTTTTGGTGCTGCCTAACCGACACGTGCAACCAGAACTCGTCTCAAAAGTGTCATTAGCTGTGTCTGTTTTGTGAGAAGACGACTTCAGTACACTGAACAATCTCAAACAAGTGGACAGTGAAAGGGCCAATCTCCTCTGATAGGCATCTTTGTTTAAAACTGTCCTTTTTTTCCTGTTTTCAAAGCATTTTATTATGGCTAATCTTCATGCTCTCACGTTGTTTGGGGTTTTTTCTTACTCTCTCACATGTCATCAGGTAGTTGTCTGTTTGCTTTTCTGGTCAGTATTGCTGAGGAGTATGTGTTTTTAAACTAGTTAGAAAAGAAAAATTCTTGAGTAACCTTTATACTTTTGATCTCTCTTAATCTGAATTGCAAATATCTGTTCTAAGTTGGCTGTATTCTGCAGCTGACTACTGGTATAGCATGCAGTCAGCAGTTCAGTTGGATAAAATGGCTTAATATCCATCGTACATACAGTTTGATGGGAATAGTTAGCTTTGCAGAGGTTTTCCTCTGCTCTGAAATAAGCACTGTTGTTTCAAAAGGGGTATTTGAAAAATGCCATAATAATTTTTAAAGCACAAGAAGACTTTGTGTTAATTTTAAATTCATTGATTTTTTTTTTTTTATTCATTGGATTAGTTATTTCCCTATTCATTAGTTATGCACTACAGCTAGATGTCAGTCTTCTTGATGAGCTCAAACCTGAGCTGTAGGAAGACCAGTGGTTGAATTTCAAAATTGTTTGTTATATTTTCCTCAGAAAAAAATGTGTGTTTACTGTGATTATTATCACAGTGTGTCCATAGGAGTTTTCTGGATTTCTGTTTCTGAAGTTAGCTTTCTCTGACACACCTGGAAGCTGTGTATCTGTAGGTGGGTAGCTGTTGCTCAGCTTCCAGCCAGATGACTTGCCATTCGGAGAGTTAAAAGCGTGTTCTCCCCTCTGCCTTCTCTGTCTCCTTGGTGATTTATTTCAGTTCCTTTAAAGGTCTTACTGAGCAGGCTTCTGGCTTTTCTGGATTTCTCGGAAGGTTAAGAGCCTGGATTTTCTGCTTTCCGCTTTTTGCTTTGCCTGCCTGTTGTGGGAGTGCACCCCATATGAAACATGTAAATCTAGATGGAGGTCTCCAAATCTTTGCATCACAGGTGGCAGTCTTCAAGTCTGAATTTTACTTCACAAAAACTTCCTTTTATTAGTAATTCTGAGCAGGCATTGACACATCTCTCCGTACTGTTTTCTCACCAGGGAACAAAGAAGTATGCTGATCTTCTCTCTATCTTGTTTCTGCAAAGTAGAAATATCCGTGCTTTTAATTGAACTCAAGAGGCTTTATAAATTGAGCTGAATTTGTGGAGCTGTTCCAGGGACCCAGGACTGAAGTAGCCAGGCGTGATGTGTGTTGGGAGAGAGGTGTGCTTATTAGCGTTGAAAGTAGAGGATGGAACAGTGAAACAGCAGTCACAGATCTGTTAAAGAGGCATTCACACAACTTGCTTGCATTTCCTTTTCGCATGGACTACTTATCCATAACCACTGCTAAATATGTCCCCAATCCCAGAGCAGGTCAGACCTGCTGGAAGAGGTGGCAGTGAAATGAACCTGCATGTTCTGCGTTTTGAGGCCTTTTCCACAGCAAGTGGGGTTTTTTTTGTTTGTTTGTTTTTCCTCTTGATGCCCTTTTAGTGTCTTTCTGCTATAGTATTGAGGTTGGTTAACAGTGATGTTAATGTAGCTGCTGGCATTGTAACCACACTAGTCTGTCTGATTTGATTGAGGCAGTTTAGGATAATCTCACATCACCACTTTTGCTTTGTTTAAGCTAATGTGCTTGACTGTGAATCAGGGTGCATGGAGCACCAATGTATGTCTTTTAATTTTATTGCCTCTAGCATAGGAGAATGGTAGCTTCTAACTGGAATATAAGCGCTTATAGATGGTACGAAGAGACGTGCCTTTGTCAGCGAGGCCTCTTGGCTGATGCTTCCCAGTGTCACTGTTTGGAGTCCTGTTGAGTAGTGCCAATGAAGCAGGTAAAAGTGATGGGTCAGTCTTTGAATGGACTCCCTAATGACTCAGTGAGGCTTGACTAGCAACTCAGGAGAGGAATTCACTCTGAACTGTGCAAGATTTATGTGAGAGAGAGAGAAAGACTTGTCAAAAGTAGGCAAGGTCTGCTCCCAGTAGAACAGACCTTCTCACACGTGAGAGAAGGGAAAGGAGAGGTGCTATTCCTGTGCAAGCTGATGGGATTTTCATGTGCACTGATGCCATTTGAGTTTTGTTCAACTATGAAAAGTTTCTTACCCTGCAGCTCTTCAGAATCCACCCAGTATGGTGGATGCTGCTCTCCTTGGAACACGGACCACAGTAAGGGCAGTTTTCTTTAATGCCTAGGATTTAGCTCTTAGGTGTGAACACAACTGGAGTCAAAGAGGGAGTCTGCAAAGGCTTCTCTGCAGAGCATGCAAAGCCTTGCTGGGTTCCTCCAACAGCTTTATTCTTGCTGGAGTTCAAGATGCCCTGTCACCAACTAATGAGGTATTAGCTGGTGTTTAGATTGTCTCCTTTCTTTCCTAATGACTGTTTAGGTAGGAAGGTAACAAGATTCTTGCCCAGTGCAGTGTTGTTTAAGTGAGAATGAAATCAAAGCCGGAGGCAGCTTTTCTGAAGCCACTGTAATGTAGCACAAGATACGGTTACTAGCAACAATCTTGTCCCAAACACTCTCTCAAATGCACCATTGTTTGTAGCTACAAAAGACTGAAATGGAGAGAGGAGCCTTGATGAATGATTGAAGTGGGAGGCCTGCAAGTCTGATACCTAAACCAGGATAGTGTCCATCTACTGCTTTCTCTGGGGAAAACTACCGGTCCATTCCTTAACCAGATCCTATTCCTTGGGAGGGATGTAGAATGAGAGGCAATTTCCTTCTCAATCTAGTGGAAACTGACAGTTTGTCTGTGTGGGAGTAAGTTTAGGGTTCTGTATGCTTAAACTCTGCTTTCTCTCTACCACAGGGAAAAATTGAATGTATTTAACAGCTGGCTGTGCTATACTGCAAGGGAGAAGACATAGTCTTACAAATTAACATCTAAAAAAGTGTAGAGCCAGTAACAAACTGAATTGTAATTCTTTTCTCTTGCTGTGGTTTGTTAAGTCGCATCTTTCTGAAAGTGTAAACAGTTTTTTGATAAAGTCTTGCTGATAGCTCCCAGTACTAAAAAGTCTTTGTTAGTGGGAGGTGAGTTTCTCTCTTGTACAGTCTACTTAGCCTGAATCACACAAATTAAGGTAGCAGATGGAAGCAAAGTATCTCTGTGTGCATGTCTCCCCATAGAGGTGACAAGCTGTAGGTGGCCCTTCCCTGTCATGTATTTTTATTCTGTTACTCAGATCCCAGCCATGAGGGCACAGCTGAGGGAATGGAGAATATGGCAGATGCTGTCACTCATGCCCGATTTGTGGGCACAGATCATGCAAGCGATGAAGTTGTCCTGATGAAAATCCTACAGGTAAGTGGAGAAAAATGGTAATTACCATAATGGCTGCTGCCCATTGTGGACCATATCCTGTTACATGGAGCTGAGGAGGAGGGAGCAGTGTTTTGACTCTGCAGGAGCTTAGTGACAGGCTTTATTTTTAAACAGATGGCTCATATACCTGTGGTAAAAGCTTTTCCAAATGAAAATAATTAAAAGCTTAAATGAAATGATTTTAAATCAAGGGCTTGATATGTGGTATAATCCCACCTTGTGCATGGTCTCTGCTGGAGATGGGGAAGGTAAGCATATGGAGCTCTCCAACTTATTTTGAGAATTCTTTGTAGAGACAAACCTATGAGCTATACAGTTCTCATTTACTTTTGGGCAGAGTGCTAGTTACTGAATTTAAGTGTTGGATGACATGTAGCATATCAGGTCTCTTTTAGGAGTAGGTTGGGAGATCATTCTTGACTTTTAGTCTTTCTGTTCTTGAGCACAGTGTTAAGATTGAAATGACTTCTGGGAAACTCTTATGCTTTCTGCTCGAGGCAGTAATTCCAAGGAGGCCTCCTTGAGGGGAGCCAGCCTTCTCTTGGACACGCATGCGAATGGCATTAGTACTATGTGACATACATGCACTGTTCTTTACAGGTTTTGAGAACGTTGCTGCTTACTCCAGTGGGAGCCCACCTCACCAATGAATGTGTGTGTGAGATAATGCAGTCCTGTTTCCGCATATGCTTTGAAATGAGACTCAGCGGTAGGTTTGCTCCTGTTTCTGCAATGGTTACTCCTAAGAAATGGTCTGGTGTCTTCAGCATTAGTTGACTGGTTCCATTATAGAAAATGCAGCCGTGGAAACCTGCTGAGCTTTGTATTATTGTGTCTCTCTACAACTTCATGTAAAACTTGTTAGGTGTTAAGAGTTCATTGTACAACTTTTGACCGACTCCTTTTTATCCTCAGCTTTGTGGCGCCACCTTGTGATTATATACCCATTTGCAGTAATGCAGTCTTGGAGCTGGTTTTAATAAATTTGCCGTAATCTCTGTAAACAAGGCTCGGAGGGGAGTCTGCTTGAAGAAGCCTCTTGATAATATCACACTGAGTAATGACACCTGTGTTATTTGTTTTTGTCTTCGCAGAGTTATTGAGAAAATCTGCAGAGCACACTCTGGTCGACATGGTGCAGCTGCTCTTCACAAGGTAAACCTGCTTGTGTTTGCCTCAGCATTGCTGAGATGGCCCTCTAAGGACAGAAGGATTCCACACTTCCACTTAAGGGCCTCAGAAAAATCATCTGAAATGGCCATTATTTAGAGGTGGAAGGGGATGAAGGATTTGGCCTTTTTCTCTTGGGCTGACCCTTTCAGACTGTGGGGAGAATGAGGTAGGCAAAGTTGCATGGTTTAAGGTGTCCTTCGAGGAGAGATGGACAGCCAAGTAATGAAGAGCTTTCGGATAGGGAACCAGTTCTTTAAGGACAGATAATGCAAACTTCACTTAAAAAAAAAAAAACAAAAAAAAACAGTGCTCTAAAAAATATAGTTCTCTTTAGAAGAGAGAATATAAATAGTGTTGAATAGTCACATGTTGAATTCAAGCTGAGAGCTTTGACCTCACATATCAAAGAGAATTCTAAACTCTTGAGATTGTCTTGTGGATAAATGTTCTGCCATTTTCAGCACCTTTCAGGTAATTAAGGTTACCCTTCCTTTTTAAACTCAGACAACTCTAACTTCAGAACTGTTTCTGCAGACCTGTGAAGTAATCATAGATTTTCTGAGTGTTGTAAGAATGGTATGTGCAGCTATAGAAATACCTTTAGTAGGAAAGGATTGTAATAAATCTGATCACTTCTGAAACACAGCTCTTGTTATCATTTTCTTCTATTGCCACACTCGGCTCCAGTGAGTTCTCAGGATTTGTTTCCTGTGTGCATCCTGTTATGTAGAGCACTTGAGGAATGTAGGACAGAGTCAGAAGGAAGTATTGTCAAAGGGAGAGACAACGTCACTTTCTTTTTCTCCAAATGCATCTGTGAATTTGACATAGTGCTTATTCATTATTTATTGTGTATCATCTCCTCTGTCATTCTTTTTGATATGGCTTGGAGACGCACTTCTTTTAAGGAAAGGTGGCAAAATAGTAGCTGAAATTAGCAGTGCCTGTGGACATTGGGGTACAGAAGCAAGGCAAAGGCAGCAGCTGTGGGGATGGTTTGGCTCCTTGTTTATTTTTTGAGTATTGTCATCTTGCTTTTCAGAAAGAGGAACAGCCAAAGCTGTGCTGCAGGCTTGCATCCCTTCAGCAAGTGAAGATAGAAATGTAGTAAAGAAACAGAGGGGAGAGCAGGGTGTGTGGAGTTGTAGAGGTGTAAATGTTTGTTCTGGAGATCATTCAGTAGCACAGGTGAGAGCTGTCTACCTCCTTTACTTCCAAGAGAGGGACTGCTTAACTCAAAGCATTCAGCTTAAACTTAGATCCAGTTTGCACTGTAATTCTGTTCACAGGGTTCAGAATGAAGGATAACTACTAGCATTTCTAGGTGAGTTAATGAGAAGAGCTGCCATGACTAGCAATGCTGAAACTGTAAGAGTCCTGGTATGATGACACTCTGGCTCGGCAGCTGTTTATAGCAGCATTAATGAAACCTGTTTTGAACTAATCTAATTAGTCTAGCGCTGAAAACATACTGAAGGAAAAGAAACTGCACTTGCATGACCATTAGCGCTGAAGATCAATATAGTTGAACTGTCATTAGCAGTAATGGTGAATGGCTTGCAAAGAGCCTCCCATCTGGACTGTCTTTTTCCATGCACCTTCTGTCAGGATAAGAAACGTGAAAAGTCCCTCTTTGCAAAGAGAACCTAATTTTGGTTTTCTAGTACCTGCAGCCTGGCCATAAAAAAAAAAAAAAAAATCTTTTTTTTTTTCCTTTCTGTTAACCCAAGGAAGCTTGTGAATTTTGGCTTGTGCTTTGTCTTTCAGATTGCCTCAGTTTAAAGAAGAGCCTAAAAGCTACATGGGAACTAATATCAAGAAGGTAAGGCTCAGTACCGTATTGGCTGTTCTGCTCTTGTCTTGGACTTGCACTCATCTCTATGCTGTTTGCTTTCACACTTGTGTTTCTTCATCCCTACAAGTCTTTAGTTCACTGAAGGAGCATGTTTAACAGCATAAATGGACATAACTTCATTAATTCTGTGGAATTATGCCCACATAGTCCAGCAGTGAATCTTGTCAATGATGCTGTTGCCTAGGTGAGTCAGACTGAATTCTGGGAACAGCCATCAGCTGCTGTGGGCAAGAAAGCCCCAAAAAATCTTGGAACCTGATGATAATGTCTTCCAAACTTTTGCTGTCTTCTACTCTCTCTCCAGCTTATTTCTTATGCTTCCTTATTCACTACAGGTCTAACACTGTGCTTTCAAGACGTTCCAGTTCTTAAGTAGAAAGGAATTTTTTTGAGGATAGCCATGAAAGCGTTATGAAATTGGACTATTGTAGGAAAAGCTTTGATGGCTTTTTAGAAGGTGCAGCATTCTGTAATGAAAACCTTAGTTCAGAGGAGCAGTCTCATCTCTGTTCTTAGCAGCCAAACCAGAGCAGCCTGCTCTTTCTTTCTCCCTTTCCCCACAGCTTTTGAGGGTGAAAGGTCCAGGTTTTGTTCACCAACACCATTTCACTCTTTCCAGTGAGTTTTTAGCAGCTGGGTGCAGTAGGGCAAATACCATGAATGTGACCTCATGCGTTTGTTAATGTAGTATTTTCATAGATGGAGGCAAGCCTACCTGAGGAACTCCATTGGGAGTATGAAGAATGTCAGTAAAAATACAGGATTCTAGTATTGAGAGTAAAAGGGTGGGGAAGAGTGCTGGAGAAGAGATTGCTACGTCTGCCTTATACTGAACATGCTGTTTATAACATAGAACTCCCACCCTTTTTGAGTGGCATGAGAAACGTGACAAAGTTGGGTAAATTTACATTTCAGAGCCAGGTACAGCAGTGTTTTGGAAGATTGAATATGCTAATTTTTAGGAATCTGAAACCAGCTTGGGGTTTTAATTCTTGTGTAGTAACCTAGTGATGTCATGATTGCTTGTTTCCCTTGCCATTGGAGGAAAGTGGCAAGATTTGTGCTGCTTGTAGGTTGGCCTAAAGAAAGCTAAAAGAGAACAGGGCGACTTACTGCAGGTACCAGAACTTGTCCTTGTCTGTACAGAAGGCATGACGTGAAAGTGAATTTAAATTCAGGAAGCCTTCCCTTATCAAGTGATGGCTGCTCCCAGCTCAGTAAAGTGATGTTGTGTCTTGTCTGGTCTATGCAGTTACCATGTACTATCTGTTTGCTATGCATGCCAGGAGTCTCCCCTGGAGCCTTACACTCTGCCAGGTTATTCTTCTCTTTGGGTTTATTTTGCTTTGTTTAAACCATACATTTGCCTATCTTTCACAGATCTCTTCCTGTCTCCTCAACAAACTGGAACTAAGTAGTGGGGAACAGCCCAAAGCCCTGAACCAATTAGAGAGGGTACTGCTCTTTAAGAACCTGAAGGTCTCTCTCTCTGCCTTCTTCCCTCACTCCCTTCTTCTCTTGTAAACACCGTGTGGGAGACAGTTATGTTGTGTGTAGCAAATCTCCCTCCACTCATTTGACACAGCATGGCTTTTGGGGAGAATGCATGCCGTGGTTGCTTTGCAGTGTTGTGGCTCCAGCTGGGGCAGGTTCGGGAGGGAGACAGCCTTGTTTTACTGTACCATTCAGTGTCTTGGTAAGTGGCATCTAAGACACCGTCACGGAGTCCTCTGAAGGAAGGGAGTGGAAGGGTACGGGCGCAAAGATCAAGTCCTCTGTGACAGTGGAAAAACTGAAGAAACATTAAAAATGTAGGTTACTTCCCTGAGGACCAAGTGTTGTATGCCCTAACTATTGATGTTGATTATAGAAGTAGTAGCATACCTGAAGAGTCTCTTGACCCAGCATTAATGCGTTAGACAGCATTACTCAAGGCAAATCTCTGAGCTTTGTTGCTTGGCACAGGGGCACAGAGTTCAGCACTCAAATTTTTTGAAACAGATTGTTGTAGATTTTCCATGTCTTTAGCCATGTTTCTACAGAACTAAAATATGGTTCCCATCACAGCATTTGCTAATGGGGGATGAGTGGGGCCAAACTGAATTAAGAAACATGTTAGGACCTGCCAGTTTCCCTACAAAATAGTTTTAAAGTAGTATTTTAGGCCTGTAGCCTGTTATTTTTGGAATGATCACAGAAGCCCTGAGAAACTAGCTTAGACAGAACCATTTGGTTCTATCTAAACCCCCCTTGGTTTTCCATGTTGGTGCGTAAACTCATCCCAGATTTAGTTCTTGTCTTCCTTTTATGCCTTTTGGTCCAGGTAGTGCTGAAGTGAACATTTAGAGATGCCTTTGTTATTTCTTTGGCCTATGGTCAGGATAGTTTGGAAAGACCATGGCTGGAGGCTCCCAGATTTATTCAGAGTTGCACAGTAAAGGAGGCTAAGAAATGGCTCCCTTAACGGCAGAAAGTATTGCAGCTAAACACTGAGTTTTGAGGTGGGAGTCTGTTTCCACAGATTTGAGGAGTGGATTATGTTCATAGTTGTCTAAGATACGTAAATGTGTTTCACCAAATAAAATTCGTTAGTTGTTGCAGTACAGGCAGGTAGGTGAGTGAGATAGTGGGACTCTCAGTGCCTCCAGGACTTGGATCATGGACTGCATTCTCTCTGCATGCTGTTGTGTCTTGAACGCCACTGGGTGTGCTGACCAGTTCCATGCTGCATCTAGAATAAGCTCATGTTTTAGTATAATTGCTTTAGTTACTAATCATTGGCCCCTGCCCTTTTTTCTTGAGGCTTACAGTATCTTATGGAAAAACAAACGAGTACAGGTAAGGTGGCTCGTGGAAAAATGGGGTCTCCCAGACCCTTTAGAAAGAACCTTGTAGTATTACATTTTTCTTCACTTTCCAAGCCCTGAGCCGGTGTTTTATTGTTGCAGCCACATCTTTCAAAGGAAGCATTAGGAGTCTTCTCATTTCTTACTTCTGCTGTTTTGTGTGCACGTTTCTTTATGCAAGGTAATTTGGATAAATGTAATAGATTCTGTACTGACTTCCAAAATGGAGAAGCAGTAGCTCTGAGCTTCCTTTCTTCTTTGATTTGTAAGGAATGCTTTTTAAATACCAAATTCAATTGTCCTTACTTCCACAATACAAGCTTAATCCTTTCTGGAGAACGCTGATAACTAAGAAAATAATGCAACTCTAATATCACTGAGCATTAGAGAGGGAAGGTGAGTTTCGATGTTGTTTAAAATTCAGGATTTTTAAAATGATATATTAAATGCCATTGCCTGCAGCATTTGGTCAGGAAGGAAATCTTAGGTTTAAAATCTCAGCTTGTTAACATGCTACCAATCTTTCTAGCAAAATCAGAAAATCCCTTGGTACTGAAGGTAAAACAAGCATTAGCAATAGTTCCTTTTATCAATGAGAAATTGTGGAAATTTTTTGTCACTTTAATGCTATCATAAGAAAGTAAGAAATTCATGGACTCTTTACATTTTCATTCAGTACAACATACAGAATGAAAAAAGATTTTACTTTTGCTACCTTTCATATCCTAACCTTAGAGTTTGCTTGTTTAAACAACATATAGCTGCCTGGAAGAGATTAAACAGATGTCTATTAAACAATGCTTCTACAAATTTTTTGTTAATTATGCAATTATCATTGTATTTTGCTATCTCTTATTTTTGGGAGATCTCCTAATAAAATGATTCCTGATTTTGTAGAATATGGAACACTGGATGGTAAAAGACCTGCTGGATAATCCCACCTGTCTGTTATATCGTCCAAAAAGAAAGTAAATAACCTTAGATGCTTTTCCGAATCTTTGTCCTTTGATTAAATGTTCAGGATAAACTATGAAAAAACATGTCCGAGAGTCTTTTCTTCCTTCCCTGACCTAATGTTTTCCTGTCCTGGTGATACTGTTTTGACTGAGTCTCTGAAAGATGACATAGCTTGGCCAAAATGGTGGCAGACATGTATGTAGTTCTCCAAAACTTCAAGAGGAAAAATCTTGGAGTCAGTAGAAAGCACAACACAATCATTGAAAATGGGTATTGTCTGAGGGAGTCTAGGTCCTTATGTTGAAGGATTCCTCAAAACTCTTCAGAAGTTTAGCAACTTTGTATATTTGATCCCTTGTATCTTTTTCATGAGGGCTGCTGTTGAACTGAAATAGAATTTGGGGTTGTGTGAAAGTGGAGGTCAGAAATAGCAGTCAGACTGTCTGCTTGGAGCTTCTGATGGGATGTTTCAGAAGTTATTTGTTTCTCAGGAGCATAGCTGAGGGTGAAAGCAGTGGCAGCAGCATGGTTAGTTCCTAACAAGATCTTAGATCTGTTTTGTTGATTCTTTTTTTTCCTTCATTTTTATTAGTGAGTGACTCTTTACCTGGCAAATCATGGCAACAGAAACAGGATATAGTAGCCAGAAGCAAAGTCTGGAATTCTGGAATTCTGCGAAACAAACTTTCTTGGGTTTTAACACATAAGGTTGTCAGGTTTCCTTCATGTTTCCAGCAATTTGGTAAAGTGGACTGTAAAAGCCTTCAGAAATTTTTTTTGTATGTTACTAAAAGGGAGAAAATTTAAGTATGGCTATTTGTAGAGCAGTTAGTGGGTAAAATGAAACAATGTGATCCAGTTAGCTGCTTGAGCCTTCAAGGGATAAATCTATTGATAATATTTAAGGCTCAAAGAGATTTTAAAATGAAAGTGAAACTAATAGAGATGAAATATTAGGGATTAGCAAGAATGAAAGGTAACAAGTATTTTATAGCCCTATGAACTGGGGAATAGGAAAAATGAGATTGCAAACCTTTCATGTAAGAGTTTTGTTAGCTATCTGTAAGCTTTTTTAAAACATTTGAAACCTTTAAAATTTTACATTATAGCTGGTTTTTTGCCACGCAAGTGTTTGTTAGAAGAAAAAAACATTTAGAGTGAGGCTCTTGCTTCAAAATTTGGAAGAAATAGCAAGGGACAAAGCAGTTCTGAATCTGTTCTTAATTAACTAGCTTAAAGAAACTGTAGCATAGCTAAAACTTAGGGATTAGTAGTTAAACAAATAGAATTTGTGGTGCAAAGAGAAGTTACACAAATGGTTTACCGCACTGGGACATAACATTTTCACAAGCTTTGTTTAAATGAGAAAAATTATGCCATGTACAGTGAGTTAGAATTCTAGATGGAAAAAGGAAAGAGATGGAAAAACAGTAATGGAACCTGTAAGGTTAAGTGACATTTAAGAAGCGTAGTAGCTGGCAGGAGGGAAGTTAAAGAATTGTACTAAAGGCAGAAAATGAAGAGACTAAAGAAAATAGCTGTCTTCTAGAGAATTTAAGTCTGGTACTACTAATACAAGAAGTAAGAATACCTGAAGAAGTAGTAAGACAAGAATATTAAAACAGGTTTAACATATAAATTGACTGGGATAAATAATTTTACAAAGAAAAATACTAAGTGGGAATTGGTACTGAGACTTGCTTAATGGTTTCCAGTACATGCAAGGTACCTGTTCACAGTGTTTAAACCTTCATCTCAAACTGAAGAGATCTGACAGGATCAGAAAAGCAGTTATCAGATAAGAGTAAAAAGCACGCGATCCTGCACTTAGATGAAAATATTTTAGAAAGAAGCTGCTTCCAGGCGTGCTATTGCCATTGTCAGTGTGACTGAGTATCATATTGCTGTGAGGAGGTTCTGGAATGTCTGTGCATGCCTGCAAGTAAGTGCACTGCAGCAAAGGGCCACCCAGTCTGTCTTGGTCCTGCCGTGGTTCTTGTCTGCCCAACTGAAGATTTACATAAGAACTAGAAAGTGTGTCCTGGTCAACAAAGAATTCAACAGTTAAGTTAGAGGCAGAACTGAAGAGGAATGCTGACAGAAGGCAGGTGAAGGCAGAATGCATTTTTAAGCCACTAGGATGGTGCTTGCAATGTATCACGTACCAGGAGTAAGGGAGGTGTTATGGAAACACTGTTTAATAGTGAAAGAGATTCCTAGAGGAAAGTGAAGATGGCATTGCTTCAAAGATGAAGAGTAAATGGAGACTAGAGATGTGACTGACAGAGTTGCAGGTTGCCCAAATTTGGACTGAATGCTCAGGCTTCATTTGCAACCTACATATATAAATGGTAAAAGTTTAATTGAATGTCAAGCCTAACCAGTACATGCTTATATGCTTTAATTGATGCCCTATAGAATTCTTGGAATATTGGAAAAAGTAACAAGATTTGAGATATGTGATGGTCTAAGAGCATTTTTATCCTAATATAAATCTATGGGGCATGGATAGGGAAGAGGGAGTGCTGTGTTACTTGGACTGTAGGTATATATTGTAGTGAAGTAGCTGCAGCAGATTGTCCCTTGATTCAGGCATGGAGTTGCTGGCTAATAAGTGGGCAGTGAGGAGTCATGGGCTGGTTTGCATGATTCTGAGGTGCTGATTAATTTGTGTGATATATTTGATTACTGTTGCCTGACTTTCATGGTTTTGAGACAGCCTTTTTTGATTGGCTTGTGTGATCTGTTGTGCTATGTGGTTTTGCCATACTGATATTCCTAATGGTTTGTGGTTTTCAGTTGAAAATGAGAGCTGGAGGAATGAGTGATTCATCAAAATGGAAAAAGCAGAAGAGATCACCAAGGCCTCCTCGTCATGTAACTAAGATCTCTCCTGGGACAGAACAACCAGTAACCAATAGTAGTAACATCACAGGTAGGTTGAATTGTGTTTCCAGAGACAGCTGGCATCTGTTCTAGAGTTTTTTGTTTTCATCTGGTTTTTCTTTGAATCTTTAGCTTTATTTTATTTCTGTTAACCTGTTCTGCTTTACATTTACATTAGTTCTCAGTGACTGTTGCAGTAAACAGGTCATAGATTGGAGAGGAGTTTGAAGAAGATGAAATACTTGCTGATGGGCCAAAGTAGGGTCCTGTGGCTAGCTTGACAGCATTTCTCTGTCTTCAGTGTGCCTTAGAGGGATGACTTGCAGACAGTGGAATGGGGATCCAGAGAGGTGGCCGAGCGAGGTTATGCGCAGCAGAGGCCCTATGGTGGGGAGGAGGTGGAAGGTGCAACAGGTACATGGAAGAGATTGAGAACAAGAGCAGTGGCAAGAGAAGGGCTAAGGGGACTGGAGGTGGGGAGAAGGTAGTGGCTAAAGGATTGCATTATGGTTGCCTGCAACGGAAAATTGCTGACTTAAGTGATTTATTCTTTCTTGCTTTTCTGAAATAGAATGCTAAAGGGGGTGGGAGTGGTGATAATGAGGGAAGAGCAAAGTGAGATTCTGGGGAAAACAGACAGGAGGAACTGAGGGATGTACAGAGACCTAGGTATTGAGGATGGACAGGTGCACACATCTCTCATACAGACAGTGCACGCACACGCGCACACACACACACACGCACACACACACACACACACACCATGAAATTTGAATAAAAGCCATGGGGCTACACATGTTAAGGGACAGGGAAAGATGGAGTGCACTTAAAACTGCTATGAGAAGAGTCGAGGCCATGATATGGTAGGAAGGCATGAGTTATGTAGAAAGAAAGTAGAGGGAGCAGCATAAAGTACCTGAAAAAGGTTTATGTGCAAGAAACCAAGGGGAGTGCACAGGAATCCTTTTGTATGTGCTTCACCTCAGCCCACAGGTCTGATAGGAAATAGGACTAATGCTGTGAGCTTGAGAACATAGAGTTGGGGAACTAGCGCAGGCTGTGGTTGTGTAGGAGTAAACTAAATAGTTATAACCATTTTTAACCTTTCATCTGGATGGATGAGTCCCTTTGACTGCAAAGTATTTTGTCTCATGTGTGCTCTGAACTTTGAGTCAGACATAAACACTAACAGTGAAAGGGAGCAGACAGGAAGATTGCAACAATAGCTGTGTGAAATACGTAGTTCTGACACTTACTCCATCACAGGAAAGTATTCAGCGTAGTGTGAACAATTCCAGATATGTTTCTGCACAACATTGTAGTTGGTGAAAACTAAGAAAATAATAAATGAAAACAAATTGCATACAGCTCAAAACAGACATCCAGATGGGAGAGCTTATCCCCATATAAATCATAGTTATATTTAAGTCTTAGAATAGGTATTAAATTCCATTAAACCATGTTATAACTCCTGTAGCACTTTGGAGAGAAAGCTGAATTGTATTAAAAAGCATGGCATTAACTCTGACCTTGTAGTGCTAGGTGATGCAATAGTTGCCCTTTTTAGGCTAGAATCATGGCTTAACAAGTGAGGGAAAAGAATACATAATCGATTTATTCCATTCATTTCTTAAAAATCAAGTGAACTCCTGCCACTTCTTTAAGAAATTTTCAGAAATTAAGTCTGCAATAAAACATGCCACTGTGCTAAGCCATACACATTTCACATATAAATTCATAACATACGTCTGGTTTGTGCATTTATTTTTATTACCGTGCCCTGTGTTGTATCTTCTCTTTTTTTTAAATACTTGTTTTAATTTTTTTAAGTTTTCCTCAGAACTATGAGCCCTGCAAATGCATGGGTTCTTAAAGAAAAATTTTGATTCTTGGAGCATTGTCTCACATTTAGAAATAATAAAATTATTCATTGATCCTTTTCATACTCATTTGGATTCCATTGTAATTCTGCTTCTTTAAGGAGAATTAAAGAAATTGCTATTGCCTTTCCATCAAATTAAAAATTCATGTTGAAGGAATGACTTATTCTTGTTGCAGGTCTCTAAATTGGTTGTGCCATTGTATCAGGCTATTTTCCCATTGCTTTTTGATTATAGAAACCGTACCTGTTCCCTCTTATTTTGCAGTGTAAATATCTCTTAGTTCAGAAGTACTGAAGAGTTATCAAAGCAAATAGCCAAACTTTTCAAGCCTTTGTGAAAAGCATTTTTTAACTTGATGTTACTTGTATTCAAGAATGATGATGGGCTTCAGTCCAGTGGATTGGAACTACGATTGGTTTTGTTTTTTGTTTTTATGTACTCATGTTGCGTAATTGCTGAGTCCTGTCAGTCACTTGGTGGTCATGAGACTTACTGTGTTGATTTAGTGTAGTAATAAGTATATTGTAACAAATATATTTTAGTTCCTGAATGAATAGCTAAGGATGCCAGGATACTTAACATCCATACTGCTAAACATTAAAATGAAAGGAAGTGATGACAAAGGATGGTGTGCCTCGCTTCATGATGCATGCTTCTGTTTTATTTCACCTTGACTTCTGTCTGCTTGATGAGAAGGTGCATCCTTCATCATGAGAAGCATAGTTTGAAAAACGTAAATGTTAAAACCGAAAGCTTCTCAGGTTTTTGGAAATGTGTGAGTGTAGATCCATCAGAACAAGCTGAATATGAAAGCTTCATTTTGATAATTGTTCTGCCAGCACACTCTGTTCTGATTCTTTAATGTCTGGTTCTTCAAGAACTTCTGTGGGGTTGGGTTTTGTCTGTTTTGAGAGACTGCTGTTAAAGTCTTGTTTCAGTTTCATCTACCCTGCTCCCTTTCCTTTTCTGAATGTCATGCCCGCTTTATTTAACTGAATTATATTCTTGTCCAAGTCTGTTAGATTCTAACTAGTGTGTTTTAATATGGAAAACTGTTAGCATCTCACCTATTCATCTATTTGATTGATTTAATACCTAGTAAAAGAGAACTTGGTTTATCCATGTGTTCCACTTTGGTGTGTAACTGTTTGAGATCATTTGTGGTGTGATGTAGTGATTAAAGCAGTCCTTTGTTACTCTATTCAGTGTTTGAGCTTGTAGTTGAGGGACAGAATTATACCAATCTTTTTTGCTTCTGTTTCTCATCAGCAAGTGGAGTTACTTTCATAGATGCTCCTTCTCCCAGCTCATCTGGAAGCTCAGAAAACATCTCATCTGCAGTCAGCCCTGCTACAGACAGTGGCTTAGAGTTGTCCTCACAGACTGCCTCCAAGGAAGACCTGACAGACTTGGACCAGGTCACCCCTTTGGGACTTAATGCAGGAATGCCTTCCAATGAGGCCAAAGTCACTGAACACCAAAATCAGCCTGAGCCCCAGGTATGTGGATAACTTGAGGAGAAAAGTTCCCACTCCCAACCTAACTAATTGTGGGTTTAGCATATTTATTCTCTGTCTCTGTCTGTCTGTCTGTCTGTCTGTCTGTCTGTCTGTCTGTCTCTCTCTCTCTCTCTCTCTCTCTCTCTCTCTCCCCCTCTCTCTGGTCATGCTGTTTATACCTTATTCCAGGGCTTAGAGTCAAAATAAAACCTCCTTCACTGTAAGCAAAAGTGAAGTGAATCTGTAAATTCACAAACATTCATTCTGTTTTTCTCAAGACCGTCTCCACTGGCACAGAAAAGATAACTGTGCAGCCCAACAACGCATGTCTCATCTAGTTGTACTTCTGTCAGTATCTTCAGCCTTAATTAAAGGAGGAACTGTTAGGGGTGAAATCTGTAGAATTCACTTATCTCTGGTGAACAGTTTTTCTCAAATTTGTGGAAATTCAGGTTTTGGTGCCTGTGCATGTGCATATGTTAGTGTGAAATATAACAAACCTGAACCAAGGCCTTTGTTGATAAGTTTTTCTCCTTGTTGTCTCCAGTTCTCCCTCAACACACATTGCTGAGCGAGTGGATTAGAACCACAGGGAAGCTTTCAGAACTGCAGATCTTATGAATGGTACAGATGCTAAGAAGGAGGATTGTATAAGGTGATTTAAGGGCAGATAGGTAGAAATAGTCTGTTTGAAATTATATAGCATTTAAAACTGAAAAATAAGCCAAATCCTAACCTCACTGGCAGTAAGAACTGTTAGGTTATAGGAGCATCTTCAAAGTAAAGTCTTTAAAGCCTAACAACCAAGGCTGATGTAAAATAGATAAAGAACTAAATGGAAGTGAAAGGGCAGAAGGCGCTACCGATTAGCTAGAGGTGTCCTTTTATCTTCTATCTTTTTTCCTACTTCTCTCTCATGATTGAACAGTACATTTTTGATAGCTCTGAGGGAACAGTGAGTGAATAAGCCTTTCTTTTTAGCTTATCTAGTGCCTGTTAACACTTATTTTGCTTTTTCTTTTTTTCCTTCTCAAATGACTGTTATCAATGAAGAATGAAAGTCTGAGGGAGGAGAAGATCCAGTCGGCCTCTGTTGAGTCTATCCCTGAGGTACTAGAGGAGTGTACGTCCATAACAGAGCATTCTGACTCTGCCTCTGTTCATGACATGGATTATGTAAATCCCCGTGGAGTACGTTTTACTCAGTCTTCCCAAAAAGAAGGTGAGAGGTGGGCAATATTGCTTAAATCCTTTCCGCTGAACTGGCTGAATGGCAAAGCTCAGAGGGCTGTGACTAGTGGCACAAAGTCTAGTTGGAGGCCTGTAGCTAGTGGTGTCCCCCAGGGGTCAATACTGGGTCCAGTCCTGTTCAACTTATTCATCAGTGACCTGGATGAAGGGACAGAGTGCACCCTCAGCAAGTTTGCTGGTGATCCAAAACAGAGGAGTGGCTGATACACCAGAGGGCTGTGCTGCCATTCAGAGGGACCTCGACAGGTTGGAGAGATGGGCAGAGAGGAACCTCATGAAATTCAACAAAGGCAAGTGCAGAGTCCTGCACCTAGGGAAGAATAACTCCGTGCACCAGTACAGGCTGGGGACTGACCTGCTGTAGAGCAGCTCTCCAGAGAAGGACCTGGGAATCCTGGTGGGCAACAAATTGACCATGAGCCAACAATGTACCCTCGTGGCAAAGAAAGCCAGTGGGCCGTGTAGGGCAGAGCATTGCCAGCAGGTTGAGGGAGGTGATCCTTCCCTTCTACTCAGCCCTCACGAGGCCACAACTGGAGTACTGTATCCAGTTCTGGGCTCCCCAGTACAAGAGAGATGTGGAGCTACTGAAGCAAGTCCAGCACAGGGCTACTAAGATGATTAAGGAACTGGAGCATCTCTCCTCTGAAGAAAGACTGAGAGAGCTGGAACTGTTCAGTGTGGAGAAGAGAAGACTTGGGGGGGGGGGGGGGTGTCTTATTAATGTGTATAAATATCTGAAGGGAGGGTGTAAAGAGGATGGGGCCAGACTCTTCCCAGTCATGCCCAGTGACAGAACAAGAGGCAACGGGCACAAACTGAAACACAAGAAGTTCCCTCTGGACATATGGAAAAACTTCTTTACTGTGAGGGTGACAGAGCACTGGAAGAAGTTGCGCAGAGAGGTGCTGGAGTCTTCATCCTTGGATATATTCAAAAGCCACCTGGACATGGGACACCTGGGCAGCCTGCTCTAGGTGACCCTGCTTGAGCAGGGGGGTTGGACTAGATGATCTCTTAAGGTCCCTTTCAACTTTGACTGTTCTGTGATTCTGTGCTTTCCACTAATCTGTGCCACCCTCTGCTAAGAGTGTGTTAAGCTCCTGTTCCTGAACTGGTCTGTGATGTTTTGATTTGTACCACTTGTTAGACAAAACAACAGCATGAACAAAGTTGTTAGAGTGCTAATGTCTCTTATTTTCCCTCAGGAGCAGCGCTGGTCCCCTACGGACTACCATGTATTAGAGAACTGTTCCGCTTTCTTATCTCACTCACAAACCCTAATGACCGCCACAACTCTGACGTGATGATCCATATGGGGCTGCAGCTGCTAACTGTTGCTCTGGAGTCGGCCCCCATTGCAAACTGCCAGTCCCTCTTGGGACTTGTGAAGGAAGAGTTGTGCCGGCACCTGTTTCAAGTGAGTCTGGCTTATGCTGGCATGGGATATGGCACTGAGGATTTAGATACTGATTTGGATTAAACAGTCTATTGGAATTTAGTATGCTGAGGTTTGGCAGGTCTCAGTCCTCAAATGAGCTCTCTGCTACATTGCAGTGAGAGTTCTGAATTGCATCAGTGAAACAGTGGTCTTGATAATATGTATCAATAACCCATGTTGCAGGTTCTGAGATAATTATGGTTGCAAGTTATCAGCTTAGCAGTAGGCAGGACCTTTGGAATAATCAGCTATTAATTGCAGAAGGACCATCTTGAAGGCAGGTCTTCTGCCAAGTTATTTCACTGCTAAGGAGATCTGTGGGCATACCAAAAGAACAAAGCTGTAGTAGGAAATCAGTGCTACTTGTAAGCAGAAGGGAAGTAAGTACATTCATCCTCATTCACAGAAAGACCAGGAGGTTAAATAAGGGATTGTTTTCTGAAATACCATTGCTGTGGGAAGCCATGTGTGGGTCTCAGGGGGCTGCGGTGTCACAGTACTGCTACTCATAGCACATAATGACTAGTCTTTGTAATTCTTGGGGATGTTTTTTGTTTCTGGTTCAGCTGCTGAGTGTTGAACGGCTCAATCTGTATGCAACCTCCCTCAGGGTATGCTTTCTTCTTTTTGAGAGCATGAGAGAGCATCTGAAATTCCAGCTGGAGGTGAGTTTTTGAGTATCACTGGGTGCCTAGTAATAGTTCTTTGGGCAAATGCATACTGCCAAGGCAGTAAGATGCAGTCTAAATACCAGTTTACCTATGTATAAATGCCTCAGTGGTTTATGGGTGGGCTGCACAGGCCATTTCTTGTTGAGATAATAAAATGTCTTTGAAACTGGTGTACTACATTGCCTTCCTCCTACCATTCTTTAGAAAGGTAAATCCAGGAATCCAGGTTCACTGAATGGTAGAACCATTTGAAACCTATTTTACAACTTTCTGCAAAATGAGCTACCGTTAAATATGGAATGTGTCATATCATGTGGGAAGATGAAGCTCAAATCTATTTCTGTAGCCCTCGAAGCTATTCACTGTCCTGCTTTCCTTTTTCTTTCCCTAAACTGAGCTGCCCTGTGTTTCTGCCAGATGTATGTCAAGAAGTTGATGGAAATAATCACTGTGGAAAACCCAAAGATGCCCTATGAAATGAAAGAGATGGCTTTGGAAGCCATAGTTCACCTGTGGCGGATTCCCAGTTTTGCTACTGAGCTCTACATTAACTACGACTGTGACTATTACTGCGCCAACCTCTTCGAGGAGCTCACCAAGCTGCTCTCCAAGGTGCTGAATGGGGCAGGCTTGTGCTACCTCATCAGGCCTGGGCTGCGAGGGTAGGAGGGATGCAGAAAGGGAGGCTGCCAAGTCAGAACAAGGTTAAGCACAGAAGCAGAACTTGGGAGTAGATGGAAGATCTGGGATGAGTACGTTGTAGAGATGAAGAATGCATTTAACGTTTGGAGGCAGAAGAGAAGAGATTTAAACTATTAAGTGTATGCTCGAAAGCCTTGTTTGGAAAGTTTTGGATGTTCTATTGTGTGCTCTTGGGTTCCCAAAGCAGTGAGGGAAACTCCCTTCCTCCATCATGGAGAGGCGTGAAAGTTGTCTAATATTTATTTATTTTATTGCCTAGAATGCCTTTCCTGTTTCTGGACAACTGTATACTGTCCATCTGCTGTCTCTGGAAGCATTGTTGACAGTGATAGATAGCACAGAGGCACATTGCCAGGCCAAAGTGCTGAGCAGCATCCATCAACAAGAGAAGGAAGTTGCCAAACCTAACGTAGAAGCCATGAACAGCACCAAAGAAACAAGCAATAGTAAGACCCCATGCTTTGATGTTTTGATATTAACTCAGTCTTGTGCTAATCCGGCAGATCTCCTTTTGGTAACTCATGTAGTAAGCTGCTTGAATATATGGTTTTGGTCTTCCATTTGCATGTTTTATGACTACACACTGATGCTCATAGCTGTGCTGTCGGAGCAGGGCCTCAGAGAGGCCTCGTCTCTGTTGTGAATATCAGAGAAATGCAGTCCATTGTTCGAGAATGATATTATGCCTCTTTTCCTTTCCAGACCTTACCGGTTAGAGGATCTAGAGATTTCTTAGGGGTGGAATACTCGTAACAACGTTAAGCATGAAAATGTTCCCTTTCTGTTAACTTCAAAAAAGAGAACATGTAATTTTAATCTTGCTTTGGTTATTGTTCTAAATCTTGCTTTGGCCAAGTCAGCACATGCCCTTTCTCTTCATCAGGGGAAGGTAATTACCAAGCTTTACTTTGCTTGTTATGTGCTTGTGGATAAGACCAGACTTTTGGCCAGCAACTTCTGTGACCGAGATTGATTTGTATCTATTTGAGCATTAGTGGGTAGAGCCATTCCTGCGTTTATTTCACTTATATTATCTGTGACTAAATTTACAGATAATGAAACTTCACATGAGGGACACATTTTATTTAAATGCCATTTCAAGACTGGCAGTCCCAACAGAAGGATGGTATGCTGTGGAGTTCAGGTAGACAAAATACTGAGGAATCACTATTACTGTGGGGGAGATAATTCAGTCCTTTGAATAAGCACATATTCGATTCAAAATGGTCACTTTTCTCTTTTTGTTTTAGTAGCTTTTTTCCTCGGCTTATGGGTCTGTCTGTGTGTTTTTTGTTTTAACTTCTACAGATAATGAGAGAGTGCTCAGTGAGGGAAAATGTTCTAGTGCAGTTGCTGAGCCAGCTGGGGCATGTCCTCCCACCAGCGGATGCCTTATGGCTGACCAGATGAAGCAGGGATGCATGGCATTGGAAGGAGGAATTGAGGCAGGTAATAGTCTCCGTAGGACGCTGACTCCTGCTGAATGTATGTGCTGAGAATAGTGCTGGTATTTGCTGTCCGGTTCTAGTATATCATAGCTCACTATAGCTATTACGTGTTTATAATTAGATTAGAAAGAGGTATGTGGTCAATATTCCTTTATTATGTGTGTGATATGTGCCTGCTATAGTTACATTTCTTCTGGAAGGGGGTTAGGTTTGGTGGGCTACTTTGGGGCAGGAGTGTGTAAAATTCATCCTTACGCTAGTGTTTTTAAGGTAAATCAAGGGCTGTCCAGGTGATCAGTAATGTAAATAGTCACAATAGCCAGAAAATTAAATCTTGTGGATGTATGAAATTGTCCAGGCCAAGCAACTACTATGCAATTATGCTGCATAAGATTTGGGTGGGAGGAATGTATCATTTGGATAGTAGGGGAAGTGTGACTGCCGTTTGCAGGACAATGCATTGGAGCAAGACTCTGACTGAAAGTTATGAGTAGGGCACTATAGTGTGCTGAGTGCCACTCTGGAGATAGGTTTGACTGTAATGACCCTTTGTCCTTCTAGCTGAGAAGAGTGTCTCCAGGAAGCCTACTCGATTTTCCTGTGTCCTTCCAAGCCCTCAGGAGCTTATGCAGATTAAGAACAAAAAGAAGGTATGATTGGGAATGTACTACAAATGTATCTCTGAATGTTCTCCTTATTTTCTCTCCCATGTGGGTTTTGCATGACTGGTCATATCTTAGAAATTTTGAGTTCCAGTCTGTTGATATGAATTAAATAGTCACTCATAGAAAATTCTACTACACTGCAGAGACAACAGTGATGATTACCTCTTCTGGTTATTCAGTTGTGCTAAGAGTTAAAAGAGGTGTTGGGGAAATTTCATGGCACAGTTTGTAAGCTAGATCCATTTGAATTCTGTCTGGGAAACTTGCCGGATGTTATTTGCATCATATGGTGATAATCAGGGACTTCCATCAAAAAGGGCAGGTTGCCTACTCTTATCAAACCTGTTAGTGGGGAGCGTATCAAGAGGCCAGTAGTAGAAGTGACAGTCTAGCCCACTACCTTGTTTTGTTTATTCTCATCTTTGCTTTATCATGAAGATGACTGAAAAGATTATGGCTCGATCATGGCAAAGCCATTCTTTGTCTACATGTCTGTTTCTTTGAATCTCAGTAATCCAAATTACAGTCTAAACTTGGTGCAACTATTTCATTGCCTGAGCTGTTTCTAGTCCAGGCATGCTGTTGACAAAGGTGCTCTATGCTGGTGGGTTTGGATTTATCTGCTGTCTTGGGTCAAACCTCAAGTATGGCATGCTTGTTCACCTCAGGAGGCACTGGATAAATTTGATGTCTAAAGTCCCTATGGGTAACATGGGACAATTTTTTTATTCATATATGCTCTTGTATAGATTTTGTTTTCTTCACGCAACATATGTGAGGTAGTTAGGAGGTTATTAAGTGAGACATTACTAAGTTTCAATATGACAATGACAAATTTATTCTGGAGGAAATGTGAGTGGCATTGGCAAGTAGGGGGTAAAGGAGCCTGATGATACGGTGAAAAACAGATATGTGTGTTTGAATGATTCCTTGGTGGTAAAGACAGTTTTTTGATTTGTATCTGACTAAAAGGCTTCTAACTTTTCTCTCCACAGTAGATGATGTTATTTTACATTATTGTAAGGGAGGGGTGGTCATGTTTTCCTTCAGTGGTTTTGTTTAAGTAAGTTTAAGAAGTGCAAGAAATCTCTTGCTACTAGCATGCTAGTCTGTGCTTTGTGATTCACTGTGGCTGCTTCTGGGTATTAATGTAGTTTAAGGGATTGGTTTCTCTCTTAGAAAGTCTGCTGCAGTACTGAAGAACTCAGTTCCTTTCCTACAACATAGTGCTGTGGTGGATAACAGGCAGTGTTGACTGCCTCAGCTACAAAGAGAGGGGGAAAGTGCTTGGCAGCACAGTCTCCAAAGGAACCACTCAGTTTTGGCATTAACTAATTTCCAAGAGATGAATATTGACATAGTTACTATTTTGTTTGCAAGCGTTTGTCTTGCATTAAATCTAGGTTTTGCTGATGGATGTTACATGAAAGTCCATTGCTGAGGAGGCAGCTTGTATAGTACTTCTGCTTTAACTGAAGACCTCTAGTAACATACTCCAGTTTTCCTGTGCTGGAAAACAAGGTTAGGAGAAATCAAGAGTATTGCCAGTGGCTGATCCCTGCAATAGGTGTGATTTTCTTAAAGTTTCAGGTGATCCTAGAAAAATTATATTGCCTCACACTAGACTGCCTGGGAAAGATTCTTTCCTGACCCTAAATTTAGTAATGGTTTCATTCTGAGCATGTGAACAAGCCATACAAAACAGCAACTTAAGAAATGTCGATGCTGACATGGCACCAGCATTTTCTGTTTCCTTTAACTTCTCAAATACCAAAAATTGCCACAGCTGGAAGGGTAAAAAAATAAGTAAGTAAGTAAGTAAGTAAAAACAGAAACCAAATTATGCATCAAAGGAAAAGATTTCTTCCGTGATTCCAAAGGTGATGAACAGAAGCCCTGAAGCATGGGACTGACATGATTAATGCAGTGTGAACTGCCAGCAGTCTGGTCTCCTTTCAGATGCTCTTGAGAAGTATGACATGTTTATGAAGTACCCTAGGGCTTGTGTTACAGGCTTTATTGCTGAACAGAAGTGCTCCTACTGTATCATACAGTCCCTTCAGTCCTGTCATACCAGAGCAGCATGTGTTTATTCTCTGTTACACACTCATTGCATCTCTCTGCACTCCATGCTGTTAAGTATTTCAGTGTCGCTTGAGGATGTTCACACAGCCGTGCTTGCAGGGGAGCAAAGAGGAGAGGGGTGGTGGCTTCTGAGATATGAGAACCCAGGGGAGTTAGTAATCATGGTGGTCATGAGTTTAGTTCACTAGGTCATCACTAGCATTTTGATGGTAATAGGAGCTAACGGGGAACTGACATTTATTCTGGTGCCTTAGTAAAGTTCATACAGTTGTTTGTGCTTTTGGTTTTTCTGAACACCAGCAGAACCTTGTTAACCCTTTCTCAGTCAGATGTTTTCTTACACTGTGGCTGTGGTACAGTCCTGTTTCTTAAAATAAGAATCGGGCGGAGCAGAGTAGCTGACTTCTCTTCAAAACCAGAAATGTACCTCTTCTTCCCAAACCACTGATAGGCTTGTCATGCTGGAGCACCAGCTGTTCTTGGGAGCATGCCTTGCTAGCAGAATGTTTTTTAGTTCTTAGTTCAGGCTTTCACAGTGCTTCTTCCTTGCTCCTGCTGAGCAAGTGCTGAGGATTCTTGCTGTATGTCTCCTGGCAGTGGGGTATAGTATAAGAGTCAAAGGGGGCCGAGGAAGGCATGGAGCAGTGCCGCTGTTATAATTGGGCAGAGCTGGTCTCCTTGCCACATGTTTTGGGGGTTCCTCAGAGACCTTCCTCTGCTCTATTTACACAACAGAACAGATGGGGCATTTTGAATAGCAAAGCTAATCACTGAGTGAAACTTCAAAGCTTTTCAAAGATGGTGGCTCGTGTTTGCTCTGTTCTGTATGATTTAATATGGATTCCTTGTGATGACTCCAAGTTTTCTGACCAGCCTACTTGCTGGATCACACAGTACAAGAAGTTTGATCATGCTAAAGTTCATTTATTTTCTATTGTGCTTTTGGTTCAAATGCCAAAAGCAATCTTAATGCCCCTTTTCAAAATTCTAATTATCAGAATGTCTCCTTCAGCTCCTGATAACTGGTACAGAGCAGTTCAACCAAAAGCCAAAGAAAGGGATACAGTTTCTGCAGGAGAAGAACCTTCTTGCCACCCCTATTGACAACAATGAGGTGGCCAGGTGGCTACGGGAAAATCCTCGCCTGGACAAGAAGATGATTGGGGAATTTGTGAGTGACCGTAAAAACATAGACTTGCTGGAGAGCTTTGTGGGGTGAGTGAGTATCTTTCTGTATCTCTTTAATCAGAAAGGGGTGCAAGTTCAAGAGTTTAGTGATGCACTAAAAAGGGAGTAGAACAGCAGCTGCTGGAGCCATGGAATGTATATCGCTTGTTACTCTGTGTACCAGCACACCTTAGTATTGTACATCTCTTGCATACGGTTAGCACCTTAGATACATATAGTAGTATGATACCCAAGCTTCTTTCTGTAGTTCCAGTCTCTATGAAGGCTGCAGAGATGATTACAGACATCATCAGCTGTATGACTGTTGGCTCTGTTTTATTGCTTCTGCCTGTTGCACGTGATATATTTCTTCTTTCCTCACCCCTTTACTGTCTGCCCTCTGGGAAACCTGGCATTCTGATGGTGAACCAGACAAGACTGCAGTCAGTAAGTTTCTCCTACCTTTCCCATCCTGTTTGTTTCTCATTGCTTTTTCATTCTTCTTGCAGGACTTTCAGCTTCCAAGGTTTAAGACTGGATGAAGCTTTACGACTTTACCTAGAGGCCTTCAGGTTACCAGGAGAGGCGCCTGTAATCCACAGGCTGTTGGAAGCCTTCACAGAGCATTGGCGGGTGTGTACTTGGTGGGAAGATGGGCTCAAACACTGTGTTTTCTTGTGCATCTGCTTGCCATGATGGACTTGTCAGATCAAACTGCCTGTATAAGCTTGCAGTGTCCTGCAGGCAGCAGCTGTTTTGTAGGAGATGACACATGGGTTTCCAGAGTGCTTTTTGAAAATGGGAGCTGAAGCCTGGGGTTTTTTTGTTAGTCCAAGAGCTGATTCAGTAGTGCAGGAGGAAAGTGGTTCTCTTGGATCACTGATATCCCCATTCCTGTAGGACTGAATTGTGTCTACATTTGCTTTTCAGAAATCAAATGGGTCCCCATTTGCTAACAGTGATGCCTGCTTTGCCCTGGCTTACGCAGTTATTATGCTGAACACTGACCAGCACAACCATAATGTCCGCAAGCAGAATGTCCCAATGACTCTGGAGGTGGGTGTTACGAGTGTGGGCACTTTTCTTCTCTAGTTTTGGTAGTGGTAGTATCTGCTTTTTATATTAGTGACATTTTCTCTTTTGTTTTTCCCTGTCATTCATCATTCTTTTATACAATAAGTTGGTGTGCAGTACTGGGACTGAATACAGTTGAAGAGGAGGGATGGGGGAAAGGGACAGTCTGAAGAAATGCAAGCTAGTGGATAACTTGCCAGGTTAGCCAAGAGGCTGGAGTATGTGTGAACAAAGCAGATCATAAATCACGGTATGAGTGAGAAGATCGATTAATAGAAGAGTTGCTGAACCACTTCGAACCAGTTTGAGTTCAGGTCCTGCCAGTGTTCATGCACTGGTACAGACATGTTCTTCTGATGTCCAGCATCAGCTAAGGATGTGTAGTGTTACCTCTGTTCTTTCCCTGTGAGCAAAAAGGACTGTTGCACGTTGCTGTGCCACTAACCATAGCATTTACAGTCCTTGAACTTCGAGGCGGCATGTTGAGGAACACAGGGAAATCTACTTCTGGATCCTGTGAAAAGCAAGTGGAGTACTGACTGGAACCAAGCACTTAAAGTGGGAGATGTTTAAGAGAGTTACCTTGGTGTTAATTGTAATTTTTTCAGGAGTTTCGGAAGAACCTGAAGGGTGTGAATGGAGGCAAGGACTTTGAACAGGACATACTGGAAGACATGTACCATGCCATCAAGTAAGAATCAACGTGTTGTTGCTTCCTTGTGTGCAGAGAGCAAACTAGAGCTGTGTGGTGTGTAAGAGCTCTAGAGAGTACTAAGAGGGCAGTCGTGTGCCAGTTTGCCTCAGACTACCTTCCAGCTTCGTAAGAGGGTGTGGGCAACAAGCCCGTCACAGCAAGTGCACTGGATTTGTATCTTTGGATTCTTGCCATGGTATTTTTATCCGCAGAGCTTAAGCTAAAGTTAAAAAAATACATGACTTGAAATGTGCAAAGAATGGCAAAGCAAGGGTACCACATGTGAAATGCTGTAACTAAGAGGCCTTTCTCTTTTAGGCCAGGATTTTAGACTTCTAAAGAAGTTTGTACGTAGTGCCAGAGGTAGTATCTCATCCCCAGGACAGCACTGGTGCCCTAACATAACATGTCCAGGTCTGAGTTTCATATGTTCTGCCTTTGGGTTCTTCATACAAGGCTGCTGTCTGCTCCTAGTCTCTTTTCCCAGGCCTGAAGCTCTTGGCCCACTGACCAGTATTTGGGGAGAATTCCTGATGGCCGAGGCCCTTTTGTGCACAGACTAGCTCAGGGTGGAGAGCTTTAATGGCTCAGAAATCTATCCCATCACAGTAAATTCAGGCCCAGCCAGTTTGAAATTGAGAGGATCACATCTCTGAGGAGGCAGGATGTGACTTGGACTCTCAGCTGGCTGCAGTCTGCTGTCAGAGGCAGTGGCTCTGTCTGGAAGGGGGGCAGAATGGTTGGACTTGGCCTCCCTTTTGAGCCTCCTCCAGAAGGAAGTACTGAGTATCTAGAAATTCTTTGAGAGATGGCTCTAACTTTTGACTAGAGCTCTAGCTTTGATCGATCTCTCCCTTGAGAGCATTCGTAATGTTTTAAAGTAGTATCCTGAGAATATTCGCGTATCTTTCAGCTGTCTAGTGCCTCTGACTCAATCTATTCCCCTCTCCCCTCCCTTCACCAGATACTTCAGCTTTTTCAGTACATTCAGCGGCTAAGGCAACTGGTGTACCATTTCAGAGAGATTGCCTCAGTGTCGTAACTGAGATTGAGGGATAGTTTTCATTGTATAATCATCAGGAAAAAAAAAATTCAGACTGCAATCTGTACAGTATAGTTCATGATCTTTTCAGAATCTCAGCATTTTGCTTTTTTGCACAGAATTTATTTTGAGACTTTCCAAGTAAACCCATTCACTTACTTTTGTTAATATTAATCAAAAATAGTTTATTGGAAAAAAATTATTACTGACTATGAACACATCTTCCTGTGTAATTTCAGTAATGATTGCTCTTGTCAAAATATGCGTGCAGCTGAGATAGCTTATTTCTTATGCATAAACCAAGTTTCTTTTTTATAGTTGTTAGCATGTGAATTTTGCTTCCATGGCAATTGAAGTACATTGTTTTTTCAGATTGTTGCAGAAAGAACTCTACTTTTCAAGTTGGCTGCCATCTACTATTCTTAGTAGATCTGAGACTGTCCTCAATTAATTGGTCATTTGGAGAGGGTTATCTCTTAAGCAGTGCCCCACAAGTGGGGGAGTATGTATTTGGGCTTAGATGTATTTTTAACCACAGATTGCAAATACTACTATGCATTAATCATAATTGTTTTATTACTGCATAGCTTCAATCCAGTAGGAGTAAGGGGTTGTAGTACTCCGGTTATGAATTACCCATCATACATTTAGTTTCAAGTTTTAGCTTTAATTTTGTACTTCTTGGATTTCTGGAGTTTGATCTTTGGCATAGTTAAAATACTTGCATTGTTCTTATCCAGTTGCTCACGTCTATTCTCACTACAGTAGTATAATAACTTAGTTTTTGTCTGGTGGTGATGGGATATGCAGAGTGCTCTGACAAGGCAAGGCATGAAGGAGTGAAGAAGAATGTCTAATGCTACTATACTGGTGTTCTGTCCAAAATTTCCCATCATTTAACTGCAGTATGTGATATGCTTCCCACCTGTAGTTTTAGATAGCTGCTTCTTCACTACCAGCCTTACTCAGTTGCTGCTGAGAGCCACTGTACTCCATAGCCAAGGTATCAGAAAGGAGCAGGAGAGGCCAGCAGGCCTGGGAAAGTAGAATGTTTCAGGGGCTGGCAAAGTGACTCCAGAGTAGGTATAGCTTACGCTCTGGGGCCGTCTTATGGAAGATGCTGTCTAAATGTTAGGTTTGGCTCAGAATGAAAAATCTAACCTTTCTGCATTCTTCTCTGGTAGAAATGATGAGATAGTGATGCCAGAAGAACAGACAGGCCTGGTGAAGGAAAACTATATCTGGAATGTCCTGCTACATCGTGGTGCCACTGATGAGGGAATATTTCTCCATGTGCCTCCTGGAAGTTATGACCATGATCTCTTCACCATGACATGGGGGCCAACCATTGCAGCCCTTTCCTATGTTTTTGACAAGAGCTTAGAAGAAACAATCATCCAGAAGGCTATCTCTGGTTTCAGGTAACTCTCTCAGTGATGAGGCCCAGAAGGGTTTCAGTCTGGCTGGTCTGCCTGGTGTATGATGTCTGCTAGAGAGATCACAGTGACTATCAGCCATTACTTTTCCTACAGTTGAAGGGCATTTTCTTGTGACCTACAGTCCTCTGGTTTTGTTCCAGTATTTCTAGTGATTCATTTCATCTAGGCCTTTCTTGGTCACACTTACTGTTTGGCTTGACTGCTACCTTGTAATAAGTAGAAGGGCGCAGGGTATGTATTTTTAAACTCCCAACCTGGTTACATTTAAAAGACCTGCTGACATAGCTGTGCTGCTTAGAAATGAAGGGAAGGAAAAATCACTCTTCACTGGCACAGTGATGCTGGCAGAATCCCTGTATATCAGCAAAATCTCTCATGAGTGGGGCTATAGGTGTGGCTGAATGGTATGGGGACTTTTTTTTGGAAGATCAGTATTCAGAAATCTTGCTATCTGTTAGAAACCCTACTGGAATGATCTTTGGTCGTGATTGAATTCAGACCAAAACATGCCTTTAAGCATAATTTTAAAGGTCTGTTAATATACAACAGTAGCCAGGATCTCTTGGAAACTAGAACTTCAACACTACTGCCAATCTTAGAAACTCTCCTTTTTGTCAATACGTGAAATTAGGAATATTAACTGAGGTGCAGGAGGCCTGTCTGTTTGGACTTTCTCCTTGAAAGTGATCCCTGAATCAACACAGACAAATATTAAGGCTCCAGGATCTCAGCGGATCTGATGATGGGGATTTTGATTGCCTGAGGGAGACTGCTGTACATTAACATTCATTATTAGTGGGTGGAGAGGAAGGTCTGAAACCGAAGTGAAGAGGCTGTCTGACTTGCTGTTCTGCAGAGAGACCTTCCCCGCGGCCATGCTGTGTTGTTACATTGTTTCTTGTTTTCTCCTTCCCACAGGAAATGTGCAATGATTTCTGCTCACTATGGCCTGAGTGATGTTTTTGACAATCTCATAATTTCTCTCTGCAAGTTTACAGCCCTCAGCAGCGAGGTAAGATTGCATGGAGGGGAAAGAAGCATGGCTGCTAGTGTGTTGGAGCTCTCTTGCTCTCTGTTATGCAGTGGTATTTGTTTCTTTAGTTATCACAGTGTCTGTAGATACCTGTCCCCCCTGCCCAGAGTTTTCTGGGGGAGGTAAAGAACAAGCATATAGTAAAGTAGGGCTTCCATAATACAGATTTAAATACACAAATTTCCTTCTACTTACTGCACAGCTGCCAGTTGTGCAGAGCAGAGTACCATGATGCAGAAGTGTGTATTCGACCTGCTTGGTCTCAGGAAACTTAAATCTCACTGTGATCAAGATAGTGATCATCCACAATCCCAAGCAAGTTTATGCATTTCAGCTACTAGATACTTAATTACAGGGCTTGTACAATGTCAAGAGGAACTGTTTTGTGACCTAATCTTCCAAAGTGTAGAGGCTGTGCATCTACCTGGCATAAAGGGATTGGAAAAAACAAGTGCTCTGAATTGTCACTTGCTGTCCAGAGTCTGGTAGTAAGATCAGCAGAGCTGATCTCTTGCCAAGCACTAAAGACTACTTCTGTGAATTCTACTGTGAGAATAAATTCATCATATGATCATTGATATTAACTTTTTTCCCCAAATCTGTTTATGTGGTGCAGTATCAGCCTGTTTTCTCCAAAGTGTTTGATAGATAGTGGCAGATCATGCTGAGTGCTAGGAAGAAAAAAGCAACTCCTTTCAAAGGTTGGAACTTGAAAAGAAGTCCACAGCACTGTTTTAAGAAACTACACAAGACCCATAGAGAGCAGAATAGTGTGCAAATATACAAAAAGGGATCAGTCAAGGCTTAAAGCATGGGAGTAAAAAGATCAGGACAAGTGATTTTTGAAATCCTTTAAAAGGATAGAAGGAGGAGAGAAATGATCCTGTGAATTAATCCAGTTAACAGAATTAGGCTACTCTGAAACCATAAATTCTTTCTATAGGGAAATTGACCTGTCTGGACTGGATGTTTTATGTCACTTGTGTCCTGGCATTGGTAGCAGTGAAAGAGTACCTATCTGGCTATTAAAAGACAAAGAAATCCCAGATGATGGGGTTACTTTAGATTCCCTCTTCCTTTGCAGCTTACAATGGTAAAGATAAAATACTTGATCCTCTCCAGGCATACCAGACCTTGAGACTACCAATAGATAATGCAAGCAGGGGAATGTCTGCCATGGAACAAATGCTTCTTCTATATAAATCTGTGTCAAACAACTAGACTAAGTCCTCAGGGGCACCGGCTATTGCCAGCTGCATCCCATCTAGTTGTGAGACTGGAATCTGGAGCAGTCTTAGGTCTGTGTAAATTAAGCAAGTATGTCTCTTGGTGATGTAGGATCAGGGACTTCTGGATGTGAACAGTTCTTATCTTTGGCTGGATTCCAACTACACCAGTTACATTCTGCTGCTGTAAATTCCTGTACGGCTTGGAGACAGTAGAGGAATCACAGAACGGTTGAGGTTGGAAGGGACCTCTGGTGATCATCTAGTGCAACCTCAGCTCAAGCAGGGTCACCTAAATTATGTTGCTTAGGACCCTATCCAGACAGCTTTTGAATATCTCCAAGAATACAACTGAACAAACACCTGAGATGCAATCTGGTGGAAGGGGAGAAGGAGGGGCTGTCCTCAGGGCTGAGGAGACAAAGCAAAGAGCAACTGCTAGAAAGCAAGGAAAGAACATTACAGTGTTGCTTAGCTGCTAGTCCCTTTCCAAGTTAGATCATCCTAGTGTTCAGGTGTCCTCTGTGAGTACTGCAGTTGTTATGCATGGCCGCTTTGGCTGAAAGAGGAGGAGTGGGAAGGAATATGGAGGCAGTTAACAGGTTTAAGAAGAGCAAGTGCCTTGATTCTTGATTCAGAGTTAAGATCCAGATTGACTCTACATGTAAGTAGTAGCAAAACCCCTGTGTGTTCTGATACTGCCTGTTGTAGCTTGTTGGCACGCTGCAAAACTAGGGATATTGCTATTTGCATGATGAGAGTCCGGTGGTATATGTGTTCATGTGATTTCCCCATAGGAACAGTGGGGAAAAAACAAATTGGTTGTCACACTTCTGCCAAGCTTCTGGCCTGGCACTTCTAATGCATTTCACCTCTAGATCAAACATCCATTTTGATCCTAGCTCTGCCAGCAGCCTGGCTGAAGCAAGAACTAGTTTACAAGACAGCTATTGAATGAAGGAATTACAGGATGGGACACATCAATTTTCTGGTCTTCAGGTGTGAGATTTGAAGAGACACATTTCCAATCCTTCCTATCTTTTATCTTCTCTCTCCTTTTCTTAATGAAGGAATTAGGTATGGTTTTTGTCCACATAAGCAAGAGAATGGCAAAGTCTCTTATCAAAAGGAGCGGTGCAATGAGCTTAAGCAACTCTGTAGAAATATGGAGCTTATTATTATGTCTGATACTAGTTCACATGGTTGCTGGGATTTTTTTGTTTTTGGGTAGGTTTTTTGGCAGCATTTATTTGGTTGGTTTGAATATTTTTAGCATGCTTTTTGTATTTTGAATAGCTGTGGGTATATTGGACAGGTTATGGAGGAATTGTGGTGCAGCAATTGTTGGTAGAGACTATATGTCAGAATTCATCACTTCTGCATCGAACCTGGGTGTTAACTAATGGTGAGAATAGTTTTGTAAGTCACTAGTAGTTTTTTTGCTATAGTTTTCTTCTCTAATGGTGATGTGGAATAATTGCTGCCTCCCAGAGGAGCTTGATATTGAATAAAGTCTCTTGTAGAAGGCTTTAATCCTGAAATGAGTTCCTGTAGTACAATAAATTAGTGTTAGTGAGTTTTCAGCAAGCACTTTGAGTGCTCTGTATCATTGTCATTCTTGGTGAGCTACGTCTAGGGGTCTCTCAGTGATTCAGCTTGTATCACATAAGCCACCTTGTCTTCATTTTTCTGCAAAGTATGAACTAAGGAGTTATCCACAGCGTTGTACACAGAGTTGTTCTCCTTCCCATAACGAATTCTGAACAGTCTGCCCTAATTTGTGTTGAAAAAGAAACATCTCTTGCTGACTAACTGCCACCCCTTTTTCTTTCCTGCAGTCTATTGAGAACCTGCCCACTGTTTTTGGAAGTAATCCCAAGGCCCATATTGCAGCGAAGACTGTGTTTCACTTGGCCCATCGCCATGGTGACATTCTGCGGGAGGGCTGGAAAAACATCATGGAGGCCATGCTACAGCTTTTCCGAGCAGAGCTGCTGCCCAAGGCCATGGTGGAGGTAATAACAGCCAGCTCATGGCTGATTGAAGATGGGGAGTGGGAAGCTGGCCTTGCGGAGAGCCAGTCCAAAGGGGAGGAGTGTTCTCAGGCAAAGGCCTGGCTTTGGTAGAGTGTGTACAGAGCAAGAGAGCCTGCAAAGGGCTCAGCACTCGAGTTACCTGCAGGCTCCAGCTTCTTTCACAGGGTTCACTTTTTCGTGTTTTTATTGAGTTTGAGAAATTCCAGCGTTCATTTTATTTTAGCAGATTTTGACTGTTGTGCACAAAAGGCACGTGACATAGGTAGGAAGTGTTAGAGTACAGCACTGGCTTGCCAAACGGGAGGCACATTTGATTAAAGAGTGTGTGTGTGTGCATGTGTGTGAGAGTGAGTTGGTTGGCGATACATGGGAAGTCGGGTATAGCATTTCAGCATTAAGTGAAACGTTACGGGTGCAACAAAAACAGGTTACAAAGAAGTAGGCAGTTGAACATATACATGTTCTGGTCTGTCTTCAAGGTCGAAGACTTTGTGGATCCCAATGGCAAAATCTCTCTGCAGCGTGAGGAGACACCATCTATCCGGTGAGTGGTGCAGATGGCCCAGGCAGGTGTGGTGTGTTTTTTGTTTTTGTTTTTTAACCAATGCTGGAGAATAAAATATCTGACTTCTTGTTGTTTTGCTGATGCTGGTGTCTTCTAATTGCAGTGGTGAATCTACAGTGCTGAGTTTTGTTAGTTGGCTCACCCTCAGTGGCACAGAACAATCTGGTATGAGAGGGCCATCTACAGAGACGCAGGAGGCAAAGCGAACAGCTCTGGAGTGCATAAAGGTAACACATAGGCTATAGAAGAATCTGCTTTTGTACATGGTGACAGTGCTGTGTGGATAATATGCTCCAGTCTATGGGCATATGGGCTCTTTCTAAGGGGCAGGGAGCTATCTGATAAAATCTGTCTAGCACTGATCAAGTCCATTAGGGGTAATTGGTCCTAACTGAGTGAACTAGCTGGCAGGAGTTTTCCTTCAGGTTAGAGTGTTGAAGCCACTCTCTGTGTCTCCCCAGAAAAAAGCTGTGATTCTGAAGGGATCTGTTCATATGCTTTTCCCACCCTCAAACACACAGTCCTCTTTTCTGTCTTTTGCAGCAATGTGATCCTGAGAAGCTGATCACAGAAAGCAAGTTCCTCCAACTCGAGTCCCTCCAGGAGCTCATGAAGGTGAGAGATACTGGGCAAGGGACAGAATTGGTGATGGGAAAGGTATGCTGTGCATGATCATGGATATGTGCCATGTATTTGCATAACTCCTCTGTCCTCATAGGATGTCTTGGACTTGCTCAGTATTTGAAGCCAGTCATTAGTTCAGCTGTTACATGTAACTTCTGTGCAGGAAGCCACAGTTGCTTTAGTAGCAGAGGAAAACACTAATTTGTGGAATACATCCTAACCTAGGGAGGTCAGGGTAAGTGTCTGAAAACATTTGTAGCTCTGTGTAGGAGCTTACGTTGTGCTGTTCACCCTTTCTGGTGTGCCATATGCCTAATGAGGTGTTGGAAAAGGCCAGTTTAGGTGCAGGAGTTGTGCACAAGTATTTGACCCTGTTCTTCTAAGTAGTGTGGTACCTGTTTGCTCTATAATAAAGCTGGACTTTGCAGCCTTTGGGCTAGAGAGACTCATCTCCCTGGGGTAGGAAGGTTACTTACCCGGTGCTGGTAGTGGCTCTTCAGACTGGTGTGGAGTTTGAGACTTTCCAGGCTGTGGTACGAATCTCTGCCAGCAGCTGACTGGAAGCTCGTTGGTGTGTAGCAGGGGAACTACTTCCAAAAGCCAATAGTGCAGTGCAGCCCTGTCAGTGATGCTTTGTGGGTTGGCAGTGTGCTGCCTCATTTCATAGCAATTCAAAGCCCAAGCACCTTTCCCTCCAGACCCATGTAGTTTCAATTCACTGGCTTCATCATAGTTCGTCTGGGCCCATGACACTATTAAGACTTTTGCTAGAACAAAGGAAAGGTTTATTTATTAAGGCTTACTGCAGAGGTTCAGAAGAGGAGGTACTGAGTTTCAAAATAAAGATTGTAAGTGAGTAAACCCCCAAGAACAATAATTTAAGCAGTTGAGCTAGAACTTGCTACTTAGCTCACACAAAGACCTTATGTTGCTGGCCCACCTGGAGGAGTGTTGACTCAGTTTGCATATGCCATCCCTGCCTCTTCAATTTGGCATGAACATTTTGCTGTGACTCCTATTATGCCTCTCTTACTTCATCTGTGAGCTGATGGCTTGAGAAAGACACTTCCAGTATTTATAGTTCTTCCTTGGTATGTCTGCCTTTTCTTTACTAGACATTTTGTTAGCAAGAAGCTGCTGGGCTTCAGGATTCTTCCCTGTAAGAGAGACTTCATCATAGTCTAACATCTTAAGTTCATAATGCAGCTTGCATAATAAAAAATGTAATTTTCCATGTGTTTAGCTTAGCACCTAGCTTCCAATGCATTTTTGATACACTACACGTGACCTGCTCAGGCACTGGAGTGCAGTTTTACTCAGACTCACAGCTTACTGTTGGACCTCACTGACACTTCTGGGGGTTTGTGGGTCACAAATGATTCCTGGCTTTTCTAGGCTCTAATCTCTGTGACTCCTGATGAGGAGACATATGATGAAGAGGATGCTGCTTTCTGCTTGGAGATGCTTCTGAGGATTGTGCTGGAGAACAGGTAGGACCTTGAAATACATGCAGATTCCCTGTAAATGTCCCTGCTTTACTGCAGCTGTTGCCTAGGTCCAGGGAATGAGATCCTTATGTGCTTGTTTTGCCAGCTTAAGCAGCATGTGGTTGTAATTTCAGGGCATAGCAATTCCACTCCAGCATGTGTAAACAGAGAGACTATTCACCCATGAATATATATCATTGCTTGATACCCTGAGATTTGAAGAACACAAACTAAACTTTAGAGGGAGAATGGGTTCTCCCACCTGGTTGCTTCGTGAATAATGAAGTAAATAAAAAGAAGCTCGTGGGCCTTGTTATTTCTGTGTGTCTGCTAGTATATGTCCCTGCTTGAGCTTTTCATTGAAGTGATGAAATACTAGGTTGTCTGTAGTTCTGGGAGAGGTAGCTGGATCCTGCTTGTGTCATCTCCTTTCATCCTGCCCTTTCCCTCCTCCATGTTGTGGCTAGGGACCGTGTGACCTGTGTATGGCAGACTGTTCGAGACCACCTCTATCATCTCTGCGTTCATGCTGTGGAGTTCTGCTTCCTGGTGGAGAGGGCAGTGGTGGGGCTGCTGAGACTGGCAATTCGGCTCCTTCGTCGGGAAGAAATTAGTGCACAGGTAAGGGATTTATGAAGGACAGTCGCTGGGTTTGTGGCTACACTTGGCAACCCAGGAAACCAATTGCTGTTGTACAGACCCACATTTAACCTCTCTACTGCAGGTGACAACAGAACAGCAGTTGTAAATAGCATTAAACAAATGAGGGGGACTTTGGCAAATGGAGTGTAAATAGCAGGGTCTGTTATTCTTGCTGTCTCCCTTCCTGGCCAGGTTCTCCTCTCATTACGTATCCTGCTCATGATGAAGCCAAATGTGCTTTCCAGAGTTAGCCATGAGGTTGCCTATGGCCTCCATGAACTCTTGAAGACCAATGCTGCCAACATTCATGCTGGGGATGACTGGTACACACTCTTCACCCTCCTGGAGTGTATTGGGTCTGGAGTGAAGCCTCCTGCAGCCCTGCAGGTTACAGCAAGGGCAGATAATGACACAGGTAAGACAGGCCAGCTTTTGCTAGGAAATCTGATGCCCTGCCTGCCAGATAAGCAGCTGCTTCCTCAAGCTTTTCAATTAGCAAAGGGCACTGCAAGAAAACAAAGCTGATATTAAACTACATTAGCAGGATTAAAGACCAGCACCTGCTGTTCACTCATACCCCACGGTCTGCCCCTGTCTCTACTCTGCCGTCTCTTCCTACTCCCTGAGCAGCAGTCCAGGTGCTAGTCCCTGGGGGAGCAGTGGGAGGAAAACCGATATCAGCTGTAGCAGCTGTAGAAGGTCTTTGCTCTGCCCAAAGAGTATTTTCTGCTGGTTGTGGTCTGGTGCCTCGGGTAATATAGCCTTAATCTCTCATCTGGGTGTGTAATGTAAACCCAGCTGTTGTTTCTGTCATGCTTGCTTCTCTTGTGAGACTGACTCCTTTCTATCCCCTTTTTAAGGATCTTACACAGGGAGTTGTTTTTTAAACTTTTCTTTTCAAATCCATTTGTGTTTAGAGTGCCTGAGCCATTCTCCCAAGACCAACCCACTATTTCACACTTCTCTTGACTGTGTTAGAAGACTATCCCTTCAGCAAACTTTGTTCGTGTTCCCCATCAGCTGGCTGGCAGTGTATTTGAGGTTGACAGCTTCAGACTTCTAAAGGAAACACCAAAAACTTTTCTAGAGGATTTCGTTTTTCTCTCTACTTTTCTACACCTAGATTGCTAGGTACTGGTGCTTTGTGCCAGCTAGCTTGGGGAAACCTGACCTTGCAAAACAAGGAAGGTCAAACCCATATAGCCTTTGCCTTCTGGGGCTAATGCTGAGCTGTTTTCTCCCAGCTCTTTTTTGCTGCTTTCATCTTTGATGCTTGAGCAAACTACTTGACTGTGGCACCTTGCAGAATCAGAACATTATTTCTCATTACCTCTTTCAGAAAAATGTTTAATGTACTGTGCTCATAGCAAGTCTTTCTTATGAGTTTCTAGATATTGTTGAATCATGGAGAGAATAAATTTGTTGCTTCTAAATCAAATTATATCAGTGGCTTAAATTTGGCCCTTGAAGGGATTTCTCTGCTTGGGATATGTGAAATTTAGGGTTACCCTAAAGCTCAGGGAAGGGAGATCTGACAGATTTGTAACGTGCTAATGTTGATTGCTGTCCATGAGAAGGACTTTACCAGCATTAGTGTGGAGTTGCCTGAGTGACCTCAGAGGCCCCTTCTAGCTCATGTCATTCTGTGCTGCACTTTTGGAGTTGCCCTGGTTCAACCTAGGACCTCCAGTAGTTCTTAAAGTGCGTGGTACATCTGATTCTTCTGCCAGCGTCAAAACATTGGACTTTCTGCTATTTAAAATCTACAGTCAGGGACAAGTGACGTTGCAGAGGATGGTATGCCCCTTCCCCTTAAAGGGGAAAGCCAAACGTACCTAATGGGAAGAAACAGTGCCAAAGGTTTGTTTCTTGCCATTTTCTATGCATGCTGCTCTGATAGTTATAGACCTGGCCCAGTTTCTTCCAGCACCTGCTGGTAGTTCTCAGGTGACTCTGATCTGACTAATCTGGATTGGTTCTTCATTAATCCCACAGCTCCTCACTGGAGTTCTTGCTTTGGCGTTGGCCTTAAACCCATGCCTTGTTTCTTAAAGGTGCTCAGTCGGATAGTGAGGTCTCCTCCTCCTACCACCCAAGTGATATGAGCCTGGACCGTGGCTACACCTCTGATTCAGAGGTTTACACAGACCATGGAAAGCAAGGCAAGATGCATCGCTCAGTGACAGATGTGGATATGATGAACAGTGGCTGGCTAGTGGTGAGTAACGGGATGGGCCTCTGGTGCCTGAAATAGACTGTTCCTCGTGTGGGTGTGGAAAGAGGATGTGGTAGGGAAAGAAAGAATTAAGACGGTAAAAAAGAGAGCTAAGATGAGTTGACAGCGTGAAGGGAGGATGGGGAAGAGATGCAGATGGAGAGCGGAAAGCTCGGAGGCAAGTGTGGAAGAAAAAGAAATGGATCCTGCTAAAGCGGTATCACCTGTTGGTTTCGGAAGAAAGGCCCTCCAGCATGTGCACGATGTGCTGCTTTTTATGCTTTCCTGCTACCCTCTTGCTCTGCCTTGCAGGTGGGGAAGGATGACATTGACACCTCCAGACCCAGTGCTGGGCTCAACAGGCTGGGGCCGTCTCCTCTCGTCAACCAGTACAGCCTGACTGTGGGGCTGGACTTGGGCCCTCATGATACAAAGTCTCTCATGAAGTGCGTGGAGTCCCTGTCCTTCATTGTGCGAGATGCTGCCCATGTGACACCTGAAAACTTCGAGCTCTGTGTCAAAACCATCCGCATCTTTGTGGAGGCGAGCTTGAATGGGGGTGAGGTGGCCCTTGGTTTCACAACTAAGATTAGGCTTGGGGTGGGCCAGGCGGCAAGCAGAGATGTGTGAAGTACACTGCCAGGGAATGAGTCCTCTATTGCCAGAAAATGATTTCCTGTGAGAATAATTTTCTGGCTCCTGCCAGCAGGAGGGGACCTTACTCTTATCCCTGTCTCTGGGATGCAGGGGAGGCCTGTGGTCGACATGAGGGTAGCAGTATCAGCAGGGATCGTGTTTTCCTGGTCCTGAGGGGTTCTGGGTTCATCTTCAAGTGGGTAGCTGTCACTTTACAGGACAGGGCTGTCCATTGTGGTTATCAGAATGCGACTGTATGTGAACTAAAAGGCAGAACATTTTGTGGTGGGGCATGTACATGATATGTCACTGTCTTTCATTTCCTAGGCTACAAGTCCCAGGAGAAGAGGGGGAAGAGCCACAGGTATGACAGTAAATCCAACCGGTTAAAAAAAAAGCCAAAGGAGAGCTCTATGCGGCGATCACGGGCCTCGAGCCAGCACCAGGCCCATGCACACAGTGATGAGGACGAGGATGAGAGCATCCCTGCCAGCTACCACACTGTGTCTTTACAGGTTAGTCAGGACGTAAGTATAGCAAGGATTTCCTCCTCTCCTTTCCCATACTTGGGGCCTGGCTAGGGAGTCACTGGGATTCTCCATGGTGGGGGCGGAGGCAGCATCCTGGATTAGTGGCTGTTGGGTGGCAAAGGGTGGGTCTGGTGACAGTGTCTGCTTCTGGGAGCAAGAGAGGAAGAATATGATTTGGACTGGAGGAAGTGGAAGAACAGTGGGGGGACGAGTCCTCTGACAAAGCCAGGAGGGTAAGTGTCTGGAACTGTGGTCACTGCAGAAGGTGAGATGGGTGTGAGACAAGAGCATTTGGAGGCATGAGGTTTATGAGGGATCAGTGGGGAGTCTGACAGGGCATATGAGTTTGTGGAGAGGGAAGTGCCCTGGGGGCTGGGACACGGGGATTTGAAGTACAGAGGATCAGGGTGATGGTGTCACTTCTCCCTAGTTGGGTTTTTTTGAAGTTGTGGGTGCAGACTTGCTGAGTGTCAGGCTATTGGGCCTCAGTTCAGTAGTAAAGTTACTAGAATGCTGCTGTTCATCTGCACAGAGCTATGCTGAGAGAGCTTTGCCTGTGCTTCATGCTTTAATTAAAAAAAAAGAGAGAGAGAGAAAAGCGGGGGGAGGTTGTCCTTGCGTAGCACAGCTGAATCACTGGTTTTCTCCCTCTGCCTGGGAGAGTCGATGGTCTGTGCAGGGAATGGCTCCATTTTTTCTCACTCGGCAGCCCTGTGATGCTGTTTCTTGAGGATGGGGTTGACGCAGCTACTGCCTGACACGGATTTCGCTGAAGGTGCCTGGCACTTGCCCGCTTAGGGAGCACACAGACAGCAGGACCTGACAGCATCCCCATAGCTATGCATGGATGTGAGAAAAGTATGGCTGAATTGCTGGGAACCTTCTAGCCTTCCTTTGGGGGAGAGCAGAGACCAGGTTTGCTTCAAGAACTCAAGCTCTGTGTGTTGCTTAATGTGGTGCTTGACTTGCAGCTCCTGGACCTCATGCACACCTTGCACACTCGAGCAGCCACCATCTACAGCTCCTGGGCAGAGGAGCAACGCCATCTAGAGCCTACAGGGAGAAAAATCGAAGCAGATTCCCGAACTCTGTGGTCCAACTGCTGGTGTCCTTTGCTACAGGGTAAAGCCACCCCTTGTGATGAGAGTCAAAAGAGAGACCTCAGGATAAGGGCAGCACTGAGGACAGTTGAGGAGCCAAAGACTAACTGCAGAAAGCAGATGGAGGTTGATTTTTAGGGTCTTTTGTAGTTGAAAAAGGACTTGGGTCTGATCCAGAAAGGTATCTTTAGCATGAGTTAGCTACCAATTTACTCCTGGACCTGACAGCAGATTCCCAGTCTTTGGCCTGAAACAAGTATAATCCTTTTTTTTTCTTCTCCATGGAGAGTGTTTGGTCTTCATTAGCCTCTTCACCCTAGGCTGGGAGCATTGTGGTGGTGGTTGTTGTAATACCAGGTGACAATTTCCTGGGGGAGCGGGGATGTGCACCTTCCTTGTGGGCTCTGCCCTGAATCCCTCTCTTGCAGGTATTGCCTGGCTGTGCTGTGATGCCCGACGCCAAGTGCGGATGCAGGCTCTCACTTACTTGCAGCGAGCCCTCCTGGTGCATGACCTGCAGGCACTGGATGCCCTAGAGTGGGAGTCCTGCTTCAACAAGGTAACCTCCTGGCTGGGCTGGGCATGTGGGCAGGAGAGCAGTGTCCTGAAGAGCAGTGCTGTACGCCTGAGTGGCAGAATGGTGTCCTAATGTAGCACTGCCTTCTTAGGCAGCTTCCTGTTCACCACGAGGGACTAGGCTTTCCCAACTCTGTTCCTGTGAAAAGCTCCTCTCTGATTAGGCTTCTGACAGAGCCTCTCGGAGGCTTGAAATGAATCCACTTATTTTGACTTCACACCGCTTCTCCCATCTCTGTCTAGAAACCAGTCCCAAAAGCCAGCTTCTTCCTGTAATGTTGCCTATGTAAACACTGTTCCCATGAAATATCGATGTCAATGATCCAACAGGTGTTGTTCCCGCTGCTTACCAAGCTCCTTGATAATATCAGCCCAGCTGATGTTGGAGGGATGGAAGAGACCAGGATGAGAGCTTCAACGCTGCTTTCCAAGGTGAGCATGCTTCTGTTGCCTGAAAGCTTGGGGGAGACCAGGTGCATCAAGATGACCAAACTGTGTTTGCTGTATTGGCTTCTTGGCTGCTCTGATCTGTGTACGTGTCAGTTTGCTAGTCTGGCTGCCCTCAGTGCTGGGCTTCTCCACCACCCTCTGCTGCCAGGACATGCCTTCTTTCCAGAACTGTCTCCCTGATCCTGGGTCTCAGAAATATTTTCAGGAAGGAGTTTGAGACTTTTGAAGGATGGAGATGATGATTTCACCCAGCATTAGCTGAAGATAGTTGGTTCTAGTGGTGAAATGAGGCAAGTCAGAAGCCCATAGTATAGCCAGTAAGCCAGTGGGTTTTAAAGGGTTGGAAGAAGTGGTGATGCAGACCTGAGTGGTCTCATGCAAAGGAGATGATATCCATTCTTGCATGTGTAGCTCAGAGGAGTGGCAGCATCTGCCATCTCCGGCTGGGCCTGTGCATGCTTCTAGCTTGCCACAAAGAAGGAGAAATCTAGATTTGCATGACTGGCTGTTGAGCTATGAGCAGCAGCCCTGATGCTACTTGTTGACAGTAGCTGTGCTCTTTTCTAGGTGTTCTTGCAGCATCTCTCCCCACTGCTCTCACTGACCACCTTTGCTGCCCTGTGGCTGACAATCTTGGACTTCATGGACAAATACATGCATGCTGGCTCCAGTGACTTACTGGTAAGGTGCTGAAACTGATGCTGCAGTGCTTTTAACAACCGTTCTCGGTGTGTGGTTTGGTTTGGTTTGGGGTTGTGTGGGTTTTTTGTTTGTTTTGTGTGTTTTTTTAACCCCTTCCCTTCCAAAACCCACTTGTTCCATGGTCTATCCCTTTGGCTTCTGTTTCCAAGGTCAGTTATCTGTTTTGAGCGCTTATTCATTGCTATATGTCCCCTCTCTGTGTTCTGAGGAGTGTTTCTGATTACAGCTGGAAGCCATCCCGGAGTCTCTGAAGAATATGCTGCTTGTAATGGATACAGCTGGGATATTTCACAGCGCTGACTCACGGACAGGATACTCAGACCTTTGGGAAATCACCTGGGAGCGGATCGACTGCTTTTTACCTAGGCTGCGGGATGAGCTCTTCAAACAGACGGTTATCCAGGGTACAGAGGGGTGAAGAACCCCAAGAACCAGTTTTTTGGCCCAGTGCTTGTGCTTCTTTCACCACCCAGCTGCAGTAGTACCTAAACGTTGGTTAGAGGATAGGTGCAGGAGGCCCTGAGAGCTTGGTGTGAAAAGGGCAAACTGAGGGTGGGGAAAAGGGGTGAGCAAACTGCTGCATGGGCTAACTGCTTGTTTCATTTGTCTAGATACTGTCCCCAGCATACCAGTGGAGCAGCATCCTCAGAAATCAATAGTGTCTGCCTTGCCCCCTTCTCCTGCAGGGGATGTGAGACCAACCACCCACATGGCACCTTTGGAGAAGTCATGTGAACTGGGTGCCAGTGGTGAGTCCTGTTTTCTTCTTTCTGGAAGCATGATCCTAGCAGGGTGGGGTGGATCTGCTTTTCCTTGGTTTAGCATGAGCTACAGTGACCAGCTCTGTTGTGTTGTGGAACTGTTCTGCTTGCAAATGGACAGGTTCTGGCTTTCTCGCTGAGGTTATCTGGGTGGGCAGAGGCTGGAGCAGAATGCCTGATTGGCACCTGCTTCTTGAGGCCTCTTATCAAGGTGTGTGGAAGGGGAGAAACTGAGTAAGGCCCCTGAGCTGGTCTTCAGCCCTGCTTAGCTTAGAGCTGGAAGGTGACTTTGTCAAGGCCTGTGTAAGGATCTGTTTTGTCTCCTTATTTTTCCAGAGTCTGAGAGAGCCACTGCACCCAGTTCACCCACCATCAGCACCCCTGCCTCTCCTGCTTTCTCAGCATCAGCTTCAACGAAGACAAGTCCCGTTACAGACATACCTCCTACGACAGCACAGCCACCACTCATCCTGCAGCCTCTTGCCTCTCCCCTGCAGGTTGGGGTGCCACCTATGTCTCTGCCAATCATTCTCAACCCAGCACTAATAGAGGCCACCTCTCCTGTTCCACTCTTAGCTACTCCACGGCCCACTGACCCCATGACAACATCTGAAGTCAATTAGTTTGAGCGTGTCTGAGAACTGTCTGCTAAGGAAGCTCTGCGGGTGGAAGATGCTGGCCAAATGTTCTCAAGTAGCGGGCATGTTTGTTTTAGAAGATGATGCTAACCTGAGCAAAAGGGCAGTTGCTGCAATCCCCTTGGAGCATATCAGGTTCTGCTCCCTTCTTGTGGCAATTGCCCAGAAGTCCCTGGCTGCTGCCTTCTCAGAGGGTTGTACAGTTCCACTTACCAGTCTCCTCCTTGCCTTCACAATCTCAGGGGCCAGGCAGCACCCACACTCAGCAGCCTGGGACCAAGCCACCACCACTTCATCTGGTGAAGAGAGGAAACTCTTGGATGTAACACCAGAGATGGGCTACAGTACAGATTGCCTCTCTGATTATTCAGTCCAGCTTATAGACAGTTCCCAAGCTTTCCTGCCCATGCTTCTGATCGCACAGTTTTGTTTGAGCTCTGGGTGTGCCTGGGTTCAGCAGGGTAAGAATTTTGCCTAGAAATGTGGATCAATTGCAGCCCAGCTCCCAACTTGCTATGTAGGCCTTCTTGTCCGCTGTAGCTATGTGCTTTCCTTCTGGGGCACGCATCACAGCAATCTGATAGCGAGAGAGGGAGTAGGAAGCAGGGAAGCCTCATGGGGCAGTGCTGCCCTCCTCCCTTCTCCTGCAAACATGGTCAGGCTTTCTGGGTGGAGGGATCAAATTCAGACAGCTCTGCCTAGTTAAGCAGATGAGAAAGAGGTGCGGAGACCTGAGAGCAGAGCACTATGGCCAGCTCTCAAACAGCACTTGGGAGCTCCTCCCGCTGTGGTTCACAACAGTGCTGTGGTGTTCACCACATGCTGCATTGGCCTCTTAGTGTCCAGCGCCAGGGCCATGTCTTCAATTCTCAGGAGACTGTATGTTCCTCTTTAGCTTGGGAAGGTGCTGGGATCTGTGGCACTGGCTGATAGATGCCTGGCAAGCTCTGCTGTGCTGAGGAACAGCCTTTCTCTTGGGAACTCATGCAGGACTAGTACCCTTCTGCATCTTCTAGTTTTTGGGAGTCCATCTCCTTCTCTACCTAGAATGCTTCCGCAGCCTGGAGCCAAAGCCCTGATAGTCTTTCCTTTGCTTCCCCCTTGCCGCAAGGATGTCCTTCTCTTCCACCCCCTCATGCCCAGAGCAGAGCTGGCTGCCTGGCAAGCACTGCATTTCAGTTCTTCCTCCTCTCTGGATTAGTTGGCTAAATCCTCAACAATACCAATTTCAGAAATCCCACTGGTGACTGGGAGGGGCATGGGCATGACTTCAACCCAGTGTGTACTGTACTGAGAAGAACCTGAGGTTGGGGTGGGAGTAGAGCCAATGTACATAGAGTAAATGGCTACAAATCCAATGGACTTTTTACAGTGTAATAAATACATCCTGTAAATGAACACTCCAGTGTTGCGCACCTTTTCTGTTGTTCTGCAGCGCAGAGCTTTAGGAAGAGTGGAGAGTTTAACTGCCAAGGTGCTGTGCCCTTCTGCTAGCCCCTTGGCTCAATGTACCACGTACTCCAACAGTGTGCTCTGACTGTGGGGGAGCACAGGACTGGCCCTAACAAATAGTCAACTCATCTGCAGGGCTACAGTGGAGGCTGGCCATCAACAGGCTAAACAGAAATGGTTGCCATCGTGGGCAAAGTGGAGCTGTAACATAATTAGATTGCCCTATTTTTGGCAAGAATTCAGTGTCAACTGTAAAGTTTGTGGTGTTATGCTGATGTGTACCCATGCTCAACCAGGACTGAGGGCAGAAACCAGCACTGAAGAGTAGATGATGCTCTGTGGCATTTGAGCACTTGGCAGTACTTGGGAGCCAGAGTGCGCATGTGCCCCCTGCAGACCTCAGTGACAACCTGGCTGACTTCAGGAAAAGGAGCATTTGCTGCCTGATGAGGAAGAAATCCTCATTGCCAGTGACTGGACTTGGACATGGGAAGGGCATGACACATCCTTGACTCCTCCAGGACTAATCCTGGCTGTGGATACAGACAGCCACACATACTTCCCTCCTGATTTTTTTCTGCCTTGTCTTGTGACAAGCTCCACACTGAGAGCAAAAGCTACAGGTGCTTCTTGAGATCGAGAGGCGTTGATGCCTATCAGTAGGGCTGGATATGTATAGCTAGTGATACATCTGGACACATGTTGAAGTCTCCCACTATTGAGGATGGTCAATATTGATAGTCATGGGTGTGTACCAAGAGCAAAATCGGTCTGAGAGGGAAAGCTATAGATGCCAGTCAAGATTGAGAGGTATCAATACCTATCGATAGGGATTGATATCAACAGGTATGGAAACCAATAGGTATCAATGCCTGTTGACATCCATACCTCTCAGTATCAATAGTTGTCAGTGCCTACTGGGGAAAATCACTCCTAGAGCAAAAGCTAAAGGTGCCTCTCAAAATCAAGGGGTATCGATGCCTAGCCATAGGACTGGGTATGCTTAGATATCACCTGGGGCAGCATTGGGGATTCTGAGAGCAACCTCCACAGCTGAGGTGCCCAGGAGGGCATTGAGCAACTGTGAGTCACCCCCAGGGCTGAGGTGCCTGGGGCAGCCTCGGGGTCCTGTGAGCCACCCTTGGGGCTGAGGTGCCAGGAGGGGCATTGGGGGTCCCGTGATTCTCCCCTCCCCCCTGGGGCACCCAGGGCAGCATTGGGGGTCCCGTGGCCACCCTCAGGGCTGGGGCACCCGGGGCGGCCTCAGGAGTGTACGAGACACGGATGCCATCTCTATCTCCAGGATTCCAGAAAACTCCTACAGGCTCAATAAGGGGAAGGGTGGAAAAACTTGGAGTTCGTTTAAATTGTGTGAGCAAAAAATCTAAATGTTGCGTAATGGCAGTGCGGTGCACGGGGTAGGAAAGTCCCGTTAACAAGTCCCAGTTTTTTTTACCACATCCTGCTGTTACTTATGTACGCTTCCACCATTTCTTGAACATTTTTGCTGCTGTTACCCTCTCCTCCTTACCTTCCACTGCTTCCAAAATCATTGTCTCCTTCCAATGTCCTTAGACGTTTTCATCCGTGTATACGAGTCCTTCCACTGCCTGCCCATTGCCCTTTTATGTCCAGCCCATATCTCTGGTTTGTATTTCCAAGGCTTGACTTCTATTTACACCCCTGTTTTCCTAAGTTGTCTCCAAACTGCTTGTTGAAATCTTGTCCGCTTTAGATGATTAACTCTTTGAAACCATTACTCAACTGAAAAGTGCTTTCATGGTAGCACTGCTGCCCTCTGATCCCGGGGACAGTCCTTCAACTGTCTGGAGTCCTGTCAGCTAACGGCAAAGCTCAGCTTTTCCAGCTGCCTAGTTGTTTGGGGGAGGCTACATTTTTGAACTGTGTTTACAAACACAGTTTCTCCTTAGAGTGCTACGTCTTAATTCAGACAATTATGGTGCAAAGCAAAAGCTAGCAGAGGAAACTGCAGGAAAGGAGCCTGGAATGGAAAGAATGTAAATGGAAATACAGACAGAACTGCACTTTAAACAGCTTTTACTACCCAACTGCAATCAGGAAGGGATTGAAAAAATTGACAAATTCCTTTCTACATTGGTGTTTGAATTTTGGAATAAAGAGGTTTCATGTGCTGTTACAGAAAAAAATACAGAGGAACATACTCTTTTTGGTGTGAGCTCAAAGGAGATGAAGGATCAGCTGAAAGGTGTCGAGTGCTATAATGTAATTTTATTGCGTCAAGTCTCTCGAACTCTTATATGTAACAAATTGCATAAAAGACTATCATATTATCAATGACTTGGTATTCACGTGTTCACAGCACTATCATTTAAGTTTGTCTCAGCATGTACTTTTTCTAGACTTGGATTTCTCTTTCATTTGTATAGATATGACTCACTTGTTCCCGAGGACACTGGTCAGACATCGCAGTAGTTTGGATTTACTTACCTTTTTTTGTTCCAAGTTACATCAAGGACTTCTGCAACCGAAACACCATATAAATAATTATCAGGGATATGAAGGTGTCAGTATGATGGTTTACTGTGGAATGGGTATTTTCCTTATTAGCATGAAGCTTTCAAACAGGAGAAAGGTCTATTGAAAAGTAAGCCCAAGCTGTAAACAAGCTTGACACTGGAGCTTGGGAGTAAATGCAGAATCTGAAGCAATGCTAATTTTAATCAGATTTGATTTAAAACACAACCAAAAAACCATCTGCTGAGTGTGTTCAGAAGACCTCGACTATAGGTAAAATCGAAGTGCTTAGTTCCTAGAAATGCTAGCAGCTGAAGCTCCTCCAGAAAATCTGCTCCTTACAGAGCTTAAAACATCCTGAAGATGCGGCCCCCCGCTCTTTCACAGCAAAGCAGCTTGCTGGCCTCGCGCTGCTTGTCTGGTGGTGCCAAAACCAGCTAACCCCAGCAAGGGCTGCGGCGGCAGCAGCGCCGGCCCAGCGCCCCACCACCCTGGGCTGCGTGGTCCCCGCCACGCTGCCCGGCGTGCGTCCGTCCGCCCGGCCCTGAGGGCTGCCGGGAGAGGGAGGGTCGCGCCGCGGGCCGCAGGCGGGCAGGAACGCAAGGGCAGTTCTGGGAGTGCAGCAGCTGCTGGAGCAAAGTGCTGGAGCGCAACCTCCCCGTGGGGAAAGGGCAGGAGCCTGGATGTGCTGAAGAGCAAGGAGAGACGCGGGGCCTCGGGGAGGCAGCTGAGGCTGCGTTTCGGCTCGTAGGCAGAGGAGCTCCCCGGATACTACAAGTCCCGGCGTGCAGTCCTACTTCTCCCGTTGCACAACCCCGCCAAGGCCGAGGCAGGGGGCAGCAGCGGGGGGAGGCAGCGCTGTGCTCGGGGCCGTGCTCCTCTGTGTAGGCCTGTGACCTGTCCCGGCCAGCTCGTGTCGACCAAAGGAACGTAAAAAGCTGCGGAGCTTCGCAAGCCTCCGAAAGCCGCACGTCTCCGGGGCTGGAGGGAGCCGCGCTCCCTGTGGCTGTGCCGCGCTGCGGGACCTGCAGAGGCATGCCTGCGGGCAGCAGCGTGGCGGGCGGGCACGCTGTTGCCGAGTTAGAGATAGGGAAATGTGGCTTCTGCTCCCTTGCCACAAACTTGCTGCTCTACCAGAGGAAGTCACACTTCCTCTTTCCTATTTTCTTGGGTGGAAAACTGAAAATAAAACTTCTTTATGCAGTGGGGTTGGTGGGCAGCTAAGAAACTTAATAACCAGCTGAGCAGTCTGTAGAGTGTCTGGGATAGCAGAGGTCAAGCTAAAGGCGGAGAGCTTTTACACGGCCAGTAGCTCATACTGTTGCATAGCCAAGGTGTCCGCTAGCCATCTGGCAAAAGCACAAAATTAGTCAACAGTGGCGCAAACAGCCCTGTTGCCAGACAGGAAGGCTGAGCCGTTGCTATCCCTGCTCCCTCACTTAAAGCACACCAAGTCCAGCCTGTCGAGGAGGGGAGCGCGGCCTTCCTCGCCCGCCCGCGACGCAGGGCTGCACCTCCTGCCTCCCCACCGCCCTGAGAAACCTGCCCGCTGCAGGTGCCCGCTGCCACGTGCCCGGGGTGCAGCAGGCCGTCGGGGCAGCATCGCCTGGGGGCGGGGGGCAGCGTGTTCCCCGGCACCCCGCGGCCAGGTGCTGCCGCGGGGTTCAGCCGCCACGGAGGCCGCTCCTGGCCGCAGCTCCGGTGAGCCGGGGTTAGGTGCCGCACAGCGCCCTGCTGCCCGTGTGCCGTGCTCGGAGCCGACCCAGTCCCGCGGGGCCGTGCCTGCCGCGGGGAGCTGCTGAGCGGGGCCGGCGGCAGCGCAAGGGACGGAGCGGACCCCGGCCGTCCCGCACCCCTCGCCTGCCCCGGGGACGCATCCCGGGGAGGGGGCAGGGCCGCGGAGGGCTCCTTGGCCCTGCCCCGGGCCCCTTCCCCACCCCGCGGGGCCGCCGCAGCCCCCCCGGGCGAGGGGTCCGGCGGCAGCGCGGCCGCCACGTGGCGCCGGGGCCGCGCCGCCCCCGCTCCCCGCGGCGCCGGACGGGGCGGGCCCTGCCGCCGAGCGGGACCGCGGGACCGCGGGGCGGGCCGGGCTGGGCTGTCCCGGCCCGGGCACCTCGCTGCGCCCGCCCCGCGCCCAGCCGCGCCGCTCCCGCAGCGCCCGGCCCCGGCCCCGGCCCCGGCCCCGGCGCGGCCCATGGGGAGCGCGGCCCGGCGGCGCCCCGGCAGCAGGAGGCGGCGGGACGGCGCCGCTCGCCCCTAGCCCGGCGGGGCATGCCCGGCCCCAAAATGCCCGCCTGGGGGATCCTGCCCGTCACGCTGCCCGCCTTCACCATCACCGGCATGTGGATCGTGTGAGTGCCGCCCGGACCGCCCGGGACCCCCGCGCCGGGCCGGGACCCCCCCGCCGGGCCGCGGCCGCGCTCCGAGCCGCGGGGCCCCGCGGAGCCGCCGCCGCTTCCCCGCTGCCCTCGGGAGCCGCCGTGCCCGCGGCGGCCCCGACGCCGCTCCGCAGCGCCAGCCGAGGCGCCCGGCCCCTGAGCCGCCCCCGGCCCGTCGCGGCGGCGGTCGCCCGCAGGCCGAGGGGACGCGCGGTGTCTCCTGCCGGTCGCCGAAAGCGCGGTGGGCGCCGCTGCGCCCGTCCCGCCCGGCGCCGCGAAGCTGCCGGGGCCGCGGGGTCCCGCCGGCAGCGCCCGTCGGGGGCTGCTGCACGCTGGGTAGCTCGTCAGCCTCGACGGCCCGGCCGTGGCAACCCCGCGCCGGCAGCGTGTCCCCTCGCGTCCGAGCCTCGTGCCTCCCAATGGCACGCGGCCCTGCGGCGTGAGGGGTCCCGGCCGGCGAGCACAGGCCGGTGCCACCGCATCCCCCCAAATGGCGTGTTGCTGGGCCCTCCTTGCCGTGGGGGATGGCGAGGGGCAGGGGCACATGCTTATGGGGCAGCTGGTGGGGCCAGCGCAGCTCAGCCTGGCCTAGGGGCTCTGCTCCGAGCTGTCCCCGTGGGCAGGAGGGGAGAGGGGCGATGCCCCCCCAGCCCGGAGGAGTGCGGCCTGGCCGGCGCTGCTTGCTGGCGGTCCCCATGGCGCCGTCTGTCCCCAGCGGGACCGGCGGGGGGGATGCTCTCGTGCCCCTTTCCTGTTCCCAGTAGCTCCTGCAGCCCCCGGGCGACCCCACGCCACTGGGTGAGATGGGTGGCGCGAGTGGGCTGCTGGCCCCACTGGATGTGACCCCGGAGCCACAGGGGGGGTGGGGAGGAGGGAACAGACCTGCCGCAGGCCGGGCGCAGCTCAGGCCTCTCTCGCCTTATTCCCCTGTTGCAGGGGCTGCGCTGCCCCCCGGGGCCTCCCGGCTGCCCCGCTCTTTGCCCGGGGTGCTCGGCTGGGCACCGTCCTTTTCTGCGGCCAGGCTGCTACATGGCCAGCCAGGGAAATAGAGAGGTTTTCTTACCGGTGTCTGCGCCTATTTTTAACTGGGGCTGTTTATGGCTGGCAGTGGCGGCAGCCGGGGCGGCGCGGGGTCCGCCTGCCCCGCCACAGCTTGCTGCCTGGCCCGAGCCGGGGTGCACAGGCCTGGCCCCCCCGGGGGTGGCCGCTTTTCTCCACCAGCCCGGTGACGCTCGGTTCGGTTTTCATCCCCGCCGGTCCCGCGCTGCCTTGGGGCGGTGCTGCCGCGGCGCCCGGCCCTGCGCCCCGCGCCGAAGCCCCGGGGCCGCGAGCCTCCCTGGCCGGCCAGCCTGCCCCCAGCAAGTGCAGTTCCTGCCTTTAACGAGCCGGCCGGCTAATTGGCGAGGCCGGGATGCTGCCCAGCTCCGGCTGGCAGGCTGCCCGCTCCCGGGGGGCCGGCATCTGCAAAGGCAGGATTGATGGAGCCTGTGAATAAGCCCTCTCTTAGCCAGCACGTGTGTGCCCATCTGCCAGCACCGGTCTCCCTGCGGCCAGAGGATGGGGATGGGGTGGGGGCTGGGGATCGGCGGAGGCCGCGGTGACGCCGCGGTGTTTTCTCTCCTCCAGGTACGCCATGGCGCTCTCCAACAACCACATCTGCCCCGTGCACAACTGGTAAGGAGCGGGTCCCCTGCGTGGACGGGCTCGGGGAGAGGCCCTGGCTGCGCCCGGTCCTGCCGGCAGGACCCGGCAAATCCTAGGGGATTTTGGGGCTGAGCAGAGCTGTGTGTAAAGCCCTCCCTGCCGTCCCGTGCGGGCTGGCGTGTGGTTACGGCTGCTCCGGCGAGTGGTCCAAGGCGGGTGCAAAGCGCGCAGGGAGAAGGAGGCTATTGAAAAAAAAATCCCGGCATGGAAAAAGTATGAAAATAAGCGGTTAGGGAATTACAGAGGGCTGTGTGTCTCCATGGAGAGGGCTGAGACGTGCTTGCTTTAGGTCGAGTCTGACTGACCCTCTGCCCCTGCAGCGCCGGGGGCGGTCCGGTGCGAGGGCCCGGTGCTCTGCAGCCCCTGCGCCGGGGCAGGAGCCGGGCTGAGGCGAGGGCTGCAGAAAGGCAAGGGCTGCACAGAGAGGCTCCTCTGCTCCCTTGGCGTTTTCTTCTGAGTGTTTTTTGGCTTGTTGTGTCTCCGGAAAAATGTGCCCAGAAAATCCATGTTAGTTTAATTCTTGCTGGAGTGTTTGAAGGAGAGAAAGAGAAAAAAAAACACACAACCCTCTGCCATTTCCTGTCTGATAGCTTATTCTGCCTTGGGAAGAATGTGTTTGTCGGCGTTGTCTCCGCGGCATAAACAGACATTAATGATGAATAATGCTCCCGAACTCTGGGCTGCTTGCTTAAAAAAAAAGAAAAGAAATGAAAAGTCCCAAAGCAAACACCGCCGCAGGAGCAGCGCCGGAGGAGCCCGCGGGGCTCCGCGCCTCGCCCGGCTCTCGCGGTCGGAAAACAAAGCCACCAGTAAAGGAGGAGGCTGGAAAAACAGCAGAGGCCAAACCAGCCCGTTCCCCAGAGCAGCCGCTTCAACCGGGCCAGTGCCCGGGCAGCCGCGGCCGGGGCGGCTCCCCTTGTCGGCAAGGGGTCCCGCACCCCAGCTCTGCCCAGGACGGCAGTGCCCAGTGCCCCTGTGGGGCAGGCGCCCGCAGGCTTTATGGGCCCCTGAGAGCCCCTGCCTGGTGCCGGCGGAGCTGCTGGTATCCGAGCGGCGGGTGCCCTCGGGCCGGGCTGCCACAGGCGGAGGCAGCGCTGGTGCCCGCTCCCCGAGCTGCTTCCCTCGCTCCTGCAGGAATTACAACCAGTCGTGCGGGCTGGACGGCCCCGGCTCGTGCTGCACGCTGGATCACATCCCCCTGGTCAGGTGAGGAGCCGCTCAGGGGGAGTGCAGGGGCCGGTGGGGGCCGGTGGGGCAGGGCAGGCCCCGCTGCGCGCCCCGTCGCTGAGGGCTGCCCGCACGTGGCCTTCTCCCCACAGCAAGTGCGGCACGCTGCCCCCCGAGAGCTGCTTCTTCAGCCTCATCTGCAGCCTGGGCTCCTTCATGGGTAAGTGCAGGCACCGGGGGCCCCGGGGCGCACGGCTACCTGTGGGGCTGGAGCCGGGCACCGCGGAGCTGCCCCGCTGCGGACGCCCGGGGCGGTGTGCGACCGGCACTGCGTCTCCGTCTCGCAGTGATCCTGGTGGGGCTGCTGCGGTACGCCCACGTGCTGGAGTGCTGCGGGCCCTCGCTCCTCAACACGCTGGGGCTGGCCACCGGCTGGGTTTGCGCCGCCGGCCTCACCATGGTCGGCAACTTCCAGGTAAGCTTGGCTCGCCGCCGTGCCGTGGGAGCGGGGCCCTGGCTGAGGTGGCGGTTGCCCGGGCCCCCGTGGGAGCGCAGGGGCAAAGCCCGGCCGTGCCGAGCGCGCCGCGGTGCCAGCGGTGCCGGTCCCTCCCCGCAGGTGGATCACGCCAAGGTGCTGCACTACATCGGCGCCGGGGTGGCGTTTCCCACCAGCATGCTGTTCGTGTTCCTGCAGTCCATCCTCACCTACCGCATGGCCAAAACCTGCGGGCATTACTGGACCGGCCACTTGCGTAGCATCCTCACTGCCATGGCCTTCATCACCCTCGTCTTCAGTATCCTTGCCGCAGCAGATCGCGGGGGGCGGGAGGCGTGCGGGGGCGGGCTGGCCAGAGGCCCCAGCCCTGCGTGGAGGATGGCCGTGGTGCGGGCGGTGCGTGCTGCGTGTCCCCTGCCCTCGCCCCGACAGCGGGGGTGAGGGCGGGCAGCCCGGTGCGGGCGTGCGGGAGCAGCAGCATCAGGGCAGCGCCGGGCAGAGGACAGGAGGAGGCTGAGGGAAGAGGAAGAGGAGGGATGCGCGTGCTGCCAGGCATTTCACACTTGCTGCTGGCACCTCTTGGGGACCAGGACGCGGTACGGAGCGGTGCCTAGGTGGGGCCAGGCCAGACCGTTCCTTCCAGCAGCCACAGCCCAGCTCAGGCACTGGGAGGTCTGGGCCGGCTGCAGAGCTCCCACCCACACGAAGGCAGCAGCCCTGCAGAGCAGGCTGGGCTCCAGCGCCGGGCTGCAGGTCCAAACCCCACAAGTGCAGGGTCACAGCCTGCCTCTCTTTGGAGGGGCAGGTACTTGGAGGAGAGCCTGTCTCTCGTCCCGCGGAGCACAGTGGCCAGTTTATTAATGAGACAGAAGTATTTTGAGCCTTTGGCAGTGCCAAACCCATGCCTACGGCTGTCTGCCTGCAAACAGGCTGAAGGAGAAGCAGGGTGCAATGTGCTTTGTGCAGACCCAACGGACGTGAGGCGGCGTGGTCGGTCGGAGAGGGCGCTCCGGGAGACCACGGGGCTGGCCTGCCCAGCAGGATGCCGGAGAGCTTGGGTCGGCCAACAGGGAGGCAGGGCACGGCAGCAGGTAGTGCTTGCTGGAAGCCCGGTCCTGAGTGTCTGGCTGGGGCACTGGGGACTTACTTGGGACTAAGGCTAGGGATAAACTGGGCAGCAAGGTGGTGGTGATATGGGCAGGAAGCAGAGAGCGCAAAGTGTCTGCGGGTCCCAAACAGGCTGGAGGGCTGCTTGTCCTTGCTAGCACCTGGGACTGGAAATGGGAAAAGCGTGGAGCTGCAACGGGGGCGGATGTGGGGAAAATGTGTGGGACCGTTCCTGGAGCGACTAGGGAGGGCAAGCAGAAGGTCCTGCCCTGTGCGGGTCGGGGTCCTCCCTCGCTGCCTCCCCTGGGTCTGGATCCCACCTGGCAGGAGGCAGGGTGCTGCAGGAGGCTTCACCTGGCGCCTCCTGGGCTCCCCAGGAGCAAGCTGCAACTTGTGGAAGACGTTCGACTCGAGAGAGGGAAGCGGGGGGGTTCCTAGAACAGTGTGCTGTACGGCAAGTGGCTGATCCAGCCGCCTGGCATGGGGCTGAGGGGTGCCTGGGAAGTACTGCCTTGTCTCTGTACCTAGAGCGAGTCTGGAGTTAGGTTTCCCTGGGAAAATGCAAGGCCTGGAAGAGCATAAAAAAGCTTTGGGGAGGTTTGCACCTTGGAAGACCCAGCGAGGTAGCGTGATGCCTCCGCGGGGTACCGCCGGGGCAGCACGGAGGGGAGCAGGGGCCGAGGGGAGGTGCTGCAGGGCAGGGAGGCAGCAGTCCAGACCACGCTGCCGAGAGGGTCAAGGGCTGATGAGCTTTTTAAGCTCTGAGTGTTTGTCCAGCCGGAGGACTGGGAGTATCGGAGAGAGGCCAGTTTGAGGACCGGGAGATGGGTGTGCGTCGGGGTGTTCGGGCAGGCTGCCTGCCCTATGCAGCAGGCACCCGGCTGAGGTGCCTGCAGACCGAGCTCCTCCTTCCCACAGCATCTTCAGAAAATCCCCGGCTAGCAGCAGGCCTGTGGCTTACTGGGGTGACCGGCGTGTCGTGGGACTGGGGTAGTGGCTGCACAAATGGGGTGCAGCGGTGCTTTCCTTGACTCCGACGCCCTCAGGTGGCGTCTTCTTCATCCAGGAGAGCTTCGTGCTGCAGCACGTGGCTGCCCTGTGCGAGTGGATGTTCATCATCGATGTCCTGGTCTTCTACGGCACCTTCACCTTCGAGTTCGGGGCCATCTCCACGGACACCTTCCTGGTCCTCCTGAAAGCCAGCCGGGCCCCCAAGAGTTACAAAGCCGAGAGCAGCGCCTCCAGCACGGCCCACATCCGCAGCCACGCGGAGGGCCTGGCCATGATCTGAGCCCGGCGGGTGGGCCCCAGCCTTGAGGCCGCAGTGGGGGCCGGGAAGTCTGAGAATCCCCTGCCTTGAGCGGCCCCGAGACCCCCGGCGCCTCTGGGTGCGTGTGTGTGTGTGCGTGGGTGTGCGCTGGCCACTGCCTGCCTCCCCCCCCAGGGGGGCCGTGGACGTGCTGCCCCCCAGCACGACACCCATGTGGGGAAGGGCAGCAGCCCCCCGAGGAGCTCTGGGTGGGAGGTGCTGGGGGGTGACGGGTGCTGCCAGCCCTAGAGGCAATCGCGGAGAGGACCCCTTTCCTGAGGGACATGCATTTCTGGAGCAGGAGATTCGCCCCCCCGCCCCATCCCTCCTCTGCAGGACCTTGGGGTTCCCGCAGAGCGCCCGGGCCATGTTCCCGCGGGGAGCCGTGCTTCCTTCCCCATCTCTGCCACGGGGCAGCTGCAGCCGGCCATGCAGCGAGCCTTGCCGCTGGCCACTGCCGCCAAACCCGAGGAGCCCCAAAAGTGCCTTTTCCCTTCCCAACGACTTGGTGCTGGTGCCAGCCGCCTGCGTGCCCTGCGCGGGGGTGGCTCTTCCCCAGCGAGGCCGTGCTCGCAGAGAGGCTCTCGCCGCCGCGGGATTTCCCCTCCCCAGCGCGGCCGAGCTCACGTGCTGCAGCGCGCCAGGCCGCGCGTCGCAGTCCTGGGGTTCCCACCCCGGGGCCCTCCCTGGCGGGAAGTGGGGGCGCGGAAACGCCGAACACTTGCTGTGGGAGCCCCCGGCCGCGTCCCACCGAGGGCGTCCTGGGCAGGGAGCTGGGCTGGCGGCGGGCTGCGGGCAGATGGAGGGTGAGGAGTGTGTGTATGTCTGTGTATGTGTGTGTATATATATGTACCTACATATATATAGATAGATAAATTCTCCCCTTGTCCCTCGCGAGGGGCGTTTGCTGCTGCTGTGCGCGTTGGTCAGGCTATGCCGCCTGATTTGCCCAGCTTCTCCACGTCGGCCTGTAACTCCACCAGTGTACGTAGCTGAGAGGAGCATATCTGACTTTTATATATAATATATGTTTAAAAGTTTATGAAGAGAGAACAGTGAATTTGCAATAATAAAAGCGAAAATGAGGCACGCATGCAGCGGACATGCCTGGGTGGCTGCTGGCCTGGGACCGGCCGGCGCGCAGCGGTCCCGGGGGTCCCTGCCGGCCCGGGCCGGGGGCCGCGAGCCCTGGGCTGCTGCCGCAGTTTCCTGTTCCCGGGAGCGGGAGCGGGGGGGGCGCGGTGCGGGGCCCTTCCCGGCGCCCCGTCGGCGGTGCAGGACGGGGGGCGGCGCCGGGGCCGGGAAGCCCCGGGAGGCGGAGCCGCGCCGGGACTTTCCCGGGGCAGCGGCGGCGGCGGCCGGGCAGCTCGCCGTGCTGGGGCTGGGGCTGCAGGTAGGGGGGCAGCGGGCTTGGGAGCCGGGCTGGGACCGGAGCGGCGGCGCCAGGACGGGGCGGGCGGGGGGGGGTCGCTGCCGAGCGCGGGGGTCGCGGGCGCGTCCTGGCTCCGGGTCCCGTTTCGCGGCCGGCGGGGGCAGGTTGCTCCTTCCCCCGGTTCCCTGTGGGCTCCGGTGCGGCGCTGCGCGTTGCTCGGGGAAGAGGTGCGTGTCCGCAAGCTCTGCTAGACCTGCCCCCCCCCCCCCCCCAACCTGCACCGCAGGCTGATGTGGTGGCGATGCCGCGGCGCCTGGCCGGCATCAAAAGGGGTGTTTCGAGGGTATGAGGGTGCACAGCTGGGACAGCCGGTTAATAGCACAAGAAGAAAGCGGCTCATTTACAGGCCCCCGGAGAAGGAAAACGGAAGACTGGCGGGTGGCTGGAGGCTGCCAAAACCAGCTTGATAGCCACAGTGGGAGTAAAGGCATTTTAAGGCTTTACAGGAAGGGCAAAGGTCAGGCAGCTTTCAGGGAGCGGGGATTTCTCCCCGCCACGCTCGCGGGTCAGGAAGTCGGTTTGGAGGGTGGTGCTGCAGGCAGAGCGCTGCGGGGCTGGCAGCGCGGGAAGGTGCAGCCTCTGCTGGCCACGCACTTGCCAGGTGCTGTCTGGACTGCTCGGACGGAGCAAGGCGCAAAAAACAAGGTCAGGAATTTGGGGCCGTAATTTGCAGGATTTAGCAGGCTCCTGGGGGTACAAGATGCGCACAGAGTACTAGTTTAGAGACGCAGCCAGCGGTACACCCAGGCGGTTCAGAGCGAGGTTGGCGTGCGTTTTTGGGGTGCCCTTTCTCGCAGCGGCTGAACGCTCCCGCTGCAGATGTTAGATAGCAGGGGCGACGCTCCCCTCCTGCCTGCAGGGCGCAAGCTCTGCAGACCAGCCCGCTGTCACGGGAGAAAAGAAAATAGCACCTGCGTTACTAGGTCACGTTCAAGGAGCTGCAGGCATGAAACAACGGCTTTAATCTGCTCTGCTTGCCAGCAGCTGGCCCTCAGCTGAAGCAGTCTGGCTGGCACAGGGAGGCTGGCTCAGCAGCCCGCTGGGCCGTCCAAGAAGGGGGCTGGGACGGTGTCGTGCCCTGGGCCTCCAGGAGAGATGCGCCGGGTACCGGCAGCCGAGGGGATGCTGCCCTGTGTCGGGTGCTGCCTTGCAGCCCTTGGGCGGCGGGAGGGCGAGATGGTTCCCTCCTGGATGTGCAGGGGATAAAAACTGAGTGTGTGACACTGCCAGGTGAAAACCAGGGCCTCCCTTCTGGTCCCGGGGGACTGAAGGGCGACGCCGCTCTGCACAGGCGGCAGAGCTGGCGTGAGGCGGCCGCGGGCTCTTCCAGGAACAAGGAAATGGGTGATGAGCCTTGGGCTCCGCTCCCTGGGCAAGGTGCGTTTCCCCTAGCACACGCCACGCGAGTGTGCGTGCGTAAGGACAGAAAATAGCCGCGTGAGGCACCGCTGCACCCGCTGGGGAGAGGGCCGGAGCGACCCCATGACGTCCCTTAGTCACGCTGTTTGCTGCAACAAGTGGAAGTGCCTGGGGCAGCAATGAGTGAGCTGTGAAAACCCCTCTAGGAGGGATGGGGCTGACTGCAGCGGAGACGGGGAGCTGTTTTGTTTCAGAAGCACAGTCGGTTCCTCTTGAGCGTCTTTGGGCTTGGACCTGAGCAGACCCTGAGGGTAGGGTTAGAGGTGGCTCCAGCACGCTGAGGGAAGGACAACGCTTGTGTCCTCCTTCGCCTCTGTGGGAAATCTGTCCCGGTGGATTAGGCAGTTGGCTGGTCGTGGCAGGCTGAGGATGCCCTGGCGGGGCTGGTCGGTGATTTTGGCTCCAGATGGCCTGACGCTGGCCAGTGTCGGGTCGTGCCCGTGCTCCCAGGGAAGCCCTGCAGGGTCCATCCCATCGCTTTGCAACGCTGGGTCCTCTGCCTCGGCCTCCTGTGTCCCCTCGGCGCCTGCAGGTCCCTCAGCCCCGCTTCCCTGCCCGAGCCCTGCCTCCCGCTCGGAGAGGGGCTGCCGCGGTCTGGCCAGGCTCGCGCAGCAGGTGGGGAAAACCTGAGGCCTGGGGCCGCAGGGCAGCCCCTCCGGAGGTCGCGCAAGGCTGGAAAATCTCCTTGAGGAGGCTGTTTTACTCTTCTCCGCTTCTGAAGAACATGAGTCACGGGCTGAGCAGTCCCCTTCCTTCCCCTCTGCCCCCACACACCCAAAATCCCCCGAGCGGGACCTGCAGCAAACACTGATTCAGAAATTCATGGTATGAGGGCACCGCGGAGTCAGACGCGTGTTTCTTTTTCCGTCGCCCAGCGGTGAGGAGGAATGCGGAGGAAGAGGGAGCGCGCCCCGGCGCCCCGCTCCCGTCCTGCCCCTTCGCGAGCAGTCTCCGGCGGCTTCCTGCCGGCGGGCGGCCCCTGACCCGGCGGGACCCCGTCTGCGGCAGCCGGCGGCGATGCTGGGGCTGGACGGGCTGCTGCGCCCCGCCGCCTGCTCCCCGGTGAGCCGCGGGGGCGGGACGGGACGGGGCGGGACGGGACGGGGCGGGAGGCGCTGGGCCCCGGGGGCTGCCGGCCGCGGAGGCGCTTCCCGGCCTCGGGCGCCCGCCGGGCCCGAGGCTCCCCGGGCGTTTCGGGCGGGCAGGACACGGTCTGCACAGCGCCGGCGGGGCGGCGCCGGGGGCTGGGCTGGGCTCGGCCCGGCTCGGCTCGGCTGGGCCCCGGCGCGGGGCGGCCCGACGGGGCGGGGAGGGGCGGCGCCGCGCCGCCGTCATTTCCCGGCTCCGCGGGGTTTCTAGGGACTTTCCGGCGCGGCGGGGCCTTTCCTGCCGCCGCCGGCGGCCCCGCTCAGCGCCGCGCTCTGCCCGTAGGCCGCCGGCCGGCCCCGCGCCGACATGGAGGAGCCCTACCAGCCCGTGAGTGCGGGGGGGCCTGCCCGCCCCCCACCCCGGGGCGGGGCGTGGGGGCTGGGCCTGCCGCCTCTGGGGTGCGACGTGGGGGTCTGTGTGTGCTCCTAGGGGGCGGGAGATGGGGGTCTGTGCCTGCCTCCTCTGGGGTGGACATGGGGGTCTGTGCCTGCCCCCTCTCTGGGGTGGACATGGGGATCTGTGCCTGTCCCTGGAGGGTGGCAGATGGGGGCCTGTGCCTGTCCCTGGGGGGTGGCAGGTGGGGGTCCGTGTGTGCTCCTAGGGGGCGGGAGATGGGGGTCTGTGCCTGCCCTGGGGGGGGACATGGGGGTCTGTGCCTGCTCCCCTTCGGGGATGGGACATGGGGGTCTGTGCCTGCCCCCACTCTGGGGTGGACATGGGGGTCTGTGCCTCTCCCTGGGGGGGTGGGAGATGGGGGTCTGTGCCTGCCCCCTCTCTGGGGTGGCAGATGGGGGTCTGTGCCTGTCCCTGGGGGGTGGCAGATGGGGGTCTGTGTGTGCTCCTAGGGGGTAGCAGATGGGGGTCTGCGCCTGCCCCCCCCCAAGGTGACAGATGGGGATCTGGGCCTGCCCCCCCTGTGGGGTGGGACAGGGGGGGGTCTGTGTGTGCTCTAGGGGGTGGGAGATGGGGGTCTGTGCCTGTTCCTGGTGGGGGGAGATGGGGGTCCATGCCTGCCCCCCAGGACGCTGGGGGTCCCGGCCCCAGCCGCTCTCACGCTCGGCTCCTCCCCGTCGCCCAGTGCCTGGACGGGATTGACTACGATGACTTCAGTTTCAGCTCGCACATGATGGAGCAGAAGGAGCCCCTGATGGAGACGGGTAAGGGCCCGGGGTGCAGCTCCAGCGGGGTTTCCCCACCGGCTGACTCACCCCGGCAGTTCCCCACAGCGCTGCGTCCTGGCTGGGAATCCCTGCCGTGGGCTGCCCGGACAGGGGCTGTCCTAGCCCCGCCGCTCAGTCTCCCGGGGCCTCCAGGTCGGGCTGAGACGCGTCCCCCGGGGCTCGCCGCTCCCCTCGTGCCAGAGCGCTGTCTGGCCCTTTCCTCCTCAGCCCACCGCTCCCGCTGCTGCTCCCAGATGGGCTCTTACAGCACTGAGGCTGGGAGCTCCTGCCGTGGGCCTGAGGTCCCCACGTGGGCCAGGCAGGGTCCCTTCACCTTCAGCAGCGTCCCCACGCCTCCAGCATCGTTGCTGGGAGCGGGGTTTGGTTATCCCGTGTTGCTCACTGGTGCCTCTCCTCCCTGTCCTCCAGCGGAAGGTCCCTACCTTGTCATCATCGAGCAGCCAAAGCAGGTAAGGACATCGCCCAGGTGCGGGCCGGCGTGGCTGTCACCTGCTGCGCTTGCAGCATCGGACATGGGCTCTGCCCCCCCGGACCCGGCGCCCCGTAGTGCTGGCCGTGGGGGCTGGCGGCAGGCTGACCCCTGCTCTGCCTCCGCAGCGTGGTTTCCGATTTCGGTACGGCTGCGAAGGCCCTTCGCACGGGGGGCTGCCGGGAGCATCCAGCGAGAAGGGGCGCAAGACATATCCCACTGTGAAGGTGAGAGCTGCTCTCGGGAGGAGACGGGGCAGTGCTTTTGGCTGGCCTGTGCAGGCAGTGACGGGGGGGCGGGGGGGTGGGAGCGATCTGTATGTTAACGTTTTGTGGCGCTTAGGGAATCAGAGGGTTGCAGGAGAAGCTGTGGCTACCGTGGGCAGGGGTTTTCGGAGCGTCCTGCGGGCTCTCCGGAGTCCTGCCCTTGCTGGGTGTTGTGCCTTCCTTTCATCTCCCTTCTCCCCGCAGATCTGCAACTACACAGGCATGGCCCGGATCGAGGTGGACCTGGTGACCCACAGCGACCCTCCGCGGGTGCACGCCCACAGCCTGGTGGGCAAGCAGTGCAACGAGGCCGGCAACTGCGTTATGACTGTGGGCCCCAAGGACATGACTGCTCAGTACGTGCAGGGGAGGCCCGGGGCGGGGGCTGGAGGGTGGTCTCTGTCGGGTGCAGCGCAGCTGGAGGCCTGCCTTGTGGCTGTGGGTTGGGGAGGGGGGCTAATGCCTCCAGGAGCAGCTTTTGCTGGACTGGGGCAATGGATATGTTTAGGCAAGGTCATCAGTACAACTTTATCCCCTCAGTATTTTCCCTAGCTCTGGGTCCAGCACCCCCAGCTGTAAAAGCCTGTGCCTGTTTTGGGCTCCTGTCCTCAGGGTTGCGGCTCCCGCTGCAACCGGAGCAGGCTCTGCTCCACTTTTGCAGAACAACTTTGTAGCTAGCCTGTGTCTTCTGGGCTTTTTCGGTAGCCCCAGCAGAAGGCTCCCTGCACGGCCAGCTGCTGCGGCTGAGGCAGGCAGGCTCCTAGCTGGCTCTGGTGGCTTTGCTCCCAAAGGTTACTGGCCCAGCAGCCCAATTTGTAAAAGAGGGTGCTTTCCGTCTGTCTTCTGCCAGAGCAGGGCAGGAGCTGCATGTTCACTGCCACTGCATATGAAGCTCCTCGTAGCTCGTGTAAATCCAGCCACCTGCTGGGGGGCGGCAAATGGCTCAGCCTGGTCCCATTTGCATCCCTGTGGCCCCCCGCCCTCCTGGTTCCCCGCTATGGACTTGCCACCTATGGGAGCCCAGCACTCCCTTGCAGGCATTAGCTCTTTCCCAACATCAAGGACTTTCCCGGCCACTCTTTCCTGGCCATTTTTCCTGCCCACTGTGGCTGCTCTTCCTGTGCATGTTAACCCCTTGCTGCCCATGCTGCACTACTCTGTTTTGGCCAGCTCCTTCCCAGTGCTTGGCAGCCTCTGTACCGCTGTGGCAGGCTGTTCCCCAGCCCTGGCTCCCTGAGATCACAGCAGGCTTTTCTCCCCAGGTTCAACAACCTTGGTGTGCTCCATGTCACCAAGAAGAACATGATGGAGATCATGAAGGAGAAACTGAAGCAGCAGAAGATGCGCAACAGGAGTCATCTGCTGACGGGTGAGGGCTGCCTGGGGGCTCAGCGGACTCAGTGGTGGGGTGCCTGGGAGGAGTGGGGACCTGCTGCTCTGGGTTTCAGAGGAGCTAGTGGGGAGGTGAGGATACCGCTGGAGGGATGGGGTTGGCACGGAGCTGGTATGTCAGTGTGGGGGAAGGGCTAGGGGACTCGGAGCCCTTTCCCCTCGCCTGGCTTGACTGTAAGGCCAGCATCTCCCTCTGCCCGGGGCAGAAGCTGAGCTGCGCGAGATTGAGTTGGAGGCAAAGGAGCTGAAGAAGGTGATGGACTTGAGCATTGTGCGGTTGCGCTTCACTGCCTACCTTCGCGACAGCAGCGGGAACTTCACACTGTCCCTCCAGCCTGTCATCTCGGACCCCATCCACGACAGCAGTGAGTGCAGGGCCAGATCCTGCTTGGTGGAGGACAAATTGGAAATTGTTCTGGAAAACCCTGGAAGAGCCTCTCTCGCCTGCCTTGGTGCTGTCCTGGGCTCTCCCAGGCTGGTCCTTGCTCAGCCCTGGCTTCCTGCCCTCACCAGTGCCCAGGGTCAGCAAGCATGTTGGACTGGGGGAGTTCCCATGACGCAGTCTCGGAGACTGTTGGATGTGGCTTTGTACTGTGCCCTGGGGGTCTGGACGTGCTCACTCCTGCTGGGTGCTAAGGGGTGAACAGACTGCCAGTGCCCAGGCTCCCTGCAGTCCTGCGGGCAGGCAAGGAGGGGACAGGGCAGGATTGGGTAAGGAGCTCACAGACACGCTCCATCTGGCACAGGGGCTCTAAATGCTTCTTCACTCTGCAGAGTCCCCAGGTGCTTCCAACCTGAAGATTTCGCGGATGGATAAGACGGCAGGCTCGGTGCGGGGAGGGGACGAGGTCTACTTGCTGTGTGATAAAGTTCAGAAAGGTAAAAGGTGTTTGCTCCTGCAGAAGAACCTTCTGGAGGGGTTGCAGCAGAGGGTGTGTGTGTCCGAGGGCATCTAGGCAGCCGGCCGTTCAGTCGGAGGGGCTGTAGCGGTCGGGGGGCTGTGCCCGCTGAGCCCAGGCTGGGGCGGTGAGACAGGTCCCCTTTTCTCCCCAGATGACATCGAGGTGCGTTTCTATGAGGATGACGAGAACGGCTGGCAAGCCTTTGGGGACTTCTCCCCCACGGACGTGCACAAGCAGGTACAGGGGAGACTGGGGGTGGCCCGCCATGCCTGTAGGCAGTGAGTGCCCCGTGGCGTTGGGGAGCGCGTGTCCCTGGCTCCGAGGAGCTGTGGGGCCTGATGTCCTTCTGTCCTGCCTGCAGTACGCCATCGTCTTCCGCACACCCCCGTACCACAAGCCCAAGATCGACCGCCCCGTCACAGTCTTCCTACAGCTGAAGCGGAAGCGAGGGGGTGACGTGAGTGACTCCAAACAGTTCACCTACTACCCCGTGGTGGAAGGTGAGTGGGTCTCAGACCTGGGTGCTTCTGGCTGCTGAGATGGGGCTGGCCTGCTCCCCCTGCCTCCTTGGGGCTCGGGCCTGTCCCTGACCCCTCTGCCTGTGTCTCTCCTTGCAGATAAGGAGGAAGTGGAGAGGAAGCGCAAGAAAGTCCTGCCCCAGTTTCCCCAGCACTTTGGCGGGGGCTCACACATGGGGGGTGCTGGCGGGGGCGCCGGGGGCTTTGGCTCTGGCGGAGGTGAGTGAGGCTGTCTTTTTCCCCCTCCCTGCACCCCATTCTGTCTGCCACAGCATGGCCACGGGGAGCTGCCTGCCTGCCTCCATCCTCACCCATTGCATCTTGATCCTCAGGCGGGAACCTCAGCTACCCCTACTCGCCCGGGCTGGCGTACAATAACATCTATTCATCTGGCCCGCACCCCGTTGGGGGCTACCAGGGCGGCGTGCAGATGAAGGCCCCCAGCACGGACGGGGACGGGGGCGACAGGCAGGTGCCCACGGAGAGCACGTACTGCCAGGAGCTGCAGAAACACGGTACGAGGCGGCTGGGGTTGAGCGAGGGCTGGGAAACATCACTTGGGGGTGGAGGGAGTCCCCGGAGAGGCAGCCAGCGGCTGTGCGTGACCCAGGCTCAGGACCCGGGCTGGGTGCCCCTCTTCTCCCTGCCCTGGGATGCAGAATGGGGCTCTCGCTGCTGCTCCTGGAGCTGACGCCCTTCCTCGCCTTCCAGCCCAGATCTGTCACCTGTGGATGCTGGCACTGGCCCGTCGCAACGCCCATGCCCTGCTCGACTACTCCGTCACTGCTGACCCCCGCATGCTGCTGGCTGTCCAGAGGCACCTGGCTGCCTCACAGGATGAGAATGGAGACACGTGAGCGTGCAGAGCCGTGGGCGCAAGGACGGGCAGGGTGGGAGAGTGCTTGAGCCCTGCTGGCCCTGTCAGAGCCCTGCTCCATAGGGCAGGGAAAGCATTGCAGGGGCTTTGTGGGGTGGGGGAGTCCATCCCCATGGAGAGGAGCGGGTGGGGAGGATCTAGAGAGATGTGGAGCTGAGACAAGGGCTGTCTCCTGTCTTTTCCCAGGCCTTTGCACCTTGCTATTATCCACGAGCAGACAGCTGTGATCAAGCAGCTGATTGAGGTGGTTGTTAGCATCCCCAACCAGCAGATCATCAATGTCACCAACAACCTGCAGCAGGTACAGTTCTCCCAGGGTAGCCCATTGCCATGGAGAAGGACTAGAGGGACTATCCTCTACCTTGGGCTGGCTCCTGTTCCCAGATCCTGGGGGCTGGGGTCTCCTACTTGGGCCCTGTGTGAAAGGCATAGGGAGACAGCAGGGCTGAGCATGGTGGGTCCATGGTGGCAAAGAGACTGGTGCTGTGGGACTCAGCTCCTTCTGCAAGTGCTCATGGTGGTGGCATTGCCGTCCTGCAGACGCCGCTGCACCTGGCAGTCATCACCAAGCAGCCCCAGGTGGTCCAGCTCCTGCTGCAAGCCCGTGCTGACCCCACCTTGCTGGACCGCTATGGCAATTCTCTGCTGCACCTGGCACTTCAGGCTGGCGATGAAGAGATGCTGAGGACGCTGCTGGCCCATCTGGGCTCGGCTGCCCCTTATCTGCTCCGTCTGCCTAATTTCCATGGTGAGAGAAGCTGGGAGGCAAGCCCAAAGGGGCAGGGACCTGGCAGGGTGGGGAGTGGTGCTGCTGAGGGCTTGGCCGGAGGCCACTGAGCCTCTCTCCCTGTTGCAGGCCTCCTACCTGTGCATCTGGCTGTAAAAGCAAAGAGTTTGGCCTGCCTGGACCTGTTGGTCAGGAAGGGAGCGGACATCAATGCTGTGGAGAGGCAGGGTGGGAGGACTCCGCTGCACCTGGCTGTGGAGATGGAGAACCTGAACATGGCCACCCACCTGGTGAAGAAGGTACGGGGGGTCCTAGCCTCCTTTCTCTGGGGTTGGTGGCTGTGGGAGAGAAATAGGCCTGAAGCACAGAGAAAGAGGGGGCAGAGCCTCTGCTGGCCCTGGGGGAGGTCCCCTGTGCTCCAGGCTGGTGGGGGCTCTGGTCTGAGGAGTGGGGGACAGCGCCAGAGTGGCCCAGCCTCATGGCCTCCTGTATTTCTTCGTAGCTGGGAGCAGACGTGAACAGCCGGACCTTTGCTGGGAACACCCCCCTGCACCTGGCTGCTGGCCTGGGCTCCCCCACCCTCACCAAGCTGCTCCTCAAAGCGGGTAAGGTGCTGCCCTCCCTGCCCAAGCGCTGCCGCAGGGTGCCCTGCTGTCCCGGTGAGCCCTGGCCGTCGCGGGGCACGGGGCAGGGGCTGGGGGAGGGCCCCTGCCATGCCTGCCCCGACGATGCCGTGCGGCTGAACGACGCAGGCAGTGTGGGGAGCTCACTGGCCGTACCGGGAGCCCCACGCCCTGGGCTTACAGCCCTCAGCAGGCGATGCAGGCCCCATGTGCCTTTCAGCGGCTCAGTGCACCCCTTCCCAGCAGGAGCGGATGTGCTGTGCGAGAACGACGAGCCAGTGAGCCCGTCGTCGTCGGAAGCGAGCAGCGACACAGACGCCGACCCTGAGGAGCAGGAGCTGGGCATGGAGCTGGAGGAGCCGACCCCCGGCACAGAGTGCAGCTCAGACCCCGATCCCGCCGCCGAACGGGCCTGGGGGGAGGCAAGGCCCAGGCAGCGCCGGTGCCACACACCCTTGGACCTCACTCGGAGCCAGAAGGTGCGGGGTGTGAGGGCTCAGACCTCGTGGGGGCTCAGGCTGAGCGTTTTCGGGTGGGCTATAGCAGGGACAGAGCTCCAGGAGATCCCATTGCAAGGATGGCTGAGGACAGACCAGGCCTGTCTTTTGCCAGGGAGCTGGAGCCAACCTGTCCCCTCCTGTGCCCTGGGGAGGGCTGTGGTTTGGGGGCTGTGTGGGGCAGTGGGATGTGCTGGCCTGTGCTGCCGTCCCAGCATGCTGCCCCACCAACTTGGCAGGGGCGGGAGCAGTAGCCAGACTGGGGCGATCTCTGCACTGGGGGATGTTCACATGCGTCTGTCTTGCAGGTGCGGGAGATCTTGCTGCAGGCCTCGCAGCAGAGCCCCGAGTGTGAGCTGCCTGCCGCCCCCCGGCCAGGTGAGCAGGGCCCTCTGCCCATCACCCCAGGCCCATGTGCCATGCCGAGGCAGGGCAGGACTCCTGCCCATGGGTGACGGGCAGCGTATGATGAGCTGTATTTCCCCTGCAGGGAATGTCCTGTCCCTCGACAGTGAAACGCTGCAGGGCTTGGAGCAGCTGTTGAACCAGGACTGCAGTGGCTCAGACTGGACCGAACTGGCCAAGAGACTGGGGTTGTGCAGCTTGGTGGAGACCTACAAGGACACAGCTTCACCCAGCATCAGCCTCCTGCGCAGTTACGAGGTCAGTGCCTTCCCCGGAGCGCCCCAGTCCGCCCCTTCCCTCTGACCCATGGCCAGCCGTGCTCACTGCCCGTCTCTCCCCAGCTCGCAGGCGGCAGCCTGGGGGGGCTGCTGGAGGCGCTGGACTCCATGGGGCTCCACAAGGTCGTGAGGATGCTGCGCAAAACGGAGACGCTGGAGAAGCTGCAAAGCACAGGTATGGGGGGAGCGTGGGATTTGTGGGGGGGTGGTCCCCGCTCCTTGGCCTGGGCCTCTCCCTGCTGACAGCACCCTGCGCTCACTTTGCAGAGATCAAGGAAGACAGTGCCTACGGGAGCCAGTCGGTGGAAGAGGAGCAGCCGCCGGCGCTGGCCCTGAAGCCGTGCCCGGCGCCCCCGGCCGAGCTGCTGCGCAGCCAGCAGCCGCAGGTGCACTGAGCGCCGGGAGCCCGGCCGAGACTCGGCGCCCGGGCCATGGGGCGCCCGGGGGTCCCCGTGGCTCCTATGCAAGTGCCTTCTGGACTTGGGGCTTCCCTGCAGCCCCCCGCCTGGACTTTGGGGGCACAGGGTGCAGCCTGCTCTTATTTAATGGTCCCTCCCCTGGTGAATAAAGGGGGACAGTTCCCATTAACCTCTGCCGTCCGCGCCTCTGGCCTCTGCCTGGACGGGGCAAGGCTTGGGGCAGAGCACTAACCAAGTAGTACCACGCAGTGCCTTAGTTTCCCCTCTCGTGTGGGTCCCTGTTCTCTGGCAGCGATGCAGCCACCACTGTCCCCTCCTCTGCCTCGCGGGGTGAGAGCTGGGGGCCCGGGCTGTGCTCAGCCCCAGGTCTCTTCTGGGGCACGGTGGGGGAAAAGCCACAGCTCACACGAAAACTGAAGAGCAAGTTTTTACTTCAGTAACTGACAGAAGAAGCTGTACAAAGGTTTTTCTCCCTGCCCCAAGCCACCTGGGGCCAGGGTGGATTTTTTTTTTTTCTTCTCTTTTTTTTTTTTTTTGCAATAGACTCAGAAGAGCAGAATAAAAAGTTTGACACATTCGCAAAGTCAGTGCTGAAACCAGCCAAGTCCCTGGTGGCCAAGAACAGCGCCTTTCCAGCCCTCCCTCCCCAGCCCTTGTGCTGTCCCTGGTCCCCGGACCCCTCCGCATGCACCCTCTGCTCCTGCTGTCATGGCTTAAACCCCAGCGCTGCCGGAGCGCCTTTCGCCTGCCTCAGGGTGGTCCCCGCTTTTGGGGCAGTGGGGGCTGCACCAGCCTGCTGCTTACCTGGGAGAAGATGGATCACACGCAGAGGAAGGGGCTCTGGCCCCTGCTTCTCCTTCTCTAGCACAAGGACTTGCCACCTCTGCGCCTGAGCTTTGGACCATGCTGCTGGCTGCACGGGGACGTGCCAGCAGCCGCCGGGTCCTTGCAATACCTTGAGCAGCAGCACCAAAAGGAGGAAAGCGGCTCCAGGCTACGCAGCCCCAGCGGGCAGGGGCCAGCCCCAAGTGAGTGCACTGTCCTAGCAAACAGCCCTGGCTCAGAGGTCCGGCTCCCGGCCAGCCTGGGCCCTAGCCCGGTGCTCCCCCCGCTCTGGCCTATGTGACAGTACTTACATGCTGCTGCCTGACCGGCCCCGGCACTATGCTTACACCCGGGCGAGGCAGAAGGGGCCCAGCCGGGGCGGCCCCTCTCCAGGAGGGTTGCTGGTGCCAGAGCCAGGAGAGGAGGGGGCCAGGCTTGGCAGGCTGGTTGGGGTGCAGCAGTGCACCTGGGCTTAGCTGGCAGCTGGGGGACACGCCATCTCCCCTGGAGTCCATGTAACCCCCCCCCCCAGTGCAATGTCTACAGGAAATGGCTGGGTTTGTTTGTCTTTTTACAATTCCCCAGAAGCATCAAAATTACGTGCCGCCCCCCCCCCCCCCCCCAAAAAAAAAAAAAAAAACTCCCTGATGGTCAGCTCGATCTGGTACTAAAAAGTGCAAAACTGTATCACAAAAAGTGTTCAAAAGTTGTAAGAAAGCAGGCGTGGGAGCGGTGGGGGTGGCAGGGAGGGGGCCAAGCCCCCGTGGCCCTGGCGCAGCCTGACCACCAGCCAGGGCCAGGGCTGGCCCTGATGGAGCTTCTCTGCCCCCCCGCTTCACCGCATCCCACATGGCACAGCGGAGCCGAGCTGGAGGAAATCAGCCCCGGGCTTTTTTTTTCTTTTTTTCTTTTTTTTTTTTTTTAAACACTAGAGAATTTAGCCCAGTCGGTGAGTTTGGGATACTGTCTCCTCCCCAGGGAAGGGAGGGCAGGAGGGGCCTGCAGCCAAGCACAGTTCAAGGGGGGGGTGGGGTGGAGAGGGTCTAAGTCTGATGGAGGCAACCCTATGGGCAGCTCCCCCAGGCCAGGCCTGGGAAGGGTCCTGCTCTGCATCCACCTCCAGCGAAGGGGCCTGGATGTGGCCGGAGGGTGCCACGGACCGGTCTGGCTGGGGCCGCAGCCGGGTCAGGGCTGTCGTGCCTTACGGCGTGTGCCCAAGAAGGATGGCCTCGTGCAGGGTCGCAGCGGGCACATGGTGTCCACCCTGGCACCTGGTGGCAGGAACGGAGCTGCAGTGCAGGTGGCAGATGCCCCTCGCTTACGACTTCTGGGGGTGGCCGGGGCCTTGGCGGCTGGCGCGCTCCGAGACATTGCGTTTGACCTTGGTGCCTGCCCCAGGGGGCTCCACGTTGAGGGAGGGGCTGGAGCGGGACTTTTTCAGGCCATCATCCTCACTGCCCGCTGCGTCAAAGAGCGTAGACTCGAACGCCGCCAGGTCCTCGGAGCCGGCCTTGACCTTGGCCCGCAGCAGCATGGCGTAGGTGCCGTAGCGGGATTTCTGGGGGCGAAGTGGGGCGAGGTGAAGGGCAGGGAAGCACGGCACTGCCCTTTCAGCTAGCGCTCATCCCTGGGGTGCCGGTGGCTCCTCCACCCCAACCGGGAGCAGCACAAGGCCTTGCTCTCTCAGGCCCCTGTCACCCCTCACAGCAAGCTGCCAGCCCTGCCATAGTCCCAGCACCTGCCAGGCAGCCCCTAGCTCCCAAGGGTCCCTCACCCGATGGCGGCAGTACCAGGCACACCCCGGGGTTGGCAGTGTTGTATGGGCGTGAGCATGGGGAGAGGCGGCTCGGCTTGTCGTCAGGGAGCTCCAGCCGCCGGGGGTGGAGGCAGGCAGGAGACCGCAGCACGGTGCCTCCAGCCAGCCCCGGGGCCGTGGGTGCTCCCTGCCACTCAGCGCTCACAAAGACCTCAGGGTGATGCCGCAGTGGCAACAGCGTGTGGGTGTGCTGGGGCAGGGGGTAGTGATGGTGGGCACCACGTGGTCTCCCAGCTCACCTCAAACTCCAGGTACTCTTCCTTCTGCTTCAGCTCCTCGTACTCCTTGCCCTTCACCTTCTTCTCTGGCAGGGAGGAGCGGTGCTCCACCAGCTCCGCTGACATGGTCTTGAACTTGGTCTCATGGCTCTTCACCTGCTCTTCCTGGGGAAGGGTAGTACCATGTCAGTGCCCCTCCTGTGCAACCTTTCAGCTGCAGGTGGGTGCAGTAAGAGCAAGCTGGAGTCCCTCCTTGATGCAGCCAGGATCTCACTTTCTGGCCACCCCCCCCCCCCTTCTTTTTTTTTTTTAATTAAATAAAGTGTCAGGCAAAAGCACAGGCCCTTAGGGACAATCTCCTGCTTCTTGGTGGGCTGGCTGCAGCCTTAAAGCCAAAGAATTTAATCCCCTCTAAAACTAGGCTATTTTTTTTTTAATCCTTTCTGCTCTATGAATAACTACTGGCATGAGTGAGAGCTTGCTAATCCCCCCCTTCCGCTCTCTTTTCAAGGTCCTGGTTGCAGCAGGACCCTGCAGCAGGGAGTGCCATAGGTCCCTCCTCAGGGGGCAGCAGGGAGAGCATCATGGGGCCTCAGGTTTCTCCACGGTCTGACTCCATCAGCTGGCCCTGCTTTGGCAGCTCTCGGCACCCTTTCCCCTTCGTCTGAGCGCGGAAGGAGCAGGGCTGTGGCACAGTGCAGGTCCCTCCATGGGCCCAGACTGGCATTTCTGCGGCGGCAGCCATGAGCTTTCCCCCGCTGCCCCAAGATCCCTCCCGAGCTTGGTGAGTCCCGCTGCAGCCTTCGCTGCCTCCAGCTCCCTCGGCTGCCTCCATCCCCTGAGCACAGCCAGTCTCTCCCCAGCCCCTCGCTCCCAGCAGTGACCCTGGCTGCTGCCCCGGAGCTGTGGCCTACCTGGGACAGCCTGGTGCAGGAGCTGGGCAGCAGCGGGCGGCTGAACTTCTTCTGGGAGCCGATGGCTGCGGGGAAGGGGGGTGCGGAGAACATCGCTGCCACCACGTTGATGCGCGTGATCCAGGAGTGCATCTGTTCAGGGTTCCTGCAGGAAAATGCCAAAGCACTAAGAGAAGGGCCCCAAACAGCACTATCCTCCCTGCCTGCTTTCCCAGCCTCATGCCAACCCCAGTGCTTCAAAGCCAAAGGGACTTGTCCTGTGTGGGGCCTTGTCGTCCCCCATAGGCCTGGCTCTGCCCAGCCATGGCACCTGAGACTTCTGCACCCAGCAATTCACCAGCTCAAGCCACTGCGAGCTCATGAGGGAGGAGGAGATGAGCTGGGCAAAGCACAGAGCTGACATTGTTCCCTCTTTTTCTCTAGGAAGGGCCAGGACAGGAGAAGCAATGGGGTGCTAAGCCCCTTCCCACCCACCTGTCCCTGGTTTGATGAGCCAGGATCAGCGTGGTGGCTGTCCCCAGGGCCTCTGTGGCACAGCCTGCCCTGTTGAGCCCTCTCCTCCAGCAGCCCTGGGGTTACTCACTGTGCTTGGAAGAGGAAGACCCTCCAGTCAGCTGTCCTGAGGTAGAAGACATTGGGTCGCTTGCTGTAGTCAGATGCCCTGGTGGCAAGTGAGTGGTGGATGCTAATGGCATTCTTCAGCTCCTCTTCTGCCAGCGCTTTCCCTGGCTTATACTCCTCCTGAAAGTCAGGGACATTTCAGGGCCAGCTTAAGGCTGCACCTCCCTGCAATTCAGCTCTACGAAGTCACCAGGACTGCAGGCAAGCATCGCACTGGCAGCTCTGCCAGCGATGGGGCTGTGAGCTCAGCCCCCACCAGGCTGCTGCAGGGCTGGCGGGGATAAGGCTGCACGGGCCGCTCTGCCCGTGCAATGCCACAGCCTTGCCTCCAGTTCGTGGGGCTGCTAGAGGAGGAGCTGGGTGTATGTACAGCTCAGGGCCCTGGGCTTGGGCACACGAGGATTGCAGCTTCCCCCCCCACTTCTCTGTGGCTGGGCAGTGTGGCCGCATGAGAAAAGATTTGTGGCCCAAGCTCCCCAGGTCAAAGGCCCACGGTGCCACCTCTCCCCCCAGGCTGCCAGCAAAGCCTGAGCAGGCAGGGCCCTTGGGCCACAGCTGCTTTCATCCCCCAAAGCTGAGCATGCTGGCAAAGGGGACGCCACCAGGCCTCTGGCTCAGGACAGCATGATGCCAAGACTCTGATTACGATGGGATTTCTGATGCCGTGCTTGGGAGCCCCCCCTCTGCGCTCCAGCATCCGTAGGGACTGCTGTGACCAACCTCCACCAAAGCCCAGGGTTGGGGAGGGTCCTCGGCCGGGACCCTGCCGCCGGTCCCAGCTCCTAGCCTGCCCTGGATGGGGCAGCCCGCTGCTCCCTACCTTCTGCAGGTAGAGGATCATCCCCTTCAGGATGGCGTGGAACGGCTTCCAGCCACGCTTGCCGCGGGGGGCTGCCGGGGAAAACAGAGCAACCGGGACATCAGCCCAGGCCGAGGAGGGCAAGCCAGCACCCCCCCTCCCCTCCCCCAGCACGCTCTGCCACGGTGCACGTCATCCCACCCCGGGGACGGGCTGCGCGCCAGCACTGTGCCCGTGCACCTGAGCCCGTGTCGGCCACGTGCTGGCAGATGGTGCCGCGGGGAGGGGGCTGAGTGCTGCCCCCCGGGGCTGGAGCCGCTGAGCTCGGTGCCGCGCTGCCCGCCTCGCTGCTCACCCGCGCTGTGCTCAGAGGGGCCAGGGCACGGCGGTGCTGCCCGCCAGGTAATGCTGCCTTCGGAGGGCAGCAGCCTCTAATCATCTCAAGGAGGCATTAAACAGCTGGGGCTCAGCGAGGATTTTGCCGTGCTCACAGGGAACATGCCTGGCAGCGCCCAGCCACCCACAGCCTGAGCTGCGGCTCGGCTGCAGCGCCGCGGGGTGCCCTCCTTCGCCCGCGCTGTCCCGCAGTGAGGCCGGGCCTCCCGGGGAGCCGCGGCACCTCTTCATCTGCCAACCTCCCCCGCGCCACGGGCAGCGGACACACCAGGCCTGGCCGCCGGGTCCTGCGGCTCCTCTGCCCGCTGCCGTCAGCCTCTGCCCAGCCCTCGCTGTCAGGGCGGACAGGCAGTGGAGGCTGCTGGGCTCCCAGACCCGTGCACTGGATAATGCCTGTCACAGCCTGACGGACACAGTTGACACTGGAGGATGCCTTGATGCTTAATGCCTTCAGATTCAATGTTGTGACTCTTGCCCCGCTCCCACCATGACAAATTCTGGGGCTCTCCACTGCCCCCCAGTCCCCCCCAGCGAGTCCCTCCCGCGGGGTGCCCGGGCACCTACTTTTCTTGCAGTCAGGATCAGCGTGGATCTTGCGCACTAACAGCCCGTGCTTGTAGGTGGCGATGCTGGGGTCCTGCGAGAAGTCCAGGAAGGGGTTACTGCAGCTGCTGATGCGTTTGATGGACTTGGGGTTGGGGTCGGCCAGCTCTGAGAGGGACTTTCTCAGCTCCTCTTCATCTCTGCAGGCACAGGTTTTGTCAGTGAGGATAGGGAAGAGTTTGTTAACCCTGCAGGGGCCAGCAAATACCCTGCCTCCTCCTTGCTGGGGCCATTTTCAGGCCTGGCTCCTCGAAGGGAGATGACGGGCAGCAGACCAGGCTGAGGTGTCTCCCATCACTGCCATGCCTTTGGGAGGGGACCCTTCTCCTGCCACCTTGGATACCGCCTGGCCCCTCGAAAAGAGGGCGGCATGCGGGTGTCTGGGCCACGGAGGAACAGCGCCCCGAGGCCTGGCACCCCCTGCGCCCTGCAGGCTCGCAGGCCCCTGGCTGGCAGGGCAGCGGCCTGGAGGGAGCAGTCCCGAGGGGACACCTGGCTGGTGGCGCCCGTCCTTGGGCGAGCGGCTGGGGCAGGGGCACAGAACCAGGCAGCGACAGTACCGCTCCCCCGCCCCGGCATGAGGATGGGGGAGCCGGAGCTTCTGCCCCCCCCCCCCCCGCTCATAACCGCTCGCTGCTAATTAAACCCCTCAGCATCTGCCAGCCGTCTCCATGGCAGCAGCCCGACCGCATTGGCTCAGCGCTGGCATTATGCGCCGGGCTGATTAATCCCCGCAGCGCGGGCGCTGCCGCTCCTGCCGCGGGAGACGGCAGCGGCGGGCGAGGGCGCAGGGCCCAGGCGCCGCCACGGCCTCCCCACAGCCGAGGCGCAAAATGGCCCACGTGGCCGATGCCGTGGGGACGCAGCCCAGGCCGGCACTCCCGCTTCCCTTCCCCGGCCAGGCCCCCTGAGCACCTGCCAGCTGCAGCGGGGCCGGGGCGAGCGAGGCCCCCGCGGCGCCGGAGGGGGTGAGAGAGCTGCCCCCGCCGTCGGTGCCGCTGGGCCCTGCTGGGATACTCACATGGCCCATTGCAGCTTCTCGTTCTTGATGGAGCCGTACAGCGCCTGCGGAGAGACAGAGCGCGGGGTCAGCCGGCGAGTGGTGCCTGGCCGCGCTGGGCAGGGGGGTACGAGGCCCCGCAGGGCTGCCCTGCGCCTTGGCAGCCTCTTGCTGGAGGGACCCGCGAGCAGCAGGGAGTCCCCGCTGCGGGGAGCAGCAGCACCCGCAGCCCACGGGAGGGAGGACCCCGCGCTCTCCGGCACAGCATGGCTGGGAGGACGTCCCCAGGCACGCGGGGCAGGGACCCGTCAGCCCAAGGCAGCGGGACGGGACGGAGACAGGAGGGCGGCAGCAGACGCTCGGAGCTGGTCACACGGTGCCGCTGGCAGAGGGGGAGGCAGGGAGCACGCCAGGCTGGCCCAGAGGCACCGGGCAGCGAGGTGCCCCAGTAAGGTCCCCACAGGTGCCTTTTGCCCACACCATGGGACATGCAACCCCATGCACGACTGGGGCGCTGCGTTGGGTCATGGCCCTCACGGCATCCCGTCCCGTGTGTCTGCCCGTGGCGGAGGCACGGAGTTAGCAGCACGAAGGTGCCTTCTCCAAGTGTTCCCAAACCCCTGGGAGAGGTGTCGTCCCTGCCCCAGGGTGGCCCAGGGTGGCCAGACAACACACATCTCACTGCGCATGTTGGCCCGGGACAGCCCTGGGGGAGACCGAGGCTCCAGCAGCCACGGACTTCGACCAGGCCACAGGCCTTGCAGCACTCACTGCTCACTCACTGCTGCATGGGCTTGGAAAAGACTCAGTCTCTCACCTGATAACGTCTATCCGCCCCAAGGCATGAGCCAGGCTGCCCAAAAGGCACCTTCTCAGACACCGGGCGTGCATCGAACCAGGGAAACACACGTAGGGAGGACAGTGTATGTAGCCCTGACCCTGCACCCCAGGATGCTCTCAGACTCGGGCACTGCCCCAAGTGCCACAGTGAGCCGCACCAGGTTTGGGGTCTCCTGCTCCAGGCAGATCTGGTGCCCCCAACACAGAGGACACAAAGGGATGGTGGTGGGGCCGCAGAAGGAGAGCAAGCCTCTGTGCCAGGACTTCGGTGGTGCACATCCACGCAGCACCTCACTCCATGGGATCCCAGCCTGCAGCGGGGGCCTCACACAGCAAATGACCCAACACAAATCCTCCCCCCCACACAAGACATCTACTTTCCTGGGCTATCAGAATATGGGTGCTCCACAGCAATACTCCTTGGGCTGAGACGGCCTCCAGACTCCCTGTGAGCATGACTAGACTTCACCAGACACTTTAGCAGGGCACTGGCTCCCAAACCTGGCACCAAGTCTCTGCCCGACATGGGATTTGCAGAGGCACCACTGCGCTGTCATTCATGAGGCCCACGAAAGAGCTTTTGGCTTTTCTAGGCAGGATGGGTGTTTGGATACTGCTGGGCAGCTGCCCCTCTGGGTAGTGACAGCCTATCCCCACACACCAAATCCTCTCCAACATCTCTGAAACTCTCTGAGTTTCCCTACTGGCCCAAACGCTTGCAGAGCTCGGCTAGGCAGGGTCTGGTGCCCGTGTTTCAGCACAGAAAGACGCTAAGTACATTTGCAGAGGGACGGTCTAGAGCCCAGTTCCCAGCTCTGCCCAGGTCTGAGCTGAGCACAAGTTGTGGGCGCTCAGCTCAGCTCTGCAGCAAGGGAGGCTGGAGAGAGGGTTTCAGACCAGTGCTTGCAAAGAACCTGAGACCAAGGAGCTTGACAGATCTGCAAGGCATCATCCTTGGAGGAGAATAATTGAGTTTTGCACAGACTGTTCAGGCGGTTGTCAACATCCATCACTTGGCCGAAGACTGCTGGTGAGAGATCTTGCTGATGGCTGATAAAGTATAACTGCAGGCATGCAGGGACCTGGGAAACCCAGCCAGCAGACAAGCCCGAACAGTGTCTGGGCAAGGCAAATCCATCACTCCACATGGGAGATGTAGCCAACTAGAATGGAGCAGGGACAAGGCTCATTATGCTTTTCCTGGTCAGTGAAATGCTGGCTCAATACCAACTTGTTTTTCAGAAGAGGAAAGGGGTCTTCCCTATCTGCAGATGAAGAACAGGGTTCAGTTGCCTGCTGAGAAGACTCAAGACTCATGACAAGTGAGACCTGGGCCCTGTTTATGCAGCCCTGGCACCCGAGGAGCGGACACTGAGGTCTGGGAAGGAGGGACCTGCTGGCAGTTTGGCAGCGAGGCAGCCAGCGGAGCAGAGGTTGCAGATACATCTACAGAGCAGCCTGGGGAAAAAAGGAACCAAAGTCCTGCAGAATATGACCTGGTCATGGAAAAAGAGCAGGAGAGAGAAGCAGGCCTTTGAAAAACAATGTATATGGTAAGGAATCATCACGGTAACAGAAGGGAAGGGCTCTTACTCACTGATGGGGGTTCGGCAGAGAGAGCCTACAAACCAACAGAAACAGAGACTAGAAAAATGGCACAGAGAGGTGGAGACTGAAAACACGGGAACTGCAGAAAAGCTCCTCAGAAAGAGCTGTGAATAATCATACGGGCCAGGGTGCTACACGGGCCAGAGCGGCCGCTGGCAGAACGGTACACGCAGCTTGGATTCGACCTGTTTCAGTGACCACATACACAGAGGTCAGCTGTTTACGCCGAGGAACGGAGATACGAAGCCACTGAGCCCGGAGTTTGGAGGGCAGAGCGAGCCGGGTAGGGAGCTGCGCTGTGCTGGAGGGGAAGGAGGCCTCCTGGAGCACAGCCCCGTGCCAGGCTTGTGGGAGGGTTTCTGCTAAAACACAGAGTGGAAGAGCTCATGCCAGAAAATGCTTGGGGAGTAATTCTGAATGAAAGCGACGTCTGCACACTGCCGGAGAACGGCCCAGCAGAGCAAAACACTATAAAAACCTGGGCTCCAGGACTGTCTATGAACACTTCAAAGGACAAACTGCCTTGCAGCTTCAAAAGGCTCGAGCAGCCCTGTCACAAGCCCCGACAGCATCACACAGGCCTGCTGAGGGCAGAGGCTGGGAAGTGCTGTCACCTCAGAAACAGGTCACGGCGAAGCGGGCTGGCCAGCACGCCTCGTGGCTCGGGGACACAGAGAGACAAATAGGAGGGCGGGGGGATTGGGGAGGCAATACAAAATTTTACAGCTACACTTAAATCCTGCCAAGACTCTGCCTGGCCAAATGCCATCCCCAGCTGCCAGCTGTTTGATGCCTTGTACGAAACGAATCTGGTGGGCTCAGTCCAACTCCTGGCTGAGAAGATGCAGTGCAACCGCAAACTGTCCCCACTTTTCTGGTCCCCCAGCAGTATTGCTGTCTGTCTGTCCACTAAACTCCAGGCTCCTTGGCACAAGAACCCTTTTTGATGTGGCAGACTAAACTGTCTGGGCTCCTGAACACAAGCTCATGACAGCTGCATCAGTAGGGGCCAGAGGCGACGGCCTCACAGCTCAGCTTACTCTCCAGGCTGTCGTTGCCCTCTGGACCCCCAAGGAGCCAAAAGGCTGGCGCTCCTCGCCGTCCCTGAATTTGCAAGGGCTGCCCAAGAGAAAGCAGGGCAGAGGGCTGGCCCTGTGCCACCAAGGTCGATCCCAGGCGTGGGTTTGTTTGTCGTCACAGGGCTATGAGCTCACCACTGCAGCGCGCAGGGCGAGGGAGCAGCTCTGCCCTAGACGGGAGCAGCTCTGCCCTAGACGGGAGCAGCACCAAAGAGACCCAGGAATACACTGTCCCGGTGGCATTTCTAACTGAATGAACGACCTCTTTCTTCTGCACCCTCCGTCCTGAAAGGGGGCTGACCGCACCTCTCCGAGTGCTGCTCTAACAAATGTTTCCAGGAGGGTACAGAGACAACCAGTCCCTTTTCCAGGGTGCTGGTTCTTGTGCCTCGCAACGTTCAGCTCCCAGAGCTGCAAGCTGCCCTGTGGGGGTCAAGATTTCTCTTCTTCCTGCTGGCACTGAGGAAAAGTCACGGCCGTGTAAGATTTTGCAAAAGAGACTTCACAGCTACAAAGTACCCTCCCTGCAGATATCCTTTCTTTCTCTGTGCCTGGCAGCGTTTCAATATGACAACTCAATCACTGGCTTTCCCCAACTTTTCCTCTGCAAAAATCTTTCTCTGCGCCCAGCCGCAGAGCCCTGTTGGCCCTCAGACAGTCAGACCCCTCGGCTGCAACGCTACAAATGGCACTGTCAGATCAGTGCCTCCGTCAGAGCGGAGAGGCCCCGGTCACACCTACGTCAGGTCCCTCATTCACCCTTGCAGCAACCCCCTTCCCCCTGCCGCCTGTCTGCCCCACACCACCCGTGCTCAGAAACGGCCCGTCGCCTGCACGCACCAGCCCTGTGCGCCCCGTGCCCCCATCTGCTCTCCTTGCACAGGTGCTGTGGGGCAGAACGAGAAGCCCCCATCCTTCCCCCTGACCATTGCAATGGGGGCTCATGTTAGCCCAGAGGAGAAGAGTGACTTGGGGACAGACTTTCTCGCCCTTCGTCAGGGCTGCTGTGGGGACAGTGTCCTGTGCGTCACCTGCAACAGGGCTGAAGAGCAGGCGATGGGGAATGGCTGCACACCCTGCCCAGCGCCTGGGACTTAGCAGCCTTCTGAGCCACACCAAACTCTTAAAACACTCCTTGCCCAACGAACGGTCCACAGGGCCATTGCTCCCGAGTCCCTTCGCCCCCTCAGTGCAGCCCCATAGCACGGGAAGCGCCAATCCAGCATCTCCCCTCCAACCGCATGTTTCCATCCGAGTGCGTCACAACTTAATGCTGCCCCCAGACCGTACTGCGCTATGACAGCATCGCAGCCTGTCACCGCTGCCATGTCCCCACCAGGCTGGCTTTGGCCACGGCGGCCGCCCGGCTGGCCCCGGTGGCACCCTGCCTGCGTCGCCCAGCAGCACGGCGGGTGGCCGGGCCTCTCCTCGCTGCCCTGCCGCGGGCAGGCACCCGACGGGAGCAGGAGATGCCCACAGCACCCTCTGCGCTGCCCCCCCGTGTACGCGCACCGGCGCAACTCCTCCAAAACCGACGCCGACTTGCACCAAGCAAGGTCCTGGCACTAAAATGCCCTTTTTTCTGCCCAGAGAGCCCCTCCTTCCTCTCCAGGAGGGGAGCCGGGCTGCCGCGCCGCAGACCCCCCCCCGCCACCCCGGCTGACCCAGACGGGCGCCAGCGCCCGCGCTGGGCTGGGCTGGGCTGGGCTGGCGGCTCCGGCCGGCGCCCGCGGCGCGAGCAGCGGGCCGGGCCCCGGCGGCCCCGAGCGAGCCGGGCCGGGCCGGGCCGGGGGCGTCCCCGGGGCCCCGCGGGGAGCGCGGCCGCCCTCCCGGCGCGCCCGTGCGCACGGCGCTGCCCAGCCCCGCGGCGCCGCCCGGCCCTTACCGGCTTCTTCTTGCGGCGGCTCTGGAGGCGGCTGACCACCAGGTCGGTGTAGAGCACCGGCTTGAGGGTGCGGGAGCGCTGGGGCCAGCCGTAGCAGAAGGTCTCCACGCCGCGGTAGTTCCGCCCGTAGCGCACCGAGCACATGGAGCGGGACCGCATGCGCCCCGCGCTGCTGTTGATGCTGTTCACGCCGATCATCCTGCCGCCGCCGGCGGGTGCGGAGCGGTGGGGGCGCCCGGCCCTGCCCGCGGCCCCGGCCCGCTCCGCCGCCGCCTGTTGAAGCCGGGCCGGGCCGGGCAGGGCTCGGCGGCGGCTGCTGCCGGGGAGGCGGCGCGCCCCCGCCCCCCCCGCCCCGCCCGCCCGCCGCAGCCAATGGCGGCCCGCGGCGGCGCCGGCGCCCGGCCCGGCCCGGCCCGGTTCGGTTCGGCGCGGTTCGGTTCGGTTCGGCCCGGCCCGGGGGGCGGCGGGCGCCCCGGGGCCGCAGCGCCCCGCGCAAGATGGAGGCCGCGCCCGGGCCCGGCCTCGCCCCCCTGCGCCGCCCGCTGCAGCCCTGGCGGCCCCGCTCGCCGGGACCCGGCCCGCAGCCCGGGGCAGGCCCGGCCCCACGCGGCAGCGTCGCGAGCTGCAGCCCGGGCTGGCGGCCGGAGGCGCTGGGCAGCGGCCTGGGACCGGGGCAGAGCTGAGCCCGCTGCAGAGCTGCCTCTGTGCTGGGTCGCACCAGGCCTCCCCCGGTGACGTTCAGCAGAGGGTCCCGAAACACCGGCAGGTCCGATCCTCCCTGCTGGGGCTGTGAGAACTGGGGACTCCAAAGGGCCAAGGGTGGTGGGAGCCCTGGGTCTGGCAGAGGTGGGCTCAGAGCCTCAAGCCTTGATGCCATCCCCTGCTTCACCCCCCTGCCTGGCCCTTCTCTGGGGCCAGGACAGAAGAAGGGGAAAGCTGGAGCTCGAGCTGCCCGGCCGGCGAGGGCAGGACGTGGACGCTCCGGCCAGCTGCTTCCGAAGAACCGGCAGGCTGGGCATCCTTGGAGAAAGCTGGAGGATCAATGTTTAATCTAGTTAGGCTTGACTGAGCAGGAGATGTGGCCAGCGAAGAAGGGGAAATTTTCCACTGCGTCGTAATCACTTGGCATCGCCATCGCTGAACAACACTTGCGAGGGAGGGGGCCTGGCACCCAGCTGTGCTCGTCAGGCGCATGGGGCCAGGACGAGCAGGCTGCTCCCGAGGCCCGTGGGCCCTGGGGGGGCCACGGGAGACAGCGGGGCAAGGCTGGGCATCGCTCCCGGGGAGGAGCCGTGGCTGAAGAGCGCAGGAGAAGGAGTATCCTGGGGGATGAGACTGAGCAAGCGTTCCTGTGATTATAGCTCAGAGGTGGGAGACGGGGCTTTCTTCCCACAGCTGCTAATCACTCACCCAGCACTGTGAGCGTTTGATCTCTGCGGTTGTGCCTCCAAGCGGTAAAGTGGGGGCTGATCCCACCTTCCTCCCCCAGGGGATCTGACGGCATTGGGAAGTTTAATTCATTAACTCTGCAATGCTCCAGGCTCCGTGGCTGGAAGGTAGCACAAATTTGGCTCACTCCTGCAATCGCTAGGCAGCGCTGGGTAGAAACGGGGTCTGGTTTGGCCCTACTGCGTTGCCGAAGACCCACCAACAAAGGACAAGGTTAAGCTGTAAGGGTAGGGAAGCTGGGGAAGATACAAGGCTCAGCAAACCGATCAGTTGTGTAAAGGTCAAATCCACATTTGGAATATAACGTCCAGCTAACAACAGTCAGTGAAATCCCAGGAGGCCTGGGCTAAAGAGAAGAGCAAAAGCTAACCCAAGCTAACCAAAATACCACCAGCTCTAGTACATCCAGCTTTGCCTCTCTCCTTGCTGGTCAGGCGGTTGTGCTCATTTGGGCACAGGAGTTAAAATCCAGGCCTGCAGATGTGGGCATCCTGCAGCGCTGCGTTATGCAGCTCCGTACGTCCCCCGCACCGCTCCCTGCCCTGCTGGAGAGCCCGCCAGGGACAGGCCTCACCTTGGAGCAGAGGGCTGGGCAGCTCTGCCTGTGCAGCACGATCCCCCAGGCGATGCTTCAGCGCTAGTGAAAACGCTTTCCAGGCTGGTATTTGATTGCCGGTGAGGCATCGCTGCACAGCACCAGCAGTGGTACCACACAGGGGCACAGCGAGGACCGGGCTGTGAGGGGCACAGTGTTTTGGTTTCTTCTGCATAAAACTGTGATTGTTTACATGTATTATCTAGGCACAGATGAAGTTCTTGTCTGACTCAAGCTACCACCCGCTCTCAGGCACTGTGCTGCATTTGTCCCGGGGCTCCCTGCACTTGGAGCCGACGGGAGTGTGCAGGGCCGCTGGGGTCACCCTTCCTGACACCCTCCCCAGAGCCACGGGGAACGGCTGGCCTGGTGTCCATCGCAGCCACCCTGTGCTCCCCTGCTCTCCCCGTCTGCCTGCTCCCCAGCCCCTGTCTGCAAGCGCTTTGGGGCAGCAGCCGCCCCGAGCCCTCCAGCTCCGATGCCTGTAGGTTAGCAGCCTGCACCAGCTCCATGGGCCTGCTTGGGAAGAGCCGCCAGCACCCTCCTCCTGCATGGGCTGCCCATGGCCCACCCTGAGCTTCAGGAAGCTCTTCTGAAGCCTGCCAGCACAACCCCTCCCCTGCAGCCCTTCGCGTGTGCTCCTAAAGCGCTAAAATTAGCTAGCCAGCTGCGCAGCACGCTTGCACAGGAGCCTCGGTCCCCAGGCACAGCCTGCGATCAGGGTAACTGGGCTGGAGCGGGCTGCAGCAGGGAGGGCGCAGGAGAGGCTTTCCCTGTCTCCGCCGGCTCAGCCTGCAAGGGGACCAGTGCACCGGGTAGCCTAAAGCCTGCGGCGTGGAACGGGGGTCTCCTCCCGCTGCGCCTGGCCAAGGCTGCCGGGGGGTGGCAAGACACTGGCACCTGGGGCAGAGGAGCGCGATGGAGGAGCTGCAGCCTGCCCTGTTCCTCTGCGATGCCTTTTGCTCCCACTCCCCTGCACGGCTCTGATACAGAGGCGGCAGAAAGGCAACTGTGGGAAGCACTGCAGCTGCAGAGGGAACAGTCCATTTTTAGCAGAGCAGCCTCCCCGCTGCCGGGTTCCCGGCAGAGCTGTGCAGGGAGGCGCTTGCTCCTCATCTGGCGCAGCTCTGCAGCCTTCCCCGCGGCCCCCGCCCGGCAGCAATGCTGGCTAACACCACGCAAACATCCTGGCCCCCATCTTTGACAGAAAGCCTAGCTCTCCAGCACTCACGTGCTGTCCTGTTTCACACTGGTTGGGATCTGACAAGATAATTTGAACACTGCCCATTTAAACTGCCAGTTCTTTTGGGGGTGGAAATTTAACCCATGAGCTAGGTCCCAGATAGAAGTCAAGAGCACAAGGGTGCCACAGCATCTGAAACGCATGAACTCAGCTGCAGGACTCTGGGAGCTTCAAAAGTGACACACTGAAGTGACTGCCTGCATATTTTGGATGCTCCAGGGCTAAGCAGCACTGGAGGGCAGAGGTTCAGGGTCTTCGTTTGGGGTGTTTCTAATCTACTTTAGGTGCCTAAAGCCTTTTCTGGAGCTGGGTTTAAAATTAGATAAGAATTTTTTTCTGAGTAACTCCTTTTACTGGAGAAGCGTGGGCTGAGAGGGAGGACAGCCCTGTTGAGAGCTCTTGCTAACCCCTTAATGATGGGACAAGCGACACAGCCAGGAACAGGCCCACAAAGGCCTGAAAACAGAGCCAGCTTTTCACCCAGCATTACGTGTTTTTTTTTTATTAACCCCTGCTAGTGGTTCTGGCACCCTGTGGAAGTTCATCTTCCACTTCACGAGTATTTCCCAACTGTAGCACTTCACAAACATGAATGATTTCTGCCCTGCAGGTCCCCTGGGAACTATTACTATTCCCAGGGCCCAAAATGGAGACATGAAGGCCCAGAAATAGCAAGCACCTGGCTCCAGGTGCACCCTCGATTAGACCCCGGCGCTGGGCAGGGAAGCCATTTCCCAGGCTCGCGTGTTAGCCTCAAGGTCGGACTGTCCCCCTCGGCACCCGCAGGACTGCCGGCTCGCAGCAGCCCGAGCCCGCGTTACAGCCAGCAAGCAATTTTTCTCTCACGCACGCAGTAGCTGAACCACTCTGCTCCTGCACTAGTGACGGTCAGGAAAAAAAAAAGAGCCAAGACAGAGAAACGCAATCAGGTCAAGGCTCGACGTGCTGAGGGAGCACCACCTCCATGACGAACATCACCGTGGGAGCGAGCCCTGCCGGGCCACGCAGGCCCTCCCGCGTCTGCTGCTCCATTGTGCGTGAGCAGCATGCGTGCGCATCAGTTTGGAGACGCAAGAAGCTCCCCCCCCCAGTCACAGAAGTGTGGCTAATTCCCAGCTCCAGGTCGTTAACCACTGGCCCACCCTTCCCATCGCTATGCCTTGTCCACATCACCAGGAACGTTTCCTCTGCCACTAGACATGGCTTGCTTCCCTGGGCCTGACCTTGGCTTCAGGGCCCAGTGCTCCAAGGCCCTCTCTGGGGAGCCAAAAAGGGTTAAGTACCGTGGTGCCAAGGCTGCAAAGCCTCTGGCTGCAGCTGGGCAAACCAACCCCTAGAAAGCCACCCCAGACATTCCCCTCTTGCCTGTGGTGCGGCCCGTGCAAGAGCGGTGAGGGCAGCCAGGACCTGGTGTCCTCCTGGGGAAACAGGGCATCCTAGGTCCCCTCAGCAATGCATGAGGCTCCCAGCACTGTGTCCTTGCCTGCTGGGGCACATGGGTGAGCTGCCTTCTCCCTAGCTCCGCTAGTGGTGTCCAGGCTGCCCCAGCTGCAGCCCTCCTGGGAGGCCGGCACGCCCTTCCTGGCTTTGCTAGCCACAGCAGGGCACTCGGGGACTTTGTGAGCCCTTTGCAGGACCCTGGCAGCAGTAACCACCCCAGCTTTATTAAACCCTCCTAGTTTGTTTACATCCACAAAATCAGCCTGGGCCAGAGCAGCCAGCTTTACCGGGTTATTGAGCACACCGTTTTCCTGCCTGTTGGACTCCCCTGTGTACGTGTGACACTTTCACCAAGCGTGTGAAAGGCTTTCAAAACCTGGAGTTGCCTTGAGAACGCTTGGTTGGGCGACTATTGCCTGGGAATGGCAACAGCTTTGTTCCACCCCAAGGACAACAAATCTCCCACAGAAGCAAAGCCCAGCTCCAAGGAAAGCTGTGAGCCAAGGGAACAGCACTACTCCTGCCACAGCTCCAGCAGCTTGACGCAAGCATGAGGATGGACACATTCATTGAGTCCCATGCAGCCACCCACGTGACCCCACCCAAACCTCCTGCCACTGCTCCTGCTGCTCAGCTGACCAGGGAAAGCGACTGGATTTACCTTGAGCAGCTCCTTGGGGAAGTCACTGCCTCCGTTGAGCCCCTCCAAGTTGCCAATGAAGTCAGAGCAGGACATTCTCTTTCCGATGTTCTGGGGAGCCGGGGAAGAGAAATGCGGGGGGTTACCTTGGGCCAGGGGGCCAATGATGGCTGGAGAAGGTTCCCACAGCCCAGAAACAAGTTCCCCATTCTCTGGTGCAGGGTGAGAGGTCAGCCAGGTCTCAGGAAGGCCGTTTGGAGGTGTGGGGAAGCCTCCTGCTTTGCTTGGACTCCAGGAGTTTTAAAAACCCTCCTTTTTCAAAGTTCAGTGCTACCTTCCTTCCATGTCAGCCAGTTTCTGACTCTCATTCTCACCCTCTCCCTGCCTACTTTCATCTCGGTTCCTCATCCTACCCCCAAACCTTTCAGCTTAGTGTGTCTCCTCCATAGCCTCATTCTCTCCTTCACCAGCTCCCTCTCTCTCATTTGAGCTTTCTCCTCTTTCCTCCACAGACACTTTAGAGTTGATCAGCCCTTGTGGGACCAGGGTGGACTGCACAGCCCCTGCACCTCCTGCTCACACAACTCTGTCCTCGGGAAGTCCTCACTCTTCCCCTGGGACCTGCAGTTCGGGACAGTGGGGATCGAAAGGGCAGGGGACAGACCAGGCTGACAGCAGTGGGAACTTACGTGTCCGTGAAGATCTGTGTTGAGCAGCATCAGGGCGCAGGTCAGCGTGTGGGCTCCGTCTGCAGCACAAGCACAGGACAGGTGATCAGAGGCCCCAGGAATCGCCCTGCAGTTGGGGCTCGATCCACTTGGGATGCCAGGTGTGATGCAGGGGCTTTGGGTGAGCCCAGGACAGTTCTGATCCCATTCCTCCCACCCTGGGCACGCAGGGACACACAGCAGTCAGCATGGTGCTGGCAGCACATAGGCAAGTAGATAGGAGGCCATTGAATTAAAGCTGATCCCAAAACTGGGCATACAAACTCCATTCCAACCCTGCAGCCCCTTCAGCCAGGCAGTGATGTTGAACTAATATTGTACAGCTCCTAGCACGGGCAAAGTGGCAACGACACAGCCCTCTTCCAGCCAGACAGCCAAAAACTCACCTGCCCACAGAGCCAAACCAGGGCACATTTCAGCATGTGAACACACAGAGGAGAGGTGCAAAGACGTAAAACATTCAGGTAGAATAGTACAACCTGGGTGCTTCCCTGGGCCCTACTGAGTGCCGGGCACCCGTTTTCTCACCTGGCTGTTCCCTCAGGCAGGGATCTGAGAGCTGGGTCTATGTGGTGAGGAGGGCCTTCTCTCGCCTCTGGTGTTAATCTGCTCAAGGTCAGAATTAAGGATGGTTTGAGCCCTAATTGTGCATCTTCAGACTGGAACAGGTTTTAACAAAACTACCTAAAGTGCCTGTAGTCTGGGGGAAATGATGGCATCACTGTAACGGGGGCTTTTGCCTAAGACATTAGTACATGCTCTCAGACTGCTTTCTAGTTTAAGTTCAATCACCTTCTCTGAGTTTATGAACACACTCACACGTAGAAACACACACACACGTGTACACGCAGAGTTCCTTACCCTCAGAAGAGATGGCATTGGGATTACACTCATAATAACGCTGGGAAAAATGAGCCAGCACTCGCTCTCGCTCTTGTGTCTCTCCCATCAAGGCCAGCTCCTTTAGAAAGGACCTGAAGAAGCAGCAGCAGCAGCAGCAGTGTTGGTTGCACGTCCAGCCCTCCAGCAGCTTCTCTAACCCACCCTGGGCAGAAGTGGAACTGCCCTTTCTGTCCCCTCCCGGAGACCCCCCATGTGTGACATGTGAAGCCCTGATTTCTTATATCCTTCCCAGCCAGCAGCAGGACTCCCCTCCAAGCCCACGGCATCATCCCCTGCCGGCACAGCACAGATTCACGTCAGGCACTAGAGACCACACTGGGGAATGAGGTCAGGTCGGTGCTGAGGGCTGTGGGCTCAAAGACCGGCAACTCTGTCCCAGGTGAACCTGACTTTTCCTGAACTGCACTGGCCTATGAGCTAAGACCAGGGATGCTCCTCCTCAGTTGTGTGGCCGGGAAGGCACTTTGGGAAATGAACACTACTGTTTAAGAGGTAAGGGGATCTCTGGGTGGGAGCGGTGGTGCCTGCCTGCTCCTGCAGATCTCTGCATGGATGAGGAGCTGCAGAAGGTATGATCTGCTGGGACCCACTCAAGTGGCCATGGCACAGGCACACATGCACACACACAGTTCTGACCTGAGAGCCTGGTCCAGACTCATCCCTGTGAATACGAAGAACTTCAGATATTCCCCTGCCACCATTTTGCTGAACTCATTGCTGAAAAAGAAAGGAGGGAGTGAGAGTAGGATTGACCAGACTGTGGGGGCAGCAATGTCCCCACAGGATGATGACAGGGAGGGGAGGGATAGAGTGGATTTCAGTAGGCTGGGTACCCCCAGGAGACATGAAGCCAGGGCTGGGGGAAGTGCGCTGAGGACAGGCACACCACAAAGTGCCACAAAACTCAGAGGAATCACCCACGGATCCAATGGGATCATTCAGCATGTAAGAAAAATTGGAGAAGATAGAGCTGTAAGGGCTCAAGAAAGGTCAGCTATCCAGTCCCCTGTCCCCTAACACCTGACAGAAGGTGTCCCCACCAAGATGCAATCATAGTAGAGGGTACCAAAACCTGGGTGCCTCTTAGGTGTTAAGACCTACAGAGGGAACACCTGATACAGGCAGGCTGTTGTGGGGAGAGGGCTTTGGGGTCCCTCCAGCTATTCTCAGTGCCCTGCAGGGCAACTGTGGGTGCACCAGTGGGGCAGGTGGGTGAAGTGACAGCCTTGCAGAGCAGGCTGTTCCTTGTGAATACCCACACGTACTTCTTCCCCAAGTGGCGGGCCACATCTGCTTTTTTAAAGCCATCCAGGTTGTAGAGCCTCTTGGCGAGGCGTTTGGCAGCCTCCAGGTCAGCCTTGTGCCCATTGGAAAGAGTGTCCGTGCTGCCCAGGGCAAGCTGCTCCATGCTGTCCATCTCTGAGTCTGAGTCAGAAACCAGCTGGCTCAGGGGGTGGTTGCTGCAATGGAAACAGACACTTCACGTTAGTCTGCCAACAGATCCTCTGCTCTTTCAGCTTCTCAAAAACTCCAGGCTCCTCACCCTGCTTTGGAGGCCAGCTACTCACTGCTGGGGTGCATTATGAACAAAGTGGTTAGAAATGCTCAGAGGTTGGGTCTAGGCCCTAAGGGAAGGTTTGGGGATGTGGCTGGAAGAGAGAAGAGGTGACAGGACAGTTCCAGTGAATGATGACAGGACCAAGTGACCCAAAGCCATTTCCAAACTGGATGCAGAGAGACAAGAACCCTTTGCCTGAACCCATCCCATGAGCCCTTCCCTGCAGCAGGCTTCTGGGCCAAGAGTGCTGACTACACCAAATTTCAGACATGTACTACCATACCACTATCTCACTTCTTGCCAGTAGCCTCATTCTCCCTTCCAGGCCTACATTCAGTGAGGAAAGGCTTGGTGGTTACCCTTATGCCTGGCTGAGGATGTCAAGCATTCTGCTCAGTGGAGGAGATGAATGTCAGGACAAATACTCAGAGTGAGGCATGATGGCCATCAACATATATCTGCTCTGGAGAATGGGTAACTCACCCAATACCTCTCAGTGGAGGCCCAGTCTAGAAAGGAAAAGCCTGCAAGGGCTGAGCTGAGCCCACCTGTGGGGACAGATCATGGCCATCATGGGGCTTCTCACTGCCGTTAGCCAGAGTTTTTCTCTCTGAGCTTTCCAAAAGCTTCTCCAGGAGGCCTGTCTTGTTTGACCCCTTACAAGTGAGGAGACCAAAGCAGTGGTGAGGTGACTAGCTCTGAGGTGACCAGTCCAAGGTCATCCAGCAAGTTGAGAGCGGAGTCAGAAACTGAACCCACATCTCCTAAGCCCCAGGCCAGAGTCTAGTCCACAAACTATGTTTCCAGTCTCTAAAATGGAGGCAACAGGCAGCTGCTGGTCCCTCAGGTAACTGGTGAAGCTGGAAGAGGAGAGACTTATCTTCACAGCTCAAGCCTCCTCTCTGCTCTGTGACAAACCCCTGTCCTGTCATGGACTCCAAAGGCCTTACAGGGATTGCCCCAAAATCCCTGACCCTGCAGCTGTAAAATGTCATACGTGGGCTGAGGCTCTGCCAAGCTCAGCTGTAGCAGAAACCTCCCTCCTCACCGCAAAAACACCCACTGCTAGGCTCGCTTCCAGCATCCTTGGTGCCAGAGGGCAGGGCACACACTTCTGCAGCACTTGCACCCCAGCCCCTTCGCTCCTGGCCCTGGGAGCTACTGGCACCAACTACCACCTCAAACCTTCTGTGCTGGCAAATGCCACCACAGAGCACTTCACAGGTCTCCTCCTGGCTGCCCTGGAACTGCCACGCTACTTCATCTCACCAGGTCTTCACGGGAAATGTCATCCCCACTCAAAGACTGTAAGGGTGTTGCTGTTGGGCTATGGCAAGAAGGGAAGATGCTCTGAACTGCCTGCTTGCTCTCCCTGCACCTGTGGCCTGCAGGGTCTGGGCCATCCTTCAGCTCCCTCTGCATGAGCATCTGCAAGGAGCACCCTGCCTGACAGCTACCCACGTGCATCACATGCTGTCCTATATATCTGCACTCATTTTTAACCTGGACAGACTCCTGGTGCTGCTCTTGCGTGCAGTTTCTACTCAAGACAAGAATATTATAATTCCTTCCCTTAGTCTTTCCCATCCACAAACCTCCAAGTACTTCACAGAGGGGAAAGCCGAGGTGCAGAGAGGGCAGACTAAGGAAAGCACCCCCGGCCTCCCCCCTGCAGCATGGTGCACTGTCTCCTTCAGGCTGCCCATCAGCTCTCACCCCACCTTGCCTTACAAGGCCATGTTAGGAGCGCCTCTTGGCTGAGCCTCCGAAGCAGTCTGACTCAGCGGCACACAAGTTATCCCAACAAAAAGTAAGTAAAACCTAATCAACAACGAACATTAAGCAACTCTGACCTCGCCTAAATTTTCTGGCAGATCTTGCAATGTTCCAGCCTGATTTATTTTTAAAAGTCTCTAATTGACTTTTAAGAGGCCTACTCTACTGAGCCAATTACACAGTCCAGTCTCCTTGAGACTCCACTTCTTCCACTAAGGACGAAACCTCCTTGCTGCTCAGCGCTGGCCTCCCGCGCTGCATTTGCAGCTGGAGTGCAGCACATCCCGGGAGAGCTCGGCATCACAGTGAAAGGCTGCTCCTTCCCTTTCAGGGGGCTCTCGCTTGCCTCTTCCCACCCTCCCGGCATCCCCGGCAAGCTGTGACTGGGGGAAGCTGTTCTGACCCTCGAGTCTGTTGGCCAGCAGACAAAAGCGGCTCCGACTCCTTGTGAGTCCCGGGGCAGGCACACCGGATGCGGAGTAGAGCTGAGCTTGCCAGCGGTGGAGAGTGACTGCTGTGAGGACTGGATGGGTGGCCCAGTAGGAGATCTGGCTCCTGCTTGGCTCCAGACATGCTGAGGGAGCCTGTCCATGGCCCCATGCCGCCTTCCTGGGAGCAGTGCGGGGATGGCCTTCGAGTCTTCCTGGATCCCCCTCCTGGCCCCAGGCCAGCGTGCTCCGGGGGAGCTTCTGGCTGTGCCTGGCAGGAGGCCTTCAGGGTCACCGTCTGCACAAACAGCACAGCCCGCCTTGTGGGCACCCCTCCAAATGCTGGGCGGACGCGGCTTTGTTCTGCGACATTGAAACCACCCTATAATACGGACCCGAGACCGCTGTGTGGCTCGGGGGTCAAGCGGCTGGAACAGCTCTCGTCCACATGCCTAAAACCTCTCCTCCTCCCCGAACAGGGTGGCTGCGTCCCAAGGCGCTGCTGGAGCGGGCCCCGGTGCTTGCTGCCCTCCAGCTGTGCCCGGGAGCGCCGGCCGGCAGGGCCAAAGCCGCGCTGGGGAGCACTTGACAGCAAAACAGGGCGGGCGCTGCTGGGCCAGCCCTGGGCACATACCTTGTCCCCGCTTTGTCTCCCTGTGCGGATGTAACCGCTGTGCCCTCAGCCAAAGAACAGGGCTTACAAGTTATTTTTGCTTCCCAGGAATGCTGAGACAAATCCACCCAGCAATTGGCACTCACAGACCACAGTTTGTGGTGACTGTATTTTCTTTATAAGCTGGAGTCTGCTGCAATCACGGGGGCCCAGGTGCTGTCCCCTTCCCAGCCTGGCAGCTCCATGGTTGCTCATCCTGCCACAGGCTGAGCTACCAAACCCAAACCATCCCTCCCTGCTCTCCTGTGGTCCAGCTGGACCTCCAGAGCAAGCAGCTGCCCAGTCACACTCCAGAGACCTTTTCACTCTTAGCCAATATCGCTAATATCCTGACACCCTTTTGAACTTTGCCTCATGGCTGGTAACCACACAGTGTCTCCTGTGGCAGACCTAGAGCTCCAAGTGTCTCTCTGTGACCTCTCTTCCCCAGCTGTGCTCCTCAGCTTTCCTCTCTAGTGCCGAGCACCCACTCACGGGCCCTCTACAAGAGCTCCTCTGCCCTTCATCATCTGTTCCTCCTGCAGGTTCCCAACCGGTGGTGCAATTCTTGCCTTGCCTCTTAAAATAGGTGCACAAGGATTGCAGCTTGCTTCTTGAAGTTGTTCTGCCAGCATGGTCTGATGTCCCCTCCCTCACCAAGTCACCGTTTTGATTTCAGCAACGCCGATACAAGTGAGCCCAGCCTCCCTAGCCATGTCAGGAAATTAATGTGTTTTCTTCTAATGCTCAAGCCACCATCTTGATGTTAAATATGGACCATCAGCCTTAAATAGTCTGGGAGTGCCCACATTCAGGACAGCTATCTGCCACCTCCCAAAGTCCCGGCTAGGAAAAAAACCAAAAAACCAAAAAAACCAAGAGCCCAATTCTCAAGCAAGTGCAGAACAGACCAAAGAGCATGTGTGCATGTTTGAGGCAACTGAGGAGATGCTAATTTTCCTGCCAATGACCTAATGTGTTAGAGGATATATTTTTTTTAAGCATACTTTCTAAAGTGACATTTCGGTTTGGCCTGAAGAACCACTCTAATAATATTTTTACGTCAGAAATATTTTCAGCTGGAGAATTGGCCTGCACTTAAGGAATAAAAATCAAATTTGGTGTTGTACGGGCATCCTCAGTGCGTCTGAAATGAGTCACCTCGGAGCTGACCCAAAGCTCGCTCAGCACCATCCCACCCGCCCCGCGACTGGGCTGGCCCCTGCACCCCGCCGCCTCCCTGGGCACGAAGGGGCCCGCTCCCGCGGCCGGCTCCAGCTCCACGGGCAGAAGGGCTCAGGCAGATGGCACATAACTCGAGCCTGCCGCGCTCGGGCTTGTCCGCTAGAGATCCCAGATCCCTGGGGCAGGTGACACTGGCAGCAAGTGTCAGGTGTCTCCAACACTGCCGTGAGCCACTGTGCGCCCAGCGTGGCCTGCTGCCATGGGACGGAGGCTCCTTCCTGCCTCCTCCTGCTCACGCTCAGCTCAAGGACGGGGCAGCATTCGCACCAGGGTGCAGTCTGCAAGCCTGCTGCCCCACTTCTGCTGCCACCAGGCCCGGGCGTGCCTTATCCAGGCCCCAAAATGCTCCTCCTTGGGAGCTCAGAGTCCTCTGCGGGGCCCCAGGCAGTCCTCTGAGCCCCAAACCTCCTGCTCTGGGCCCAAACCCTCCTTTCCTGGCCCCAACACCCCATCCCCAACCCCACACAGTGCTGCCTTGGGCCCCGGTGCCAGCGCCCCACGGCGAGGGGTTACCTAGCGGTGGTGGCCGTGCCGAGGTGGGGGCCGCCTGCCCGCGCTCCCTCCTGACTGAGCATGGGGCGTCCCCATGTCCCCGCGGGGCAGATTGATGCCACCTGCCCCATCCCCCCACCGGCTCCCCCACCGGTGGGGGGTTGCTAGGCGCCCCATCCCTTCCCATCGCCATGGCATCCCGTCCGGGTGGCGCATGGCCATCCCCGTGTGGGGGACGCCGTGGGGCAGCCCCAGCCACACTGCCGGCGCGCCGCCCTGCACAGGCACAGCGGGGCCGCGGCGGGCGCCACCCAGGTGGGGCGGGTGGCTGAGGCGTCTGCAGGGAGCACAGCGCCCCGGTTGACGGGTCCCCCTGCGTGCGGCCACCTCGGCGACACAGGGGTTGGTGTCCCCCAGGCCTGTCTCAAGGTGGCAAAGGCCAGGGGACAGCTGTTGTCACTGCCCAAGCTCCCCTTGAGTAACCCCACAAAGTGCAGCGCCAGCCTCGCCTGTGGCGAGCACCTACGGGGAAGTGCCCTCACCTGCTTTCACAGGGTGAAATACCAGACCCCGGAGCAGGGAACTGAGCCTGCTCAGGTTTTGGGGACAGGGCTGTCCAGGGGAGCCCCTGGCTCCAAGCCTATGTGATGCTCCCAGAGATGGCCTCAAGCTGCCCATGTGACAGCACACAAGTGCTCGCACGCACAGAGACAGCTTAAAAGCTAACAGAAAGCATGTGCCTGGCACCTGAGGGCATGCATCCAGAGCGGCTATGGGGCAAGCGGAAGAGAAGCGCACGTGGGGTTCGTACAGGGAGCAAGTGCTCTGCTTGGACTCTGGCGAGACAAAGTGGTGGGAAGGGGACAGGGCAAGAAGGGGGGAACAGGCTGGAGTTCCCTCAAGGGCCACGCACCATGCTGAGCACACCATCCCTTGTCCACGCTCTGTCTACTTTTTCAAGTGCAATCTCACCCCAGTGCCCACACCTGCCGTGGGGAGTACTGTCCACACCGGCTGCCTGGAGCCCGCTGGGAGACCTGAGCAGCTTTCCATGCTGGAATGGAGCATGTCACCCCACTACACTCTCCACCTTCCTACCATGAACCCAGGCTCACCCGGCATTATGTTCCCTCAGGGACTGTCGGCAACCAAGAACAAATCCTGCACAAGAGGCAGCTGTAAGCCACTAGCTCAGAAAAGCCTGCGCAAGAGGGCTGACCTCCAGGTCCTCACTCCTAGCACAGATATATTTGCAGGGAGGGGACCTTCCCTTCCTAATGCCCTGCTCCCCAGGAAAGGGGAAGAAGATACATCCCAGGGCACAGGCTCAGCTGGATGGCAATGGGTTTCAGCTGAGGATGCTCTGCTGAGCTCCTGAGTTGTCCAGCTCCTGCATGATACATTTCCCAGTGAGTCACCTGCTGTAGGAAATTCAAAAATCCCAGTTGTGATCCAAGTGGCACTTGATTGCCAAGGCAGACCACAGGAGACTCAGTTTGCTTCCTGCACCAGGAAGGGCAGGGATCCTGGTCCAAACCTGAGGGACATGTGCATGGGGCAGACCAGCACTCTGCCCTCTATTCCCGACACCCCGCACGCATGGCTAGACGCACGATGCCTCAGCCAAGCGAGCCCAGCCTGCCTAATATCACTGCTAAGAATGTACCAGACCGGATCTTTGGCTGAGCTAAATAAATGCAGCTCCCTCCATTGGTCTCAGTGGAATGACTTTGATTTATGACCACCAAGATCTGGGCTGGTTCTTTCCTAGCAGAATTGAAGTTAGGGCTGGGAGGACACTTGAAGGTCAGCCAGGCCAGCCTCCAACCACAGGCAGGACAGCCCTGCCTTCCTCACCCTAGCAGCTCTGTCTGAGCTGCTCCTCAAAACACGTAGCTGCAGAGATTCCCCCCCCCCCCCCCATACCAACATTATTGCTGTAAGAGCCAGATAAGACCTAACTTTGGGCGATGGCACCCCTTTTCCATCCTGCTCCTCTGGACAGCAAACAGCAAATCTGTTCTGCCAGACCCTCCCCTGCAGCACGTCCCTCTTCAGAGGTGGCTCCTTGTCCTCTCCCCTGCCCCTGTCCCACCAGCCCCTCTCACAGGGGACATCCCAGATTCTGCATAGGACAGGGACCTTCTCTGCACGCATCTGAGCCCTCCCTCAGAACAGTTTCTAGCATCAACAGGCTCCGAGGTCCTTAAAATCAGGTTACTCACCAGCCAGGCGAAGGGTCGGCTTCTCCTTGAGAGTTAGAGATGTCATGGTATTAATCCAGGGAAACCTGGATCTCTCAGATCTTTGGGCAAAGTCCAGCCGACAGTGTTTGAACAAGACCCATGGGGCCACAGGAGTAGAAATTAAAGCCAGACACAAGAGGCCACTTTGCATAGCTATCTCTGGCACTGACCTCAGGATGGAGCAGCTCTTCTGTGCCGGGACCTACGATCCGAACTGCAACCTCCCTGGTGGAGCTGGTGAGTGTGCGTAGCGTGGTCCCGGGGCCGCCTGCCCCTGGCACCCCCCACAGGGAACGTGGCTCTCCGCGGGGCCCCACGGCTCTTGGCTACGTCCTCATGGGCGATCAGAGCCTGCGCTGCTCCCCCGTGCCCCCGAGCAGCTGCCTGACCCCAGCCTGGAGGCCAGCCCAGCATCACCGTGGTGCCGGTGTGCAGGCCAAGCGGGCAGCTCCGCGCGGCACCCCCAGCCTGTGCACAGGGGTGGCTGCAAGCCGGGGACGGCCAGCCCGCGGCACGGGGCGCTGGCGAGCCCCCCGGCCCTTAGTGCTGCCCTCCAAGGGGAGCCCGGCTCTCCAGCGCTGCAGGGACCCTACCAAGCGCTAACACGCGTGGCTGGCACCCCCGGGCCTCTGCCTCCTCCCCTTCGCTCTCCATGCCGCCGGGCTCCCAGCCCGGCTGCTCGGCCCCTCCGCTCCCGCCCTGCCTAGGCCCCGCAGCTCCGGCCCCTTCCCATCGTCTCCCATGCAGCCTCCGCGCCTGCCTGGCTCCCCTTCCTCCCTCCCTCCTCATCCTACGTGTGGCTGTCTCTGCCTGTCTCTCACCGCAGCTCCCCCTCCTCCTCGGCTTCACGCTTGGAGAGGGGAGGTGGGGACTGAGGCCATTAATTTTGCTCAGCCAGGGGCTTGCTCTCTCCAGGAGCCACCTTGCTCTCCGGGCACAAGTGCCACCTGCCTGAGCCCCAGGCGGGTGGGCGTCCCGGCGTTTTTCCTGCCTGCTGCATGTGCCAGGACCGCTCCTGCTACACGCGTGTGCAGCACGGTGTGGAGCACTCCCAGCTCGCTGGTGTGCACGTGCCTGCCCGTCTGTGACCGAGCGCCTGTCTGCATGCGCGTGGGGCTCCACGTGGGCACGCGTGTCCCTGGCGGTGCGTCACCCTCCTCTGCCCCTGCCAGTTCCTCCCCTTCTGCAAGTATCCAAGCGTGCCTTGGTGTCGCTCGCCTCCCTCTGTGCATCTCGCACACGCGTGTGGCACATGCCTGGTGCGCCAGCCCAAACCCCTCACCCCTGCTCCTCGCGAGCCCTGTTTGCAACCCCTGACCTCGCTGCCCCGGCCGTATCGGCTCCTGCTGCCCTTTGTGCCTTGACCTGGGAATGGCCCAGCCAGACCTGAGCTGCACGCAGCCACCTGCCAGCTCTGCACACCATCCCTCCTTTCCACATTTCCATCCCGTCCTTGTCACCCTGCTTCCCCCAAGCAGCCCTCCACCCTCCTGTATCCCACCTCTGCCTTCCGCCCCACAGCTCTTGAGCTGCCCCACGGCCTCTCGCAGCTGGGGCACCGGGCTGGGCACGGTGCTCAGTGCACCGTCACACCAGTTTGCCCAGTGCTACCCAGGCACCTCACCGCTCAGGTCATCTGAGACTAGCTGAGGAACCTGCACAGGCCCCTGCGAGGAGGGGCACCAGCTCCCTGGCTGCTGCAGTAACAAAAGGGACCTTATAAAGAAACACAGCACAGCATGTTGACACGGCGCCGTCGCTCCAGCACACACGCCAGCAGCTGCGAGCTGGCGTGGAAAAAGGCTTTACTCCGGCACATCCTCCACCTGGGGTGGCTGCCAGCCCTGGCTGCTCCCGGCTCTTCCCACACAGCCATATATTCAGGGCTGATTTCTCCCTCTAGCGAGGCGCCAGACCTGCCGCCCATCACCGCGGCGTCTGAGCCCTTTCACCAGGGACTCTGCAACCCCGCTTTGCTGACTGGTTCTCCTGCCTGCCCTTCTTTCTGTCCCCCCTCAGGCGATGCCCCCAATTCTGCCGGTCCCTGCAGAGCCTGCCTAGCTTGCCTCCCACAGGGAGGCCATGTGGGGCAATTAATATCCCCTCTCTCCGCCTCTCAGTGGCCGTGATAAATGCTGCTTGGAGCTGGTCACGCCCGCAGCGGGGACAACACGGGCTCTGGAGGGGTGGGATGGGAGCCGGGCGGGCCAGGGAAGCAGAGCGGCTGGATTTTAGGGGGGCTGGCACCCCGGGGGAGGCGTGATTTGCCATCAGTGTGTCTCTGGGGCTGGTGCCCTGAGCTCTGCAGTGGCGGTGGCGGGGAGGGGCGGCAGCCCTGGCCTGCCTATGTATGGTATTGCGGCAGCAAGGCTGCGCTCGCGGCCTCGCTCGTGCCCGGCAGTGCTGCAAAGCCCTGGGATTTGGATCGCTAATTGCAGAATTCCAGCTGCCGCTGCCGGGGCGATCTCCCTGTGGTCGTCACAGCCGCCCGGCTCCCCCTCTCCATCTCACCAGCACCACACATGCCCCCGGCAAGCCCTGCCAGCCCAGAGGGACCCCGTGTGCGTGATCAGCCCCCCGACACCCGCAGCACCCTGCCTTCTTCTCCCCACTCACGCACTCCCTCTGTGGGTTACCGTCACTGCTTTGGGGACAGACTGCTTCAACTGCAGCCCTCAGCCCAGCAAGAGCCAGGGACCTGCACACCATCACCTCCTGCCCCAACAGGGCAACAACCTGTGGCATGCCCCCAAAACGAGAGCCAGGCACTCGTGGAGCCGCTGTCCCACTCTGAAGTCCCACTGCGCAGTGTCCCACTACAGGTGGGAAGGGGCCCCCATGGCAGGGTGGCCAAGGTGCCCAGTGTGGTGTATCCCACTATGGGATTTCCCACCATGGGGTGGCTGGCAGGGGCGTCCCACAGCAGAGCCTTTCCCATCACTAAGTGCTATCTAATTGGGAAGGGGAAAAGCGGCTCCTAATGTGGGGAGTGCAGGAGGCCTTTTCCTGGGACATGCAGGGCTCGGGGGGCGGGGGGGGGGCATGCTCTCCTCTAGCTCAGGGATGAAGGGACTGATGTGGCCCCCTCTGCTTCTCACCCAGCTTCTAGCTGGAAGTCTCAATGTCTTGCTGTTCAGCCAGCATTAACTCCCTTTTAACCAAGGACGCCAGAGGCGGCAGAGGCATACCCATGCCAGGGCAGGGTTTGCTATGTTTTCACTTACTTAGGCAAATCTCTTACGCACAAGGTCAAGATAAAAGCATAGGCTCAGAATATCATGTGCTGAGGGACACCAAAGCCTTGGTCTGAGCCTTGAGGATGTGCGAACCAAGGTCATCGCGCCATGGCAGACAGCGAGAACACCACAGCTCCAAGCCGCTACCAAATCCACCCACCAGCAGTGCAAGAGGTATCTACAACTTTGCCACTTCTACCACCAACAGAAATGGAATATTATGGGCTGCAGAGCAATTGCATCCAACCTGGACTCCAATCCATCGCCAACCAATACAAAAAGTAATGCCAGAAGTTTCAGAGGCACAAGCGGGACAGGCAGCTGACAGCACATGAAGGTCTGGGCTTGCTAGTGTTAGCCACCAGGAACCCCTCACGCCAAAGCCCTGCAGCCTGGGAACACACCTCTGCTCACCCAGGTGGGCGATGTACAACGGCAGCCTCCACTGCAGGTTCCTCCAGGCCCTGCTGGGACAGCACACAGCCTTCCCCGAAAGCCTGAGCACAGTGTGAGGGACTCCTGCACCAGCCTCCTGGTCCTGGAGGGAGCTGGGAGAAGTGGGTGGCAGCCAACATCTGACATGCGGTGTCAGTCAGCAAGCTGCACCTCGCACTGGGCTGTGGCCTGGGAGTGGTGGACAGGGTTTATACATCTGTGCTCATGACGCTCTGTCTGTACCGCTTGCAACACGTAGCTGTCTGCGAATCCCCCTCTCTAGCCACACTAGCACAAGTGATCTGCATTGCAGAGACTTTGGAGGTTCCTGATCTCCTTTCCCCAGCTCTTTCCATTAACAGGACTCATTAATAGGAGCATCACAAGGATACTCACTGCTTGAACAGGGAGCAGCTCTGCTGGGCTCCCACTCATGGGCAACCCGTTGAAGAACCAGGCTTGACACTTCTTCCTCAAATTACTTGGGAAGTTTTAGGTTTCTGTACAGCTCCACTGAGTCTAGAGAGCTGGTTAGCATCAGTGATAGGAAAGAGGAAACTTCTGCCACCTCTGCCTTGCCAGAAAGCAATGCCTCCCTCCTCCCAAAAGACTGGAGATATCTCCTACCTTTAGGCTGGCTTGGTACAGGGAGCAACAGGGGGACCTGTCCAGGCAACAGGCAGTTTCAGCACCCGGTATCCTATGTCTCGCATGGTTCCCACTCTAGTTATACTGCCCATTCAAATCTTCAGTCCTGTCCACTGGGCAAGACACCAGATCATAACCACACCTGCCTCCGTGTCTGTCATCTCCCACGAGGCCCAGAAGCGAAGACTCATTCAATGCCCTGGGAGCAGAGAGCTGTGCTGCTGCCTGCTGGGGTCCTGGTGCAAGTCCCTGCTCCCACCAAGCCATGTTTCACAGACTCTTCCCTGGAGCACCTGTTTCAGGCCACTGCTGGAGCCAGGGCACTTCGCTCACTTGCTCTAATGCAGCACAGCAGTTCTGCAAATCAACTGCAGACCAAGGTGCTGTGAAAGACAAGTGGGGCCTACACGGGTCCAAGAGGAAACCTGTGGAAAGACCTACAGAGGTATTTTATGCTGAGCAATAAAAAAATACCCAAAGGAAGAATTTCTAAATGAGGGAAAGTTGCTTGGGACTCGGAGTGTGTGTGCATGGGTGTGTGTTTAAGAAGGCTAGATTATCTTCTGTAGTTTTATGGAGGGAAAATCCAAGCCCCAGGGTGCCCAGGCCAGGCTATGCAGCAAGGCCTACAGGTGAGTTTCCCCTGTGCTCCCCCTCTCCACAGGCCAGAGGGGCATGTGGTGCTAGACAGGGCTGGAAGAGGACAAGAGAAGACAAGAGGCCCAGCAAAGACAGGCCCAGCAGAAATCCACAGGGCAGGATGGTTTTGTGATGTTTCAGTTAAACCTTCCCTATGTTGGGAAGGATAGCAGCAAGCCCAGAACATATTAAGGCTACAGGGGAGACCCCTCCATGGCCTCCGTCACAGCCCAGTGCTGCTCCAAAACCTGTGCTAGAAGAGGAGCACAGAGCTGCAGTGAGTGTCAGCCACCAAGGAAAAATCTCTTCTAAGCCTCTTCATTGCCATTCCTGTTCTTAGCTGTATCTTTTCTCCCCATGTCCTCCTGTGACCCCTGCAGAGGCAATGACGTAGTAAAATGGCATCCTGTGAACGGTAAGTGAGATGCTGTCCCTTTGGTTTCTCTGGGGTGCTCTATTTTGGTCCTTTGCCTTGGCAGATGAACAGGAAGCTGATTCTTCCTCCAGAAAGCAATGATCATGGCTGGATACTGCCACCCCTCGCTGCTTTGTGCCTCTCAGACGTAACCAGCTTTGCTGCACAGATCTCATCTAGCCTGTGTGCCACCTTGCCTAGGCTTCAGCGTCTGGCCTGTCCTGAGGAAAGGGAAGGCCTAACTCAGCACTTTTCTCCTCAAGACAGCCTTGGGGTGATCTAGGGACCATAGGTACCCGGCACTGCAGACAGCCAGAGGTGACAGAGCTCAGTCCCCACATGGTCACCTCAAGCTGAACCCATGAGGCCAACACAGGTTGCTGCCAGAAGTGACACTGGATTTGGTCTTGACAGCTGAGGGAAAGGCAAGCTTCTCTCCCCTCCAGCACTTCCCTGGGCCTTGGTGGGAAAGCCTACAAGATGGATGAGGGATTCAGGAGGCTCCTGCATTGCACAAGAGGTTGCTGGGGCAGAGGGGAGATCTTGCAGGGAAGCAATGGAAACAGGAAGTCTGAAGCTGGTGTGACTGAGACAACAGCTTATCTGAGAGCCACTGACTCTGCAGCTGAGCCATGAGATGGGACATGACATCTAAAGAGGACCTGTCTGCACTCCAGATGAATGTACCCTGGACAAGAGGAAAAGATGCAGCCTGCCAACAAGTTAAGACCTTGCTGGGAGGGGGAAGAGTCCAAGCAAGGCATTGTCTCCACCTGGAGATGGTCCTATACTTGTACAGGCAGGTTGGAAATGGTGGGGCTGAGCAGCCCCAGCCTGCTCCACCAGAGATCTCTCCAAGGGCGGTGGCTGTTCTGAGCCTGGGTGCAGTCAGGCTAGGAGCGATGTGTATAGAGAGTCGCTAGTGGGCTGAGCTCATCTCTGCTCTTGGTCTTCCAGGATAGACAAAGCGGAGGAGATTCAGGAGGTCAAGCCAGGCCAGAGCAATATGTACAGGACTGTGGGACTCTCGCCTTCAAGAAACAGGAGGTTGCTGCTCAGATGGGGAGGGACACAGCTGTAGCGGGGAGTCTTCGCCTCCAGGATGAAAAGGCTCTTTAATATCTACCAGTACCAACTTCTGATAGGCCTCTCCCTGCAGGCACCACAGCTGCTGGACTGTTCTGCAATGGGAACCGCCATAGGACTGAAGTCTTGAGATTCCCTGCTTGCTAGGCTGGATGTAACTCCACAGTCCTCCAGCACCACCTAAGCTAATGCAGAAGAAAGGATGAGATGTGCTCTCACCTACATGCTGATCTCAGCATCATGGTGATTACTGACCTGACCAGCCACCTAAAAGGGCCAGGCCTGTTCTAATCCACCAGAAACAGCTCATGCTTTATCCAGAATTGTCTTTACTACTGAAGACCCAGCACAGCCAGTCCTGACCCTTCCTCTCTTCCCCAATGACACAGATGAGGCTCTGGTCAGGGTTAGACTCAACACCCTGCCTTGGAGGCCCAGGTGGGCAATAGGTGACTTTGATCACTCACCTCATGTTGGAGGCCAAGGGAGTACCAAAGCTGTCCTCTGAGTGGCAAGGGCTGTGCCTAGCACCTTTCCCTCGCCTCCCTCGCTCCTCCTCCCTCTCAGTCCACGGAGCATCTGTGGCCGAACTGGTCCCAGAGTCTGGCTCCAAGTGAGCAAGAGGAGCAAAGTTCTCCTCAATCAGCTTGGCGCTGTCTCGGATCTGTCCCTGTACTTCTGGGGTGAGGGTTGGGAGGTCGAAGGTGAAAATGGTCCCATGGGTGCGGGCGGGGGAGGAAAGGATGTCGATGGAGTCCAGGCTGGTGTAAGATGTGCCTTTGGCTCGGTGGGACTCCATGATGCTCTCAAAATGCTTGCTGAAAGAGTCCATGCCATCCTTGGAGAGGCTGTGCCCTAGGAGAAAGGGCACTGGAGACTTGAGCATGCTCTGTGTGTCTCGATCCATGACCCTAGAGGGAAAGAAAATGAGAATAACTGGTCACTGAGGAGCAAGGAATTGAAGCCCCAAAACAAAAGCCCATGTGCTGCTCCAGAAGGAAACTGGGAAGGGCAGAAATCTCCTCTAAACATCTGTGGGATGCCAGGCCTCCAAGGAAAAGCCTCGCCTGTTCAAGACATCATGGAAACAGCGACTGCACTGGACTCCCTCCAGACATATGTTTCTCCTTTAATACACCACAGACTTTTGTTCCATTAGGGCTCATCCTAATAAGAAGCTTATGAGATGGCTACTGCTTCCAGTCACTTGACTTGAGGTTAGATCCAATAAAGGACTCAAGCACCAGAAGCAGGACATGGTGCTTTAGCTCCATTTCAGACAAATCTGGAAGTGCTTGAATTTTCCATGTGCCTTCAGAGCTCTCCGACACCCAGAATGCTCTTCCTGAAGCTGCTCAGAACAACATGGCACCTTCCTCCATGGATGTGCCACCATGGTCTCACAGCAAAGTGCCCAGAGTGTGCCTAACACCCACCTGCAAGGTCTGCACAAAAACTAGTTGTTGACACCTGTTTTGAAGCAGGAGGAAAAAGCAGGATGGCTGAGTGGTTAGAGCACCTGCAAAAGAATTAGGCTGAGATCAGCCAGGCTTACCTCCTAAGGGACTGCTCTAACCACTAGGCTATACCTTCCCTGACAAAGCCAAACCACCGTGTGAAAAGTAACTTGACAGATGATACCAGAGACACTGTAGGATATCCTATCCTGAGAGCAGGGACCAAAACCCAGGGCTTTCCTCCTCATGGACACATCCTAACCACATCCTCTTTTGCTGCCCTGTGGCTCCGCTTCAGTGGGAAGCTGGGCGGAGACATGCAGGGCAGCAACACTTTCTGCTGGCTGGTCCCCAATAGCCTCTGGGACTCAGCACGAGGCTATTCTGAGGTCCCAGGTTTTTCCAGGCAGTACCTAGGGAACCTTATGCCCAGCTCTGGGCTTGGGGTTCTTGTCTGTTGGCCCATGACCTAAAGGCCAGGCTTAGCCCTGGCTAATAGTCTTGTCACATATCAACCCAGCAGTAAGGTCCAGCCTGCCTCTAGTGTGGGTCTGGGTCCAGCCCAAGGCAAGAGTTTCTAAATCCTGAACCCTTGAGTGCTTTGCCAGGTAAATGAGATAAATTACAGCCAGCCCATCAGTCTGAGCATGTGACAGTAAGGATATTTCCAACCCAGAGAACATCGATGCTTCATTTGTATAAGCACAAATGCAATCACAAAAGCCAATTTTACTCATAAGCTGCTATCACCTTATTAAAGTACCAGAAAAGCACTTGTTATGCCACTGTCTTCTCTGATTAAAAGAGAAGAACTGATCCAGCTTGTCATAACATTTGTTACGAACAAACAGCTTCATACAGAGGGCTCAGAAAATGTATTGCCGTTACAAGCACCAAATGACTTTCCATTAATTAGCCTTTGTATACTGCTCAAAAATCCCACTCTGATTATTTCACTAGGCTGCAAGCTGACAACTTTATTCCACCAGAAGGCCAGGTGGCTTCAAGGGGAGCTCAGCTAAGCAAGAAGGAGGTATGAAGGGCAGGATGAAGGCTGCTCCTGTCAATCCACTGGTGTTTCTCCAGGTCGTATCGTCCTGCTCTACCACTCCTACCCGTTCCACTATAAACCACTCAGAGGTGGCTCCTGTCAGGCACAGACAAGGGAAGAGAGACCTCTAACATTTATGGACAAGTTTACAGATGCGACTGTTTATTCACTGTCCTTACCATCTAGCAACCTCCTACTAAATCAAGCTAATGCTGCCAACTTCATTTTGCATCTAGCATCCGACAGGAGGGCCATGGGCTGTACCAGAGAGGACAGCACCAGCAGGCAGAAGGGACCTTGTTCCCAGGAGAGGCTAAGGGAACTGGGCTGAATCTTGTGATCAGGTATGTTGCCAAAGTGCAGAAAAAACATAGCTGGTTTTGTCCCCACCATCCAAACTCTGGGAACTACTTCTCCATCCTGAAATACCCAGCCAGCTCTGCACAAACCAGTTCAGATCGGGAAGGATCTAGTCACAGTAAGACGGGCACAAAGTTGCCTGAACTTACCACTCCTGCTCAGATCTAGCTGCCCTATCAGCCCAGCGCTGCCCAGCCTTCCCTGGCTCCAGTTTCTGCTGGTCGCCCTGTGTTCCACTCCCAGGAAGGCTGCACGTTTGCAGGAAGGATTGGTGCAGAGAAGCATGGTTGCAAAACAAGGGAAACGCAGCTGGGAGGAGCAGACCAGGGGAGGAGATGCGAAGGCTGTAATTAAGCATCTGCACAACAGCGATGGGCAGTGGAGTAACAAATATGTTTCCAGCTTTGGTCATAGGAGCTGGCGCAAGAGCCACAGCGATCCTCTCTTGCAAAAGGGCCAGGTGGGTAAGTAGGGGAGATGGATCCCCTGGGGTCTGACAACCATGCTGCATTACACACAAACATCACAGCCACCAGTGCTGGGAGCCGAGGTTTACCCACGGGGTCTGAGCAGCTAGAACTGAGCAACCGCGTCTGACGGCGAACAGAAGAGGAGGGACCCGCCCTGTTCTCTCCGCCTGGTGCTGCAGAGCAGCGTGGTCTCCAGCAGGAGAGGAGAAGAGGAGGACACCTCTCTGCTCAGGCCCTCAGGGGTTTCCTCTCTTTGCCAAATGCTCCAAGCCCATGATTACAGCCCTGCCATGCTCAGTTCCTCCTGCCGGCACAGGCACGGCAGGAGCTGCACAGGTGTCCCAGTTCAGCCCAGGGATGGCAAGGTCATACCCCACCACCCAACGGTCCTTCACTTCATTCCTCTCTGAACAAAGCTCCTCTGTGGACCAGCACTAACTGTTCCTTGCACTAACCTCCTTTGCCTGCAGCCCATCTCCTCCGATGTGGCTGCTGCCTGCTGTTGAGGTGCAGTGTCGCAGCTGCAACCCGTGCTCAGCCGCAGGTGCTAGGGGCAGCACTACACCGTGCCTCACCCGGAGCTGCTCCCGGGTGCCCACGCTCACCTGCCATCTTCCTGCTGTGCTCACTCAGTCCCCAGTTCTCACCCGTTAGCTGTACACCTCTCCCCCGCCCATTGGCACATGTGTGCCTGTGTCACCCGCTGCGTCCCCTCACCACCCGGGCGAGCGGGACCTCCCAGGCCTGCTGAAAGCAGGAGGCATCGGCACGCGGGGCAGCTGCCTTCAGCGCTGAGCGGCAGCTTCGCGGCCACGCTGGGCTCTGGGACTGAGGCTCTGTCTCACTACAACACGAGAGGCTTGTGGCTACTGAGGCAGGTTAAGCATACGCTTAAGTGTTTGATTAAATCGGCACTTTAACCATTTCTAATCCCCAACAAGGCTTGTCCCAGAGCTATTTTCTCTCTGCAAGCAGAGAGCACAAGCCAGCCGCGCAGCTCTCGGACCGGGCTCCCCAGGTAGCAGATTTTCCAAGGGTTTTCCTCGGCCAGGTTCCTCTGTTCGCTAGTGAGAAAAGGCAGCTCTGCCTCCCGCCAGCCCTGCACCTCCTGGGACACCCGGGGACCACGCTGCAAAGCCCTCCGCTGCCTTATCCGCTGGGCCACTGGCGCTGCCAGCCACGGTGGCCCTCTGGGGCACCGCCAGCGGGAGCTTGGCAGCCACATCTACAGCACTGTGGGAGGAAGGGATTTGAGCCCGTTCCTGCTGACGGCTCTCGGCTCTCCGGGACTAATGGGACTAAAGACAGTAAGGGCTTAGACTAGTCATTAGAGGCAGTAGATCTGAGACTAAATATATTCAGCAAGCAGATTGGCTGGAAGAAGACACTGCTTCTTCTGTCACTTTCCTTCACTTGTTTGATTTTGCACTGGATTTTTCAGACAGACATCCTGCCAGCTGTTAGCACGCTCTCTTGCTTTGGGATGGTAAATCATGCAAGATGCCCTTCAGCCAGAATATCAAGGGCAACAAGATAGTATCAAGCCCAAATCCCCCTTACAGAGGGTGCTAAACCCTTAAGGCTAGATTCTCAAGGGGATTTACATGTCTACATGCTATGAATTAGCATCCCAAGGGAATCAGGTGCTTCAATGATTTTGTGGGGCTGGTTCTTCCCAGCTACTGACAGCCTGCTCTGCAGAGCAACTGCTGGGATCGCGTCCCGAAACGCTGGCCCCCCGTTGGCAGGGACCGGCCTGGCTGACAGCAGCGCTTGCAGCAGCAGGGCAGCGCTAGCTGCTGGGGCACTTCTTTACTCACCCCCAGCATTGCCCTTCCTTTGAGCAGGCAGAGCAGAAAGCTCAAAGTAGGAAACATCATTACTGGGGACTGGTAAACAGGCAGGAGGACCGCAGCTGCAGAGTGCAGAAACAGCGCACAAGCAAAAACCCAGGGCTGTAATGCAGGTACGAAACAAGCCCACATTTCTGGACTAGCAATTTTCAAATTGTTGTCCGCAGGATCTGCGCCTAACTGGAAAGTGTTTTGGGGTTTGCAAATCCAAAAGGCTGAAAGCTGCTGGCAGACAAAGAAGCCATGTAAAATGAAAACGACACCCCTGTGTACATACTGGTAATCATACAGGGAGCACTGTGTTTAGGAGCAACACTGCATTTAAGTATACTCCGAGATTTCTAGCACTGTATGGGGCGCTACAAAAAGGTGCTGCAGGGGACAAAAAGCAGGTCTAGTCCTACAGCTCATATGTAATGACCTAGTACATACCTGGAAATAAAATAGCACTATGTAAAACAACTTGTGTGCAGCAATAATACTATCACTTTAGACCTTATTCAAAACTTCTGTTGCAAATTCATTTGGAGAAAAATACATTTCCTATTAAAAATAATCTATTTTCAGCTTTTCTGAACAATCATAAGTTTTGGAGGACCAGGCAGGAGGCAGGGAGAGACATCCCTGTCCCCTCCACCAGAGATGCAAGCAGCAGACCAGCTCTCCCCCATGAAGCACTATGGGACCTGGGAATTATTTTTTATTATCCCTTTCCACCACCAACATCAAAACATCCCCATTCCCTTTCCTTCATCTAAGTGCTTCCCGCCTGCCTCCTGCACAGCTAGGCTGTGCACCAAGCTCCTCATCCCCCAGCCTCCCAGCAAGTGGCTCTCCCTGGAAAGGCCACTGCCGCCTTGATGGCAATCGTGGTTGCTCTGCCCCTGCAGCTTCCCGGGGCAGCCACCTGCTCTTCCCTCTCCAAAGCCCAAGTCTCCAAATTGCTGGGAGCTAGCTCAGGTCCTATGTGCCAGGTACCTACCTACATACATACAAGTAGCACTGCTCCTCCTGGACTAGCTAACCCTGCCGAAGAGGCTAAGCAGAGCCTCATGTTAGCCTGCTCTTCCCACTGTCGGTGGCGTCTCCACCAAGTCTTCACCTGCAAGCTGATCCCGTGGTGACAGCCATCTCCATGTTGCTCCGCATGGTACTACATCCTGGGCCCCACCAGGACAAAGCTGGGTGAACCTGTCCTGCCAGCACAGCCGCCACCCCAGGGCCTTTCAGCTCCCAGGGCCTGATCCTGGCCAGCCACATGTCTGTAGGGCATGGCTGGGTCCCTGGTGAGCAAGAGCAAGGGCAGAGATGCCCTTTGCTTGTGCACCCTGAAGTCTCAGCATGGAGCTTTGCTCTGCAAGGGTCAGCTCCAGGGTTGAGGGTGCCTGGAAGTATTTCATGGGCCGAGGCAGGTCAGTCCCCTCACCCCCATTCCTCCACAGCATCACCCAGCACTCAGCCACCCCCAGGCTGGTTTCCAGAAGAGGGATGGCCTAGCCTGGACTCAGTGTCTGGACGGTGTCTCTTCTCCAGCTAAATGTCCTGCTCTCTGCTACGATAAGCACCAGCGCATGGGCAGCACAGCCTGCCATTGCGCCCTGAGCCTCCCCTGATGCTGCAGCAGCGAGGGCGGCAGCAACCTCGTCCCTGCCTGATGCCCCTGGGGGGCCAGCGCTCTGCAGACCATGCCATGGGATCCACCTTAGCTGGGAGCTGGCCCCTTTAGGCCAGCATCAGCAGTGCCAGCACCATCCATGGGCTCTGAGTCAGGCCCTGGGCCTCTCTCCCAGCCTCCTGCTCTGCCTTTCCATCCTCTGAGCTCATTCATTAGGCACATGGGTGTCCGACACCATACTCCAGTAGCCTGCCTGGCCCTTGCTGCCAGGCCAGAAGACCATCTCCCGTAGGGCCCGCATCCTGATTGCCAGCACCCAAGGCAGGACAGACAGCATCCCCAATGAGATTAGCTGGACATATGCATGGGCAATTGAATGATGACCATAGTGTCCTCTGCTGTCATCAGCACCCCATTAAAGAGTTTTTTGCCAGCAAGAGATGATGCAGAAGACAGCAGTGTGGAAAGGCTCTTTCCAGCCCAAGGAATCCCGAACTCTTTCCCAAACACAGCAATAACCATTGTGGCCAAGCAAAAGGGTTCATGCCCTGCCACCAAAGCACAGACATCTGTGGAGGACAGCCTGGCCACTGCCTGACAGCACACAGCATCATCGAGGCATGGCTTAAGCTCAGATGCCCTAAAGGTGTCACCTGAAGGCCGGGCAGGATGGGGGAGGCAGGACATGATTAACCTGGCGGGACTCCCCATGCGGGGAAGCCTCGAGCCCTGACTCAGGCAGGTGACCTGGCCTGCAGGTCTCACCTGCGAGAGTGGATCCCGTGGCACGGTGCTCTGTGCTAAATCACCAGCACCGCCCGTCTCTGCTGGGTGGCCAGGGCTCCCCCCCGGCCTTGTCCCCGTGGTGATCCAGGACACGGCCCCAGCCCCTCACACACAGCCACTGAGATTTCTGGCTCGGACGCTCTCAGCAGAGCCCCCTTTTGTCACGCACACGGGCTAATAGAGCAGGCGAGAGGAGTGTTTTGCCCTCACACACCGAGCCTCACCTTTGCCTGTTCTGCCTCATCACTTCAAACACCTCGTCATCCTCATCTGCCTCGCCATCCCGTGTGCCGCTCTCCGTGCCCTTGTCCCGGTGCTCGGCGGCACCCTGGGCGGGGGGCTCCTCTGGCGTGCTGCCCCTCCTCCCCGGCGTGCCCGCGAAGCTCGGGTTGCTCTCACTGTCCTTCTGGCTCTCAATAGCCGAATCCACCTCGTCCTTCTCAGCCAGAATATCGTCAATGTTGGTTTCACGGTAGCACCTCAGCGGCACGGTGTCCAGGTCCGTCTCGGAGTACTTCACCGTCCTCCTTATAATCCCAGTCTCACAAAAACCGGGCTTCTTGCAGCCCGGAGGAGACACCTCTATCTCCACCTCCACGTGGCTTAGGCTGTGCTCAGCCACCGACCTCTGCAGCTCTGTGGGCAGCAAGCGGCCGGGCTGCTGCGGGGGCTCGGCGAGGGGAGCGGCGTCGGGGGCCTTTGGGGCAGGGCAGCCTGAAAGAGAGCCCAGAGCGCTTAGGGGCAGGGCGCTGCCGCCGGGCCCCGGGCTTGGGGAGAGCAGCTTGCACCGAGGAGCGCAGGCGAAGCCACGGTTGCAACACCACACGCACGCCGAGAGCAGGCTCACACACGCAACAGGGAACCCGGGAGAGAAAAGCGGGAGCCTGGAGGAAGATGGAAGTGCTGGGAGAGGCAGAGACGGGAAGGGAAGGGGTGGGCTGCCCTGGGGCACGTACCCACACGCTGGCTGTGCCCACGGCCCTGCCTGGCCGGCAGCCTGAGCCCCAACGCCTTTCCTGCGGAGGCGGCCAAGGGCTGAGGTTAGGGCTCCGCGTCGCCCCACGAGCCGGCTGTTGCGGCCCTACGGGCTCAGGTGGCTGCGTGGGGCTCTGCAGAGGCTGGTGGGGGCTGGCTCTGGGGGAGGAGAGCTCCGGCCCCAGGAGGACACAGTGTGGGATCGCGGGGGATCTCGGCTGCCCGGCATGCGCTGAGCCCGAGGAGCCTCCCCTCCCCAGGGAGGGACAACCCCAGAGAGCCCAGACAGAGATTGACGTCTGCAAAGCACAGATTGATCCGCAGAGGGAAAACTCCCTCCGCGCCCACTTCTCACCTGTCCTGGGAGCCTCCAGGGAGCCGTAGAAGAATTCCCACTTGGCCCTGGCCACGCGCTGGGCATGGGCCGAGCTCTCCCGGGGGTAGGCCCACGAGCTTCCCTGCGGGACACAAGGGCAGTGAGCCCCCGGGAGAGGCACGGCGGCAGCTGAGCCCCGCCGGCGCTGCCCACAGCCCTGAGGCCTACCTGGTGCCGAGGCTCCGGGTTCAGCGGGCTCCTGGCAAAGGCCACCAGGTCCTCTGGGGGGGTCTGCAGCCCGTTGGTGAGGGAGCTGAAGACACAGCCGGTGTTCAGGGCGCAGGCATCCCTCCCGCTGCCCCGGCCAGGCCAGGAGTCCCCCAGGGACCTGTCCCTGGCCAGGAGCGGGTCGGACACGGAGGCCTCCAGCTTCAGCCTGCGGACCAGCCGCTCCTGGAGCTTGGGCTGCGCAGGAGGGGTGCACGAGCCGCCACCGTGCCTGTTCCTGCCATCGCACGCCAGCAGCGAGGCCGGCGCCCGGGGGCTCTCACTGCCCCCCGGGAGCCCACCCGGCGCCCGCGCAGGGCCCCCCTCCTCGCCGAGCTCCAGGGTGCGGCTGAGGCCGTGGGGGGCATCGTCCCGCGGCACCGGGAGGCCGTTCAGCGTCTTCACGCTGGCCTTCTCGATGAAGCGGAAGGTGACCACAGAGCTGTGCCCGTCGGGCGCCGGTGCCACCAGCGGGCTGCGGCTGCCCGGGGAGCCTGGTGCCGGGCTCTGGGTGCCCCTGCGTGGGGTGCAGGGGGCCGTGGCGCGCCCCGCACCCGGGCAGCTCCCGGTGCCGAAGAGCCCCGTCTCAGGTGGCCTGCGGGCCAGGGAGCCCGTGCTGTTGTAGAGGCCGAGTGGGCAGCGCCGGGCGTCGGGGGCCAGGCCCTTGCGCAGGAGGTGGAGCCGGCCCGCGTTGAGGTTGGGGGTGAGGCAGCGTGGGGGGCTGCAGGTCCCGGGATCGGGGCTCGTGGTGGCCCCCAGCCAGGGCCTGTGGTCCGCGTGGCGGGCGAACGGCGGGGGCGAGGCGGCGCAGCCCTCCTGGGGGCGGAAGCGGACAACCCCCCCAGCCTGGGTCATCCCGCCGGAGCAGGCACCGGGACGTCAGGTCTGGAGCCAGGCAGGGTGGTGCGGGGACGGCGAGGGGCTTTCCCAGCACCCCTGAGATGACGGCTGGGCTGAAGGGCGATGCATCCTCAGGCAGCCCTAAGAAAAGGCGAGAACAGCAGGTTAGAGGACAGAGGCACAAGGAGAGGGGAGTCCCAGAGACAGGCAGGGCCGGACCCACGACCCGGCCAGCGCAAGCCAGAACCTGGCCCAGATGTGTGGGACACAGGTGGCCCACGAAGAGCGGGGACCTGGTGGCCCTGTCTCCAGACCCGTGGCTCATCAAGGAGCTGCTGCCTCGTGCAGACGCTTCTCTGACAGACCAGCACTGCGCATGCACCAGGCGAGGGTGCACGATGCACTTTTAAAGTACTTAAAAACAATCTCATTAATTTCTTTTATATCTGAATCAATTTAACCCTGGTTTAGGCTGAATATATCTACCATGGGTAGTCTACTAAAACCACTTCAATAAGGGAGGAAAAAAGATACACTGGATCACCAAGACATGCTCAGACTGTCTTGGCTGAAGGAGTTTAACAACACCCAGAGCCTGCAAGACACCTCTCTCTTTGGAGGTCAGCTCGTGTTTTAAAGTATGTCGCACCATCACATGCTGCAGCCGGTGTCCGCAGCACAGACAGAGCTGTCAACACCGGCAGATCCAAAACACTGTTAGGACAATCCTGCCGGGGGGCAGCGAGCCTGCCCGGCAGGGGGGCGCATGCCGGGCGCACAACCCGGCCCGCGCGCAGCTCACGCGCCATCCGCCGCCTCTGCCCAGGGGCTGCTTGTTTGGCCCTGTGACTGGTCACCCGAAGCGGTGGGGCTGGAGGTTACACTGGGAGGTGGGGACCTGAGCCCCCGTCGGCACCACTGGCAGGGCTGGGGCTACTGTGCTTCCTCACAATGGAGCCAAGACTTACATTTATCCTTCCCCAAGTTTCTCTGAATTCCTGGTGTGCAGAAATGACTCTACCTTGACTCCTTTTGGCTTCTCAGAGATGCAGAGACAATAATTCCCTCACTTAGATCCCTTCATTTGAAAGTAAGAAACCAAATGCCATCTGCAAATGGAGGAAAGCATGACTTCTTTCTCCTGTTTCTGAGTGCAGCAGGTTTAAATCCCCAACATCAAGAAGCTGAAAGATGTGGGACTGGATATTCCAAGGTGTTCAGGCTCAAGAGAAGCAGAGACATAACTCAAAATAGCCAAAATCACCCACGTGGAGCAGGCGCCTATCTATCAGCACTGTTACACTTCTAAAAAAAATCCGGCTCATACTGAGCAGTGGCAATCTATAATTCACCCACTGCACTAAACACTCTCCTATTTAACACGTTAGTTACTTGTTTTATAATCTTTTCCCCCCTTATGGCAGTGTTCACACTCAAGGTTGCTTAAACTAGCTGATAAGTAATAACCATGTGGGTTTTATACATTTCAAATGAAATTCCACTTTTTATCCAAACACTAACATACATGCCAAGGAAAAAAGTTATCACTAAAAAATTGTTGGCATTCACTGCAACATAACAAATATATAAAAAAACAGCCTATCTCAATACACTTAGGTTATTGCTGAAATAGATGGGGGTGAAATGAACGGGATGAGCACAGTGTGTCCTCCCGGTTATCAAAGGAGGATTACCAAATTCAGTGTAAAGGCCGTATCTGTCTACAAGTCCCTGCAGCTGGACTGCTACACCACCCAGCAGAGCGAGCCTTTCTTTAATCATAAAAGCCAAAAAGCACAAATACACCATTGATTTTTCTTCTTTGTTGTATCTAAGGTTTCCTCCTCGCCGATTTAAATCATGAATCGGATTGATGCTCTTTAAATCACTGTGATGAACGGGCTGGGCTGCGAGGCGCTTGCTGGGGGAGCCTTCCTGGGCCTGGCGAAGGAGGGCGCCGGGGGGGGGGGGGCAGCCCCGCACGCGTTCAGAGAAACTCGGGGGCTGCGGCGGGACAGCCGGGCTGCCCCTCGGCGGGGGAGCTCAGTCGTTAAATCACCGCACGCGTACGAGAAACTTGCTCCTCTGGCCGCCCCTTCCTCGCGGCCGCAGGGATGCCCGGGGGTTCCCGGCCCCGGGCCGGGCTGCAGCCAGCGGAGGGCAGGGCGGCTGCAGCGCCCGGACGCGCGGGGCCGAGCCCGGCCATGCGGGACAGCGCCGGGGGGGCCGGGGGGCGGGAGCCCCCGCCGTGGGGGCCGCGGGACCGGCGGGGCCGGGCCGGGGCAGAGCCGCGCCGGGGCCCCGGGGCGGGCGCGGCGCCTCTCGTCTCGTCTCGTCTCGTCTCGGCGGGATCAGCACTGAGTGGATGTGACATCCATCCGGATGAGGGAGGCGGGCGCCGGCTCCCGCCGCGCCGGCACGGCCAGGGGCCGCCCGGCCCGCTCCCCCGAGCCGCCGCCGCCCCGGCCCGGCCGCCCCACGCCGACTCCCCCCCCGCCCGGGCTCCCCCCGCCCGGCACCGCCTGCCCCGGCGGCGCACGGGGCCCGGCCGGGGAGACCCCAGCCCCGCGCCCCCGGGGCGGCCGCACCGCCCCCCGCCGCCTCCGCCGCCGCGCCCGGCCCCGCCGCAATTGCTGCAACTTTCGCAGCTCCGCCGGCTCCGGCCTCCGCGCCCCGCCGCGCCGCGCTCCGCTCACCGGGGCTTACCGGGCTCACCGCCGCATCCTGCGCGCCGCTGCTCCGCCCTGCCCACGGCGCGGGGCCGGGCCGGGTAGAGCCGGGCCGGGCCGGGCCCGTCCCGCGGTGCGGTGCGGTGCGGTGCGGTGCGGTGCGGTGCGGTGCGGTGCGGTGCGGTGCGGTGCGGTGCCGGCGGCCCCGGCCCGGCGCTCCCCGCCGCGCTAATCCCGGCCGGGGCTGTCACTCCGCCCCGCTGACAGCGCCGCCAGCCAATGGGAAGCTGCCGCCGGGCGCCGCGCCCCGCCCCGCCCGGTGGCACCGGGCGCGGGGACACGCGGCGGCGAGACCCGCCCGGCCCGGCGGGGCCCGGTGCGCGCGGTGCCGGCGTGCGCGGGTGCCCGTGCCCGGGCGTGCGCACCCGCGGCGGCTGCCCGGCCCCGCGCGGGGAACGGCCTCCCGGGGGGGCCGTGTCCCCCCGCCCCGCCGGGGGATCAGCGACCTGGTTCCTTGAGCAGCTTCTCGCTGGCAGGAGGGCGAGGCGGGGGGAGGCTTTTCTCTAAGCTGCAGCCGAGCGACGGGTTTAACCGGGTGGCAGAGCTCGGAGCTCTCCCGGTGCGCCCGCGCCAGGACGCGGCGGCCCGCGCCTTCCCGGCACCCGCAGGCAGCCTCGCTCCGAGGGGCAGGACCCCCCCGGAGCAGGGCTGACCCTCGCCGGCAGCTGCGTGGCGAGGCAGGGGCTCCCGGGGAGGTCCTCTCCCGCCGCCTCGGCTGGAGCTCCAGGCCGCGCATGGAAAGCACATCTCCTTCTGCATCATTTATGCTTCCTCCCACAGTAGCTGCTGCTCTCGCTACCACCATCTGCTTCTTGCTGTGCCCCCCTCTGCTTCCCACCGTCCCTGTATCTCCCGAGGGACGCGCTCACGTGCGTGGGGCTGATAAGCGCTAGCACGAGCTGTGCTGGACCAGCAATCAGCCCTGGCTCCCCCCACCCTCCTGCCGTGAATCCCTGCCCACCGCCCCAGCCGAGGCAAGGCAGGAGCTCCTTCTTCTGAGGGAGCAGAGAATTCCTCTGGCAGATGGCGGAGAAGAGGACAGATAAAGTTGTCCACCCCCGGTGCTCTGTCCCCACGGTCCCTTCCCTGGTGCACTTGGTTAGAGAGCCAGGAGCAGGGCACGCCATCGTATCTCCCCTTGCTGCCCTCTCCCCACTACGTGTTCCCCTTGGGCACTTCAGCCCATCCAGTCCTTGCTGCTTCATGGTCTCTGCCGGTTCCTCAAGCCTGCCCATAGGCACCTTCTGGTAGTTTTCATTCAAACTGTCGCTGGCACTTTCCTTGGTCATCTTTACAAACCAGCCATGTACCCACCTGTCCTGAGCCCAGAGGGACTGGGTCCTGCTAGGGTAGCACGATGATTAACTTCTTGCTCAGAAGAGACAGACCTTGGATGGTGTATCGTCCCAGCAGCTGTACAAATCCAGATGGCATTTGGGTGGGAAGGCGGTAGACGAGGGACGCCTTCCCCCACGCCAGCTCCACATGCTGCTGATCCTCAGCCTGTCCTGAGACACACGGATTGCTCACGGTGGTCTCAAGGGGGGCACAGCTGGACACACACCCGGTGCCTGGTGATGAATGCCAGGAGTCCTCAGGCCTGGATCCACCATGGGGAAGTGCACAGCTTCTTGGCCTTCGCAATGTATTTGCTCTCAGGGCAGCGAGTGGACTCAGGGTGGGGGCAGCAGCATCCTGGTGTTCGGCCACTGGCTCTTGCAGATGCACACAGGCACCACTCTCCTGCTCCATAGCTGGGGCCTCCCCACAGCTTTGTGGCCTGCCAGCTTCTCCTGTGGCTGTGGCTCCGCTGGCTTCCCCCAGTTGCAAATGCCCCGGTGCAGAGTTGGGCCATTGGTCACACAGGTCACTCACGTCCTGTCTCGTGGTCCTCAGCTCAGGGGCAGTGGTGCCAAGAGAGAAGCAGGCTGCATGCAGCGCCTTGCTTGCACCCCGCTCTCCTGGATGCGGAGGTACTGCCAGGGCCTCTTTATTTGGAGCAGCCGATGCTTAATGTACTACAAAGGGTGTAAGGGCCGTATTCTGACCTGCTGCTGCCAAAGTCAGCGGGGCTGTGCTTAGGCCTCTGGGCACAGCATAGCCTCGCAAGTGGGGACCGTCACTCTGCCGGCAAGTGGGTGTTCCTCACCCAGTTACCTAGAAACACTGCGGAAACAGCGAGCGGTCCTGCAGGAGACGAGCTCTTCTGATTCCCAGCGAGGGCAAGGCGAGCCGAGCTCCGCGTCCTCCACCACGCTGAGGGCTCCAGGGCAACGGATTACGTTCCCCCAGTGCGTTCCCCTGTGGCCCAGGCTTAATTACACAGCTCCAATTAATCCTTTCTGCCCTCAGTGCCAACACCCAAACATCCGAGCTATATATTTAAAAAGCCACTGCAGTTTAAGCCAAGTCTTTAATGGGTTGATGCACTTATCTGTTATTCCACCAGGCTGACGGTTAAGGATAAATGACGAAAATACTCTTCCTTGACAGTCTATTATACAGATGCTGCTTTACAATGTACTGTGGGCAAAAAGACAGCAGCAGAGATCAGCCCCGGGGTCTCCCTGGAGCCACCGTCTCCCCTGGCAAATCCCCAGAGAAACCCACAGTTATTGTGCAGCTCCTCCAGCCCCAACCCCCTGCACAGTGGGGTGACCGCGTGCTCTGTAAAAGTCCTTCCCTCCCCCCTCGGAGGGGTGATTTCTTTGTGTGCCGCCGAGATCTGCCTCCACCTTTCCAAATCAGGGAGTTTGCCTCAGGGTGGCTCCACCCGGAGCCCACACAGAGACAGCCCCTGTGGCCCCTCTGCCTGGACTCAGGCTTCTGCAGCAACCCGGCATCGGAGGAGACCATACCCATGCCAGCCGGTGCCCCTTGCCTCTCCCTGGCGTGGAGCAGGCCCGTGGGACCACGGCGGGATCTTTCAGGGGAAAGGCGCTCTGGAAGGTGACACAGACTGCAGGAAGTTTTACCGGGGGAAGGAGCCTGGGAGAGTGGATCCTTACCTGGATGCATCCCAGGTCAGGGCTCCCCGCACCCACCAGCCCCAGGCTGCAGCCCTGGCGAGAAGGGGCTGCTGGAGGGGCAGGCAGGGGAACTGAGCTCCAGCCAGGGCTGGCCAAATACACTGCTGATGGCAGGGGAGCACGTGGAGCTGGGACATTTGCCAGCACTAGTACTGTCCACAGTCAGGATGAGGGCAAAGGTGCCAGGGTGGTAAAATTGCCCTGGGAATGTGGAAGGTGAGGGCCCAGCACAGTTTCTGAGCCAAAAATAATCTCCCTGCACAGCAGCCAGGGGAACAATTGTGTGGGAGTATCTCTTGTGGCAAAGAGATGCTCAGGGAAAAGGCAGTCCTGAAGGAATGCACTTAGGAGATTTCCAGCTAGTGGGCTCTGTACTTGCGTGAGGATAGAGCTTCCTGGCGTGCCAGCAGGCTGCTCATCAGACCTGCCTCACTCCAGTGAGTCACCTCACCAAAGAGACGAATTTGGCTTGAAACAACCCAAACCACTGGTTCGTCAGTGTAGCCTCCTGGGTTGCACTGCAGGGCAGTTCTTCAAAGCTGCTCTCCAACCAGTCTCTGCAATGGTAGGATGTGATCCCCTCCCTCCATCTTCAAGACTCACATGGGAGAAACCCAAACCTTCAGGAACAAAGGGTCTGGCCTTGGCTAGGGAAGTCCCCTGGGAGGTTAAAGGCTATTCTTCAGGAAGAGAGGATCCAGGAGGGAAAGAAGTGGGTTGCTCAGTGGTTGACCCAGTGCCATGCAGCTGGCCAGCGAGCAGGCCTGGATCCAGTGCTTCTCTCTGAGCTTCTTTCCTACACCCCCAGGGTCCCAGACAGATGCTGGGTGTCCTCCTGCCACTGGCTGGACTTTATAACCTCCACATATTTGCAAAGGAAAAGGAACTTTCTAGGGACTTACTAACTCACCGTGCAGCCTTGCTGTGCAGCTGCTGTATGATGTGAAGCTGGAACAGTGCCGGAAGGGGACAGCACAGGGAGAGCAGTTGTCCTGCCTAAACCAATGATTGCTCTCCCTATCCAGAAGAGCCCAGTGCATCCTTGCACCAGGGCAGCCCTAGAGAAGGTTTAGGCTGAATTTCCTGCTGTTCACTCAGCAAAAGGCAAGTCCGTTAGTTCAGGATGTCCCTGGCAGGGCGGGACTCCTAACTCCCAATGCCCCGAGATAGGTTTTGATGCGACTCCCTCATTCTTCTTGGGTAAGAGCAGCATCTCTGTTCAGAGGATGGAGACACCATGGACTGCCAGGGCAGCACTGCTGGGAGCTCACATGAGCAATCAGGGACCAGGGCTCCCTTTCCAGCTCTGCCTGGTGGTCTTGGACAAGACATTTTGTATGCAGTCTCCTCACACTCTTTGGTGATCTTACAAATTTTGACTCCAAACTCCTTCTCTTATTTTATTTATGCACATAATTTTGTTGTGTTGCACAAGATGGCCCTGATTGCTGGTACTCCTGTAGGGCAAATGACAGATGTGGCAGGTCACAGGCAGAGTTCCCTCTCTGACACAGCATCTCCCCTTGGAGTTTCCTGCTCAGAATGAACAGGCATGCCTGGCTCTGCGAGGATGAAATCAGCAAGCAGATGGGTGTGAGGGGGAGTAAGAGCAATGAATGAAAGGCTGCAGACAGTGTCTTATGTAGAAAAGGGACAGCAAGCTCCAGGCACATGGCCTGACCCAGCACAGGGAGATGTGATCACACACAGAATTGTCTAAAATGTGTGGAAACTCTGAAGGGTTAGTTAAGGAGGTGTAATTACAAGTACAGCGAGGAAACTGTGAATCTAGTCCAGGCATTGGGCAAAACCTGTCAACTTGGAGATACGTGGAGCCACATACAAAGGATTTGCTGAAAGCTTGGGAGAGACAGAGCAGTGGATACCTCAGGGTGATCCTACCAGAACAACCCTGCATTGGAAAGTGGCTAGGAGCCCCTCATGCACGTGCCTCTTCCAGCTCTGGCTTGGACAGTTTTGCCTTGCTTTACTTTGTGATTTTGTTTTGTTTTCTTTTTTTTTAACCCTGTGTACTCAGATGCACTTCTCAGTAAGGAGAAGGGGAAGGTGGCATCTGCAGGGAGGAGTTGGGCAGAAGAAGGCATGGGTTCCTGTTTCACCAGCTAAAGAGTGGCTCCTGGTGGCAGCGAGCAAACTAAAGCAACCTCAGGGCTCACTGAGGACAGAGTTTTGCCCCTGTAAGCTCAACACCTGTCTACAACAAGTCTGACTGTGATCTGCTCCATCCCACAGGGCGATGGAGAGTGTGTTGGACCTATCCTGCAGCCAGAAAGAAAATGGACCCAGATCCTTTGACAGATCCTGGTAAGAGGCCAAGCAAAGGCAGTGCTGAGAGATTTTGCCTGATCTTCTGGGGTCCTGCGTGCACCCAGCTTTCATGTCTTGAAGAGTGAACACTGCAGAGCTACTCATGTCCTTGAAAAGACCTTGCCTCTTATCCCACTTGAGACTGGCAAAAAAATGTAAATACCCCCAAAGTCATTGCAAGGCTAAAGGTATTTAGTCAGCAAGGTGCCAAGTCATTATGCACCGTGATAGGTCTCAGGGTGGGAGTTCGGTTTGGCTTGGCACTGCACCAATCTCCCAACAATAAATCGTGCCCTCCCACAGCTCAGAGCCCCTCTGGGGACCCCAGCACGCTTGAGGAAATCAAACCAACCTCTCAATATACCTCTGACATGGAAATAACTGGGTTCTCAAAGGAAATCAAAGTAAAGCAAAGTCAAGGCAAAAAAATAGCTTGCCTACCATCAGTCACCAAATCAGGAGCACCTCGGGGAACAGAACCCTGGATTCCTGGCACTAAATCATCTCTTCTAATGACAATGCTCTCTTCAGGCCTCAGAACTCTTAAATCTTACCCCAGTCCCCGAAACATGAGGTCAAAACCAAACTGCTCCTCTAGACCCTTCAAAGGTACAGTTAGGTGCTAGCTCTGCCTTGCCTTAGTGGAGCTGACTGAAATCTCTTCTCCCTTCTATAGGACATTCATAAAGATGAAGGTACCAGCAGGATCAGACCCAAGGCCGACCAAGGCCAGGCTGCTGGCACCATATGTTCCCAGGGAAGATGAGAGAAAGCTGCAGCAGCTGTTGTGAGCTAATCTGTGCCCTCCCCCTGAGGGCTCAGCTTGGTCGCTCATCACTGCAGGTCAGCTCAAGACCTGATGCAGGAGGCCTCATTTCCCTCGCAGCATATCACTGGTCACTGGGATAGCACGAGAGCCACCAGCTCACCAGTGTCCTGCACTCATGGAAGGCATCCATGCTCAACCCTGTGCCATACACTTCCCCACCCACCCTGCATCCACCAAGGGTCTCTCAGCCCAGCGCTGCTTCTTGGAACATGAAGCTTCAGCTGCACTTCATCCAAAACTGTGTCTTATGATGGGGACAGACCAGAAGTGACAGGAGGGTGTCTTGTGCATATGAACAATTCATCCTTGAAAGTGAAGCACCTCCAAGATCACCTCCTTCCTCTTGTAAAGGGCACCCTCCTTGGTCCTGGAAATCTTTCTCACATATGTCCACCTGAGTGCCTGTATCTGAACTAGCTGGTACATCCTTTATGGCAGAAATTGCCTCTCCTCAGTGGTATGTTCGGCTCAGACCACTGAACATGCCAGTACAATCAATAGACTGTATTACCAAGCCTAGATATCAAAATGATGCAAAAAGCATCAATGGTAGCTATAGGTTATATACCTATATGGAAATCACCTATAGCAGCAAACATCTAAGGATCAGTCTATTTATCAGCTGCTTTCTAGGGCTTCCGGATTCATTAGGATTACATTTTCCATTTGTTCCTGCAACCTGAATAGCTATCAATTTATTTTTCTTGTTAAAAATTAAGCCTGTTAATCCCTGGACTCCAGAAGCTGGGGCTTTCCGATGAACAACAGCACACACTGTGCTAAGGAACTACCAGGACACATGCTGAAACCAGGCTAGCTGGGTTCACTGAATGCTTGTTAGCTCCATTTACCATCTCTCATGTGCTGTCTCCACCAGGCTCACTGCTGAATTCACAGCAGTTACAGACACCAGCAAACTTACACATAGGCAAAACCGCAGCCTTTCTTATTTCCTTTTGGAAAATAAATGAATATAATTGCTTGGTTTTACAGGAACAGTTGTGATGATCTTTCCCACATCCTCTTTAAAATCCCTGAAGCTGGTGATTAGCCAAGCTTATAGCAGGAAGTTTTTAGTCTAGGCTCTGCCCTCGTCTTGGCTGACTGGCAAGGTGAATTCCCCCAGTCCCAAGAGACCTCCCTGACATCAGGGCCAATGCTGTCTTGGCAGACCAGCTTGCAGCATTAGGGCTTGTCTGAAAACGCGCATCTGGCTGGACCTTGTAAAGTAAATTTACAAACACCATTCAAGAAAGATGTGCAGTGCCTTTGGGCAAAGGGACACTGCCAGCTAGGCTGAGGCCTGATGCAACTCTTCACTGGGATGGTAGAGCAGGGGGGAAATCAGATCCCTCGAGCTTGTCTCCTTCCCCCTGTCCCTTCACTGCTAAGTTGCAGAGGGTGACATGACCCAGACTGTGTGCTAGGGTGTTGTACAACTGTGCCACAGTCACCCCATGCGTAAGAGACCTTCACACAGATGAGCACAACGAAGACACTGATTTGGGCCCCTTACCATTGGCACAGCCCTTGGCTGATAGGCCTGCGGGACATCCTGGCAGCATCAAGCTGTGTCTCAGCATATCCACCTGCAGCACAGTGGCAGGATATGGTGCTCTTCATGCATGTGGAGATGCCCTGAGTATGAGAGAGAGAAGAGCCTGAGTATTTCACAGCTGGAAACTGTCCATGATCCCCAGCATATGGCACAAGCATACCAGAAGCTACTGATACAAGGAGAAGCTGAACATCAAACCTAGCTACCAACTCCCTTGCAGATGAACAGCTTTTCAAAGCCCCGAGAGCACTAGTAGGTCTTAATGGCTCTGAGCAGCCTCACCTGGGGCCTCCAAGCCCACCCTCTGCCCATGGGCCTGGGAGCTCCATTTAAGGCTGCCTGGGCCATTCACTCCCTACCCGAGCTATGTTGTAGAGGTGCTGGTCTCCAGCTTAGCTGCAGCCATGCCCCTGCCTGGATGTGTGTGACTGATCTACAGCTGCTGATCTGGACCCACAGGCTGATGTCCTGACCTCAGTCCTGCCTCATCACTGTGGACCTGCCTGTTGATTGCTACCTGTGCCTGGCCCTGGTTAATCTCACCCAGCCTGACTGGTGTCTGTGGCTTGACCTCAAAACTGCCTCATCACCATGAACTTTCCTTATGACCTGGACTCTTGGCTGACCCTGGCTACCATCCCCAGACCTGCTCTGCTTGCCTTGCTGAGGTAGTGTGTGGCCAGGCCCTGGCTGGGGAGGCCCCTGCCCTCCTTGCTGTGTTACTGTGCTTGGCTCCTTGTCCCTTAGGGAGCAGCTGGCCTACTTACTTTCTTTTTCTGCCTCCTCACCTGCAGTATCCTAAGTACTGAGACAACAAACTCCGGGCTGCTCTGGGGCTAGAGAGGTCTGTCAGAGCAAGTACCCTATAGCATCTCTGTGGCATCATGTTAGGGAACCTGCTTGAAGACTGCAGGATCCAAAAGCTTGCCAGGGTGATGCTGCACCTGGAGAAGAGCTGGTACTGTCTGAGAGGGCCCTGGCACAGTGCCTGCAGCCCCCCAGCGCAAGCAGGCTGAAGTGAGCTGGGGTAAATGGGGTTCCTCAATGGTCCTGAGAGCAACTGTGCAGAGATGCTCCTGTGCTAATCAGCTCTGGAGGCTCTGCCTTGGCATTAGGCCTTAAGCCCAGGGAGGAGCCTTCACCTCCCTCTCAGGCAGGGGCAGGCTTGTCCATCCAGGGAAAGGTTAGACTGCAACAAAGATCAGAAAAGACCTCACTTCTGTTGGTATTATAACAGTACCTCCCAACCTCCTTGTGGTAAACCCAAGACCTGTTTGGGCTGAGTATCGGCTCTACTCCTAGCCCTGCTTCCAGCAAGCCCCTGGGGAAGTGACTAAGGCAGCCCAGCTGGATGAGACAAACTGAAAAACAAACACAGGTGGCTGTGGGAGCAGAGCAGGCCCCACTTGCCAGCCCAACACATGTGTTGTTTAGGAAGGATAATGAGCAACCCACAACACTGCTCCTGTGAGCATGGACTCCGGTACAAGCTGGGAGCTCCCAGCCAGGTCTCTTCTGGCACTAAAAGCCTGCTGTGAAGGCCAGATGTAAATGAGCATTGCGCTCCCTGGTGCTCCCTCATGTCCTATCTAGACCAAGATTGTTATTTCAAGGGCCTCCCTGTAGCCAACTCCAGCCACAGTCATTCACTTACAGGTACAAGGTTAAGGGACTCCCTGCCAACTACTACACTTCTGTTAGACAGCAGAAAGCCAAAAGCAGAGTCACCACTTTTTTTATGCCGCAAGCAGCTCACGGATTTCAGGAGCCAGTGGTTAAGGCCATAGCTGGGGGCATTCTTAGCTCCTCCAGAAAATCAAAAATCCTGGCCTTGCTTTCCCCTGTGTAAAGGAAATGAGCGCTGTGCTAACTCAGAGAGGTACTGGGACCTCCAAAGTGAGGAGGTGCCACTTGCCTGGAGGCAGATGGGTAGCATAGGTAGCTATCCCCAGAGGACAGGCACTGGGGAAGATGACTGTTCTCCAAACCACCCCCCTCCTTGGCAGGGAGTGAATGGACCTTGATAAGTAGATGTGACACTGCTTTCCTGGTATGGGATGGATTGTGCTATTGCCCATGATGTGACAAGAAGGGAGGTTCAGGCTTCAGGTAGCTTGGAAATAACTTGAGCAGAAAGCTTTTCAGTCTTCTAGACAAGCAGGAAGGACACCCAGAGGCAAAAGCCTTCCTGAAGGTACTGAAATGACCACGATTTGGACTTGTTCACTGCATGCATATCATATTCTTTTGCCGGGCGAATCTTTTTTACAGTACCTGTTGCTAATAGCAATCAGTAGCTTGATGCTGTCTGTGCTGCACAAGGTGGAAAAGCTCAGATCTGAGCAAGGGCCAGGGCCACCCATCCAGGCCCAGCTCCACAGGTTGGGGCAGAAGTGCGTGGTGTGTGTTAGGATGAGCTATGTGTCCGTGTGAGACTCCTATGTACAGGCCTTTGGGCTGCCCTACAAGCTGGCAGCCTCCCCGGGAGAGGAGGGGACGGAGGTTCCCCCCCCGGCTCCTGCCAAAGGGACCCTGTTTCTGGCTCTGCTGCTTGCCCCCTCGCTGCCTGTTTCCTGCTCCTGATGCGCCTCGGAGGTGCAGGCTCAGCCTTATTTCTCCTCTTAACATCTGACGTTTTCACCAAGACTTCAACAGCAGCCAAACTCTGCGCACTGCAGCCCCGGGAAGCGGGGAGCAGCGGAGGAATAGCAGCTTCTGGTTTTACGGGATCCCTGCCTGGAGTCGTTATGGCAACTGCACCGGCGGGCGCCCCGGGCCCTTCTGCTGGCGCCGCGCGGGGGCTGCCGGCGGCGGGGCCGGGCCCAGCTCGCCCTGCGGGCCGGGGCTGCCAGAGGGCAGGGGGTGAAGGAGTGAGGGGGCCAGGGCCAGGCGGGGAGGCGGGATTGGGTGGGGAGCAGCGCGGGGCCGGGGGGTACCGGGGCGGGGCGGTGCCGGTACCGAGCGCGGCGCTGGGGCAGGGCGGTACCGGGGGCGGGCAGGGCAGGTGCTGGGAGAACTGGGAGTCCCAGGGGGACGGGAGCTGCCCGCCCGCCTTTCCCGGGACCCCTCCGTTCCCGCAGGCAGGGCCCGAGGGCAGAAGGGCCGCACGGCTCGGGCAGGGGTGCGGGCCGGGCCGGGCCGGGGCGGCGCCGTCGCTCACCGCGGCGGCGGGTCCCGGCCCCGCGTGGTGCTGAACAGACAGCTCCGGGCGCGGTGCGCATGCGCCGGCCGGCCCGCCGGGGCGGGGTGCGTGCGGGGCTCTGGGGGAGCCGGGGCACCGGTGCGCGCGGGGAACGGGGCGGCGGGGGTGTGCAGGGGAACGGGGGTAGCTGGGGCAATGGCGGGCAGCTGGGGGGCCGGTGCGAGGGTGGGGAGCAGGGCGGATGTGTCGCTGGGGCACTGGTGTGGCGGCGGGGTGCAGTGGGGTGAGCCGCTCCTTGCACCCACCGTGCAGCGACCCAGGATAAGGCAGCGCTGAAGGGCAGCGGGGCTTTGCGATCCCGGCTCCCGAGACGCGGCTGCCGCTGGCCTTCTCGCTCGGGATGCTCCCGCAGCTGGGCAAACCCCCCGCCCCCGCGCTGCGCGAGGAGGAGCCCTGCGGGACCGCAGCCCGGCCACTCGGGGGGACGCGCAGCCGGGTCCCGCGGCGCCTTGACCGCAGCGCCCAGCCGCGCCTCCCGGGCAGCGTCGCCCCCCGGCACCGCCGGGCCCCGCGGGCTCTCAGCGCCGCCGCCCGGCTGCGGCGAGGCGGGCGAGAGGTGGCAGCTCCGGCCCCGCCCCTGCCGTGCGCTAGGCCCCGCCCCCGGGACGCCCCGCCCACGGCCCCGCCCACGGCCCCGCCCCGCCAGGGGCGCCTCACTTCCGCTCGCCCGCCGTGACGTCGGTACCGGCCGCCCGGCGCCGTGCGTGGAGCCGCCTGCGGAGCCCCGTCGGGGCGGCAGGTACCGGGCGGCGGCGGCGGCGCGGGGAGGGGAGGGAGCGCGCGAAGTGCCCGACCCGGGGCTCGGCGGGGCAGCGCGGCCTCTGCCGCCCGGCCCGCGGGGCCGCCCCGCGCCGCAGCGGCGCCCCGGCCCTGCGGGCTGGCCGTGACCGGGGCCGTCGGGCAGCGCGGGGCCCCAGGGCCGAGCGGCGGGGCAGGCCTGCCCGCGGCGGGGCAGCGCGGGTGCCGTGTGCGCCGGGGCCGCTTTCGCCCGAGCCCTTGGCGCTGCGGCGGGGCGCTGTGCGTTGCTCCGCCGGGCACCCGGACGCAGCCGGGGGGCTGCGGGCTGCGCCGCGGCCTCGCCCGTGCCGGGGCAGCGCCTCGGGGCGTTGTCACTGCCGCCTCGGCCTCGCTCCTCGGCGGTGGAGCCCTGCGGGGGCTGGAGCCCCGCGGCCCTGCGGCGGGGGGAGCAGGTGCCCCGCCCCGCTCCGCCCCGCGAGGTGCCTGTGTGCCTCGGTCCCAAGCGCCGCGAGGCAGCGTGGTGCCTAACCGGGAGCGCTGGGCGCAGTTACCGTGCGGGCGGGAGGGCACCGCTGCAGCAGCCGCCTTGCTGCTCCCGGCCCAGCTGCTGAGGGACCAGAGCCCCTTAACCAGCTGAGGGAGACCTCCCCTGAGCTTCCCAGGAGGGTGGCGTGGGTGCTCGGGCTCGTGGCTGAGTAATGGACGTCCCGGCTGGGGAGGAGGTGACGCGCCTGGCAGGAGCGTGCCCTGCTGAGGGTTAGCCGTGGGGTTTTCCCCTTTGGGCTGGCCGTGGGAGAGGTTGCTGAGTTTCTCTTTCTGGCTGTTCCTCCTAGAGGTACCTGGCAGTAGGCGTGAGGTGATATAGCCTGGCTTTCACCACGGCCCCGCTCCCTGGCGACTGATGATGAGTTTGACCCCTTCCAGGGGATGCCTCCTGGATCTGCCCTGGGAAGACATCCTGGTTCCACACATCCTCTGTCATCTGCCGCTGCAGCAGCTCCTGAGCCTGCAGAGTGTCAGCAGGTCATTCCAGTCCCTCATCCAGCTGTATCTGGCCAACATGCACTGCTTTGACTCAAGCAAGGTATTGGATGACTCTGAGGCTGGGGGACACTCAGATGTGGCGCTGCTCCGGAGCTAACATGGGAGGTTATATGGGAGGTAGAAACCCCCAGCAAGGAAGCTGGTTCCTGCTCAGGAGCTTGGGTTAATGGCTCGCATGTCGGACTGGACAGATGGGCACAGGGAGGAGAGGTGGTGATTCAGGGTCCAGCAATGTGGCTGTCTTAGCAAGAAGCTTTGGGGAGCAGTGTGCCTGGAGCTCCACCCAGGCCATTACAGGGCACTGGCAGAAGCAGAGTCAGCTCCAGAGCGGCACAGCCTGTCGGGTCTCACCTGGGGTGCGTGCTGGCGCGGTTCTGCCAGGAGATAGTGCTGTGCCCTGTCTTGAGGGAAAGCTTGTGCAAGCCCTGGGGGAGACCAGGTGGGCCTTGGAGATGCAGGAGTGGCTGCTGTTCTGTGAGGAGACAAGAGTGGTCTAGCAAAGAGTTTCTGGAGAGCAGAGGCATGGAGCTCAGCACGGGTGTATAAACTCAGTGGTGATGAGTGGGGTAGAAGAGACAGAGCAGTTTCTGGCTTCCTGAGAGCAGTGGCAGAGGCCTGGGCATGAGATGATGTGGGGAGGGGAGCCTTAAGGCACGGTTTGCCCTGGGACTAGGGGAAGGTGGCTGTGGTCACCTCTGTGCCACACTGGAAGAGAAGAGCAGGAAGAGTCTCTGGATGAGGGCCAGGCTGAGCCAAGCTGATTTCAAACCCTGGTGAGCGCCTCATTTTTCCTGGGTTCCCCATGCAGATTGGGCCTGCCATCCCTAGAGCTGCTTTTGTTAACCTGCTGAAGGACAACGAAGTGCTGCATCAGCTGGTGCTCCAGAACTGCTCCGACTGGCTGACAGACGGGGAGCTGCTCCCAGTCATCGGGCAGAACCACCACCTGCAGCAGATCCAGCTGAAGGGCTGTGCCCAGCTTAGCCGCCACGCGCTGGTGGCCATCTCGCTGAGCTGCCCCAACTTGCGCCAGCTCTCCCTGGCTCACTGCGAGTGGGTGGACAGCCTGTCCCTGCGCAGCCTGGCTGACCACTGCAAGGCGCTCGAGGCCGTGGACCTGACGGCCTGTCGCCAGCTGAAGGATGAAGCCATCTGCTACCTGGCGCAGAAGTGCGGCAAGCTGAAGTCTGTCTCACTGGCTGTCAATGCCAATGTGGGTGACGTGGCAGTGGAGGAGATTGCCAAGTGCTGCCCTGAGCTGGAGCACCTGGACCTCACGGGGTGTCTGCGAGTCAAAAATGACTCCATCAGGTACTGAGCAACTTGGGAAGCTGGGGCGGGGATAGTGGGGGTGGGGAAGAAGAGGCATGGAGAAGGAAGATTTGGATTTCTTTATGGTGGAAGTAGTGAGAGCTACATTTTGGGGAGAAGCTGCTGACAGCCCTTTCAGGAGAGGGAGGGTTTGCTACTGACAGCAAATTCCCTGGGATGCCGTAGAGGGTAGATGTGGGACATAGCTGACTTGATCTGACTGCATCCCTTGAGTTTCTCTCTGTGGCTGTCGGGGTGCTGCTCCCAAAGTACGGTGTGTGTGTGGCAATGGTGAGCGCTGGCCTGCTGGGAGTAGAGAAGAGGGTGAGTTGTGTGCTCGGGAGTGCTGGCTTACAACCTGTGTGTGCACTCTTTCTTGACAGGGTCCTGGCTGAGTACTGCCCCAAGCTGCGCTCGCTCAAGGTGAAGCACTGCCACAATGTGGCCGAGTCCAGCCTGAGCATCCTCCGAGGCCGTGGAGTGGAGCTGGATGTGGAGCCTCCACTGCAGAGGGCCCTTGTTCTCCTGCAGGATGTGGTTGGCTTTGCCCCTTTCATTAACCTCCAGATCTAGAACTGCTGCTGCTGCTGGGGAGGGGGGGATGGACACAACACTGGGATCCCGGGAGGATGCCAGAACCGGTTGCTGCTGAGACACGCAGAGAGAGGTCGGTCCCATTGGTGAGGCTGGCCTGAGTGGGGCTCACTCTTCTCTCTGGGGCTGTTTAGCAGCTGCTGGGTGTTCATGAGTGTGTTCTGATGGTGTCTCCTGGGAAAGTAACTCCTCTGCAATAGCATGGAGAGAACGAGTGACTTGCAGGAACACCATGGTGCTGAACAGGCCTTGGCCAGACCAGCCAGTAGACAGGACTTACTATTTGTTGTATTTTAAAACTCTAAGTGGCAGCTGTCCAGAGAGCAGGAGAGTGTTTGATGGGGACCATGGACTACTGTCCCTTAGGGTGGGTATGCAGGGCATGCCTGAAGAACTGTTGGGAACAAACCAGGCCAGCTGGAGCAGAAAGGAGAGAAGCCACCAGTCCTCCTCTTGGAGAGGGCAGGCCCCTCTGAGCTCGGGGAAGGGGGCAGTGTGAGCACAGCTCCAACCTGCAGCAACTGGCTAGCTGGCACCAAATGGCCGGCAGGGCCCAGCTCAGGCAGCATGTGTCTAGGCCTAGCTGCTTGCCCATGGGCACTGGTTTAGGCCAGTGCAATGGAGAAGTTGTTCTCTGGTACTCTGGGGAAATGGGCTCCTGCTGCAGTTTCACTAGAGGAAATGCACCAAACCTAGCTGTGCTGTCACTGAAAGCAGTTGATGGTTGCTGCTCATTTCTTCTACATTCTGATTTATACTTTGGTACTGCCCAGGCCTACTGAAACTCCATCCTGCCCTATGTCACAGGGCTGTGGCTTTTGCACTCAAGAGTGGTGACAGAAATACAGGGGCCCTGGCTGTATTTTCAACTGCAGTTTATGGAGTGCTGGAAGTTCTGTTGGCAGGGGTGGCCTAGCTCTCTCTGGTCTAGAATCCAACCTCAGCCCTTGGTGGGGGCTGAGCTCAGCTCAGGTGGTTAACTAAACAGCAGCCACCTCTTGTGGAGAGCATGATGAAGACAGTGATTAGGGTAAGAGAGGGCAACCCTGCTTCTATCCTTGGTCCAGGAGGGGTTGGAGGCAGTGTCTGTAAAGCACATGCACTCTCCAGCTGAACTACACACCAACTCATATGATCTTTATTAACACTGGCACTCAGTTTAAAGCAACAGTGCACACAGACTTGTAAGAAGCTTGTTGCAAAATGCACAAGCCACATCTCAGATCTAAAAACATCCCATGCAAGGAATAACAGAGAATGCCCATGACCTGGACAGCTGTTGTGGTATGCCCCTAAGGTGGAGGGACAGCTACACAAAGAGAAGGCTCCTCCTTGCCAACTGGGTTAGTTGGGGAAGCTGAAAGTAGTGTCCTGGCTCCCAGGTTAGTTCCAGTTAGTGGAGGGTGGAAGAGTCCCCTCTCATCCCTAGTGCCACATGTCCACCCTTCCATGCCTAAGCCAGTGAGGCAGAGGCTGAAGAGCAGCAGAGACTGGCTGTCAGTGGAACTTATACTTCCTGGCTGGTTTGAGGCTGATGTAAGTCCTCTTCATCTCCTCACTCTCTGGCTTCTTTATGTCTTTGTACCTCTCTCCCTTTGTACTCACCACCTGGTTATCGATATAGCGGATCAGCTTCTTGGGAGCCTGGAGAAGAAAGACATTGACACTAAGTGGACAGACACACTGCTGGGTAAAGGGAAGGGCCAAGCACAAGCAGGGCATGCCCTGGGGTGGCCAGCCAGACTGGGATGGGCTGTTACCCATCCTGTGTGCTGGGAATCTAAGTTAAAAATGGGAGGGAAGCTGTCTGGTGGGGAGGGGGCAGGAGCCATGCTAGTCGGGAGAGGTTAAGTACTGACAGTCCTTGCAGCACCTCTTAGCTACACTAATCTTTCCTTTATGCTGACTAGTGGCCCCGTGAATCTTCCTTCCTTGCGACTGCCCTTCTGCTTTTTGGGCTTGCAGTCAGCTTTTTAGACCTTGTAGCCAAAGGACTTTCAAAATGCTGGTGAGCTGGACCTGTTCTTCTCACCTCTTTTGGTGGAGCTGGTCGATGTGTTTTCTGATCTTCTGCACTATCCACCATCATGTATCTGAAACACAAGAAGCATTTAGCAAATACTGCAACATGCATTGCCTAGAGCTGCTCAGGGCCTATGTCTTCTCTTCCCTAGCTGGTTTGTAGCTGTACAATGTGTACTACTTGCCTAGATTGCAGCTAGAAGCACTTAAGGTTTCCCTCTGTATGAGACAGGAAAGAAGTGTGCCATTCTTCTGGTAAGAATCCAGAAGGATTCTCCTGGAGTAGCATCCATGGATGTTTGTGAATGGTATCAAAAACTCAGGCTGCTGAGACCATGTACATAGCCTCTGTTGAATGAAGAAAGGTGCTGAGCTCTGGTATTCGGGCAGCTTTGCTCCTTTTCAGCCTGAGTGATGGCAGCTGAAGGAGACACAGGTAAGATCCACACTGCACAGGGCTGAGCTGGCTGCTTCTGCCCTGAGGAGATGGTGTGCCTGTAAAGCTCCATGTACTACTTGACTAGGAAGTGGCTTTGAGCTGGAACCAACTTGATAAAAGCATCACCTCATTCCTTATGTGACTGACACACCAGGGCCCAAATATTTGCTTGCTGTACTGCTGAGTTACTGCTCTTGAGACTTTAGAGCTGGTTTAATAGGGGGACAGTGCAGCTGACTGACTTTTTCCTCAGTAATTAATATAGTTGCTCCTGTATATATTCAACTATGGTGATCTGCTCTCTGTATCTGTGCTTTAGTGATGTTTAAAGCACAGGATGTTGCCAAAATGTCATTAAAGTGAAGTTCCCAGAAACATAACTGGCAGGTGGTACTTTTTGTTCCCTTATGTGCTCCTCTGAAGCAAGCCTGCACATAAGACAGGCAAGGACAAGGATTGTTAATTCAGTCTGGATGCCATTCTGCCTTGTTTTATCTTCCCTAGACCATCAGCTGTTTTTTCTGTCACTGGGGAGGATGTAACATGGTGGGAAAGACATGGCTGGATAGACATGTGGAGTCTGCGTGCCCACAGCAGGACACTCATGAAAGCTGAGATCTTAAAGTAGATCGATTAAACCACAGTATGTGTTCCCCTACTGAGAATTAAAGTGCTTTTCGGAGTGAATAAAGCTAAACCAATCTAAAGCCATTTTCATTCCCAAGAAGTCTATAGGGAGATTTCAGAGAGGCTTCTTTAAAAACACTGAATTCACACCTTCAGTGACTGAGATTTAATCTTCCCAGTGTTGCTGTACAGACAGTCCCTTAAAGAAATCTTTAGCCTTTGGACTGTCTCCAAGGACTGAGATACAAATGAGCTGCTGTAGTTCCACAAGTCACCATGTGTTACCTGAGCTGCAGCATGATGTTTGTGCCTTGAACCTTTAACTGGGCCCTCAACTGACAATACTGTGACTTACTGTACATCTGTAGCAGGTTGAAGTCTCACAAACAGCCAGTTGCTGTGCCCCAGCTGATGCAGGTAACTTGCTTGAATATCAGAGCTCTAAAAGCGGGGAAATCCAAACCTGTTTTCCCACCCACTGTTTATTCTTATGCTCTGAGGTGTTTCAGCTACACCCAAATCGGCTTCATGGCATCTTTTTTAAGCATCATGCAGCCCAAGCTCTTTATCGATGACACTGTTGTTCTGACCTTGGTCATCTTCCCTGACCTGCTGCATCCACCTTTATTGCAAACAGAATGAGTCTACAAGAGGATCCTTGCTGGAGAATACTTACTTCTGCAAGATAACCTGTTTTAGTTCCTCGTGATTGGGTGTTCTGCGGGGCCGTGCCAGTTCCTGGGAGGAGACAAAGCAGGTGCGTGAGTAGCAAACCACTTCGGTTGCACAGCTCCCCCTACTACTTGGCTGAATCCAGTTGCTGATGCAGCATTGCCAACCCATGTGGGTGGGGGGATGCCCCCAGCTTCTCTGGGGTGCTGGCTCTGCTGTGGGCACAGCCTGTCCTCTAGAGAGCTGGCGGCAGGGTAGTGTTTTGGGTGATCTTCCTGGCTTATTGCTAGGAGTGTGGAAAGTTACCACAGTCAAAAGTTTCAGGTTGCAGTAGACAGCTGGTGTATCCATATTTATCTGAGCACTGCACTGCTCTTTGGTCTGGTGCCACCTAGTTCAGAGTACGATACCTTCATGCTCACGCCTGCTGTGCCAATTTCCACCTTCTCCTCCACAATTAACTGCACTGCCTCTTCCAAGTTCCCCAAGGCCATGGACAGTGCCTTCTCCGCCTGGCCCATGGTACAGGCAGGAAACATCTCCAGTAGCAGCTCCACCCCATCCTTCAAGTCACCATCTTCCTAGTTAGAGTAAGAGAGACATGGGCTAAGCTGGGGATGTAGAGGGGAGGTGGTTATTGAAAAGGGTCCCTCTGGTTTTGCATTGTCAGGAAATTCACCTTCATTCTTACACTTAGCTGAAGGCTGTCACTCCTTACAAGTGTGACTGTAAATTCCCTTCCTGAATCTGATATGGCATTGCATCTTTGGCAGGACAAAGCACTGCTCTTCCTTAATCTCTTCCCCCTGTATTTCCTTAAGGTAGGGCTTCTATGGCCTGGCTCCTCTATGTGGCCCTGCTTCCTCAGGAGCAACTGTTGTGGGCACTGTGGTGCCAATGCTCGATTTTCCTTCCCTGCAAGGTTATATGTGCTTTGATCAGGAAAGGAAGGACTGGCTAGGCACATGGTTATGCCTATGGTTATATCAGAAGGCAATAGGCCCTCCTGGCCATGGACACAATGACTGACTGCAGAGCAGGAAGAGATCCATACTGGAGAAACGGCAAGCAGAGCTTGGGAGGAAGAGATGCAGGTCTGGCAGGTGCAGCGATGCCTGTAGCACAGGTCATGCCAAGTGGTGCTACAAGATCAGGACCGCTGTGTCAAAGACTCAGTGCTGTGTGGCTCAACAAATACACAGCATGGAGGCTGCTTGAGTGTGGGACTTGAGTCTCCAGGACTGACACCTAAATTTACACAGTTCTTGTGCAGGCTGCAGCTTGATAGCTGGGGAGAGAAATGGAATGATCCAGCTCAAACTGTAGAGCGAGCCTGGGGGAACGTGGTGCAAGCATGGCAAAGCCTGGCTAGGGCTGCAGAGGCATCCTTACTGCACTGCTGCTGGATCTCTGAGGGCACTGCGAAAGGCTCTCATTAGCCCCCAGCCACTACCTCAGTGGCTTGGAAGGATGAGCCAGTGATGGCTCATACTCTTCTGGCAACAGGTAATTTTCTTTTTCCAGTTAGTAACACAGACCTGTTGAGGCCACGTAATGGAGGAGGTCACAGACACCAGTGATGCTGTGTCACAGCCCATGCTGTGGTACCTTTCAGAGCCAGAAAATGCCCTTAGGTGGTGCTAGTAACCTGGTGCTGGGTGACCCTGCCCCCAGTGCTTCTGCTCCTCTGTGGGGTGGCCGTACCTGGGCCCCAGCTCCCTCTGTCAAAGTGCGCAGATGTTTCCCGTTGCAGGCTCCCGCTGCAGGCTCCCGGCCCTGGGTCAGGTCTTCAGAAGTTGCTTCACTCCTGCCCTCCACAGCCTTTTGGCCAGGTTTCTCTTAAAGACACAGTGATATCTTTTGAGGAACAGCCCCACAAAGGCAAGAGCTCTGGGCTTTTTGTTAGTATTAAATTGCTAGTGTGTCATGTACCCTTTTGATTTGAAAAAATATCATCCATTTCATTGTACCCTTCTTAAGTGACAAGAGTTTCCCCTAGTGCTCCTCCTGCCTTTGGTGGGGACGGCTGCAGCTCTAATTACATTGACCTGCAGGAAGGCAGAACTAACACAAGCTGAAGCGCCTCAGCTTTGTGTTTCCAGGCCTTACCAGGGGCCACTGCCGAATACAAATCTAGCTGTGAATTCTCTGGGCTTCTAATGCTTGGTTGTGGATACTTAAGGCAGTTTTTGGTCATGTTTTTAAGAATTCCTTGGTGTTTGCTCTGTGAACTGGGTGTGGGTTTGATTTTAAATTTGGGAATACACAGTGGTGGTTCTTGCGCTGTGTGACCCAGCACATCCTGTGATCAGGTTACTCTGATTCATCTCTCTTTGCAGTTCTGATACAGGTTCTTTCTGTGTCACTCTAAGAAGAATCATTTCACCTCTGTTCTTTCACCTGTAAGATGGGATGGTGCTGTCCTTCCACACACAGGCTATATCAGGATCCTCAAAGGGTAGGATGCGGGGGACCAGAGCAGTACGTTTTATTAAGTACAGGAAAGCAGTAAGTAGGATAAAAGACAGGACTATCTGTTCTATGCTGTATGGCCTTCTGGCTCCTGATAAGAAAGCAGTGATGTTGCCAAATGAGCAAAACCCAGACTAGCATGCCCTGAAAGGTTTCATGCCCAGGCACTTGACTTATCAGTTCTCTGGTGGGAAGTAGCTTTGAGGCTGGTTAATGTAGCAGTTCAGCTGACTTGTGAACACTGAGGCTAGAAAGGACCACTAGGATGGTATAGTCTTCTGCAGTTCTGCATACCCTACCAGTGATTCTGCATCAGTACCAGGATTCCTGGGTGAACAGGAAGTGAGTTTTGAGGATGCTCAAAGTCTACAAGTGACACACATTGTCAGCTGGATCCTCTGCTTGATGATGCACCTGACACAGGCTACCCATATGGCCTTAGGCACATGGCTACCAGAGGCAGGCAGAAATCCCCACCTTCAGAAGTAACCTACTGAATTTTGACCAGCAGCCCCGTACCTGCCATTTCTTCTTCAGTACTCTGGATCTGCTCTGAGAGGGGTTTGGAGATCTGGTCAAGTGTATTTTACCCTCCCTCCCCACCCTATCTGTCTTAGAGGGTATTCGATGTGATGTAAGCCTTCCATGTGTGGATCTCAAAAAGTGGACTGAACAGTATAAAAAAACCTGTCAATCAATTCAGGCTACCCTATGAGATCCTATACTTTGCAAACAGGATTGTGTTTTATTCTGTGACATTGCTCAACCCCAAACACTAGGACTGAAAGCAGGTGCAGAATATATTTCTTGAGATGAAACTCCCTGTGTTACTCACCTTTGTTGCGAGCTTCACCAAGTCTTTCTGAGAGAGAGAACATCATTTCACAAACATCCCCACTGCAAGAGACAGAAACTGTGTAATTAGTGTGGGGAACAGAAGCACTAGCCCATCCTACTTGGCTACCTCTTTCTAGGAAGAGGGGGCTTGCTGTGAAGCCCAGTGTCACAAACTGGCATTTCAGATGGCCCAGGACCTACTTGCAAACTACAGCGGGATTAGCATTTGTGTATCCAGGCAAAGCCTGACTTAATCAGAATGGCACAGGTTTGGTACTAATACATCCTGATCTGGCTGTAAGTGTTTATGGTATTGAGGCACTTGGGTCTAGATCCCGAGGCATGGCACGCACATACCAAACATCACATTCACACACCTGTGGATTTCTGCAAAACCAGGAATATACGCCTCCATCATTTCCACAAAGGTATCCATGTCAAAGGTCTCTTCAGAGGACTCTGGAGAGCCCAGCTCTTCCAGGACACCCGTGATGTAGGAGAAGAAAACATCATCCATTCCACTGGAGACAGAGAGAACACAGGTCACGGAAGCAGGGTCAACAGGCCCATTTCCTCTCTCTCTGTCTCCACCCCTCCTCCCTCTAACCTTGTGTCTTTCTAAATAGAGCAGCAGAAGGACCTTTGTGGCCTGTCTCGTATCTTATGCACAGATCTCAGTAGGAAAGCCAGGTAGCAGATAGTCAGTGGTTGAGTGGGAAGTGTTTAGGGATAATACAGGATAGTGCAGAAAATACCGCATGCCATCCTCTTCCTGGGCAGCACTGAAGGAATGCCCCAGCACGTGACCACAGGCTGTGCTACTGTAGGTACTTCAGCTCAGCTGAAATATTGCAAGTGCTCAAACTTTGACTTTTCAATGTTGACTGGTGTTTCGGGTCATTATACTCTTCTCAACTTGCAATTTCTATGGGATGCAGTGTTCTCTTCTTGCTGTCCCACACTTGTGTCACTGCTGCCACCAGCTGCAAAACCAGCTGCTGTGTTCCAACCTCAAGGTGGCTGTATTTCTGCCCACAGGCAGAGTTTGCAATAGCGAGAGCCCTGACGTAGCACTGTGCTGTTCACAAAGCCTTTTCGGATCACTGTGGAATGAAGGGAATTCCATATTCTAATGCCTACTGTTAGACAGGAAATTAATCATCTTGGTCATCAAAGAAACAACATGCTAAATTGTAATGCTAAATGATGGTTGCTCAAGCATTCACACTGGACCAGGTGCATCCCAAATCAGACTTAAGGAAAAGCAATGCAAAAGATAGGAAAGTTACAATGCTCCACTTGGAGCTCAGCATAATGTGCAGAGGGGCAATTAATACAGGGTTAAAGCTCAAATGATGATCTTGGATGTTCCTATCTAGACGTACCTGAGGTCTGCAGCAGGGATGTGGGACTGGATGAAGTGTGTCAGTGTGTCTCGAATGATTCTCTCAAGTGCCATATCTCTTTAAACCTTTTTCTTTAAAAAATAAGGGGGAAAAAGAAAACTCTAGGTAATTTCAAAGGCAAGAACTTGGTCAAAAGATCAACATGATCAAAAGGTATGCATGGTATAGGCAAATGTATGCTTCCCATCAGAACAATTCATGAACCCCTCCAACCTGACACATCATCCCTGGGTAAAAGCAGTCAAAGATGTCTGCAAAAAGCAGCAGTATGAGGAAATACGAGCCCAAAGCAACTCAGTCTCTTGGGTCTCTCCTGCTCATGTTGACATTGACAGTATGCAGCTGTACTGTACATGTAAACTAAAGCTGGAAATGCGGGTGTGTCCAGCTGCAGGACCTCAGAGACATCTACTGAGCTAGAACACTGTGCTGCCCAGCAAGCAAGTGCTGGGTAACAGGTTTGCTTGCTCACTGCACAAAGGGGTGGACGTTTCAGCTAAGAGCATCTGGAGTGATACCTGTACTCAAAAATGATGGGGAGGAAGGGTAATGCCTCTCGGAGAAAAGACAAACCAGAGTAGATTTCACAGGGAAATACCAGGCGGGGCACAGACAACTAGTCTGCCAGCCAAAATATCAAAGGTCTCCAGGTCAGGCACGGACTGCCAGTGGAATCCTGCCCACACAGGAGCCCATTGTTGTGCTTGGTAAATGAGCCATTCTGCAGCTGCAACAAGGGGCGTTTGATAACCCAAAACTCTCAGGGGAGTGCTAAGAATCACAGACCTCCTACACAAGCAATGGCAAAAGGGGGCTGCCCACAGCCCTTGTTCAGCTGTCAGTACCAGGCCTGGACTGAACCTGGTGGAGAAAGCCAGTCCTTAACTATTTCTTCCCCTTTGGGCCTACAAAGCTGCTGGGTGAACAAACTCTCAGCATAAGCCCTGAGTTCTTCCTGAGGAAGAAAATTAGCTCTGCATCTACAGGAACTGACACGGTCATCATCCATAGAGCTTACAGGCTGCAGATGTCATCATGTTCCCAACCGTACAACCCCCTGACTTCATGTGGAGCAGTTCTGTGGGCCTCTGAGAAACATTTCCCAGGGGAATCAAAAGGTTCAGGATTTCCTCAGATGAGGCTTCCATAGCTAACAAGATATAAGCAGAACCACTCCAATCACATTCAGCACAGCTCTTAATGGGCCTAGAAACAACCAAAGCCCAACAGCCTGTCAGCAGATATATCTTAGAGTCCATTAAACCCTGCACTGCGCTTGGCTACCATCTCAAGTCCATAGCAACATGCCTGCACTCCCCTGTTTGTGGCTGGCCAGAGGAGCTCACCAAAGCCAGCTAGACCTGCCTCTGGCTATAGTCATATTGAGGCTCCAGTGATTTAATTCTTGATATGGAGGGAGAAAGCTGTGACAAAGGCTTATGTGAAAGTGCTCTGCTGCGTCTACAGCATCACATATTGCTTCTCGCTACAACGATTCCCCGCCTAATAAGCCCAGTCTGGGCTCTTCTACTCTTCAGGGCTCTGAAAAGATACAGATTTAGCTACCCGAAGGACCATCTCTTCCTTTATTTCTGTGTCAGCACCACTCCTTTGAGGCAGGGAGACAAATAAACAAAGATCATCACAACAGCTGGCCACAAAAAATGAAACATGCTGACAGAAGAACTACTCCAGTTTTCACCATAATCAGAGCTAAACACAAAAGCCACCTAATCACCTAAACTCTCCTGCAGCTATGTATTAACATCAACCCTCCCACTCGTCTAGATCCAGTAACTAAAGAAGAAAACAAACCCCTTTTACATTTATCTCTCATTTGTGACAAAGAACAATCAGTTATCAACACTGTACTACTCGATGACCAACAGATGTATTCAAACATAGCACCTCTGCAAGAACAGTCAGGAGAAGGCACCCTCGGACAAGGTTATTTGTTTGCTGTTTCCCTTTTAAGCTAAGGAGTTTCTTTACCTCCCATAACTTCAGTGAGGAAATTCACATTTCACAGCATTAGAGGAAACCAACAGACTAAACACTCTTAAGTAGGAGCTTTTCATGGAAAACCCAAGCCTCCAAGTGAGCTCCTGACCACTGTGCTGCTGCTTTTGTTTTTCAGCCCCATGAGGATCCTTTGTTGGCATTTTTCTCACTTTTGCAGATGTCATGGCCTGCAAGTGTGAAAGCTGGCAGTAAAAATCACCATGTGTAAAAACACCTTCCAGCTGCCTGTTTGTTGTTTGTATGTGTTTTAAACGAGTCATATCTCTAGCAGCATGGCAGAAACAAGTTTACCTTTGTCGTCTTTGCAACAGATGCAGAAAAAGCCGAGCTTCCATTTCAGACATCGGAAACCCCGTGATAAGATTCTGACTCTCACTGTTGGCAAGAAGACTGTCCTAAGCAGCCAGTTTTCCCACACTTTAAGCTTCTGTGAATGCTGGCTACCACCAACCCCCCTGAACTTGCAGGTTTCAGAAGAAAAGTTAATTTCTTTTTACAGAAATTAGGGATGGAAGATCGAACCATAGCAGCGAAAATGTTCTTTCTACGCTCACTACTATCCAGACGAATGCTTATTTCCTTTTTACTAAGAGTCTTCATGATATCCTGGGAACTGGAAATGTACAAGATTTTGTCCATTTTCCTGAAGCAGGCCAATATTCTGGGAGAGATAACTATATAATAACCAGTAACATTGCCAGACAACCCAATTAACTGAACAACAGAGCACAATTCACCATGTCAAAGGCACTTTTGTGAGCGCCATAAATTAGCTGCTAGTAATTTATTCTTATCAATAGAACAGGCAAAGTCACTCATCTCCTTAAGCAAAGACACTTGCAGGCAAGTCAGACTGGGACAAAAGAAATATAGGCAAAAAATAAATCAGCAACAGAAATGTTGTAGCTATGGCCAGTTACTAACTGCTCATTTCCAGTCCGCTTCCCCAGCCTCTAACAACCACAAGGAATCCTGGTTTGAAATGATTTCAAACATTTTCCCCACAGAGTTACCATGCTGGTGTCTGAACGAAAGCTATTTCCTTGTGTCTGTGAAAGAAAGCACTAGGTTTTATTCATTGGGTATACATTCTCTCCGGCACCGCACACAAATACATCTACCAGCACACCCAGATTTAAGGCTTACACCCAGAGGAGCCAAGCTGTCACCTTTAGTCTACCTTTGAAGAAAAGAAACCCTTTAATGGCAAAAAGCACGATCTTACAATAAAGAATAGAAAGAGGTTAGCTGATCTGGTATTTCTTCATGGGTCGGCCATTGCCTTTGTACCCGGAGAACCCATTTGTGCTCCCGTAAGACCGCTCCCCTAAGACCGCAGGTGCCAAGCTTCTGAGAGACAGATACACCGGCACTCCATCATTCACTGGCATGCAGGAAAGATTTTATCCCTTGGTGAACAGACTATTCTTACAAAACTCTGTGTGTCACAGATCTGCAATGCATAATAGTCTTGACTGAACGAGGCTTGTGGAAAAGAAGTCCTGAAGGCACCCCGGCCTTTCAGATTTGGTGGATATTTTCTTGATATAGAGAGAGCTGATTAAAAACCTATGCACAAACATTTTAAAATGGCTTCTTCAAGGAACAAACTGGTGTTGCTGCATGTTCTTCGCACATATCCAAGTTTAGAATTCCATGGCTCATGACATCAAAACACATTCTGTATTATACCTTCAAAAGCCACATTTTTTCCAGGTGTGACATGCAATAGTTAAGGGAGAGATTTAGTAGAAGGGCTTATCCTTTGTGCACAGTTTTGTGGAGATGTGATTTATAACGCACTGAATGATCTAAAACTCAGAGGCAGAAAAAATCGCCTTCCCCAGAGCACAATTGTATTGAAAAGGTGCTATCATTGTTTTAAACTTCCAGTCATAATTTCAATGCAGATATTAAGATCACTTTGGTAGCTGTCAGCTGATTCAACCCTGTCTGTGAAAGTCCTTCTGTATTTTTTGTCATTACAAGCAGGGCTCTGTTTAGCATTCTGCACAGAATATAACTTTATTTTTCTTAAACGTATAGTGAAGACATGTTATTCCTGTTGCTCTGTTCTCAGCTAGAGTCTTAAAGCTTTCCACTGTCAGAACAGGAGACCTTCAGCCATTGGAAATCCTTGTAATTTTTAGACAGTCTTAAAACACTGGAGTTTATCATTAGAGTCACCAGTGGAGCACTATAAGCCATCTTATTAAGACAGGCTTGATTTGAAATAACAGGAATGTTTCACATAACATTTCCTGGCATTCTTATTTCCTCACCTCAGGCAGAGAGGAGTGGTATCAGTTCTCAAAATATGAATGTGAAAATTGTTAATCTTCTGTACTGGATACTTTGGCCAGCAGCTTAATAGACTGTAACATCCTCCTGTCTATCCTGAGCATCTGGTAATCCCCATCTCCCTTGCATTTTCCCTCCTATTACATTAATATCATATTTGCTTTTTGCAAAACAACAGCAGAACAACACCCCCCTATAAGTACAGTTACCCTTGCAGTGTCTGAAATACCTGCCCATTCTGTATTCCAGAAACGCTGGCTTCTTTTTGCACAAGGCATACGATTCTGCCTTTCTATAAAATTGGCTGAAAATCTGACATGTTTGCATATGGCTAGATCATTTCTGAAGGCTCTTTAAGCCCAATTTTCAGTAATCATTCTTAAACGATCAATATGATGGGATGGTGATGATTGATTGCGCCCTGGACTTTACATTAACAAGACAGACTTGAGGAGAGCAATTTAGGAAAAGTGTTTCTGAGCTAAGAGGAACTGTCATTTGGATGTATATCAACTTTTATGAGATCATAAATTTGCCTACCAATGAGTTGAGGTTTCTGTAAGTAGGAGATGCACATCGTAGACTTTGGAAATACTCAGAACAGGTCAGGGAAACTTTAGGTAAAATTGATCTGGCTGTCTGGCAGAGGGATTGACTAAATGCCTTTAGAAGGCTCTTTCAGCCCAAGTTTCAATAATTATTCTCAAATGGGTAAGTAATGGGACAGGGACAGTTCTCTGTGCCCTCTCTGAGAACTTGCTATGAGAAAGTACAGAGAATTTCTCATGCAGCTCTGTGTGTGTGTGTGTGTGTGCTCAGGGAGGAGTGGACCCCCGGGAATATATTGAGCTCTCAGTTCACCCTGTGAAACACAACCTCAGAGGAAATCTCTGCTATACAAACAATATATACCATGTATACAATATATAAAGCAATAATCTGACCTGCAGGAGAGACAGAGAGCTGTAGCTTTATTCCACTTCACCTACGGAGGTCTCCAATAAGGTTCCTATAGCTTCTTTCCTTTGGAAGTACTTTCAAACCTCTTCTCATCTGCTTCCTAATTCAGTCTAACAAACTCACTTCTAGGGCCAGCAGGAGAAAGCAAGGAGCAAACTTGCTGCTTTGTGAAAGAGGACTAAAAAAAAAAAAAAAAAAAAAACCTGTCTCCAGCTGAAGAAAGCAAAATGAGACTCAAACTGAGGGGAGGGGTTTGTGAGGCAAAGATTATTCTGCCTACAGGCACTGAAGGAACAGCTGTGTTTTCTCTTTTTCTATCCATTCATATAGTTATTTATTCAAAAAGGAAGGTTTTCAGTCGCTACTCTTTAGCTAAAATCCCACAACAGACACAAGTCTTTTCTCCAAAAGGAATTTTCACTACAAGTACCAAACTATTTTATTTTTGGAAACTTTGCTGACTTAAAGGAAAACTTTCCAGGGTGAACAACACCTTGCAGACTTAATTTCAGTGCTTCTGTTTTTTGTTTTGGTTGCTAAAGTAGTCCCTGAAAGGACTTCCGTGGTGTGTTTGCTATAGGAAGGCAGGCTGAGTTCCCTGTGCACATAGCACAACTGCTTAATGCTATAACATTAAAATAAGGCTTTCGGTAATAACTTAGTCTCTTCCACTAGATTACCGTAACATAAGATACTAACGTCAACAGCCAGAATTCTCCCTCTCCTCTGAGAGCTGTGCTGGATGCCTGCACTTCCCAAAGACAGTCAGCCAATATTTGCGGTCTAGGATTATAGCTCAAATGCGGTGCCCTGCTGGCACTGGACCCTTACCTGAGAGGGAGTGTCGCCTGTATAAAGGCTCAGCTCATGGGCAGTATTTGCAAATCACTTTGGTAACTAGTAGAATCAACAGCCTATGCCTGCTTAGCCCAAGCCAAGAATTAGGGAGTCCTGTATGGAAAATAAAAGCAAAATGAGCTACACAGGGAGCACACTAGACTCTTTCTTTGTATACTGGTGTCCTTATGCTATCATTCATGTCACTTGTGACAGTTTTCCCTAATGCAAAGGGTACAACTTTGTCCTTCAGAATAAAAGATACTATAAAAAAGGCTAATTTGAATGCCAGAATATCATACTTGTTAGCCTTAGAATTCACTGTCAAGTTGGGATTTTCTTCAACATTTATAATTTCTGTAGTATGGCTTGAAAAGGTCCCTGAATATAATTAATGTATTCCAGAAGAATTTGTGGCATCATCATGACTGTAAAATAGAACTTGTTTCTGGTTGCTTTAATAAGATAGACAAGAAAACAAGCGTTGGATTTCCCTGTTGTTGCTGCTGCATGCTTTTGGCACATAGTCAAGGGCAAAGCATCAGAGACCCAAACAGGGCAAATGGCTGATACTTAATTTATCTTCATCTACAATCCTAGACCTAAAATACTGGCTGAGTAGCTTTGGGAAGTTATCTGTTTCCACTGCCTCTATTTCCCCTCCTGTAACAACAATAATACTCAGCTACTTATCTCACAAGGACTTGAGGGAATTTGGCAATACTTAAAAAGCACCTGAAGCAAATTCTGTGAAAATGCTAAATACCATTTCAACACGATATATATCTTGGAGCACTTCACTGCTTAATGCCGTTTTCAAAAGTAATTTGCTTAAATAACAGATGTCTTTACACGCCGGGGACAGCAGTTACGTTTCTCTGGCCCTAGTGAGGAAATAACCCTCACTCTCGTGCGGAGCAGCTTCGCGGCTGGCAGACGCACGCCTCCCCAGCGGTCTTTGCAGCAGCTAAGGGCTCGCTCCCCGGGAAACACCGAGGCTCTTTACAGGCTCGTAGGTCAACCAATAAATCCCCTAAGTATGCATCTCGCTGTCCTTAGGCATTTGGGAACCGAACAAAACCTCTGGATTTTTAAGCCTCCCACACGCTGCCGTCCGCGTTCCCGGAGCCAGATCAAAGGGAGGCGCTCGCTCAAACGCCAGCGACGGCAGAGCAGCCGGGCACGGCCGTGCGGGGCGGGTCGCAGAGGGACGCTGCTCTCGCTCGGCTGCACGCCGCTGTCTCGGGGCGGCTGCTGCCGGCGCGCCCAAGGGGCCCCAAGGGGCCGCGGCTCCGCGCCGGCCGCTCGCGGACCCCGAAAGCGCCTCCCGGGGCGCCCGGGCGCGGTCAGCCCGGCACCGTGCCCCGGGCTCCGCGGCCGCCCCCCCGCCCGGCCTACCGGGGGCCGCGGGGGCCGTGCCGAGCACGGCGCCGCGGGGACGGCCGTTGGGGCCGCTGGCGCCGCTGGCGGGGTGGGGGCAGGGGTCACCTGATCGCCGCGCGCCCTGGCCGCAGCCTCGCTCCCTCCCGGCGCAGGTCCCGCGCAGCGCGGTTGAAAGCGTCACGTGGCTGCGTCCGCCGCCAGTCATAGAGGCGGTCGCGGGAGGGTAGAGCGGCCTCGTGCTGAGGCGCTCCCGCGCCGCCATCTTGGTTGTGGGCAGCAGCTGTAAGGCGGCGGCTCGACCGTTGCTCTGGCGCCGCGTGCCTGAGGCGGCTGCGCGCGAGCGGCCCGCTCCGGTCCGGTCCGATCCGGTTCAATCTGGTCCCGGCCGCTCGCCGCGGGTTCTAGAGCCTTCGGGCGGCGCTGGCAACGTGCAGGGGGTGGAGGGTTGCTGCTGCTGCCCGGCCTGGCAGGCCGGAGGTGGCCTGAGGAGTCAGTTGTAGTGCCCCTGCGGGAGAGGAGCCCGGGGCCGTGGAGGGGTGCGGAGGAAAGCAGGGGTGCTGCTGCTGCTCCCCAGCAAGGCCTGGGGTGCGCCTAGGGCGTCCGTGCTGCCCCTGGAGAGCGCAAAGAGGAAAGGACAGGTGGCAAGAGTTGATGGCAGCGAGGGCAGCCAGGCAGTCAGTGGTAGAGAAGTACTTGTGTGTGGTCTGAGAGCATGGGAGTGAATCAGTGAAACAGCACCACAAAGATTAAGTGAAATTTTCCTCCCTAGCAACCCAAGTGGCACGTTTAGTGAGTGAAAACAAGACATTTTGGAGCAAGGCTATCCAGGTATTTGGGATGTTTTTCCTTAGATACGAAGTTCTTGTCAGATGGAAGCACCAATCCCCTAAGCTTCCATTTTTAGAAAGGGTGGAAACTGCATCACTCTCCCATCTCCATTTTTTTCTTCTGCTGAAACTCTCCCCACTCCATGCTACATTTGACAAGTCTCTGCTTACTCCTTTCTTCTGGCTTGATTTGGAGACCTGAAGGACTGTTTTACTTTGGGGCAGCCTCAGGCCCATTTAGAGAAGCTGCGGCAGAGCAGTGCTGATGGACAGGATTGTTGCTTTTGCCTTGCTCACTGCAGTCCCCATTCCCCAGTAAGGTGAGCCGCACTTTCATTTACTTGGTTTTGACAAAGATGTTACATGCTTTCTGGAACAAGAGCTTTGGCAATATCAGCTTGGGAGAAGTAATTCCATGGTACCAGGTGCTTCTCCTTCATAAAAATTCTAAAGCAATAGGGTGTAATTACTTTCCTACTCAGTAATATATTGCTAAATATATGTCCTACTCCTCAGTAATATATTGCTAAATACCAAACAGATGAGCCTGATTCTGCTTTGGACTGTACCAGGAAAAGTTCAGAGTAATGCCAGTTGGATACGGAGTGGAACATTATTCCACACTCACTCCAGTGGTCGTTAAGAGCAGAATCCGTTCCCATGGTTTCTTTCTGCACGTAAACATTCTTCTCTTGACATTGTATGAGTATATTTCATTGTATGAATATTCAGTGTCTTTGAATTTTGCTCTTGACTGTTGTTTGCCATGCTTATCCAGTACATTCACTGAAACTAATGAACTGTGAAGTATTGTTTTTCCTCAGTTCTGTGGTTTTATCTTAGTGTGGGAAATAAAGAGTCCGAAAATCCCCCGTCAAATCTCAGACTTCTAGGACAGGTTTCAGCTTGTGTGATCCCACTGTATAAAGGGCATGCCTAAAACACCGCTGCTTCTGGGGCAGGTACAAGGTGGAAACTGTATTACATCACAGAGAAGTGGAAGGGAAATTTTTGAAGAAAAAGAAGTAGCACATGTAAAGCCCCTAGAAATTAGCAGACTTTAGGAGAAGCAGTCATAGTTGTCTTGTCTGACCTTATAACTTCTCCGAGTTAATTCTTGTTTGAACTAGAACAGACCTTCCCAAACTGATCTATGTCCAGGATAGCGTATGAGGTTTTACTACCTTTTTCATAGGTGGTCCATTGCACCTTGTTCAGTGGCAGAATTTAAACACTCATTTGTTGTGTGTGTGACTGCTTCATCGTTTCCCTGATGTGCCTGGAAACCTCAAGAGCCAGAAGAAATTTTGAGACTTCTCAGGTGTCATAAATTCAGACAGTTCATAAACCTCTGCTTTAGATCATAGGTTTTAGAATGACAGCAGTCAGGACCTCTGTTTTTCTACACTGCAAATACTTAAAAAGTTAACTGTCAGTCTGGCTGGTAATCAGGTCAGTCTGTCCTGGGGAGAATGAAGGGAGGGGAAAACCACACTAGGCTTTGAAACAGAGATTTGAGAAAATCTGAAGTAAGTTAAAATGCCACTAAAATTCTCCTATCAGTGCTTAGGCTTCTCCTTTTACCATACTTTGATGCAAAATGATGTGAGAGAGTGGTTCATTTTTTTGTTTACATTCGTGGAAAATGGTCAGTATTGTGGTACTCATAACAGGCGCTGGAACAAATTTAGCAACTAATTGCTCCCCTAATTTAAAGTTAAATTCAGAGTTGCTTGACCTAGAACTCAGTGAAAACTCCACAAGGTTTCCATATACAAACACACCCTTTATAGAGAGTCCAGGCAGAGGTGAGCAACCCAGTAGGAAATTGTTCTTGAAGAGCCCTTCCACTCACCAGTCACAGACTAGTGCAAACCAGGGAGGTTAACATACCATCTAATTGACGGGATTCGTGTTCTCTTACAAACGTGATGAGTAATGCACGTGTGTTGAATCAAGCCAGAGGAGCATTGTTCCTTCTCCAGCTTATTATTAACTCCTTGTTGTATAATGTACTTGAAATAAGTTTGTTCTGTGGTAATTTGATGCGTGGGTGGATAATATTTGTATGTGACTAATTTTAGCTGTTACACATGCTTCTCTTTTATATTTGAATTGAAATTAGAGAACAAAAAATGTATTCTGTCCACCTCGCCTTGCCCCCTGCTTAATGCAGTCATGTTCCCTAGAGTAGATGTTTTACACATTTTGTCTATTCTAGTTTTGAAAGGCTCTGGCAATGGGGCTTAAGAAAGGAGCTCGTTACAGAGGTGTGTTTCCTGATATTCTGGCTTTATTTGCCATCTTTTTTAGTTAATCCCATCATCTGTTCATACGTGTCCTTGAGACCATTCAAAATATTTTTTTCTTCCCCATTGGTAGGCCTAAAATATCAGTACATAGCTGTGCTTTTTGTCCACTGTTTTTGTTCTTACTAAACCAAACTGCATTTTAATTGTGATTTATCTTCAGTCCTCTGCAGGTCTGTTTTTGCAACTTAAAATAACTGTATCTCCAGAGCTAAAAATAAAAATCCCCCCCCCCTTTTTTTTTTAGTTCAGCATTGCATTTATTTTGAAGGCATTACAGAAATTCAGACCTTAAGTTTGGAAAACCTCTGCACACTCCTGTGAAAGTGCATACCTCTCCCTGATTTCCTGCTCCTGCCAAAGGAGACCACGACACTCCAGTTTAAATTTTGCAGGAACTGCAGAGTTGCTGTTTCTCAGGACAGCAAGTGAGAATGGAGTCCTGGAGCCCTCTGGTGGATGTATGTAGAAAGAAGACAGCTGAAAACGTGAGTCATTAAACTCTGGAAATGCATTGCCATATTCTCCTATTTATTTCTCAGTTGATTACAACTGTGCATGTACATATACACCAGTACATATACTTAATTTTAAATCCAAAAGGTATTTCTTTCTGTTGCTCTGGAGAAAACTCATGTTGCAATTTCAAAGTCTCAGAAGTAAGTGAATCTGCATCTCAACATTACAATTAGATTTTTTTAGAGTCTTTTTGTCTTTACTCTTCCTTGGTAACAAGAAGCTCTATGTGGATATTTCCATGATTCTGTCTGTCACTCTGTGCCTCCTCTGCTTTACTGCTACATGTACATTTTATCACAATTACAAAAGTCTTGCAGACAGGTAGCAGACAATTCTAAAGATGTCTCTGACAAAAGAATCTATTTCACTCCTGTACTGTGGCTTATTTAGCTTTCTAGTGTTCGCAGGTATAAAAACATTTTTTGACAGAGAAATGAGCAATTCATCTAAAAGTAAAAAACAAAGTAAGTGAATAATAAGTAAATGAATAATTTGTCTATCATCTTTCTGTCAGGGAACTCACTATGCTTTACATTTGTGTCTTTATCATCATTTTGTATATGGAGCACTGGAGGATGACATGTATTTCAGTATAAGTCTGTGGCAGAGTCAGAAAAAGGAATCAGGAATTTGGGCTCCCTGACTCTTTTGCTGCAGTAACAAGTATGCTACTTACAAGCATTCTTGAGAATATGCAAGAAGGAAATGATTGGGGATCAAAGTCGTTTTTCAGCCTCTGGTTACGAGGTGTTCAACAAAGCCTGGAGCAATGCTTTTTGCCTAAAAATGAAACATACTGTGCTGGTTTTGAGCTGCTCCATTGATTTGGCTAACCTTAAAGGAGCAGTAAGAATATGATGCCGAAGAGCACTAAAGAGAGAGATGTTACAGACAGTATTCTCCAAAAGGCCTTTGATGCTGTTATATAGGATGATGATGTACTCAAGCCAGTGAAAAAAAAATAATTCTAATGTTGTTTGTAGTTATAGCATAAAGTTGAATGAGAACTTTCCAGCTGACAATGTCAGATGATCCCACAGCTAGGAGGAGCTTTGTCTTCTAAGTATTTGGAATATGGTGTACTTAAGTGCTGTGAACTCTGTGTAGGACAGTTTTTCTGAGCTTCTTGTAGGTGTAGCTAGTCAGCTAGCTAAGACTAATAGTACTAAGACTTAGTACTATTTCTAGTCTTGGACAACAGTGAGCCATCAATGGACGTTTGGTTGTACTGAAGTAACTGACATTTGCAGCGTCAGAAGTATTGTGACGTCTTGCATTTTATTTGTGCATGCAGGTTCTGCTGCCAGGATGAACCTTTTGGCCCTAGAATATTTCTCAGACGTATGCCACAGTAGCTTTTGGACTTTGCCAGACCAGGGCCAAACTGTTTTACATTTCATTTACTCAAAGCTTATTAGTTTGTCTGTTGTGTTTTGTAGATACAATATTGACAGGATCTGTTTTTCTATTGCATTCATATGTGAAAAGTCACTTTTGTGTTCATTTTTTTTTTTAGCAACTAACTCAACCAGAATCCAAATGTGAAAGCTTTCCCTACTTTAAGAAATGGAAAATTGTGATACATATCGATCTGTATTTAAACATGCTTCTGAATTTTCATAAAAATGGCCTGATTTTTGCAGTTGGCAGAACTAAAATATGGAGAGGACTGGGACATGATTTAAACACTGTCTTACTGCTAGCTCTGATTTCTTTTGTTCAGGTATAATGGGAAAAATCTAACTAAGCTATTTCTGTCCTGGAAGGAGCTCAGGACACAGATTCTAATCCTCACACCCTCTGTCTTTGGGCATTATCCTCATTACACAGGTGGATAAAGTGAGGCTAGTAACACTTGACCTTTTTTGTTGAAACACTTTGAGATCTGCTACTGAAGTGTATAAAAAGTTACATACTACTTATTATAACTATGTAGCTTTTCTTTTACCTATTCAAGCACTTCATCTGAAGAAGGCTGAAAAGAGAAAACATTGTCAGCTGAGATAATGTACCTTCCTGCAGAGCATTTTGATTAAATTGTGCACCATAAAATTATATTTGAGTAAATCATGCAACAAAAAAATGAATGCTGCCTTCAGGAATTCCCTCAAGAGCTCCAGGCAATTTGTGAGTTTTGGAGTCTGCTGGCTGGTATTTTTGGCCAAAATATTCCTTGGATGTGGAGAAAGGACACAGGGTGTATCTGGTTCCTTGTCTACCTTTGATGCCTTGATCTGAAAGGGTTCTGCTTTGCAGACTTGACAGGCACGTAGAAGAAGAGGAAGAATGAGCTCAGAAAATTGGGGTTGGGAGACAAAATTATTCTAAGCAGTAGTAAATGAAAGTTGCAGTGTCTGAGAACAGACAGGGCCTTTGGAAATGCTTAGTACTTTTGATCTGGTTTCCATGGGTACATGTTAGTAAAAACACTTTAAATAGAGTACAGGAGAGGGTAAATGTTAAATGGAGCTTGCCGTCTTCTAGTCAGGGCTATATAGATGTTATCCTCTTCATAGAGCATGGCCTGGTTAACTAGGATAAGAATACTCATTATTTCACTGTATTACTGATTCCTCCCCATGGAATCAATGAATCCTGCAGTTAATGAGGAAAGTACACTAATTCCCTTGAAGCAGCCCAATTATTTTGCTCGTTGTCCAAGACAGAGTCCTTGGCTGTGGTTTTAGGGCAGCAGGTGGAATAACCTGTGTGAGAACAGGTAGAGTGGTGCAGCTGTGTTGATGAAGGGTAGTGCAGCAGCTGAGCACTAGATGCCACTCTTAGGCCACAGTAAGAGCTTTGCAAGCCGGCAGCAAGAGCCATCCTGGTGGGGAAGGATAGGAGCATTAGCTCCCAGAAAGCCCTGTGTAGGAGGGAGACAAGCCATGCTCCTTGCATACCCTTCCAATGACGCTAACAAAACACAAATAGTGAAAAGGTGAATCAGGGGCCACCGGCAGTGGATTCAGCTGCCTGTGAGCCAGGGCCAGCAGCAGGTGCTTCAGATGGGAACTAAACCTCCAGAGTTGGCAAATAGTCTCTCAGCTTCAGTGGTTTAATACATAGACATCCTCAGTCCTGACCTGTTAGCCAGATGGGCTCAGAAGGAAGGAGGGAGGGCAAGGTGAAAGGACAGATATTGATCAGTTGGTGGAATTCTGTGAGTTTAATGGATGATCCCAAGGCTTGTGGTTCTTGCTCCATTTCTACTGGTACAGTCCAGGTAAAGGGTTTAGTCCCTCTGCAGGTAGATTTATAAAAGCCTATGGTCAGTACAGGAGTGGTTAAGAACCCCCTCCTTTACCATTCCCATACATGTCCTAAACATTGCAGCACTGTACTGAGAGTTAGACATCAAAACTATCTATAATCTCACTAACCTAATAATGGGCATGAGTCACAACCCTCAATATGGGATTTGTGCAGCTCAGAGAAATGAAGAGTATCTGGATTATGGTTTAACTTGTCAAGAAAAAAAGCTAGTTGTGGAGTCTGGATTCAGACTGACCGAACTGTGAACTGAAGTTTTGATGGGGCAATATCTTTTCTGGGAACTGAATCTGCTCTACTTAGCAATTTGAATGTGAGCACTTTGTGTAAGTGGCCCAAACCATACATCTCTTAAAAATACTCTCTGTTCATACAGTGTAGCATTAGCCAATGCAAACGTGTTGTTTTGAAGTGCGGAAGAAGTTTCTTGAATAGGGATATCGAGGAGAGAAAGAGATTCTTGTTACTGACTAAAATATAAGTCTGAGTAGATGCTTCATCTTCTGGACCTGCTGGAGTTTGTGGTATTTCTGCCTAGTCATCCAAGTGTTTTATATATTGTGTATGTATGTTTTTTTCTGTAGAAGGATTTACCAATGCAATCATAGAGTCTTCAGTTTAACTGTGTGGCTTGTTGTGCTCAGCTTTGAAGATGAATACATGCTGAGCAGGAGGAAACAGGAAGGGGTAAATCCTGCTAAAACTCCTGGTCATTGGTGCATATTATTCCTCTTTCAGTTAGTTTGTATTCCTACATAATTAGGAACAGTGCACAGTGCATTGTTAAGTGAATTATGTTGGCCTCATATAGCAGGCTTACAGAGGCTAAAAAAGACCTTCTCTGCTATCACTTAAAGATCTTGGACCTGAGTTTTTTTGGGTGCTTCTTGAGGACGCTGGCATTGCTTTGGTGATATGTAGTCCTGTGTGACCCTCCCATCTAAACTATGACTGGATCTAGCCTTGTTACATTAGAGGTCTGTGTAGGGATTTGACATTACAGAACTTAAGTACTGAAAAAGAACTGCCCTTGGCAAAGGGCTAGTATAATGCCTTGTCTGACTGTTTTGTCGTCTGTACCAATTGGTCTGTACAAAGAATAAATACGTTACAGTTACTTGCAAAAGGAATTTCTCGTTTAGTTCAAATGATAGAAGATTGTCTTTTTGGTGCTCAAGATCCTATATTTGGTCCCTGCTGACCAGTTTAAACATGTTACATGGGGGTCATGAACCTTACTAGTGAAATGTAACCAACACAGGCTAGAAATGCTGTAGCAGTTCAGCAGCCTGGCAAAATGGTTTTCAGTAAGAAGTAGCAGAAAGAAATGTTCTGTTTCTTGTGCCACCCTCCTACCTCTTGGAAAAGTTACTTTCTGGCAGAGTGATTGTTCAGAAATGTATAGAAGGCTTATATATATTTTTCTATATATTTGTGAGTGTCTAAGTGTATATTGTCCTATGGTTGTCTAACCTCTCCAGCTAATCTGTCCAGGGGATTACCTAGGTATGTGAACTAAAGCCTGTATAGTTATTTAACTTGATGTTGGGTCAGTTTCTGTTTTCATGAACCTGAATTTAAATGCAAAAGTGACTACTCTGAAGTGGAGTACTCTCAGGTATTAAAGAAAGAGTTTGGTCTTCTGTATTTAAATTACACTACCATTTCCATAACACAGTCTTTTATCCATGAAGCCACCCAAGTCTTAACCTGGAATTTCAAGGTTTTCTGTCAGCAACATCCATCTTCTGGGGCCCTCTTCATATTAGCATTGATCTACAGAGGAAATGGAGAACATGGCTGTGTTATTATATACCCAGCTGCAATTTCTGTTCCAGTGATTGAGTGTACATACAGAATTTTTGAAACATGGCCATTCTAACTTATTTTGTCTTCCTGTCAATAGCATGGCACTTGTCCAAATTATGGATCGATATCAGCTGATCTTTTATGTTAAACTGTAATGAAGTTGCTTTTTTTTATTGGAGATGTGATCTTGCTTCAGGCAGTGCTTTTAACTGAGAACTTTTGGAATGGGAATGAGGGAGAGGGGAAACAGAGGTGGAGGAAAGATGTGGGGAGGAAAGAGTGAAAACTCGGGGGGAAGTAGTAGGAGAAAAAGAAAGAGGTAAAAAGAAATAGGAACAGAGCAGGGACTGAGTTATGGTGAAAACTGGCTTGTTAGGACTTCTGATAACGTGGGAAAGAACTGTTAGTCTCTCTCCTCTCTCTCTCTCTCCTCTCTCTCTCTCTCCTCTCTCTCTCTCTCCTCTCTCTCTCTCTCCTCTCTCTCTCTCTCCTCTCTCTCTCTCTCCTCTCTCTCTCTCTCCTCTCTCTCTCTCTCCTCTCTCTCTCTCTCCTCTCTCTCTCTCTCCTCTCTCTCTCTCTCCTCTCTCTCTCTCTCTTTCTCTCTCTTTTTTAAGTACAGTCAGTGGTAGACACTAGGAGTGAAATCCTAGCTCTCTTGAAATCTCTGACAAGACTTCCTTTAACTTCTGTTTTGTGGGTGCCTCATTTTGTTTCAAATAGTTTGCAAAACATATAATTCAACAGAGAGAAAGTGGGATGAGGCAAGGTGCAGGGAACAGGAGATGGAAAAGAGGTATTAGATCAGCCTGTCTTCCACTTGCAGGGAAGTAGTATGGGCTCATCTCTACAATGTCTTCTCTAGGTCTTTACCTAGCTCTGAAGAGTTTTGGGGTTGCCCTGTTTCATAGCTGTAGCACGTAGTGGGTGAATGCTTATTGCTTTATAGTGCTGCCCCTGCTTTTACTTTAATTCTTTTTCATTTTCTTGGGAAAGAATGTAGAGCGGGCCTTTGGTAATCCCATTTCTAGGGGAAGGAGTTTGTGGAAGAAAGAGATGGTATGTCAGGCTTTTAGGAGAAGAGTCCATGGGGGACTATACTAATTTTGTTTTGTAGGGAAAAACAGCAAAGTTTTTGAAACTGACAAAGTCAGTGGCTGAAGTTGACACACATTTTCCTTTCTAGGAGCAAAGTGATAATAGTTTAAATCTTGATGAGGCATTTAAGAATAGGTTTGTCTCATTCATGGCCTCTCCCACAACTGTCTCTGAGCCGCGGTCTGCTGCTTCTCAGTTTTGGTTACTATGGCTATGTCCAAGCTGGAGAACCCAGAAGTGCTTCCAAGTCCAAGGATGTCGTCTTTGTGTCTTTGCCTTATACGGGAAGGGAGCAGTGAGGCTTGAGCATGCACCAGCCTCCCTTTCCCTTAGTTTCTCTGTGGAAGCAGTTAGGTACGTCAGCAGGGAGGGAGCTGCGGAACATGCCAGCCTGGTCTCTGAGTGACTGACAGGTAGATCAGGATTCTGGGGTGCGTTGCAGCATGCACCTTTTGCTCAGACTAAATGCAGCCAATGTTGCTTTCTGACTCTCCTTTCTAGAGAATAAATGGAGTTCCCTGGAGCTATCCTTCCTCTGAAAGCTGCCTTGATATGTAATCCCAACCGGCAGAGCTTTAGTTTTACAAAATGGTATATAGAGGGAATCTCTGTGTGAGTCATCCTCAAACTGGAGTGAGAGCTCCAAGAGCTCTGCTTAATTAGGGGTATTTTGTAGCAGGCCTAGGCTTTTCCTCTTAGTATGAGACTTGCATTCACCTGTTCTTTATTCTCTTTCTCTTTTTCCTTATTATGCTATACAGCAGTTTCTGCTCTCTTTTTCCTTATCCGTCCCTTTCCCCTGACCCTAACTACACCAGTTTATAGGTTTTCTTGGATCAGGAAGCTGTGCGTGTATATTTCATCTATCTAAATGTTGTTACTGCACTTATTTACTTTATAGGAATGTCTAGAATCACCTGTACAAATCCAGAGTGTTGGATTTGAGAAACATACGATAAGATCTTCATAAGGCTTGAAAATTTTATGACTGGATAGGGTTGAGTATTAAAATTGAGATAAGTAAAGAGAAGTAAGGAACAGAGTAAATGACTTGTTCACTGTCAGAGAATTGTAGCTGAGCTTGGAACTGAGTTTAGAGTGCATAGTCTCATACGGACATCTTTAAATCCAAGAATGTTCTTCCTTTCTTGGAACCTTAAGCAAAGCAAGCATGAGTAAGACTTCTTCATTTCAAGATAATGTAGGAGTGAATAAAGAAGAAGTTAAGACTGTGTGGCTAGATTAGTCAAGATGCTTTAGAAGTTTTAGTCTCTGGGATCCAACTCATCTTTGATTACTATGTTATAGTATTGGGTCCCTACGATTAAAAAAAAGAAAAGTTCCTTTTATTTTTACCCCTAAATTCTAAAGGTTGACTAGCTATAACTTTGGAGTCAAATTTATAGTACTTACATGCCTCCAAGCCTATAACAGCTAAATATCTCAAGAGATTTTCCCTGTTTATAGGGCCCAGGTAAATGAGGACAGTGTTGTTATACCCATTCTGCAGGTGGGGAACTGAGGCACAAAGGCACTAATGATACTCCCAGAGTGGTACAACAAAACTGGTAAAGCTGGATGGGAAACACTTTTCCTGTTCTGTGGAAAAAGTATAAATTCTGAGAAATTTTCTCATCTAGAGGAAGGATGAGAAGTTAAAATTGTGAGCACTTTATAAACTGAAATCAACCCTCCCCGCCCCCCCCCCCCCCCCCCCGGAACACTTGTTTGTGTCTGTGGAGAGATTTCAAGATTTTCATCTGAAAACACTTCATTTCTGTTTGACAGTTTTTAAAAAAATATAGATTAGTATTAAAAAACAAAACATAATTTTGACTGTGAAAACTGGAATTTTTCATGCAAATTAAATTTTTTTTCCAAATGTTTTAGTTAGTGTCATTTGTTGAAAGTGACTGCTCTCTGAAAAAGTTGTATTATGCTGAATACATTTTCAGCTGAAAAAACATGTCAAAGAAAAAGTCTAAGCAGCCACAGTCCCCAGCAGAGCAGCTATGGGGAAGCCATGTCTTTTGCAACCTATATTACTGCTTTAATCGCTTCAATAATGTAAACAGAGAACTAGGGACTTGTACCTGGCTTTTGGTGTAAATCAGCATAGCTGCTCTTATGTCAGTGAGATCTGTCTGACAATCTGCTGATAACTGTGCTGCCAAGCTGCATTATTTCTTTCTAAAGTGAAAAAACACAAAGTTATACAAAAGACTGGAGGCAGTACTTTCCTCATCTGATGCAAACCTGGAAGGGAAAGTCAGGAAACAGAGCTGGAAGAGACATGTAAAAGGAAAAAAAAAAAAAAAAACCCAAAACCAAAAACCCAACCTCCAAAACCCAACAAAGAAATCTCACCCGCTACCCCCAGCTCCCACTAAAAACTCGTTTTAAGAGACCCACCATTAGTCATGAAGCAGATGCTGGCAATGTTACTGCTCAGCAGGAGACTGTGAACATATGTCCCAAGTCCCACACTTTATGTGACTATTTACACAAATGCAAAGTAAATGGAACCTGTTAACCCTGTTAACTGGTACTCATTGGTACGCAGCATCTACTTGCTTTGCATTAGTATCAGGAACAGCAGGGTAGGAGTGGGCAAGGCTTAGAGAATCCAGCCCAAGGAAAACCAGCCAGATTATTGGATGTTAAAGTATAATTTTTCCAATAACTAATCTGTTGGTTTGCTTGCAGAACCAAAAGGTGGAGGATATGGAGCAAGGGCGGAAGAGAATACTTTTAGTTTAAAAAAGACATTTTCTTTGGCCTGAAATGTTCACGTTTTTTGCAATTAAAAAAAAAGTAAATCTGAATTAAATTTTAAGAAAGTAATACAGGTTTGAGTTCAAAGGGAACACATTTCGTATTCAAAGTATCAAATTGAATCATTTGGACTTTCAGAAAATAAATTCTTGGCTGAAATAAATAGAGAATTTTGAAATAAATTTGGAGATTATTCCAGCCAATGTAAATCTGCATTTTAAGTTCTTGCTCAGTCATTCCATTTTAGACAAAAAAAAAAAAAAAATCACTCTACATTATCTGTGTTTAATTCCTGAACTGTTTCATATAGGGAATAGATGTCAGCTCATGCCATTATGTACAAACTATCTAATAAGGACAGATTGTGAAACTGGGAAGTGGTAAATTCAATCGTAGTTTAACTTTACTGATAGTGAGAAAGTTGTACCACAAATCAATTTGACCCACTGGAGATTAGAAATCAGATTTAATACCTGATGTAAAAAGAGGGTGCGCAGCTATGGCTGTAGGAGCTTTGTATGGGAGAATCATGTACGTTACAAGGGAACAAAGAATGATAGAACTGTAGTTCAGGGCCTTGTCTGCCTTCTATTAGCAAATATGTTACCATAACTGGTTTAAATCCTTTCCTGGAAAAGGTTCAATTGATTCTGGTGGCTTTACACCAGGGATGAATTTGATCTTGCAGTTTTCATAGATTTCAAACCCAGAAGGACTGTTAGCTCATAGACTGTGAGCTTCTGCATACCATAGACTGTAGGATTTCATCCAGTTATTTCAGTACCAAACTTAGTAATTGGTATGTTTTGAAAAAAAAGTGTACCTTTCTTGGCTAAAAGGTTTCAAGTAATGGAAGAAATACTACTTCCGTTAGAAGTTTGTTCCAGTGATTAATCATTCTTTTTCTTGAACAAGGCTGGTACTCCCATCCTGCTCCTAATTCTGTCACTTACTGTGGCAGTCAAACTCTCTGTGTCTCTGTTAATTTTCTTGCTTATAACATGAAGATATGATATTTAATCTCATCTGTAAAGAAACAAAATATGCAACAGAAGACTGACAGATGTGAGTAAAATATCGCTCTCTGCTCGCATTTATTTTTTGCTCTTCTGCTTTTCCCATTTTGCTTTCTCCATCCATGTCTCACTGATATTTTTACTGAATGCAGTAAATGACGTGGTGCTAACCTACTGTCTTCTAATTATATCTACTAAAATTGTGCATACATTTTCTTTAAAAAAAAAATACAAATTAGAACAATATTAGGGATAATCACATACATTTGAACAGAGAAAATCCCAAATTAGCCTTGCATTTATCCATAACAGAGCACTTCAAGAACATGTTTTATGTTGCTGTTATTTACAAAGCTTTGTAATGAGACATAAGGATCAGAAATTTTTTTGTTCTGTGTTACGTTTCAGCTTTCTTTTAATAATACTGTGGCAAATCTGTCTGCTGACAATATCATAGCCGTATCACTTTGGCTTCAGGTATTTTCATGGCAACGCTGAAGTTGGAATTCAGATTTGGCTCAAAGCACATGGTTTCAAGGGCCCAGATTCAGAGGTGTATAGGGCTTGTGATGTACAACATTTATGGTTCTGCCCAGGAGAGCCTGTGGCCTGCAAGTTCATTCACTCCCATGACAGCTCCTTACATGAGGGTAAGAATTCTTCTTGTATGTAGAAGATGCTTAGCAATAGCCACAATATGCACATCTCAGTTCTCTAAAGGACCCTATATGGACCCTCTGACTGGCTGTGAGGACTAGAGGCCAGATTTGGGACTCCGTTCCAGTTTCTTTTCTGTGAAGTGATCTTAAATTAGTGAATCAAAATCTAGAACTGAATCCAAATGTTCCCAGAGTTAAGAATGTCTGAGTTTGGTCCTTCTGTGCAGACTTTGAGCTGGGAACCTGGATCCATGGATTTGGTTCTGGCTTATCTTCAAGTGAGATATTTGCAGTTCTCAGTGCTGTTGTAAGAAAGAACTAACTGCCATTTTTCTTGTTGATAAATTTTAAGGACAGGGACTGATTGTTGGAGGCTCTGTAAAGAAAGGAGCCTTAACTAAATGTGACCCATGGGATATAGGTACTTCTTTAGGGTTCAGTATTACGGTGGCAGGTACCGTTTAATAGGTACCTTATCTAAAGTTTAGATTTTATGGCAAATAGAGGCTCTAGCTTCCAAGTGTGATCTGCTGTCAGTAATGATGTCATGGGCATGAATATCTTGAGGCATATATATCACTGATAGAAAAAGCTTAGGGAAAGGGTGAAGCGCCTCTGCTTCTCATCTTACTTTGGCATTTTACTAAATGCTTAGGATCAGCTTCATCCCTATTGCTTCCGTGAACAATATGAGGATCTTGCCTGCAGGCCTCCATAGATCTCAGTGTGCTGGCCTTGCCATGGCTTGGCCCCTCTGTAACCCTACCAACCAGGATTCAGTAGTTGCTCTTGCTTCCCTATTATTTGCCAACCCAGAGAATACTGCATGAATTGCACTGTCTTCTGTGCCTCTGTAGATCTTTGGGATTATCAGCTGCTACTTTCTGCAGGCCTTCTTGGTGCTGTTCCCATTTCCTGTGCACTCTTTAGCTAGTTCTCCTAGGACTCTCTCTCTTTCTCCTGGTGGTTTGGAAGGCTTGGTCCCTGGGGACTTGTGCTTCCTGCCACTCCAGCATTTTCCTTGCCTAGTGCTGCCCTGTTGCAGCATTCAAGTGACACCTTAATAAAAAGCTTCCCTCCCTTATCTCCTCAGTGCTGCTGTCTCCCTGGGCTGGAGATCGGGTTCCCATTTCTTTCACACGCACACCTGGTCATAAAACACTGGGTTTGTTTTTAACCTCAAACCAGGGAGCTTTAATTAAAGAGACACTGACCTCTTTTATGAGTTTGCTCGCATAGGGTTTCAGGGCTATTGTCACATACAGCTCACATAACAGAGCACCATTGCACAAAAAGCTCCATTTACGCATCCCTCCCTGGCTTTTTTTCCTTTCCTCTTTTTGTTTTCCAAACGCAGAAGGAGGTTGTTTTCTTGTTTACCCCTAGGCCAAGTTGTCTCTCATGTTTGTAGCCTCTGGCTAACAGTCTCTTTGAAGAGAACCTACCTTTCTCACTAACAACACATAGATGTCATTAGGCTTGGAGAAATGTTATTCTTTAATCTGTGCAAGAAATCGTCTTCCTGTCCCTAAATTTTCTGGATGTGTATGACTAGTTAAAATGGATCTCTGCTCATTTCTCCTTACTACTTCCTATATCTGTAAAATGGGATTTGTGTGGTTCTTACCACAAATAATTCACAGCATTCATTGCTGTATTTACCTGTCTTCATCAATTTTCAGGTGCAATGAATAGGTAACAGCAAACAACACAGGCTTGTTGATACACTCGAGAATAGTATGCACAGGGACAGGCAGGCAGAGAAACTCATATCCACGTATACACAGAACAGTTTACATGTGACATACAGAAACATGTTCACAAATACAGGCATTCATATGTTTGCTTGCACATACATACCAAGAGAAATAGACAGAAGGACACACACAGCGCACAGACCAAAACAGACTTGGGGTATGCAGTCTTGAGTAAGAGGCAGTCATGTACCAAAGAGACATAGCTGCGACACAAACAACTGTATAAAGAACGGAATATAGATGCATATACACAGGAAATGCACATGGAAGAAAAAAAGATACATGTGGAACAATATAGATGCCCCCAGAGAAATCATCATACACAGACCATTAGAAAAAGGTACAAGGATAAGCCTGCAGGAAAAGAACTATGCAGAAACTTATGTGCACGTATACTCTCATGCTTGCATTACCTCTCTTCAGAGCCTTACATCTGCAGGCATGCATGAATATTCACCTAGACACCAGTGCGTATGCACAGAATCTGGATATGTACATACATGGTTGCAGATAAATGCTATGCACAATCCCATGCAAATAAACTTGTATGTGCCCAGAGTTACTGGGCACGTGTAGGTCACTGGGCACGTATAGCAGGTTCAGGTGCTGGAACTTTTACTGAATTGTGCAAAGCCTTTGCTTTCAATGGCACTGCTTCTCAGTGAAAGCTCACTAATGCGAGAAAGGATTACATAGTTTAGCTGCAGAGATCATAGGCACAAAAACATACATACCCTTTACATATACAGATACGTAGATATGTATTCATACACAGATTTTTTTTACCTATATGTTCATACAGATATGCTAGACAAATATACCACACACAGACCCTTAGACACACACAGATATACCCACGCCTATGTTCATTGAGAGAGACTCACTCAATATCTGTGTATGTGTGTGTTGGGAGAGGGTCATAACCTCCTCCATTCTTCTCCTGAAGGGGTTTGGATAATGAAGGGAAAAGAAATGAGGCCTGGGGCTAATTTGTAGTGGCATTTCCTGGCCTCTCTTCTGCCAATGAAGCTCCGTTTCATCTTTAGCCTTATCAATTCTGCAGTCATGTGGCTTTCCGCTTGGACGCCTCTGTCTCTTCACCCTCCTCCCCAATCTCCGATTCTAATGGAAACTTCGTTAATGCCATTAATCTGCTGACCGGGACAAGTCAAAAACATATCCACACACTCCAAGCAAGGGCTGCAAGTGTCCTGGGGCTGCCAAACAGAGACACTCCCTGTGTTCATTGCATTCCTGAAAGAAGTTCATATTGATTTATTTCTCTTTCTTTCCTTTTCTGCTTTCTTCCTTGAAGACATTGCATCCTTCCAAACAGGCACCAAGTAGATGGCCTTTTCTTCTTGCCCTCTCATAATGATATTTCTCCAAGAATCCTCTCTCTACCCTTTCCCTGGCTGCAGTGCTAATGCCTTCTTTCAGTACCCCGTTATTGCAGCTTCATTATTTTTTTTTATGCTGCCTTCTGTGACAGACTTACTATTGACATTTTTTTTTCCTTTTGCCTAGTAGAACTTCATAATAAACCAAATGTTGTGTGAACCTGCCTGCCTGATCTGGGCTAAAAAACAGCATTTCAGCCCACCTTAATATTAGCTGGTAGCAAATACATAGCAATGTGACAGGATGCAAGAAAATGTTTCACTATGCTATTGCTTATTCATTGCGCAACTCCTACCAGTTCCATGCTTCTGGGGCTATGCTGTGCTCTTGGGACGCTCCGTCCTCTGAAATGTTCTGAGCGCCCCTAAATCACTTTGGGGGAGTGAGGAGCTGTCACGAGGCATTTCACTAGTATGCTGGGTTTTGTAATGCTTCAACATTATCTTCTCTCACAACTGAGTATAATTTTCAGTAACATATTGTCCTCTTAGATGTGACTTCATCTTTCCCTGCTGTTTCAGCACACCTGCAGAAACTCGCAGTTCTGAGAGATGACTCACTGTCTCCTTATTCCACTGTATCATCCAGTGGCTGAGCATGTCGAGGTTCCACATGTCAGGATTACCATGGCTAAGATCTCACTGAGAAGAGAAAATAGGCTCTGTTTGTCTGGTATTTGTTTTAGGAGAAATTTTCTGTGATAATCACAGTTCACAGTCAGTTCTTGAGAATGTCAGGATGTTGAGTGATCTGTATTTGATCTAGGAATCTTTGTATACATAAATGAAATAGTGACAGTGGAGGAGGAAAAGACAGCTAAGAAAGGCATGCCGTCAGAGTTGTGACATATGGATATGTTTAAAAAATAGCATCAAATTGATGAAAACAAGAAGAGGAGTTGGCAGTTCAGTGTGAGCTTTGATGATGTCAGGCCAAATCTGGAATGATATGGGCCATGACAGAAAGCTGAGCCTTAGTTGCCACCTTCCCACAGACAGCACAGTAAAAAGGGATTGTTTCAGAAGGAGAGAAGGTAAAGAAGTTTCATCAGCCCTGGCAGGAGATAAAACCCAAACTTCATCCTCATATAGTTTTGGGTAAAGAGAATGCATCATTTCCCACCAGCCAGGAGATGCCCCACTGAACAGAACTGCTGATGAGAAGCCAGTGACTTCCTCCCCTAGCCAGTTTCTGGGGTAGGACTTAGTATTTCATCATCAGGGAAGATGAATGTGTTGTACTGCCCGATATAGAGGGATCCACACTGACTGGTACCATACTTGCTTTTTGGACATCCCTGAATGAGAGGAGAGAGAGAAAAGAAGAGACAGTATTATCTTTCAACATAAATGGAAAAAGGTAGCTGGGATACTCCGTGCCCCCAAAGCACTAGTTAGATGAATGGGAGAGTATCTGTAAACCCAAGACCAATACCTACTGGGGCACTTTCTTAGCCTCAGTGAAAGCAGGGAATGAAAATTGTACACTAGTTGTAGCTTTAGCAGTGTTGTTGACTTTTGGCTCACTCAATCACGGCCAGAAATTCCCAGCTTTTCTCTGACTGAGCAGATAGCCTGCTCACAGGATTTGTGGTGACTGGTGTTAGTGCATTCTGTTTTGTGTTTGTGAGTCATTAAGAGCAACTACAAGAGTACTCGCTCTGCTTCAGCTCTGGAGCTTGCATTCCCTTCTTCAGGTCCTGTGCCTGGGGAATGGAAAAATGCTTGAAAAAATAGTGCTCATACTGAAGAGAAGTCCAGTGCCCTGGGAGATGAAGGAAGCTAGAGGTACTTAAGTGAATTCTCCATCTGGCATAGCCCAGCAATAATACTCAGTTGGTGTGATGCTGTTGTGGTTATTGTGCTAATTCTGGATTGTGCCACGTACACAAATGGAATGATTGTGCCATGCTGCCCTGTAGTAGATTCTTTGCTAGGAAAATCATCTTCAAGGGATGGTTTTAAAGTTCACAAACTTCTTGAGTAAGATGTGCTTCTTCCTATGTGTTTTGGCAGCACCTAGCAAGAGGGGTGGTCCTCATCTTGGCTGAAGTTTCTCAATACTACAGCAATATAACAACCTATGCTTCCATACAGCAGAAATTGTGCATTAGGCTTAGAAGTAAAAAAGTAGTAAAGAAATAAAGCTTTGGGCTTTTGATTGGTGCCAAGAAACAAATAAATTCAGCGAAGCCTGAATTAGCTATCTTGGGTACTGGAAGCATCCCAGCTGTGCCAGCACAGAGCTTGTCGAGGTTAAATTTGGAGCATAGCATCATGCAGCCTTCCTGCTGGGAAAGAAGTTTAAAGTGTCAGTGCTGTGTGTCTTCTAACCATTCCTATTTGTGCTACTGCTATGCACAAAACTTCTCTTGCCCACTGGTTAATATGCTCTGACTCACCTTCTGCTCAGTCTTTTCTAACTGGTAGCCCGATAGGAGCCATCACACTGTTTTGCAAATTCTGCTCTGCTTCCATTTTGCCACTGGGAAAATGTTCTGAAAGAAGTGGTGAATGCCATCTTTTTGCTGAAGTGGTATTTTGTTGCAGCCATGATGCTCTGAAGATAGATACTAGAAAAAGTTTGTAGTTTGAGATAATATCAATATACTGATTGGTCTAGTAAAACACTTTCTCTGTCCTGTCCTGTTTTTTATGACTGGGTGGTTTTTGTTTTTTGTTTTTTGTTTTGAATTATTCTCATGAAATCTGTGGACTGGTAGTCATGAAATCTCGATTTCATTTCTAGTTCTGTTACAAACACGCACTTCAATTTTGAAGATGTGTAGTCTTTCTTTGCATCACCCAAATGTAAACTGAGGAAGAAAACAGCGCCTTCTTTCTTTCCTTTCTGTCGCATCTGTGTGACTTATGCTTACTCAGTGCAACGTCACTTTCTAGTCAGTGCGCTACAGCCTGGGTTGATGAGCTGCTGTTGTCTCGGTTAGGCTTTTATGTGCAGGCTATATGGGTTTCTGGGTTTAGATCCAAGTGTTGGAAACCTACCTGTATTAAAACTCTGGCTTGTCTTTTAACTGTGTTTATGTGTAGTACTTGGTACTTTGTGATGTCTGTATGCTTCTATATTTCGGAGGGATAAACAAAATGTAGTATCATAGGTCTGGCCTTTCTGCCAAACTTTATACTACTATTATGTTTGCTTTCCCTTCATTATAAATTCAGTTTCGTTCTACTGATAAATGTTCTATGAGTAATCCTTAATATTTCTTGAGGAAAAAGTGTAATATTTTGATGGGTGCAGCTGTTTCTGGTGGTAGCTGCAGCACAGCAGCTGAAGGCTTTGCTACTTTAAAGTCAATGGTAATGGAAAAAAATATGGGGAATGGCCTTGCCTGGAAACATTCGAGCCTACCAGTTCATGGTGGAGGCAAAATGCATGTGCCTCATGACAAAATGTAATACATTTTTTGATGCAGAGGGCAGAGAATTAGAAATTCCCACAAACGCAAATGAATCTGCATTTTAAAATCCTTGCAGTCAACAAGGGAAGAAACTTCTTTGTTTTAATGAAAGCACAATAAAAAGTAATACTTGTGTAGTTTATTTAATTCAAAGATGCCAGACTCGTTAGACAACTGTGATTTAAAGATCATATAATTCCCCTCTGATTAGTATGTAAGAATCATGTTCGCTACTTTTGAAATGCGGTTGCTTCTAGAATGGGATGCTGGAGAGAGGTTTCGTTTTAAAAAAATCTCCCCAAATCATGGGGAATGAATTAGGACAGGGAAAAGAGAACAGAAGGGATGCTGTAAGAAGAAAGACTAATCATTCTTACAACCCTTGCCAAAAATGCTCTAAGAGCTTTTGGTTTAGTCTCACAAGAAAGTCTTTGAGTCCTGCAGCATGGTGGCCCCTACCACCAGTTTGAGACATCAGCTCACTGCTGACCTAGGCTCCAGTGCCAAGTGCCGCTTTTTCAGTGCTGCAGTATGGAGTACTCCTTGGAGGACTACCAAGCAGTAAGCCAGCCAGTCTTATTTAGCTTATGAGAACTGACAGGATCACAGCACAAATACCTACAGACCAAACAGACTGGTTTGGAGTAGTTTGAACAACGGGGATGAAATCCTGTCCTCCCTTCCCCCAGAAAAACAATAGGAGCATTCCACTGACTTAAAAGGGACCCGTTTTTTTCTCTGTTTTCACAGTGGCTGTAGAGGAGTGGACGTTCTTGTTTCTGAGAGCTTGGGAGAGCTGTTGAGTTTCATCTAAGAAAGCTGACCAAATCAGGTACTGAATGATGTGAAACTGCAGTAGAAGCTTTTACCCTGAAAAGCCTATAGTCCAAATTATTAGTTTTGAAGCTGTGACTCATGAAGCCATGGTAGGCAACCAGTGTCTACTCCTCTTAAACTGTACTATTCACCAACTTACCAGTTCTGTGTCTGTGCTGGAATGTGAGAATAAAGTATGAAAGCTATTGAAGTCCAATGGTCCAAACACTTGGGTAGTTCTGGTTTAAATAGGCAAAAGAGGTATTATTAAACATATCTTACAGAGTATAAATTCATGGTTAGCTCACTATTCTTTGCTGATTTTCTGCACCCCAGTGTCTCAAATGCAAACTCTTCTGCTTCATTGAAACTTCAGTTGATGTCCTCTTCAGAGGCACATCTCCTTTTCAGATGGGCTTAAAGACAATGTATGAAATGTGTTTCACTGTACTGAAAGGGCAGTAAGTGGAGTTGGAGGCTGGCACTGTAGTAGCTGCTGCTCTGGGCTTCAGTGCTAACAAGGAACAAACACTCTTTTTGTGCTGCTGTTGTACCACAACAGAGGCAATGGCACCTTTCGTCATTCTGCTAAATCTATCAGTTTAGCTTGGAAGCCACTGTGGTTCGCAATTCATTTGCCTGTATGGAATGAATGTGCTGGTCTCAGCCCATTTCCCCAGAGAGACCTATGGCTATGGCTGACAATAATAGGAATTTAGCTGTTTATTTTGTGTTCTTCTGAAGTGGGGTCATGAGGGAGGGTTTGCCCTATTGCTGCTTTTATTTTATGGTCTCTTCAAAGAACAGTGGAGGATCAGGAGTTGGTATAAAGGCCTAGGACTGATCTCAATGTCCAGAGCTGCCAACCTGACCTTAAATCCACACAGAGAACAGTTACCAGACACTTTCTGGGGTGAGTCTGGGCTCCATTTTTCATCTGCCAGGGCAGCAGTTTAGGAATCAGCACTCAGTTTGCCCTACTTACCCCAGTGCTAGCTTCTAACACAGGAAAGCTGTTGGCACAGGCACCAGCCTGTCACTTTTGTGCCTGAGGGAGGAAAGAGAGGAGTCCTTATCCCATCTTCCTTTTCAGACAGTCTCCAGGAGTTTTGGAAGGAGCTTTTTACAAGCCCTCTTCTATTGTTGGCCAGGAGACAAAAGACGGAGGAGCTGGATTTAAGCATAATGACGTGAGCTCCTCCATGCAGAAAAACCCAGCTGAGAGACCCCCCCTGCTCGAGACACACACAAAAAAGGAAGAAAGGGGGAGAAAATCTTTGAAAATAACTAATTAAAGTTGTTTTAGCCTCCCTCTCTCCCCTCCAAGGGCGCCTAATCTCACAGGGGGCAGCGGGGGAGAGAGGCAAGAGGAACAATGAGAACCATCCCCCCCTTCTCTACACCCCACCTCCCAGTCTCTGAGGTTTTAAAACAAGAGGCCACTTTAAGTTAATGAGCTATCAGCTGACTGGGAGAAGTCTCTAATGAAGCCTGATGTTCACACATTCTCTAGCTTGCTGAATAGGCCTCTGCCAACCCCATAACTGTCAGAGAGTTTCATTCATAAAATCCACATGCTGGCGTTGGTGGTGAAGGGGGCAGGGAGGGAGCTGGGTGGAGAGATGGTAAAGGGGGTACTATGGCATGGAGGTCTCCATATGGAGCAGTCTGTCCCAGTGGCCGAATAGGACCATGCATGGCCAGGAGCAGCAGCGGGCTGGAGGATCCCAGGGACCCGACTCCACTCTCTATTGTCTGGCTAGTAATTAGGAAGATCCTCCAAATAGTTCTGGAGGACATTGATGTCTGTTGGGATAATTAGTGAAGATTTGGGGGATGTTCCAGCTGTTATGTCACCAGCTTTGCTAGGGCCAAAGGGGCAGGTGATAGTGGGGAGAGGTGGATGAAGCTGAGGAGTCATTCTGGGGCTTTGCTCTGTGGGCCATGCTTTGCTGAGGCTCATGTCTTCTGACAGGCCTTTAGGAGCTGTGTGTGTGGGGAAGGAAAATTGGAGGAGGAGGGAGGGAGCACAGGGAAGATTCTGGGGAAGGGGTATGACATCTGGGGAGTAAGGGGAAGTCATGTTTACTTAAACATAGGTAACATTAGTGTTGGTGTTGTTTGCTGGAGTTAATTCTCCTTGGGCAGTGCAGGTGCTTTTGGCAGGAACAAAGATGGAGGGTGCAGACACAGGGTCAAGAACTGTTTTTCTCCAAGGGCTGAACTATGGTTTGAGCAATGGATCAGCATTGTCAGGTAACTCACCTGGCCAGTTACACAGGTAATGGTAATCAAGGACCATTGTACTCCTGTGGCCTGCAGCTTTTGATATAAGACACCTCCAGGTCTTTCCTAAGGTTCCGAGCAGCAATGCCAGGCCTGTATTTTTTGGATGAGTTACTGGATCTAGTGGTCTGAGCCCAGGAATAAGAGCTAGAAGCACAGGAATAGGAGCTAGGAGCACTGGACTTCTGCCTCTCTCTTTGAAACCTGCTTCTCTGGAGCATTTGTTTCCTCAATTACAAAAGACCAAGGCTATACAACCAGAGACGGGAAACATGCTGAAGGTGATGGTCCTTCATCCCTTTTGATCCCTTCATCACCATCGTCCCCATCCCCAAGTCAGTATGCTGCAGCAGGGCCAGGGCCTAATTGTTAAAAGTGTCATTTAAATTCTGGTTGCACCAAAAGACAGAGCTAAGTGAGAGACAGTCTCTGCCTCAGGGAGCTTACAGTGTAAATACACAATTCGAATTGAGTGGAAAAAATAGATGCTGAAGAGTCTCATTCAAAAACCACCGAACTGACAGCATGCCTGTTAACTTTGATGAGCTTTGAAACTATCTACTAATGATGATCTGCCCACCGTTATACAGGATGTCTGAAGCCAGCTTCCATCCAGGACATAACTACAAGGGCAATTCTGTTCATATGTTTCTTGTATATACTATAAAGAGAAAGAGGTGAGATTTTGCAAAGTATATGGAGAAATTAAGATTCAATATTCTTGGCACTAAGGACAGCAAATCCACTGTGCGGGGGGTATAGGGTGGCACAGGAGCCCTGGATTCTGTGAAAAGATGAAGGTGTTGGGAAAGCAGCTGTCTTTAGATGCTTCTGTGGAGTGGAGTACTAAAATGAGTTGTGAGTCAATGCCATAATATTTCATTCAATAAAACCTCTGGCTTCCCATCTATTTTGTGCTATCATTGAAATTTCACTACTGTAGTGCAGGGAACTGTTGTGGTTCTTTGCGTATGGTGGAGGCAATGCTGGAGAGGATAGATACATCTGGGATTTGACAATAAACTGCAAAGTCTCTGACTAAAGGATTGGGAAATATCTTTCCTCTGACTGCTTTTATAGGGGTTTTAGCTTTCTCTTCCTTAAATTTGGTAGTTGAGTTACTGAGTTATGTTACATTATAACAGTACCTGAACACTTTACCATCTTTATTTGCATGTCCTTAAAATATGCTCTCAGGTAGGGCAGTGCTACTATTCCCATTTCGGAGTTGGGGAATTGTAACACAAAGTTTAGGGGAAGAATCCACAAAAGGGCTCTGGCCTTGAAATGCTTGGGTTTTAGGCAACTTGTTTGCGGTGAAATACAGACACCTGAATTAACTGTGGGCAGAGGTAGGTGTAAGGATGCAAGGGAGGCAGAACATGGAGAGGGAGCTGTGTAAGCTAGAGGGTGAGAAGTGCTGAAGGGCAGGATAGGATGTGCATCCTGGCAGTTAGGCACTTGCTTCTTGCCTGGAGAGAGATACCTATCTTCACATGAGGTTCATGCCTATGAATATCTCCTGGTTTAGGTTGACTCTCCCTGGCTTTGAATACAGGACTCAAAACCAAGTGCAGGCAATACACGCTGGGCTGTTGAGTTTTCCAAGGTGAAGCTTCCTAAGTCACTGCTGGTGAAGATCTTCCTTTTTTTAATAAATAATTGAATATTCCCTGGGTGATAAAGCACTAGGCTTACGCTGTAAGCCGAAGACTGTAGAAGCTGCTGGCTGAGGGGAGGGCAAACTTTAGAAGAGGAGAAAGCTCTGACGAATAGCTAGTTACACACATGCTAGGTAGCAGATAGCGGACTCTGTGTTTGGCTATCCTTGTTTCCTCCATATCCTGAGCAAGGAGCATCTTGTGAAGGAAGGCATGTTCAGTTCTACCTGTCTCTCACTAAACACTAGTTCATGGGTGTGTTGAATTGAGCCTGAAGCTGTTGGTTTTTTTGTGCCATTCATTTGTGCCGGAAGCTGGCTAGTTCTCCTACTTTGGTTAGCTCTTACTCTGACTTTTCTTGCTTTGGTTTTGAACTGCAGTACTAGCCAGATCCACCTTAGACGGAGTATAGGCTGGTCTCTGCTTGTGTTGGCTTTTGATTTTCAGCTCTATGTCCCTTGTTCTTGTCTTCAGCATTTTGTTGTCTGGGATGCAGATTGCAGGCAGAAAAGAGGCAAATTCAGTGCTGTTGAACCTCTGCTCATGCCAGCTCTTGCCCCATCAGCACTGGCTTGCCTCTTGCTAGTACCATCACTCATGCATGGCGTTGCCTTGTCTTTTATTAATATTGTCTCTTCTCTCCTCAGTGCTACTCTGCTCTTGTTGGTATTTATTTTGCTGGCAAATCCTGTAGCAATAAGTGTGTTTTGTGGAGGACTGGTTCTCTGTCACTGCTGCTAATAATATTTGTTTAGCAGCTGGAGAATGGCTGGGCTCTCTGTGGGTGAAGGGCCCTCCTGCACTCTTTAGACTCACTTGGATGCTCTCAGCCTGATCTAAGAGCTCTGCAACAAGGAGCCACCAACGTGCCTCTCAGAAGTTAGGAAAACGTCTGCTGAAGGGTTTGTTCCAATCAGGTCAGAGTTTTGCTCACAAATTGGTAAAGAAAGAGGGGAGCAAACAGACAGTGAGCAGGTTCAGATGCAAGACAAACTCTGCATCTTGGGCTGCGTCACAGCTTGTTTTTTCTCTGTACATGAGTCAAGAGGGACCACTTGGTTTACCAGCCTCTCTCATGTGAGCACTCGGTCGACACAAGAGGTTCTGCTTCTTTCCCCCTGGGGGGGCGGGTTACAGGAGGCAAGAGCTCTCAAGGGCTCAAAGAAAACAAAGCAATGTTTGCTTAGCTGGAGAGCAGAGTGTGCCCTGAGTAAATTGTGTCAGAGCCCAGGAGTGCTTCAGAAGTGAAGTGCCTCTGAAACTGGCTTCACAAGATAAACGCAAGGCAGGACAATGCCATTTCTCCAGCTGATGAGGTGTCCAACTGACTTATTTTACTGATGAGATTTTGGTTGCTCTAGGCCTCAGCTCCAGAAAGATGTGAAGGGAAAAGTTTTTCCCAAGGAGCAGGAGTTTCCCCTATGGTTCTGCCAGTGCTGCACCTTGCAGACAGCCAAAGAAGGGTTAACCTGTGTGTCCTACTCACAGGACGAGGGCTTCATTTGTGGGGAAGAAAGAAAGGAGAATGGTGTTCTGGGAGCTTGCTGTTGGCATGATGCAGCAATTCATGGACAGAGTGATCAGGGAGGGGAGGGATCAGAGATGTTCCTTACTCTCTGCATCCAGATTCAAAGATTTGGAGGAGTGAAAGATAGTTGGCTAAGTGCTGTGATGTTTTTCACGTGGGACAGAGAATAGGCCATGTTTGTGTGGCCCCTGGGTAAGTTACAGGTTTCCTCTCTCTGGACTTGACCCATGGAGAATATAGGTCCTACTTCTAGTTCTAGTTATCCTTGGTTCAGTCAGGGGTATGCAGGCCAAACTGGCATATGTCCAGCATAGCTATCAAAGACGTAGTACCAGGCCTCACGTATCTTTTGTACTCTGCAGGAACTAGAATGATTGAGAATACAACTTTCCTCGTATAGTAGGATCAAAAGACTGCTTCTTGCCATGTACAGATCTCCTGAAGCTTTTGTTTTTGCGAGTGGATGATTGATTCCAGTTTATCATCTATGGGCACAGAAGTGTCTTGTCATCTCAGGTGGATTTCACTTCCAGCATGTGGCTTACTGCAGCACTCAATTCCCAGATCTCTTTCCCCACTATAGGCCCCTTGCTGATGCTCTGGATTCACAGGAGTGCCTTATTTCTTATCATATATATTTTTTTCAGGTGAACTTGAAATGTACCTGTTGTGCAAATTGTTGATTATTGGCAACCTAAGACATTGGTGATCCTTACAGAATCTGTTATCCAATCAGAAATAGAGATATCAGAATAAGTTCTCTCTTCATGATCTCCTTTCTACATGATACTAGGCCTGATACTGTAGCAGAAGCTCAGTTCTACTGTGTAGAAAAGCATGTTATCACACCTCAGTGTTAAATCAATTGTCTGATGTTTCCAGCAATTCAATTTGCTGGGCGGAGGATGTCATAAAAATGATTAGGCTGAAAAAAACAACCTCTTTTCTATCCAAACCTCTTTTTGCATATTTCTGAAGCCTGGAGTGGATTTTCTGGACTTGTGACATGAGTTTTTATTATGTGCTGTATCAGAGCTCTTGTGAAAAATAAAATAAAAATGTTGCATGTGGAGAGTCTCTAGTGAAGAATGACTTAGGAAAAGGAAAACAAAACCCTTCAGTCTAACGAAAGAACAGTCTGTGTGAAAGTAGCTTGGTATTTAGTTGGAAATCACAGTCAGCTCTCAGATGAATAGCCTTGCTGGCGTGTGCAGGTGGGTATTTGGCTTATGGTTTACAGTTCACCTTGCTGCATGTGCATGCATTCTGCCTGTCAGCTCAGAGGTGCAAAGATGGCTGCATTTTTGTGATAGTTCCTATTCCACACGTATCAGCAGATCACAACCTCACAGTGAGTACTGTAAAAATGTGTTAGTAAGAAATAGGCTCTGCAAAAATAACCTGCAGTCCAAATGGGTATGACAGCCCTTGTTTTAGAGATGGAGAGGGTCTCTAGAGGTCATTGAAGATGAAGTGATGTGACCAAGATCACACAGGGCCTTTTGCACTCTAATTTACATCCGGAGCTTATACCTCACAGGTTCATGAGGGCATTTTAATAGTTCAGAGAATTTTTAGGAGGCACACTGACATACATTCATCCAAGGTAAACGTCATCTGCCATCTTGGGCCCAACCCCAGATTTGCTTTCATCAAGTCTAATTACGATAATGGTTCATTTAACCTCTCTGCCTCCTCCTAACTTCCGCTTTAGAGCAAAGGCACTGGCTGAGAAACCTTGGACGGCACAGTTCCAATTTTAGCTCTGTCTCTGACTCATTTAGTAATTTGATCAGGTTAGTTTGTCCTTGACTCAGTTTCCCCACTGTCAAAATCGGACTAATAACACTGTCCTGCTTTTTGAGGAAGGTTTATGAAGATAAATTAGTTTTGGCTGGAGAAGAGTCCTGCAGGGCTAGCAGAATTAGAAGGAGACAAGCACTCTTTATGTTGCTAGTATTATCTATCACTTTTGTTTCTCACAGACCTTCTTGACTTTTCCTGACTATGTATTCTGTCTTGTCTTGCAAATCACCAGCACATATATTGATCAGCAATATCCCTTGCATAGGCTACAGAACTGTCTCTCCATCAGCTTCTTTGCCAGAGCCACTTGGTTTTACGTTTCTGAGAGTGAAATCCTGGCCCCACCAAAGCAGGGATCTCATCTGTGGTTTTCCACCACATCAGTGCTTCCTCTTGTACACAGGGCTACAGGGTCGTTTCTTCTGTCTTTCTCTACAGCTCCTATAAGGAAGAACAATCCCCTCTGAAAGGCTCTGAGATGCTTTCAGAGACAGACAAACTGATGAGGAGAGGGATGGCTGGAGAGGAAAAAGCCAGCCTCACAACAATCTGACTTCTTCTAGAGAGGGTTAAGTACTAAATGCCTCTTACTGGGTCATTTAATGATGGATGGTAGTTAGTGGGGGTGGGGTAGAGCTGACTTCCAGCCCTGCATCACTAAACCGTTCATTAGGAAAAACAGACACAATGGAAAATGGCAGTGGGGCTCAAGTGTCCAATTTCTCTCTTGAACTCTCTGAACAGGAGGCTCCAGTCAGGGGAATCCCTGCCACCCTTTTTCCCCCTCCTTCTCTGGCAGTTTCTTTATTAATTAACGGAGTTGGCTGGGGACGGAAACGGAGGACAATAATCAACATAGATGGGTCTGCAGACCTATTTTTAATAATGTGCTTTGCATCTGTCCTAATTGGTATGGAAACAGTGACCTGATTGGAACGACTGGGAGCCTCTTGGGGCCTTTCTTTCTTCCTTTCTCTCCCTCTGTTTTCTTTTTTGTTTGGTTGAAGTTTGACTTGGTGGGAGTGGAGGGGCCAGCGGGTAAGAAATATAAAACCTAACCTTAGGGGCTGTTCACAGGCCGGGGAGCGGAGAGGGGTGATGTGCTGGGGAGAGCACAGGCTGTGGGGGAAGGGAGGCCTGGAGCCCTTGGTTAGAAAGTCTGGTGTAAATGCCTCCCAGGCACTGAATCTGGCTGCCCAGGGGAGCCACGGCTGAGGCTGGGTATGGGAAGAAAGGGGCAACAGCCCTGCTGGTTTAGTTCAGTGATGGGAGATGCGATGGCTTTTCTGGGTGAGCCAAAGGGCAGTGTTGCTCCAGAGAAAACAGAAAAGCACCCCAACAACCAGCTGATGGCTGGTCCCTACCCTATATGTGGCATATACCATGGTATACATATACCATGTAACAAACATGCACATAGTGAGAGACAGCCTTTGTCTCCAAGAGGTTTTAACCTGGAATAGGCAGTGCGAGATCGCCAATATAAGGCCAGAAAGTGGCTTAGGAACAGTGTGGCCCAGAACGGCCGCTTCCTGAGTGCTGTGTTGGCTCCTTACCCACTGGACACCTGGCGGCACAGCTGCCCCAATGGCTTAGATGCTGCACTGGAGAACCCCAGACAAATGCCATGTGCTAACACGTGCACGGGAACCACACTTGTTTGGGGAGAGGGACGAAGCCTTTGAATGTAACTGCTGTGTTCTGCATTACTGTAATTCTTACTTACTGCATCTGGGGGCATACTTAGCATGGTTGTGTTCGCACAGGGTGCCTGTTGGGTGGGATCACAGAGGCCAAATGCTACAGAGCATAAGTGGCAGTGTGTCTGTGTGCATTCCCAGTATGGATATGCTGTCTGTCTCATAGCTGCCCAGGGAAGTAGGTGAAGCACAGCTTTCTTTTCCTTCCTGCCTGTTTGAGTTGATAGCACTAGGGTCCTGTAAACTGCACTGTGTTTGTCCAAAGTGAGGTTTTTTGCAGTGTCTTGACATTCTTTGGAAGGTCACTCGTAAGACTTGAGCATTTGAGGGAATGCCTTTCCCTGTACAGCCACGGTCTCCTGCACAGCTGTATCACTGCAGCTGTGAGCTTCACCATCAAGGGGAGGACTGAAGTCGGGTGCGCATGCTAAGGAACTTGGGACACAGGAAGAGACCGTGTTGGGTATTTTTACGTTACCACTTTGGTGCCAAATTAGTATCTTGCAACTTCACTCTCTGTGACAAGCTTGCATGTACACACACAAACAACCGTGTGAATAAGCAAGCCCAGAAACTCAAATTATGAAGGAAAGAAAAGATATTTCTCCTATAGACTAGGAAAGAAATTGGGCATTATAAAAACGTACAAACAAAAACAAACCCACATCTTTGGGTGCATAGATGGAAAGAAGGATGGGCTGGAATGGTGCTTATTTGTATCTACCCCAGAAAAGGTCAACTGTGGCTGTGTTTACTTGAGTATCACAGCCATTTTTTTTTCCTTACAAGCCCCAGCTCCTAGAACAGAGCAATTACATAAGAATCTTAGTTTTGTTCTAAGGAAGCTTGCTGTTTTGATACTTGATATATCAAGCTTGATTATGATTTAGTTGCCCTCAAAAGGCTCAGAAACAGAGATGGAAACCACAAGCTCCCAAATGTATTCTGTTTATTAATTAAAAAAAAAATCACTGGAGCTTTGCTCCAATCCTTGGGCTTTTTTGGGCCTTACTCATGAATTTGGGCTACTTCAGCAGTAATAAAGATTAAGGCGTTGCTGAATTCAAGGTGTATTTATGGATTGTAAGTCTGGGCATCTATGGTGTATATATAAGTCTGCTTAGAAAGGGGAAATAAAGAATGACTGGAAAGGTAGAGGGAGCAGGCAGTGAGCTCCTGCCGCTGTGCTGTGCGAGAAGTTGGCCAGGCCCCATGTAAATCAAGGACAAAGTTGACTAATTTCCTGGGTCGGTCATGGTGAAAATATCACATTTCATGGTTTGTTGCCGATTCATAGAAAAATCCTATTAAAACTGGGCAGATTACTTATACAATTTAAACAAATGATGATCAAAGATTATAACGTGTTCTGTGAAGAATGAAAAGGAATAGAAATGAATGTGCATCTGGTAAAATGGGGCCAGGTGGGCTTCTGCATGCAAACCTGCTATTTTAGCACTAAGGGAATAAAGGGCGGGGGGGGGGGGGATGCAAGCAGTTTTGAGGATCTGGTGCTTTCTAGATCGGGGGCTTCTCGGCAGCATATTGATCTGTGCTGGGCAACCAGGGGAAGGGGGATACGGAGAGTGGGGCAGGGAGGCAGAACAAAGGGGGCGAGCTCTGGGGGCTGGGGCGGGCAGGGCAAGCGGGGTTCAGCGCAGCAGCCTTCGCGCGGGAGCCCCCGGCCGGGGCTCCGGGGGGCGCGGGCGGTGCCGTGGCGCGGGGCGGCCCCGGCGCGCCGCGCGGCTCCGGGCGGCAGGGGGCGCCGCAGGCTGCGTTTTGCGGCGGCGGCGGGGCCGGGCGGCCCGTCCGGCTGCCCCGCGGCTGCCCCGCGGCTGCCTCGCTGCCCGGCTGCGGTGGTCGCGGCGGGAGCCCGGGGTGTCACCTGCCCGCTTGGAGGACGGGCTGCTCCGCGCGAAGAGAGGGGTCGTTTCCCGTGCGCAGACGGGTGTGCAGACTTGGGACTGTCAGTCGCGGGAGTGCACGTTCTCAGCTTAGACCTGAAACTCCCCGTAATTCCTAACCCCCCGTTGTATATACTGCATCACTTCCAAGTTGCTCGGGAAATAACACCTAACCCCGTACCCAACAAAGCTTAAGATTTGAGACAAGTGGAAATCACTGATACATGTCTCAACAAGAAAACGAGATCTAAACTAGCAGTAAACTGGACTGCTGCTGATCCCTGCATAGTTCTGTCCTCTAATGCCTCATCACAGTGAAATGAAGGCAAAACCTTCACAAATTGTGAAAGGCAACAACCATACTCTGAAGGACAGAATACAGAGGCACAAAGTATTTTTTTCCCATTCTAAAGGTGTTTTTATGATCCGTGAGATAGAGAAGAAATGGGTAAACAGAAATGTATCTCCAAAGAAAGTGGTAGAAATTTTTGGCAAATACAAAATAATTGACAAGAGCTACATGTTTACACTGGGGGCAGAAAAAGACAGCTGTGCGTGAGTCACTTTTTTTTTTTAGGTAGACAGATTTCCATTTACCACTGTCAAAATTGCTTCTGCAGATAAGGCAGAACTGTGCACTGCTGAGCATCCGATCCCAAACAGTAATTCTCATGAATCCTACCTTACTGTTGTTCATAGCCCACATGGCTTGGAACTTAGACTTTTAAGTCTTTTGATGCTACCACTCATTTTTATTTCTTCAGGCTGAACGTACTGAAGAAGTACACAACTAAAGCTCTTGTCCCAAAAGCTGACTCTTAACCCCAACCATACCAAAGTGCAGATTTATACCTAAACAACCACTGCTGCCCAGAATTGAAAAGTAAGCACTTTGACCCTACTGATAGCACCCTTTAGCTTCCCTCTCTAGTCCTTCTAGAATACAGAAATAAATCTGGTTCCCAAGCACTACCCAGGTTAACTTGACTGTTGACTGTGGCCCGAGTACCCTGTGAGCCTGCCTTTGTAAGCCTATTCATATGTTTAGAAGTAGGATGAGGCATGTGAGCCTGAAAACTAAGCATAATGTACTGAATTTTCAAATAACATTTCTTGTCATATCTCTGTGACTTAGGCAACTCAGTGGCATCTTGTCTCTAGAACTTTAACCCCACCCTCAATCCTGGCATAGATCATGACCTAAAAACCAATGGAGTCAGCAGATTAATCATAAGACATTTGAATTTACTGGTACCTCCCTCATCCTCTTCTGTGCGGGCCTAGTAGAGTTCAGCAATAAATCTGGTTCTGTAGAGGCTCCTATTCTAATCCCAAACAGTGACACCATCCTACCTATAGGCAGTTTGTGGTTTAGGCATGTCATTTGCCAGCTAATTAAGAATATTATGGTTTAATCTACATATACCCATGCTCAGTTTACCTTGCAGACCTGGCAGAATTCAGTAAGACTTGTTTTGCATACTGTACTTCTCTGTCTCAAGTCCTCTACTGAAGCTTTCCTGAACACTGACGTCTATGGTAGCCTAGGCAGCAGTGTCTGCCTGAACATTCAGGAGAAAACACTTGGATCTGCTAATGACTACTCTCTTTTAACCTTTATGGGCCTGTCAGAATTCAGCAATTCTCTACTGAGCCTTCTTTTCTAAACCCAGCCCTAACACTATCCTATGCTCAGCATCATTCAGTGTGAGAATCCAGTCATTCTGAAATTTGAGGATGAGGTTCATAGATTTACTGTTTCCAGCTCTTAGTGTAGGTCTATGGATCTTGGGAAATGGAGCAATAAACCCGTCTCTGCATGGCCTTCTACTCCAAATCCAAACCCTAATGCCATCTCTAACCCTAGGATTGTTCAGAGCCTAGGTACCAATGGCTTCCTAATAATTGAGCATAACACATTTAAATCATCTGACAGCTGCCCCCAATTTTTCTTCAAGGACCTGGCAAAACTAAGCACAAAACCCTCTGTCCTGAATCCTGAGACCAAACCAAGCCACAACGTTACCAATCATTATAACACAGGGACCTACTGCTGCCCAGTAATTAAACATGAAACATTTGACTCTACTAATAGCAGCCTTTTATCTTATCACTGGGAGTGTTCTGCAGTGGAGGTGACAATACAGAGCCTCCTGTCCCCAGCCCTAAACCTGAGCTACTAATAATATCATTTATGGCCAAAGAACCAGTTCATCCCTGAACAGTAACCATGAAACAGTTCAATCTACTGATACAGGCTGCTGTCCTACTGCAGGCTGCACAGAGTTCCTCAGTAGACCTAACCCTGCACAGAACCATATCCTGTATCTTAGCCTTAGTCCTAACCTTATTCCTAGCATGGGTGATAGTCTAGGAATTCAGTTATGTTCAAAGGTTAATCAGAAGATGTTTAAATACGCTGATACTGATTTTAGCACTTATCTTACCTCCAGCAATGATGCTGTTCCAGCTCCAGCATTGATCATGGCTCAGTAACCCCATTCTGTCTGACAGTTAAAAATGATACATTTTAATCTACTTATCCCTGAGCAGGTCTGGCAGAACTGAGCAACAAAAAGTATTTAGTGCAGCCTCATTTCTAGAATGTTAAATGGGAGCCTACTCGTAACCCTAACCCTGCCTTGACCTCTGCCTGCACACTTACCATCAACAGAAAATTAAGAATAGGTATTTGAATGTACTGACACCAGCTTTCATCCAGTTTTGTCAATCTTGAAGATTTAGGCAATTAATTTGCCGCTCTGTTCTCTCCTGTTCCAAACTCTATTCCCAACCCTAATCTTACCCTTGACCATAGGTTAGGAATGCAGAATATGGCTTTCTCATCTACAGGTATCAACTCTTGGCTTTCCTTTAGAGATTTAACAGAGGTCAGTACTAAATCTGGCTTTTCAGATCCTGCTATCCCTAATTTTAACTGAAATCCCAGACATTATACATCATTATACACTATATTCACATTGCCATGAGACAATGATGTGTGAGTCTACCTGTGCTAACCCTGCCTTATATTGCAGAATTCACCAAACATCCAGCTCTCTGTCCACTTCTCTCTAATCCTGTTCTCCGCAAAAACAGATGAAGAGCCTTTACTATGGACCAAATTTCCCCCTGCCTCGGAATTAAGAATATGACATTCGAATCTAGTGACTCTAGAGTGCTGTGATTGCATGGTGAAGGGAGAGCCTTTCAACTGAGACCGTCCCCTGCCTAACCTGAAATGTCTGAATGTCTCTGGTATGGATAATCTGTATACTGGGTGATTTGGTGACAGAAAATTGAAAATTCAGTGTTACAAAAATTTAAGTCTAGTCATGTGAGGGACTTGCCAGTCCTTGAGTGGTGAATAACACAATTTCTTTGAATTCAAGGGGAGCTATGCTGATTTATACCATCTGATGGATATTGTCTGGTACATGTAGATCTTTATGGTGGAAAATGCACTGTCTTTCTGTGGGAACTAAAGGATCCTTATACTTTTGTACCAGAGTGTGTGTAGAGACTTGCTGAGTATAAATTCAGGCTGATAGATACCAGTGCATGTTCTTGGCTATATGTCAGTGCCTCCTCTAGGCTCGTATACAGTTTATGCTGGCCAGAAGTTGTGGGTTAGCATGTGAGTATGGTGGGAATGAGACGGTGCCTGGAGAATGTGGTGGGAGCCATGGTGCTGGAGGTGTTGCAGGAAGGACTGAGTGTCTCTCAGTTTTTAATTTGGTATCAAATATGCTGGTGCTGGCATGATGATATGTCCAGTGATACTAATCACATTTGTGACCCTATGAGCTGTAGCAAGGAACTTGGGGCACTCAAGTTATGGCAGAGCAGTAGATTTTTGTAGAGGACTCCTAGTCTGATTTTTGTAGATGAAATGTAATCTTATGTACGTGAATTTTATAATCATCTTATTTGGATCAAAATGCTGAACTGAGAAACTGAGCTAGACATTAGTTTGCTTGTTCACTTTTTGGGAGTGAAAAGCCCTCAACTTTGTTTTCCCTTAGGCACCCCAGCTGGAGTGGGGGAGGCTGTTGGACACCAGTGTGTTCTGGATAGAGTCACCCTGAGACGAGTTGCTGTTACTAGAATTTAAAATAAAGGGAAACGTGCCTAAAGTTGGAAAGCAAGTGAAAGCTGCAGATAACTTTTTTTTCCCCCTGTCTGATATTATGAATAAGTATCTTCCACTGATTAAAACCAGTAATGCCTTAGTGTAACTAAGCAATTTTCAAAGACTAGCGCTTATGTAGTGCTTAGAGAAGATGATAAGGACCACTCAGTTGGTTTAGCCAAGTCACCATCGTGGCTGTTTTGATCCAACGTTTTGCAGTCTTAGCATCGTGTTCATTTCACGTTAATGGTGAATAAAGCTGATTAGCTGCTGTTTTAACCGCAGGTAACTTGTCGTTACTGGCAGGAAACATGTTTCATCTGCATAACAGTTTCATGTGAGCAGTGGGGAACATTTTCTATTAGCGTTTGTTGATGTGAAACATGGTGGAATTATGTTCAGGACTGGAAGAGAGCTTGAGATTTTTACCCTTATATCCAACTAGAAAAACTGAATCATGAAAAGAAACTTTTTGATTCATGCCCAGCAATGATATTTTCAATATTACTTCTAATGTAAACCTAAGATCTGACTCTGTTGTGCTATGTACTATACACATACAGCTCCAGAAAGCTAGAATCAACTTTCTTAATTCTGCCCAAAAGAGATCCATGTCAACTGCATACAGAAGCTGGTTATAGGCCTTTCTGACTGCCGTGTTGAGTGTGGAGTTGAGGCAGGTACAGGTAAGCAATGTCTGAACTTTTGGAATACGGGCTGTGTAACATTCCCATTCTTCTCTTATATAACAAGCAGTTCAGTTCTTGATTTTTTTTTTTTTAATTTACCATTATGACACCTGCCATAGCGCTATGCAGCCAGGAACATGAGTTTTGGAAGTGATGGAAGAGTAACACTTGCTTTACCAATACATTTTTGGCCTCCTTCCTTTGCTCATCTGTTCCCCTGCGAGCCCCAAGACCTGGTGTGTGTGGATTTGAAATCAGAAAGGTTCCCTTCACTGGAATTTGTTTGCTTTGAGAACGGTGGGACCAGCCATGTTTTCCAGACACTGAAGCCTTGTGTAGGGCTGTATATGTGTAGTGAAAAGTTACGTTTGGGTTAGTATCTTTCTGAAATGCTATCTGTCACATAACAGTATTTGATCACATATTAACATTGTGTAGTGCCTGTCATTCTGAAGGATCTCAAAGCATGCAGTCATCCTGAGTTACCAGGACAAATGCAATTATATGATTGTGCCAGCAGTAAATCCTAATAAACTGTTCTTAAGAAATGTAGCCTATGATGACATAGAAGGTGGTAATTGCTTAAGAGTTTGCATCAGAAATACAGGAGATGTTTAAGGGAGTAAGAGAAGAATTCCATATTTGTTAGAAAAGGAATTTTAGGATGACAGTATACAAAATTGCATTGCAGTTTAGTCATTCTAATGAAAAAAAATTGTTTTCTCCAAGTGATAAAAATTTTATATGGACCCAGCTTTACTACTTATTTGGCAGGTGTGGCCTCTTGGTTATTGGCCTCACTTACTAGAATTTATTATCTGTATTGCTGGAGTGCTAAGGATCCCCGGTAACCTACCAGGGCATAACTGTGCTATGCAACATAGGAATGCAGAACAAACAAAGAAGATGATTCCTTGGTTCAAAGATCTAACAGTCTAAGACAGAAGATTATGACCTGAGCAGATGATTATAACTGGCAGTGGAGAAATCACTGCTTCTGCTTTAGCTGAATGAAAAAAATTCAAGGCCCAAACCCTGTTGTGCTTGATTTATCTGGAGGGAGGAAAGAGTTAAAGAACAAAAGCATATGGAAAAATATAAGATCCTATTCTCTTCAAATAGTCTGAAGTGTATGGGGAGGAAAGTGGAGAGGGAAATCAAAGCAAAGAAAATCTTAAGCTCAGACCGCCTTGTTTCTTTAGATCTTTTTTTCCCCCCTAAGATGTGTTGGAGACTCTTCTGTGCATTAGCACAGTGTTTGGGAATGAATATATGTTCAGTGAGATATGACTCTCCCATGGCAGAGCAGTGAAAAATAGGGTTTTTTGCTTGTTGGCAGCAGATTTCTGGCTGTAGAAGTTTTTATTAGTGCAGGTTTTTCTGTATGCATACAGCTATTTATCTGGCAAGCAGGGCCAGCAGAGAGAAAGAGGAAGAGAGAGCCAGCACAGTCCAAAGCTATGTCAGTAGATAAAAAAAGCCTTTAAGGCAAAATAGCTACAGGATTGGGCCATGTGCCTGAATTAGGGGAAATGCTGTCACATTTTCCCAGTCACTTTAATATCCTGCAGTTCTTGCACTTCCACAAAACCAATTTGAATGCAGCTGATATAATGCCATATATGCCATGTGATATCAGCTGCCAGGGTTCAGTCTTGGATCTTTTAACTCATGAGACCCTTATTGTCAGGGGCAGAAGATGGAGGTTTTTTAGTAGAGGTTGTAGCAGGCTGATGACCTTTCGTGTGTGTGTAGCCCTGTCACCACCAGAGATGGTGAGTTACCCCAGGAGGCTGTGAATTACAGCAACATCTGAGTTTTGCTGGGCTTGCCCGATTGCACAGTGCTAGTGAAGGTAGAAGAGCCTAAATGGTGAGTGTGAATCTCTGGAGTAATAGTTTGGAGGTGATTGTTGGGATTAGACCAAACACTGGAGTGTTCTCTGATAGTGGGAATTTTGCCTGAGTATAACCTGCATCAGATGTGTGGGCCTTGATCTTTAATTCGTAATACTTTGCATGTGTGGCCAGTGCTCTCAGAGGTAAGCAGACCTATTACTGGAGAAGAAAGCAAAGACAAAGATTACCAAGTGAAAGAGCCAAGGTCAAGAACTAGCTGAAGGCCTTCATTTCCAAGTTAATGCCCTAAACTCTCAATGCTTTGCTTGAATAGCTGCTGAAAACAGAGAGAAGTCAGTCCTTGCTCTAGAGGCTCAGAAAGAAACAGTAAGATACAAGTCAAGAAGTGATGAGGATAGAGCGCTGCTTGGGGAATGCACGGAGATGGTTTGAAATAGCCTTAGCAGCATAACAAAATGGTATAAAGTTTTTTGAAAATGTCATCATGAAGGAGGTTTTTCAGATGAGCAATGGGAACAGCAAAAGCAGCCATGGGACATTTACAAGGAGCGTTTTTCATTCATAATGGTCAACCCAGGAGGAGGTACAAGACTGATCTGGAGATGTAACAATTAACAGTGGGCGTAGGAGTAGAGGCTGATAGGAGGTGGGACTCTCTTTTCTGGCCCAAAATGAGAGAGGTTAAGTAAAAAATAGGTAGCTGTGAATGTCCTTGAGGGGGAGAATGAGCAGCTTCAATTTGCTGTGTTAGAGAAAGAAGCACTGGAGAGGTGCTAAGAGATGGCAGCTGTGCTCACGAGTAGGCTAGGAAGGTGATCTGTGCAGTAGCACAGCAGAAGGGCACAGCAAGGTTTCCAGGCCAGAGAGAAGAGTGGGCAAGGCAATGTTCCTCATAGCACATCTGGACAACACAGTGCAGCTGAATTATTACGGAGTTTGGAGTCTTATGTTTCTCATTTATGTACTTTTTGAGATTTTAGCTTAGTGATTATGTGGATTTTTTTTGTCGTATTTATGTCTTGGATCACCTAAAGGCTCTGCTTTTATGCTGTGTTTTAAGTTCCCTGTATAACTTGATATGACCTGAATATGATCTACATAGCAGACAGACTGAAATTGCAAGCTACTGTTGAAGTCATCTGCATGGGGTCAAAGTGATCTTAAAAAGCCTTCCTCAAAGAAGCACTTAATCAAACTGTTTGGACGGGAAAAAAAGCTACCTAGAAGCAGATAAACATGCAACATCCCAGGATTCAACATTTTTTCATATACCATAATTTTCAAACACAGGTTCCAATATATAGGATTATATTCCAGTATAGTTCCAATATATACAGGTTATAACCTCTGGCTAGGCTGTAGAGTGATGGAGAAGCATCTTTGTGTTATGTATGTTCAGGCCCCTGCTCAGGGGGATCCTGGTTTCTCATCAGGTCCACTGGGACTACCATCATACAAAGGAATAGCAGAACAATAATAATTTGCAAAGCAGTTTGGGATCCTTTGACAGAAACAATGCAACAGTACAATTATATGTTTGTATTGCTTTAATTGATAGGTTACACTTACCACTAGACTCAACCTCATTTTACAAGCATAATAGAGCGTTCTCCTCGTACTGGCACTAACACAGAGCCATTCCCACTGGTTCAGACCCACTCCCATTCAGCTTGCTCTGCAACTAGATCTAAGGCTATTTTCAAGCATACAGAATTCCAGAAAGATACAGAAATACCAATCTCTGTATTGTCAACATGAGATCAAATAAATACATATATATTTTGCTCTAGCTTGGTGGTGATTTAAGTCATCCTTGTGTATTCTAATAGTGCAATCTGTGTGAGTCACTCACCAGGATATCAGATAGCAAATAAATAAGCTCTTAGCACTTGGTTATCTTGCATTTTGATTTATCTTGAATTTTGATACACTTTTGTTCTCTTAATATTTTCTTTTTTAAGGTTTGTTTTAGAACAAGATTTGTGTAGTTTAGAAACTCAGCTTTAGCTCCTTTAAGAAACAGACCAGGCCTTTCCTGAAGCATTATGTCCCTGGTATATTTTATTGGCTGTGATCCTGCAAAGATTTTTGTATGTATTTAGTTTGACTTCAGAATAATTGCTTAGATGTATAAAATGAAGTGCAGGAATAAATCTGTGCAGATCTAGAGGCCTTACTAATCAATACAGCTGTTCTTTTGGACTTGTTTTCTTCATTTCCATTTCCAAAGTTGTAAATATAGAGTATTTTGGGGTTGAAATATTCTGTGTGAATTCTACAGTAAAACAATTTGTCTTATGAGATTTAAGGTGCAGCAGTAATGGCAATTATAGTATTAATAGACAATTTTTTTTAATGACACCATTCATTCCATCTAAAGCACTTAGGTCATCACTTGATCATTGAAATGCACCTTTGTGTTTAGGGTGGAATGCAACAACTATTTACCAGTACACACCAATACAGAAACAACACAGAAATGTGACAGCAGGCAATGAAAAATACCGAAGGCAGTGAATCATTCGGAGCAACTTAAGTAGCTGGCTAATATTGTTTGTGCTAGAGTGTGAAGAATCCAGTGCTCTAACATCACGATCCTTGTGCAGTGTGCAGGGTCTGTAAAGCCCGCAGATGGCCAAGTTTGCTATTGCAGATCAGAGCCCACAAGTTTTGTCATGGTTATGTGGAACTGAGACTTCTGCAGAGTGGAAGCTGGTTTTGCGCTTAAGTCACTCAAACAGGACTCAGAAGGACTGTTCTGTGACCTGGACAAAAAAAGTATTCATCTAATGGCAATTATATAATATGGGGAAAATTATACTGTCTTGCATCACTGGGAGCTTATGCAGGAAACAGTGGACTTGATTCTCATTGAAGTTAAGTTACTATTACCTTTAAGCATATGTATAAGCTCTTTTTTGAACAGAAATGAAAGTAAACATAGGCTTATATGACTTTTCTAACTTGGGGTGCAGAGCATATATATGCGAGATGGTTATTTTATTGCTGTTGCTGAAAAAACTCTTGAACAGAAATTGCTGGTTTGACACTATGTCCAGTACTATACCGAAGTCAGTGGAAGAATTTCTACTGACACTGGATGTTTAAGCCAGTTCTTCTTTCATTGTTGTAACACTTTCATTCCAGCTCTGAGACACTCATATTCTTTTTCAGGGAGATCTTTTCCTGACTGTTCTGCTTCTGTCCTGATTTTCTCCATTTTCATTCTGGGATCTATTATTCTAGCATTTTTTAGTAGTCCTGATAACCTGTTCCCTGCCTTCTCCTACACATCTGATTCAAGGGGACAGCCTTTTCTGCACTACAGCAGGGCCGGTGGCAAGTCTCCTGTTTTCTAGTTTAAGGTTGGAAAGAGAACCTATTGGAGGGAAAAAATGTGGCCCTGAAAGATAATTACATCTGAGAAAGAGGTGAGGATTCTGCTTTCAGCAACACTAGTGTCTAGTGAAGTCAGAGGAATTGCTCTTCATTTATGCAGAGATCAGAGCCTGAGCCTTTTATGCTTAAATTTGCCCAGGAAACAGTCTTTAACTTCAGCTAAGTATCTGAAATGGGAATTTTGTTCTAGTGAAACAATTTTAAGTGAAGGGAGGCGAGGCGAGTGCCTCTTTGTGAGAATTCTCATTTGTGTGTACCAGTGACTGTGCGGGTACATCAGAGTACAGCTGAGTTTGTGGAAAATATATACATTAATGTGAGACTTCAGTCTGAGAGCTACGTGTAGCTGAGTGTGGGAATGTGGTTGTGAGAGTATGTGTACCTGCCTGTGTGACTGTGAATATATGTATGTGTGGGAATGTGTAAATGAATGTGGCACGTTGACATGGCGATGTGTGAGTGCTTGTGCCGATGTTAGGCCTGTCTGTGTATCTGTGTCAGTGTGCTAGAATGAGTGTGAGTACATATAAGCAAGCAAGCATGTGAATGTGTATGTTGCCATTGGTGAGAACATGGCAGTGAATGAGTGTGTGAGTATGAGTACGAGCATGTCCGTAAGTGGAGAACATATGAGTAAATGAGTATGAATGAGTGTGTGTGTTACCAGGTGGTCTTAGGGGGAGAGATTTTGTTCCAGAAATGGCCTCCTCTCTCGGTCATGTCCATTTCTGCACATGTGTTAGTTTTATAGATGAAAAGCACCCCCAGCTTGTCTTTAGCCTGGGCATCACCCCTGAGTGCACAGTTGCTATGCCAGCTCAGTGTGTTTGTGTGCTCTTGTGAGAGAGTTGGTAATTGTGAGTGCTCCCTAAGAGAATCTCTGGGGCCAGGGGATACAATAGGCAAGGGTCTAGGGTCTGAAACTGTAGACTTTAATAAAGCCACTGACAGCAAATAAGAGCCTGACATGTGAGTCACATTACCGACAACAAGGGCTGCTTTGTAGTCCCATCTGCACCCCGATCGGGCCCTGTACAGTAACTGAAAGGACAGAACAAACTGCTGCTGCCTTCAATAAATACAACAGTGCCACAAAGGCAGCCAAACAGACCAACTTTGTGTGGCTTTGCTGCAGCTGAGCTACTCTCCTAGTTCTCTTGCTTGCCTCCCCCCACCAGTGGCAAGGGCTGACATTACACTGAGAGGACTGCTTGGGAGCCCCAGGTACGTGTGCTTGGCCCCATGGCAGTCATTACACACAGCCCTAGAACACCTCCCTTCCCTGCTGTCCCCTGCACTCCCATCCTTCACAGCCCTCCCCTTCCTCACTGCAGGAACTGGGAGAGCCCCAGAGCCTCTGCCCTGAGAGGCATGTTGCTCAGACCTCCTGCCCTCACCTGAGCTAGCCAGCGCCAAAAGGTCGGCACAGCCCTGCATCAGACTAAGCAGAGTTACACAAAATGTCCATGACCAGACTTCCATGGGAGCTGTGGTAACGAAAATGTTGGGGATCCCGGTGCAGTTACTTGAAGTCTATTAAGATCCTTGGTGGCTGGTCGCCTCCCTAGCCCAGGCAGCATCAGGGCTCAGCAGTATTTGCTATTTATCCAGATGTCACCTGGTAGAGCCAGAAGCACTTTCCCTTGGTTGCCCTCAGGGCCTCTTGCTCTTCCCTCCCTCTGGGCCTCTCCTCTTTGGCTTGGAGACTTTCCCAGTGAAGCACTTTCACATGGGAAAAAAAGCCTCTCAGATCGATCCCCCTTCAAAGAGAATTCATGCCACTGTTGTGTCTTTCTCAGTGCTTTTGTAACCACTCTTTTCAGTTTGTCCCAGTAGCCCTAGCGAAAGAGTCCTTTTTGGACCTGACAGCATGTGCTAATCTCTATATTGAAGGAGTGGTATAAGCCCTGGGAAAGATTCCTGGGTTATAAATCAAAATATAAGCCTGCGATTGCCAAAGGGGCTATGTTAAGTTTCAGGATATTGTTGTCTATGACAGTACAGATGTGTCTGCATTGTTTATCCTGACATGCAGCATTTCAGCCCACCTAGCAAAAATCTGAATTCTGGAAATGTGGCATACGCCTGACAAAAATGAACATCACACTCAAGAGTGCATGCCGAGCAGAAACTGCTTCCTTCTGTGTCATGTAGTGCACACAGAGCCAAGTTCCCTGGAGTTTAAGGGATGTCCCATATGGGACCTATGCCGTTTGCCCTCTGTTTCTACAGTGTGTAATGAGGCCTGCAGCCTGACCTGTGAGTGTACACAGTCTAATTGACAATGTCTTCAGCCAAGAAGGTCTCAACCATAGTGATTTGTTCCTAAGGCATATAGGGAAACCCTAGCTACCTTCCAGGCCGGATTTCGATCTGGCAATTAGTGCAATGCAGCTTAGAAGGACAGAGCATGCTGAGATGAGGTGTGACAAATCTTCCTTGGAAAGGGGATCAAACTTAAGAGAGCAAAAGAATCTGACTTCTGAGCATCTTTGGGAAATCCTACAAAACATTATTCTATGGAAAAAACCCTTCTCCTTGTGACTTGACATCCTCTTCTGTTCAAGCAGTCACTCCAAATAAAATTAAATAAAGGAAAGTACAGACCAGCATAAAACAAATCAACAAGCAGTAACAATACTTCATATAGAGATGTATCCAGAAAAGGGAGGAGATGCATAGATTCCTGGAAGCCCATCAGGACTTGACTTTTGTTTCATACAGAAAAAGCCTGGATGCTGTAGTGGTATGAGTCGATAGGTAACAGCTATAGGAGCAAATTGTGATGACATTTTGCATAACTGTGATATTTCTGATAGTTTAATGTACTGATGCTGTGCTAGAAATTCCTATTCTCTCTCTAGTAATATATAAAGGATTAAACACCACTGCTTTGAAATACCCCACATAGCTGAGAAGCAGCACCAGAAATCTTGGGTCCTGTAGCAAAAACTGTATATACTTTCCAGGGAAATGTCTGTGGGATTTTGAATACAAACTTTGAGTATCTTATGTCAGTGCAAAAAGCAAATGCAGATTCCCCAAATCCTAGTCTAGTGCTTTCATCACGTGACAAGCTTCCCTTTTGTTTTGCTCTCTAGGCCAAAACCTGGACGGGCAATGAACATGCAGTTGATAACTGATGGTGGGTCCCTTCAGTCCTCATCTGTGCTGACCATTCATAGAGGCTTCAGCAGATGTGGCACAGCAGGCTAGAGTGGGAAGTGACTCCGCAGCATGGAATCTAATGCAACGGTGTCTGTGCTTTCCTCTAAAGCTCTTCCATCTGCTGAATGGACTAGACCTCTGGGGTCCCATTTCTAGTAGCTTGAGGCCTCAAGAGAAGAACAGTGCCTCCTTGAGGGAGGGATGGAGCTCTGAAGAGAAGGAACTGTTGTCATATGGTAGAAAAGGAAAGGAAGGTCAGTGAAAGGGATCTGTGTACAGGACTGGCACAGCTTTAATTTGCTTTTATGTTTTCTTCTATTTGGGTTGTTTCTGTTTAACAAAACAATTGTGCCTGAATCTGCCTTGTGGGTATGGATACTCCAAATTACAGCCCTGGGATTCAGAAGCCTTGTATTTAAGAAAATAACCTATTTCAAAAGTCTCTCTCAGACAGTACAGATGTGAATGCTATAGTATGCCATTTAAAGAGCAGATATTACTGAAATGAGGAAGCAGCAAGTGAGAGCAGCTGATGGGAAGAGCAGTGGCTAGTGGATGAGAGCAGCTGGCAGAAATGCCTGATGGGAACAGTGACTGGCAAGACTGATTAGGGGAGGAGGAATGGGTGGGAGCGATGGGCTGGAGTGGCAACACATCCTGTTGGTCAGCTGCAACCTGTTGGTACCTTGCAGCCTGGGAGGGCATGGGACAAGAGTCCTGAGACTTGGCACAGGCATCCTGGATTGGGTATTACTGGAGGGACTCACTGCCCTAGCTCTTCCCACACCAGGAAATCAGAGCAGAGCTTTAAATTCTTACCGCTATTCTTTGGAAAAGGTGTAGTTGGTAACTATTTGTTATCATGTTTTTCTTTTCATTTCTCCCTTTTCTCTTTTTATTGAAGAGCTGGTTGGTTAAGTCATTTGAGTTATCATTTCTGGAGAGGCATAGCTCATTGAGCACCCAAGCAGTTTAGTTTAATTTTGCCAGGTTTCCGAGTGGATACTCAAACTGGTGTTTACTAATGACCCCCTAAAAATTGAACCTAGTCCTGTATGTTGTTATGCAAAGCCTGGCAGAAGGACTATAAAATAAAATGCAGTGGAAAGGCCAAGTGCAAATGCAGAAGAGCTTGAGATCAGCAGAACTTTGGAAAAGAAAAGGCTATGAGAGGCATTGGAAATTTCTTTTCCACTTTGCACTGATAAAGCTGCAGCCTTGTTCAGTTCCCACAGCCAAGATATCCTGAATGCAGAAAAGAACTAGGAACTGCATTGTTAGTGCCTGAATGCATGGGATATCTTAGCCTACACAGCCTTATCTAGCACACCAGAAAGTGGAGGAAGAGACAGGACAGTCAGGTTCAGGCTACCGATTAAAAGATGAGCACACCAGTCTTATCACCCTCTTTTGTTTCAGGAAATGCTCATTCACACAATAAAGACTCTTTATAGATAACTGGTGTCACAGATGACTGAGGCTGGAAGTAGTCTGAGTGGAATTTGATGACATTGACTTCTAGCAGAAGGTAGAGACAAACTGATGCAAGCCTTCTTGAAAGTCCCAGCCTGAGTTCTCACACCGAAGCTCCAGAGCATGCACTTAAGTCAAGACTTCCTGTTCCCACTTGTCAGCTCCTATAGTGTCCTAGCTTTGTGGTCTTGTGTTTCTTTGTGGTCCAGCCCTAACCAAATCTTGGACAGTTGAGAGGTGAAAGAAACCAGGCTCCAGAAAATCCCAGATCCCTAGCAGTTCTGACCAAATAAAAATGTTTCTTAAGGTTGATAAAATGGACAGGTCCAGTCCTTTTTGAGGCAGCTTACTTAGGTCTTTGGAAATGGGAAAAGGCACTCATGACCTTCTAGAAAAGAGTTTGGTCCATAACTGTCAGCCATTAAAATACAGGAGATTTTTGCCAGCTGAACAGGAGAAGCTACCTCCAATAAAGCCAATCGAAAGCAATTTCCCTGCTGAAAGGTGGCCTACCTGAGAGAGAGCAGCCTGCAGCAGCTGCATGCCACTGCTGTCAGACTTGACCGGGTCTGTCAATTAAGGGAACACAGAGCAATCTGTGAGCGCTGAAAGGGATCCCTTCAGAGTGCTCTGTGGCTGAGAGACAGGCCCATTGTCTGCATGCATGTCTCACATAGTTTCAGAGCCCTGATAAGCAGGCATGCCATGAAAACCCGCATTATATGGTGAGCTCGGGAATACTTTGGCTGGGGGTAAGAGAGAGATGGGGGGTTGGAAAAGAGGTAACACTGCACCTTTGCATTGTGAGAGGTGGGGCAATGAAAGACGTCGCGTTTGGTGGTCCCCCAATATAAACTTCTTTCTCACAAACTCTTGTTGAATGATGAAGTCGTCGTTTCTCTGCTTCCCCTCCTCCCCTCCATCCTTGTCCTTTCTTCTGGAGTTCAGAAATGAGCTGGGAAATTACTACGGCACTAAGAAGACAGACAGCCTAACCATTTTCAACATGTGGCAAGGCCAGAGTGGAAAGTCCTTTCTCCTGGGAATCTGTGACCACCACGGTCTGTAGGACTGCAGTTTGGGAAGAAGGAAGGCTTCAGATTTACGAAAGATTATAGTGTCCATTGCACAGGGTGGTAGACAGAAGATTTAGGGGAAGGAATGAATGGGATCCCCTGAGCAGCCACCTACCAGTGTTTGCTTTTCCACCTCATACCCTGGTGCATGGACCCCTTGGAATGTATGCGCCCTGTGTGCCTGCTAGCTACAGATCTAGAAGGGCTTGTGCTCTTGGATGCATAGATCCTACTCTAGAGCAGGATGTGCTCTTAGAGTCCGCTGCTACTAGCTTTTGCTTAAGCTGGGAGTACATAAATATGTTAGAACATGCCAAAAAGGCAGCATTGCAAACCAAACTGTGTGTTGATTTTGTGTTACTTCTGGTGATCATTTTGCTTAGCAAGCGAAGGTTCTAGCAGAACTATCTTTTTAAAACAAAATATCCACTGCAGAAGGTTGGCTTTTCATATGCTTGAGGATATAGAGGCTGTATGCTGTGGGATGGGAAGCAAAGGACTGTATCCACAGCAGTGAGGCATCTTTCCTCATTTGGAATCTTTTTTTGTTACTTTGGTCAGTCAGAGTGAATGAAGTCATGTCTGTTACTGATGCTGTATCATATAGGTGGGATGGACCAATGCTGGAGTAACAGGAAACAAATACCATTGTCCAGAACACAAAAGGAAGCGTTGTTAGTGATCTTTCCTAGCACTTTTGTGTTCTCCTGGTTGGGGACCCTCTGGGTATTTTCTGCAGTCTCTGTAAGCTGATAATCTTCATGTTTTAAGTTTAGTTAAAGCACTCTAATCTCCATTCCAGGTTTGAGACAAAGCCTGAAGATGAGGATGTCCTTAGCTTGACCAAAAAGGTTGTTAGATCAATCCCACTATTAACTGTGGGACCTCGTGTGGGAGCTCATGACCTTTCTCGCCCTCAAATGCAGATAGGCCCTTCTCTGAAGTACAGCAGAGGCCCACGCATCCACTCAAGTCATGCTCTGGGCTCTGGAGGGCACCTTGAAGAACTTAGTAGTTTTCTTCTGCTTGTCTGTCTCTTCTGGTATTTTTTTAGGCCTGTTGGATCTGAGACATTTTTGATCAGGGGAAAAATAAGTTGAGGCATCTCCCAAGACTGTCTGCACTCTTTTCAACAAAACAAACTGCCTCTGAGTAGCTTATATAGAGATAGTCCAAGTACAATCTTCACACTGCATTCTTACTTGCTTCAAGGACCAGCAGACTAATTAAGTGATGATGTTTTTGCAGATTGTCCTCAGGAGTTAAGTGAGCCACTCAGGGAGATACATGGGGTAGTCCACACTTCTCAGAACGGTTGTTTCAGATCTTGTCAGACTTAAGTGGACACCAGTAGTTTCAGGCAGGGTGCATGTTCAATTTTTCCTTTACATTTAAGGCAGCGAAGAGCTGCATCATTGTAAAATGGAAGCTGAAGGGTGATATTAAAATGATTCCTGGTGTATCCTGCTGTAGTTTAGGACTTGATCTTCAAGATACGGAAGCAAACTTCTCATCCTCACTCTTCTATTTGTACTCTTTCATTTATAAGCCAGTGCTCCACGTTGGCACCATACATTACTAGCTTTTTACAACAGTCCTTGCCTGCTCTCCTCAGTTTATCCTGTGCTTCCCTACAGGAGGATTTGAGTGACTGGATGGTTTTGTGTATTTCAGATATGTACCTGGGGTATCTTGGGGAAAATGCTTTCCCTTCTATCCCATTTTCCAGAGAGTACACAGTCCTGCATATGTGTGCCTAGCAAAATGTGAACTGCTAGACATCTGCTTCTTCAGGCCCCTGGGATCTCTCTGTGGTTTGGAAAGGGGAGGCCTTTGATCTGTGGTTTGTGTGGGAGAGGTAGGTGATACTGTGGTTTGCAAACAGCTGATGGTTCTCTTTTTGCTTCAAAGAAAAAGAATAGTGTTGATCTGTTATAATGCAGGGCATCGTATGAAAGATTTGGGAGTAGGCAGGATGATGTGGTTTGCTCTGCAAGTTGCAATTCACTTGTGTCGTGGTATATGTTTAAGGAAAGGTGGCAGCCTTGGTTGTGCCTTTAAGCCACAGGCCTGCTATAAGGGCAGCATGGAATGGCACAGAGCCAGCAATAAAACCCCAAGAGTTGCAAATTTCCTTCTGCATCCTTCCAGGATGTGTAGCAGCTGTTCACCCTAGGCAAAAGTACTCCCCTTTCTTACAATAGGTCTCTACAAGGGGCATTTGTCTACAGACATCTACCCCATTAGGTGTCCTGTGGCACTGCCTGGCACAATTGTAGAGTTCAAGGGAGCACAACTGCCATTATCCCTCATGGCCCTGGAGGCTATGTTCAGCAGTTTGGGCGAGGACTGCTGAGAAAATGTTGAGTTTGAGCAGACACTGCTGTGTGAATGTTTGTGTCCATTTGAGAAGACAGTAGGAGGGGAGGGCAGCACTCAGAGGAGGCAGCTCAGAAAGAAAAGGGTGGGACTGTGGCATTTGTCTGTGCCAACGTGAAAACATCCAGTGTGCGTGAGTCCAGTGTCCGGAATATAAAATATGCTGCACTGGATTAAACCAAAAATCCATCTTTCTCAGGATTCTGTGCCCTTACAAAGTGAATAGGTAGGGAAGAGAATAAGAACAGGATAAGTATGTAGTGATCACTCTGATATAGCATCTTGCAATCACAATTTAGAGATTTCCTGAACTGGAGAATATATTGATGTCGTCACGACTGATAGTCACTGTTGGATTAATATCAGTCCCCTAGGCTCCCCTGACACAGTTGCCTTGGGCAGCAGGTCTGGCAGTGTTCAAAGGGATAGGAAGGAGATGTGTGCTGGTAGAGCAGGGACTAGTGCTTGAGGTCTATAGCAGCATGAATGCTGTCAGGCATAGCAACCTGGGAGACCTCCAGCTGGAAGGAACAAGGAGAAGTGGAAGCATGTAAATCGGCTATATTCAAGACGCTGCGAATACATCAGCACAAGGCAAAGCCACATGACTGTGGGTGATTTGTTGGTTAAGGAGCAGGCCTTCCTTACATTTTGAGTTTTGGCCAAGTACTTAAGAGCATGATCAGATTGCCTTTGACCTCTCCAATCCTGTGAGCTCACAGGGCTGGCCTCACTCGCAGCACCTTGGAATGGCTCTATGCAATATTTTGTCTTTATTCAACAGTGGGCCCTGCTGCAACCCTCTCAGCTGTAGCCCATTCCCAACATACTTCAGCATTAGGGATGTACAAAGTATAGTCATCGGTCATCCCTTGTGGATATACAGGACACACTCCCGTGTGTTCTTCAGGAACCAGACACTTTAATAGCCTGCTAGAGCCAACCCCTACAGCTCACCTTTAGCTTATGTGGGAGAGGCTTGTCCTTTGGGTTTTAGTGCCTAAATTTGATCCCTGTTAGACACATTGCCACAGCTTATGAGAAATGGGATTTTTAAAAGAACTTAGTACTGCTTTAGTTCTTTTTCTTTTGAAATCAATGGCATGCTGTAAAATCCCGCCCTTGGGGCTTATGCATGTTAGAGGGAGTGGAGCCCTAAAATTTTTGAATGGCTTTTTTGTGAAACTCTTAATAGCTAGGTGACTCCTACTTATCATCGCTTCTTCAGTGCTGCTGACATTTCCAAGGAACACTAGCAGGTCAGAGAGTCAGCTTTGAGAAGCTGAGCTACTTCTTTACCACATTACACTCACCTAGCCTGGTGCTTTATAACTCTGTCTTTAATGATTTTCTCAGCTATTTTTCCTGGTACTGGCGTAAGGCTCACTGAGGTCTATAATTCCCATGATTGCCCTTAGCACCTCTTTTAAAAGAAGTGCAGAATGTTGGCTCCCCTCCAGCCCAGTGGGAGAGTAGCTGTTTTTAATGATAAATTGAATATTTTTGTTAGTAACTTGTTCATACTTGGATTTCTTCAGAGCGTTTGCATAAATGCCATCTGGTCCTGGAGATTTCTTACCATTTCAATTCTTAGGTTATGCTGTTATGCCTTTCTTTTTCCTTTTGAGTTTCTGCCTGTCTGTTCTTCAATGTATCTAGTTCTGTCTGTCCTCTGGGTGTCCTACTGGGGACCTCTTGTGCTTGATACTGTGCATATATCCAAAACAAAAATGGTCTTTAGCCCAAGAAGCTTGTGCACAGGCCTTTTAAGACAATCCGAGCATTGATCTGTTTCTGCTTCCATTGGGGCAAATGGAAAAACTTTACTCAGGTCAGCGGGACCAACAGTACTGTTGGGCAAATATGTCCGAGTTCAAAAGCATTGCCAACTGGTGGCAATCAAGAACAGAGAGGCCACAAGCCTAGATTCCTACAGCTCTTATACTCTTTTACGGAAACGTGAGATAATTGTCTGGCTTCTGACCTCCTTGCACCTTATTTTCTTTGTTGATTTCCCCACCTTTCAAAATGCTTTGGTATCAACATATGAAAGTGCCTGAGCTGTCTCCAGCAGTGATCTAATACTCACCTCATGGCTGTTCCATGGTTCTGTGCTGTCAAACATGGCAGCAAACAGCCCTGAGGTTTCTGGGCTGCTGTTGTGAGTCATTACAGCTGGAGCTGTCTGGTGGGACTCACCCTGCTATGAGCTGAGTTCGAAGGAGAGTGTTCAGCAGCTTCTGGACCACCTGGCCCTCCTGGATATGAGAAGATCTGAAGAGGATGTAAAGGCCACAGGTCTTCACAGCCCACATGGGCTTCCGCTTACTCCACCATGGTAACCAGTGCTCATTGTCTGTGTACTAGAAGTCGATGAAGACTCATCTTAAGCCTACGCATGTGGGCTTGTGAGCCACTGAATCTGGATTTGCATATATGTTCTTGGGACTTAGCATGAATGTATGGATCTGTGCAAAATTCTCTTCTTAAGAGAGCCTAGAGTTACCTGTATGATCCTCTTCATGTCTGCATGTATTTCCACGTGAGCATACATTCAGTATAAAGGAGAAGTCTGTGTTAAATTTTTGTCCTGGGAGATCAGTAATCTTATGCTCATTTTTAAGGATAGAAAAACTGAGGCACAAACATGACCAGAGGGAAAGCTGGGAATTGTGTCCATGTATCTTATACCCCAGTCCTATGTTTTAGTTACCATGCCACCTTTCCAAGGATCACCCTGTTTTCTCTACAAATTCCCTATTCTCAGTGAATCATACTAAAGTATCCCTGTAAAGGCATTCCCCCTTCATGGTCAAGTGTTTCTGACTGCGTCTGGGCAATAAGGTATCCAGAGCCTCATCAGCCAATTCACATTGTTTAACAACCTGCTTTCATTACTTGGGATAAACTCCGCAGTCTTTTCCTTTACGTAGCTCCAGTTTCCTCTCCTCACCTTGTTCTTGCTGTCAGTATCTTTCTGAATGGAGTTTGTTAAAAGAGAATGAACCCTACCCTTTTCCCCTCCCTTCCCCGCTCCCAGCAGGCGGGCAATATGGCACAGTGCGGTCTCCAGTGTCCCTTTAGTCACTTCTCTGCTGTTGGTGTCATAGGGCTAGTGTTTAAGCATTTTCACGCTGGATTTGAAATGAGATTATAGACTGGTCCACTCAATTGACTTAATGGATTTTAAGAGACTAGATCCTATTAATGCAGTCAGTGCCCCAGGGTGCCTCTCCTACTGCAGACAAGATAATCTGCCATGCAAATTAAATCCTGCCTCAAGATGCAGGGCCTGCTTAATGTGATCCATTACACAGTTTACTTGTTTATATCTAATATTGTAACAGGAATAGGCTTACGAGCAGCAGGACTCAACTGAATAGAAGAGTAAATTACCAGGAAAATAAGGTTTTAGAGCCTCTCTCTCTTCCTTTCTCTCAATCGCTCCTATTTTGTCTTCTCTTTGTCTGTATCTCTCTCTCCCTCTCTGCCTCCTCTCTCACTTGTGAAAACACATTTCTGTTCTGCTTTTTGCATGTAGGAAATAATCTGGGAAAATAATATAGCTGTGAGTGACTGGATTCTGCTTTTGTTTACAGAGGTGTAAGTTGGCAGTTTATCCTGGAGAAGGACTGAAGAGGTTCGATGAAGCTTTTATAGAGAAATGATCCTTTCTTTAGATCTTGTTCAGTCCGCGTGGGGTTTTGGAGTACGGTACGCTGGCTATCTCCTTCTGCTTCAGGAACACTCATGGGTGAGATTTCTTCTCTCTCTCTGAGCTGAAGAAAATAACAGGTGTAAAAACAAGCATAGGTGGCAATGGGATATAGGAATGCATAAAATGGTCCAATTGAAGGACCAGGTTTGGATTTGGGAAAGAAAAAAACGGCGATATCCAATTTGAACCGTTCAGCAGCAAAGAAAGCAGAATCTGAGGAGAAGTGTTTCGGCAAGGGCTTCCAGCAGGAGTGCCTTGGGTCTGTGCAGGAATAGAGAAGCTCTGGAGTAGATTTTCTAGGGAGGAGGACTCTCTGTCCCTATCAGCATTGCATCTTTCAAGGATGATGCTTGTATAAGTGATCCTGCCAAGGGTAGGAGGATGGCTTACGTGATCTCTGTGACCCTACCAGACCTCTCTGTTATGATTCTGTAGCTCAGCATTAAGGATCTTGAGATAGGGGTACATAAATTTAGGAACACTGGCACCGCATTGGAAGAGATACTTTTTCTCACATGATAGAGTCAGTGACTTGTCTTGCAGTTCCTGGAATGAGGATCTCAAGGATCAGAGTGATCTGGGCAGGATCCATGGCACAAATAACAGAGGAAAGGGATGGAAAGGGCTCCTCAAGTGTTTCAAGTGGTGAATTGCAGGTGATTGCTACTAAGAATAGAGGGAAGTCTGGTGCCCCTTTGGTTTTATTTGGATGCACACAAGATCTCAACTCAGTTCTGAGACTAAAGCAATTTACTGGCAGGGAACTGAGGATATACTATACCAGCAGACTGCCCTGAGCATATACGGACTTGTATATTTTCATACCAATACAGTAAGAGTGCCCTACACAACCAAAGCAGGATATTGCCAGACACAGTGCAGCTGCGCTGCTTTAATTGTACTGGGGACTTCTGTAGCAACAGTGATGTCAAGCAGAGATGGCCCTTCTTTGCACTCCTGAATGAAATGACTGTGCTGTGGTGTAGGTGTGTAGTCATGTTGTGATTTGGAAGATGCCTGTGTTGGATCCTGAGGCACCTGTTGGGAGTTTCTGAGTGAAGAGAGATTAAAAGTTAAAGGCAGCGGCACATGTGGAGTGATTCCTGAGAACTGACATAGATAGAGAGTCTCTAGCTGCAGGGGTGTCACTGTATCTGCAGAGACTCTCTGTGACCAGACCTATAGTCTGCCCATTGCAAAGGAATACTATAGGAGAGTCAGGCTACTTCACTGGCATGGTATCTTACCAGATCCATCTTTATTTCTGCAATGATGGGAGGCATTTCTGACAGTATTCAGACAATAGCGTGCAATTCCTGTCATTAGCACAGATTTCCTGAGTTTATCTGGGGTACACCAGTTATTTCACCATGCCTCAGTTCCCAGTCTCACCATGCCTCAGTTCCCAGTCTGTAGCAGTGTAGTTTTTTAGTCTTGTCTATGTGTGTACAGCCCCAGCACTGGGACTGTACCTGTGGTAATTACCAGAGTTATGTATATTACCGCAGTTACCAGCTGGGGCTGCACACGCAAGTGGTCACTGGCAGGGGGCTTATTCCCACTGAGGGCACAAAGACGTAGATGAGTCCTAGCAGTGGTATCTGTTGTTGACTGGTCCAAGCCTCATAACTGGCGCTGACTTTGGAAAAGGTCTCCATATAGGGAGCAACACCGCCTTAAACCCACACTTTTACCACCTCTGCTGATGGCATATCATGAAGGAAGAGAAGTAGGGGGAGGAGGGAAAAGAACTGTTTTTTTAACTTAATTTAAAGCTTTTTATGAGATTTTCACAGCTGTGATCTTATCAGGGTTTGGCTATAGAAATTAAAGCTGCAATTATATTTTCCCCTTCCTGGAATGTAAAATAAAGTCTAGTGCAAAATGCATTAAAAACTGGAATGTAAAAGTGTAATTAATGTGGAGCAAAAAGCACATTGCGTCATTAACTTTTTTATTAATATTCTCATGCAGTGCAATTTCAAAGCTCGGTGCCACTCCATTTCCCCCAGTGAAATATCTCCCACTCTTTCATCGCTGCTACCTTTAACCTCATCTTTAATGGGATGACAGCAGCTTTCCTCTGGAATTACATTTCTGCTCATCCATCTATCCCACTAGATCCTTTCTCCTTCTGCCTAGGGTTCCTACCATGCTAGGGTGTGATTCTGTTCCTGCTGGAAAGGGAGAGGGACAAACACATGAGGCGTTTATTTGGCATCTGTAGAGCAGCGAGGGAGATGCTTCTTGTCTGGAGGAAAGCAAAGGGGAATTGATGCTCTCCTCAGCTGAGCTGGAGGAGCAAGGCTTCATCCTTGAAAGGCATTGAGAGATGCTTTGCTGGTACTCACATCTATTGACTTCTTTGTTTATCTATGTAAGCAACGCTTATTCTGGGATCTGTTTACTCTTGCTGTGTTAAGGCCTAATCCTGTGAGCAGTAGCTGCTATGCACCATCTGGGCACTGACTTCATTACCTTTATTTTGTTGTCTCTGCATGCAGCAAGTGTTTTTCAGTTGCTGCTGCGTAGACAGAGGACCCCTACTTCCAACGAGATGTGAACCCAGGCTATTTCCACTACCCACATGGCATAGATGGTAAGGCTAGTATATATAGTCCTTTTCAGCATGGTTCATTTTCCCAGTGTCAGCCAGGGCCACAGAAGGAAGAATAGGGCCAGAATCCATTCTTGCCAAAATCAGTGGCAGCTTGACTGCTAGAACAGTAGTCCAATATGCAGAAAGCAGACTAATAAGTATACTGTAGAGACATCAAGAGCTCAGCGGTCTTGATGTGGGATGTGCATTGTTTTACAAAGAGAGGACAAAGGATAAAAAGGATCTGGATTTACCTCTCTCTCTTTTTTTTTTTTTTTTTTTATTTCTAAGAGAGAGAAATTTTCTAGACTCTGTTCAGCCCTGGAGTGGGCAGAGACCATTCAAACTTGTTTTATGAAGACTTCTAACACCTTATCTGTCATGAAGTGAGGCAGTGCTGTTGTGGCAGGCGATTCCCAGTTCCTAAAATTAGCTGCTAACTACCTGATTTCGTTGTCATTTGATGCCAAATTACAATTCAGGATCTGAGCTTTAGTCCCTACAGCTATTGCTGGGCTTTGAAGTAGAAGACAACTATCAGCTACTTGCTTAGTTTTGAAATGGCCCTAAGAGTCTAGCCCAGGATCTCTGCCCATGACATGTACCAGGAATATAAAATATTCATAGAAGGTCCATGATACTGGATCCAAAGGGCATGACATGAATTTCCTGGTAATAGATGGGCAGCAAAACCTAGGCTGTGTTGGAAAGATGGGGCACTTACTGCATCTGATGATTTTATCAGATCCCTAGTTGACAGTGTAGATGAGGATTATTCTGCTCATCCATCCATCAGTGTAGAATACCAGAGCTCACAAGTTGCTCAGATCTAACCCTGGTCCTGGGAAGTGGTCCAGAATTTGCTTGCATCTCACTTGATGTATTCACTTAGATAACTGAGTCATGACTACTAGAAGTGGAGGTGGATTGGAGTCACCTCATGTCAGGGAAGAGAGGAGGAATTTTAGAAAGGGATTTGGGACTCTCCAAGTCAACAGGAGACATTTGGATCCTGTGTAGAAAAGAGGAAGCATTGGAGAGTTTTCAAATGCATTCTCGCCTGCCCTATCATGGGGAGCTAATTGAGTTGTAGCGCATCAGTCATGGATTCCCTAGTGCCAGTGCTGTATAGAAACAAAATAAAAGGTAGCCTTGTCCCAGAAAGCTTATAGTTGAAGTGCTCTGTTTGGGAAAAATTCCCTTTAAGTATGTGATCAATTCTTTACAGTTAACTGGACTGTCTCCAAAGATCTGAAGTAACTAATAACTAAGAGAAGTTGTCCTTATTTGTCTGCCTACAGTAGAATCCTAAAACCCACTGGGTATGATCTGGCGTTTGTTGTGATTTGCTGTTTGTCCGAAGAAGACATCTGATAGAGTCAATCAAAGTTCTCATTTGTTGATTTTTCAGCTTTCAACAAAACCAGTGCATTTCATGATGCGTTGCCAATATTATCAGCATTTTTGTGGTAGCTGTTGCTCACATTTTTACTGAAATAATTATCGAAATAGCTTTGAAATTATAAGAAGTTTCACTTAATGAAAACTATCTCCCTGGAAATCATATCGGGTTTCAGATTAATTATATATGTATTTCACACATGTGTGATTCCTAGGTCCTGCAGTATCAATTTCATCACTCCTTTTGTCAATGCTTTCTTCTGCATAAAATGTCAGGAGGTAAAATGACAGTGTTTACTAGTGCTGTCCTGTAACAAAGCAAAGTTAAATACAGGCTGGTGCCTGAATCTTCTTTCTTTTTCAATGGGTGCTTCATTAGCTTGACATTGTTTTCCACCAGCCTGTTGGACTGGGAATGAGGAGGACTATGCATGATGTAACTTGACTGAAGCTTTACTGCAAAGTGCTTGAATTCTTGAAATCCCTACTCAGTGAGTGCCAGCTAAGTGTCAGTTGTTACTATGTCAGGTACACCAGGATTAGCAAAATTACTTATGGCATGTGTACTGATCTTTAGTATTTTATCATAAAGCTAAGCTGGGGAAGTGGAAATGCTTGGCTTCAAATGCGTAATACTTTTCCAAGATGGTCAGGTTTTTCTATATCATCAGCATGAGCCCTTCTGCTTGTCAGAGCTTTTATTTCTGCAATTTCTGCTCATCTGTGGCCAATATAAAATAATTCTGAGCCTTCTTTAAGATTTTTCAGTTTCCAAATAACCAGTACAACCTTTCCATTGTCTTTTAAACATATTTTTATAGCATCTTGAGGATCACTAGTCTTGGAGAATCTCCTCTAGTGGAAGGATTGCTCCACCTTGGATTGATACTAGTGGTTGGAAGCATGGTCTCTGGGTTAATAATCTCAGTCAAAATGCAGCCTTAGTAGCAGTTCTGGAAATCATTGTCTGAAATTAATTTGAGATGAAATTATTAGTTTTAAAAATGAGGTTGATAGGCACACGGTTAAGTGCTAGACTTTCCTTTCCTGCACTTCTGTTAAATGCCCTGGAGAGCAGGTCTATGACCAGCAGAACTCTCCAAAGCTTTCATTCAAAATTATGTCTTTATTTTTCAAGGCTTTTCTGGGCAATGACAAAATGGAGTTATTGATCATTTCAGAGAACACCCACATATATGTTACCAAAAAAAAAAAAAAGATTTGTGCCCCCACCTCCCATTGCTTGCTTCTTGCGTCCTATCTACTTTTTGCTAGTGCCAAGTGGTATAAGCTACTCCTTTTGGTTTTGAATGTTACGCTGTAAAATGGATATTCCAATACCCCCTTTGAAAAAGTCCACTGATAGATTAGTTCTGTACTTACTTCCTAGTGTCTAAAGGGGCATTTTCATTAGCTCTTTCAGTTTCTCACCATTTTTACTGAGATTTGTATTCTATATTCATTGGACAGTTTTGCACATGGGTGCTGTAGGATTGCTGGTTTTGACAGCTGGTTTGAGCATGCATTCTTTTCACAGTTTATCCTTTCAAGGTATCTTGGTACTGCTTCTTTGTACGTTGAAGCATGGATATTGATGGTGACCTCAACTTTATCATGATCTACCTGCATACTTCCTGCATTAGCTTTTCCCGGAGGGTATGTTACCTCTCTTAAATGGGATTTACATATTTCACACCCATTCAGCCCAGCAGCTTTTGCTGTCTTCACAATTGCCTTGAGCCTTTGATCATTTTCTTCTACTGTTCTACCCCAGCTTAAAATGCCATCTGTATCCGTATCATCAACAGTTTGTTGTTCTAGTAACAACCCAAATGGCAGTCTGCAGAAACAGCATTTCTCAAAAGGAGTGTGCAGTCTGCACAAATGAGAGCACTGTGTTTGGAATCCTGCTGATGTATCCAGTGTAGAAAAAGATTTGGCAATTTTTTTCCAATATTTTTCCTCTTGTAGACAGTAAAATATGTTCCTTTTTACATTCTTACTTACCTTGTAGCTCTGTACATTAGTAGAAGACTCTTCACATTTTTCCTAGAGAAGTCAAGGAGTTTTCTCATTCTGATGATTCTCTTGTTTACATTATGATTCCCAGTTTATATTAGCTTTTGATTTAGCAGTCATAAAATCTGAGACAGTTTGGCTTTTCCACTGGTATTTCTTACTCTGCTCAGAGTCTTCTCACTCCTTGTATTATATCTTCACTCTTCCTTGCTAGTTTTGGTCTCCTGACTGTCCACTGAATATATATTCTTGATGAGACCCAGGACATAACATACTTTTAGTACTGTATCGGGTATTCTTTTCTCTGATATTGTTACAGTTAATATGACAAGCTGTATCTCTTCCGATTTGTGATTTCTCTATATGGTCCTGCCTTCACTTTTTTATCTCTTCTGGCATTTAAAATAAGTTACTTGCAGTGTTTTTGACAACGTGTTGGCTTAAGCCCAAATATTTAGCTGAAGAGTATTAATGTCTCAATTGCTCTCAGCCTGGTAACCCATTCAGCTTAGATTGGGTGTCCATACCATCTTGGAGGAATTTGTTGCACTGTCTGTTCCTGGTGGATGCTTTCCACAAGGACTGATCCGGAGCCATACAGCAGTTCTGTGCTACTGGACATCCTGTCTCCAACCTGAAATCTAACTCTCTGTCCCAATTACTTGTGGGCTTTGGGTAGGAAGCTCGATGTCGCTTGTAGGAAAAGCAGGGCTGATGGATCTCATTGCAGAAGCAGTGTCTGATCACACATGTCTTCACACAACATAGCAAAACTCATGCTTCTTGTACTGGGAAGCAATGCTGACCAGCTGTTCTGGTTTTCACTCATTTCTCTCCTCTTTATACTCATTGAAAATAAAATGTTTGGACAAAGGGCTGTCCAAAGAGCAGTATAGCCAGCTGCATTAGCTGACTATTACACCACCTCTAACAGCTGCACTCAGCTGATGTAGGAGCTGTAAACAGGGGCCCATCTGAGGAGGACAGTAGCTGGGGATGTTGCAGTTGCAGAGAGGTGGCCTCAGACAAGTAATCAAATGCTCATTAGATTTAAATGACCACCTTGAGATGCACTTGGGAGCAGATGGGAAGCCAGTGCAGTACCCAGAGCACAGGTGGGCTGTGCTTATGCCAGCCTGCTCTTCTAAGCAGGTGAATTGCTATCTGTGGACTGGCTGAGGCTCTCCAGGAGTCTTCAAGGTGTTGCACTGTTTCTCTCCTCGCAGAAAGGAAACACAGCCTTGCACACACAGTGCAAAGCTGTATTAGCAGCTAGGCAGACAGCTGCCTGTGTTCAGCCTAGAGCAGGCCTAAACAGATAAGTATACTGTGCTTCCAGCAGAGCAGCTGGGCGCAGCGGACCCAGTTCTGCCAAGGACTGAGTACCTGTACGTCCTCAATGGAGAGGCTAAGACAAGACTGGCAAAGGCCTTGGAAAGGAAGGAGCTCCTGTTTTAACAGCATGGGCTTGCGGTAGAACTGTTCATGAACTGTCTAGCATTTAGGGCTTGAGTCAAAATCTGCTAGGACTGTAGGAATCTCTTGGGCATTTTAGAGCAGGTTTTTAGTCTTTGCCTTTTAAGGGTAGGTTTTTAGTCTTTGCCTTGTATGTGAAGTTTCCAGGGGAATAAGAAGCCGTGGCTTTGCATCTTCCAGTGGGTGGGCAGCGTAGTGGTTGCTGAGCTGAGCTCCTGCGATGCGCAGGGTAGTACCAGCACACTGTGGTCAGATGGCCTGGAGGTGTTAAATATAGCACCATCAATGGTGAATGTAACCAAAATAAAGTGATAGCTCCTGGCCAATCACTTGTAGCTAAACCTGCTCTCTGCCTAGGAAATATGTAGACTTTTGAGGCCAGGTGTTGCCTTCTGAGAAGACCTGTGCTCTAATCACTTAAAAAATGCCTGTCACCTTCTTTTTCATTAGTGATGAAGGCATAAGCCCTTCCAATTTACACCGTGCTGAGGGGCATATGTTCAGCAACCTGGTGAATGAGGGTGAGAGACTCAGTGGGTAAAGAGAGATTCATATTTTCCCCTTCTAACGCTGCTCTCCAAAAGAACCCTCAAACTGATTTGGTTTATGTGAGGAAGATGGAAGGATTCACAGAGAAGGAGTTGGCTCTATTTACAAGTGCTACTTCATCAGTTTGTAGCAGATTGCTGTAGTCTACATTTTGTTTTGGGAGGAGGACGGCTCAGTGTCCCTACCCATCAGTCCCATTCAGAACTACAGGGACAGTTGCTGTCATGTTATTCCCCCAGATGACTCAAGAACATCAGGAAAGGAAGGATGCCCCATTAGATCAGTTCATAAAAAGGCAACTCTAAGGGCCTTTAAGACCATTAGCTGGACATATTGGTTCGTTGGTTGAAAGTGTTTTCCTTGCTTGGATACCAAGACCCTTTTAAACTCACTAGCCTTTGAGAGCAGCTTTGATACATTGATCTGTTCTTGACTCAGGCATAGTTACTGCCTTGTCCTCTAAGTGGTCATTGTGAAGGGCCAGTGGATCATCTGCATGACAAATGATGTGGATGAGATAAACTTGGATGCAAAAAGTCATGTGAATGAGGGGATTCTTTGTAAGCCTCTTTCCAGGGACCCAGAATAAACTGTTGTGCTGGAGCTTCTGCCTGTTCTGGCTGAATTGGGAGAGCTGGTAGCTTCTCCCCTTTCAAGAGAAAGGGTTAAACTTCACCGACATGTCATCTCTTTGGCTGTCTCTGGTTTCCTCAAAAAAACCCTTAAAACTGAGGAATAAATTCAGTCCGCAAGCTTCTTGTTGTCTCCTGTGTTACTCTTGCTAAGCACCTGTTAGACAAGTAAGTAGGAACTTAAATCAATGCCTTTGCATTCTTATTGAGAGCAGGAAGGTTAAGGGATCTTCAGGTCAGCCTGTGGTTGGTCACAGCCACCACATCTACCTAACCTTGAAATAGCCTCTGATCCACATGGAGACAAAGAAAAAGTAAAATGGAGCGGAGAGGAAGCTCAGCTGAGCGAAGACCTAGTATAGCCTATTCTTCTCTTGCTCCTCCTCTGTCTCAGCTAAACACCTACAGATAACACCCCTCTGCTGACCACCACTTGTTATCCTGTCTCTTTCTCTGTTTCCCCCAGTTCTGTTCCAATACTTTCTTCGCTTTTTGATATATAAAAGAAACTTCAATGGAGCCTGAAGGCAAGGGAGCACACCTTGTTCTCAAAGACAAACTCCTTGATTATTATGCTGTGGGTTTCCTTTAAATCTCTGCTGGAGTGGCGTGGAAGATCTGTCCATGGCCTGGCTCCAAGACCAAATCCCTGGTGAATGTAGACTGACAGAGAGAATGAAAGGACAGAGTAAGAGGAAAAAAAGAGGAAAGGAGGAAAAGGGAGGCACTGTGACCCTTGCGCTGAAGCCTTGTGAGCATGGCAGAGACTTCTGTGTGTTTGTGTGGAACGGGGGCTGTTTAGATAAACAGATGGCAACAAATGGCATAAAATTATATACCCATAATGTCAGTTCATAACATTTTGTTCGACATACTTGATTTAATCGCTTAGCTGACGATTTTGCTTTTGGGCCCATATGGTGGCAAATGGCAAATGAACCCTCTTTACACAGCAACTCCAATCTGGCACTTTTATCACCGAGACTCAGGGAAGAATCCAGGAGGAGAGAAATGCAGATGGAAAATGAATGAGCAAGCAGGGTGGGGTGCGTGTGTGAGAGGAAGAAGGTTTGGAGGTGCGGCCAGGGGAGTGTTCTGGGGAGACAGAACTGGGGAGTGACTGAAATGGGGAAGGGATGGCTGGGACAAGAGGACTCGGGGGATCTGTTCTTTAGGTGAGCATCTGAGAGATGAAAGAGGAGCAGGGAGAACTTGAGAGAAAAACTGTGGAGAGAAAATAAATAAGGGAACAGTATTAAGGGGAAGAGAGAAGAGAGTGAAGAGATGCCACCAATAGAGAAGGCGGAGATCATAACAAGTTTTAGGGAGAATATTCAAATCTAATCTAAAAAAATATGGAAGAAAGTGTAAAACCAAGAGAACAGCCTGTTTGAGTGGATTCTTCAAAGGGCCCAGGAATAAAGTCATGGGAAATGTACCAGATGAAAACTGGGTCCTCCTGTACTGCTGCTAGTGTGGTAGTCCTCTGAGAAGTGGGTGTATTGAGGATGGCAACATTAAGATGATGACCAAGTTCCCATGCCAGATGGCTTTATTGTCACCAAAATTGTGGCAGCATCTGGCAGAACATTCTGGCCATGAAACTGCTTTCTACAACCTAGCTTTTTCTAAAGCTGGGAGGAGGCTGTACCTTCACTTTGGATAACATTTCAGCTAGGTTGCGATCTTATAAAATGTTGAGGCCCCAAAGTTTCCCTGGCAGTCAGTGAGCAGGGCAGTTCCTCCGGGCACTGTGGTGCTGACGGCACATACAGTGTACCTCCATGGATTAGCTCTGTGGAAAGGATCATCCTTTGCCTGTGCTAAGGGGAGCACAGAAGGGGCAGCTCCCTAGGAATGCTGCCTCAGTGACTAGGATATGATCCCCAAAAGGATGAGGTGATGTGGCAGTGCTCTTCTGAGGCCATATCTAAGCCTGGCAAGACTGAAAAGAAGTTAAGAGAAGTTAGAAGGAGCTGTAAATGTGATTTTTGGCAAGACAACCCTCCTAACAGGGCATCGGCATCCTCATCATTTACAGTTTTGGACAAAAACACTCATCAGAATCCTGGAGAGAAGATCCCTGCGTTGAGTCCGTAGAATTGACTGGTGAGGCAGGGGAACTGTACTGCACATCATTCTGGGAAGTATGCAGCTTGTAAAGTTTCATCATGACAAGGCATTTTGTCTCAGCATAACAATACTAAGCAAAAGTCAGAACATCACAGAGAAACCTGTTACAACTTAGGCAAGCTTTCTCCAGCGTCTCTTCCCCTTCAGGCTCTGGTCTTTTGTATTATTTTCCCTTTACGGTACAGTAGCGGAACACCAGGCTGGTTCCTGTGATGTGAGTGTGTTGGTCAACCCAACTGTTCATGTGAATCTGATTTGCACCATACTCAGGCTGGTAAAGACTGCCAGGCAAGAGTGCTAGCGGCTGGGTAGCTTATAGCTTTTTTATGGGAATTCTGGATCCAGCTAACCCCTCCTGTTGTATGTCTCTAATTGCTGGAAGATCCAGCTACAGAACCTGAACTAGGTTCCAGTTTCCTCTAGGATGTCTACGCATGTCTCTGGGCATGGTGAACCTTAGCTTTTACTGTGTTTCTCTTGTCTGTCATTGCATGCTGCTGTGGCTGTGACCTGCCCACTGTGCAGCTGGGGCTAGTTTGTTTGCGATTGGTTCCGCTTAGTTAAAGATGGCTTGCTTGATTGATGTTTATTGTAGTTAAGTCTGGACATGGCTTAGGTCTATCAGAAGATCTGTGTGTCTCCAATAGTTGTGGTACCTACAAACAGCCCCTCTCTGACGAAAATGACTGTTGCCACTTCAGAATAGGGGCAACCCTTCTTCCCGGCTTCCTGCCCAGCAGGCAACCAGCTGGTAACAGTTGACTGTGGTCTGTGCTGTTCCCTGCCTTATGATCCCATTGACTCATGAAGAGGGGTGCTAGGTGGGTCCCAAGGATGCTGCTAGAAACACACTGGAGGCTTTCGGGCTTCCAGGGTAAACCTTGGGGGTTGGTCCCCCCACCTCCTTCCCCATCTGCAGCTTTATGAGTTCAATTTCAAAGTCTCTGCTTCAAGAAGCTGGTTTAAAATGGCTCCCTCCTCCTTCTCCTCCCCCGTTCACACCCCCCAGGCTCTTTACAACTAAACAGTTTGTCCTTTTCCTGACGTTTGGGAGAATCTGGGAACGTAAGTGCTCCAATAACTCATGTCTGAGCTCTCATTTACCCCCTGCCGGCATGGGGATGCTGCACACCAGCCTCTCAGAATGCCAAATGAGTCGTGGCTGCCGCCTTGTCCCCCGCGCTCCCTGAGGCCAGCGAGCGGGACCCCTCATCTCTGCTGGGGCTGCTCGGAGGGAGCCAGATGGGCATCCTCACCCGCTCCCGAGTGTGACAGCTCTGGCAAGCCACTGGAACTCGGGGTTGCAAAGTGCAAGATAGCCAAAACAGGGGATCCACCTATCTGGGAGATAGTGAAGGAAGGGAGAAGATTAGGTCCTAAAGTTTAAGAAAGATGAATTTTGTAGCTTGGATTGTGAGGGGTGGCTTCGGGCAGGGAAATCTGCCTTTTAACTTTGGCTGTGCCACTGACTTGTCACATTGCCCTGGCTCAGTCACTTAGCTTCTGCCTGTCTCAGTTTTTTGTGTTGCCTGAGGGGCAAAATGACATTTTCCCACCATCCCCTGGAAACTGCAAGGTTCACACTGAGAACTGATGCAAAATGTTTTGAGATCTTTGGTTCGAGCAGAGCAGATTGTGATGAAAACTGGGGTGGGAAAAGAAATCATCCCTTCCAACCTTTGGGAAAGTGGGGATTCCTTTCAGGCCTTGTGGGGCTTTGCAGGTAATGCAACTGGCTGTCTCCCAAATATCCTTTGAAAACAACTAAGGATGACTGAGGGTTGAATTCCAGTCATGGTGGGACCTGTTTCTAAGCTGTAGGAAGAGTGGAAAGAAGGTCTTCCCCAACAGCCTCCCCTTGGCTCTGTGACTGTATCTGCTCCTTTTCGTTTGCACTGCCTGTGCATGTGTTTTGTGTTCACCTACTGTCCCTTACCCTTGGTTCTCTTTTTCTGCAATGTAGTTGTTCTTCCCCTTGCCATTCTCTGAGGACTCTGGCGTCCCTCCAGTTCTTTTTCGATATAGCTGGGTTAGGTTTTGCTACCCACCTGGCTCATGAGACAGAGGTTATGTTTGTCCGTGTGGGGAACGTTACTTCCGTTTCACAGAAGGGAGTGAAACATAAATTGGTCTTGGACCACCAGACTTGCCTGGTCCCAGCATGGAGAAGAAATGATTTATGTGCTGATCATACACAATTCTCACTCCAGTGAAGCTAAAAGCTCGTTGTGTTGTTACCAGCATAGGCAGGTCAGTCATCAGCTGTACGGCACCCTGAATCTCAGACCTTTTTCCTCTTGCGTGCTCTGTTCAGCCTGGCTGCTTGGCTAGATCAGACGCCTCACCCTGGTCTGCAATGCAAGTGGAAGATACTGCAGGCAATAAGCACTGATGACTCTTCAGTTTACATTTCCCATTCTGATGAGGCAGATGATCCTGGTCCGTCCTTGCTGCCCAGTACACCTTGTGGCCTCCGTCTGTCCCTCCCTCCGTGCGGTGCGGGCGGGCGAAGGCAGCCAGCTGCCTACAGCCCTGGAATTGCTGACTCAGATGTTCCCGTGTCCACTAGCCTGGGCAGGAAGGGAGGGGCATTCTCCTTAAGCAGAACTGAAATAAGCTCTCCCTTGGGGCTTAGGAGAGAGCAGATCAAAAGCCTCTCCTCCCTGAGCCTCACTCAGGGTTCCCTCTCTTCCTTTCTTCTAGGATTATTTGGGGGGTAGGTAAGAGATGTCCAACAACAAGGGCATCAGCCCATGTTCAGAGCACTTCAGCCCACGGTCTCTTGGCCCTGCGTGACTTCAGGCAGCCTCCTTCACGGTACCTCTCCCCTGCCTTCTCCTTTTCCCATTTCTGCCTCTCTCCCTTTCTCTGCCCGTGGACCCGGCAGGAGGCAGGAAGTGCTGAGGATGAGAGCAGGTCCCTAGTGTCTCCTTTAACTGCCATTTCAGTTAAATTAGAACAGAGACCTGCAAATAAAGCCCCCCCCTCCTGTGGCTCCCCTCCCCCCCCGCCAGAAGCGCTGCATTTCACTCAAGTGCCCACAGGGGAATTTGCCCATTTACTCTTGTTATTTGCATGATAAAGGCTGTTCTGCTGCCTTTTCTGCAGCCTGCCTTAGAAAGGCAGGGAAGTCGGAGCAGGCAGGCAAACGAGGGAGCCGGGGGGGTCAGGGCATCCCGCAAGCGAGCCCTCCTCCCCCGCGCCCGGCCGCCGCGGGCGAGCTGGCGAGGGTGCTGCCGCCAGCCGCGCCGCGCCGCGCCCGCCTCTGATTAGGGAGGAAGGCTCTTCCCTGCCCGAGGTTTCGCTTTCCAGTTTTGTTCTCATTAGCGGTTCTGTGCATTCCCTTCGCTCCTCACAAAGAGGCTTATTCTGGCACAGAAATGTGCCCTCTGGGATTTACTGAGAGAGAAAGAGAAAGGGAGGGGAGAAGAGGGAGATAGGCAGAGAGAGAATAGGTCCTGATCCTGGGCTGCATCCAAGCCGTGTTAGCTAAAACTCGGGAGGAGAGTGCAAAGGTAACTGTAAACCTTTCTGGTTGTTGTCCACCACCTCAATCCTGGATCAGTCAACTGGAGCAGCCTCAGTGTTTCTCTAACTTGGGCCTGGCTGCCTCTGCCTCGAGCTAAGTAGGGCAATTTTGATAAAACGTACTTTCCTTGAAATAAGTGGAAGCAGAAATGTTCTGTAGTGCCAGTTTCAGCCCAGTTTTCACCCCAGTTCTGATTTAGATTAGGAGCCCCATGACTGCTCTGACCGAGGAAAAAATACCTAACTGAAAACATAACCTTTAATGACAACTACATGTTTCCATTTGGGGTGGGGGAAACCCTGCATTCAAAAGCTTTTATTTTCATTTCTGTGCAGAAGGAAAACAAATTTTGCGACCTTGAAGACAATCAGGGAATTGTTCTCTGCACAGCTCAAGTTATGTCCCCGAGTTGTGTTTTGCCAGGTAGGGGTGGTTGGTGCTCAGCAATGCCCTGTCTGTGTTTTTCCCTGCCTGGCTGGGCTTCTGGTACCATTGACCAGAAGTAGTGACCACACAGGAGCTGCGATAGTGGCACTAAACCTCCTGGGGGGTTCATGTTTGCCACGGGAATTCCCTGTTGGCCTGCTAAGCTGACACTGTATGTGCTTTGCAGCTGTGGAGCTATATGTAGTCAGGGCCAGGATATGTATGTACCACAGTGTAGCTGCATCTGTAATAGTCTTTGTCTCCCTCAAATATGTTATTACTGTAAAAGCATGTATAACTACCTCCCTATCAGCAAGCACAGCCAAAGCCCCAGCACTCCAGCCTTTTAACCACTGTGTCAGCTACAGCTGTTCTTGGACTGTTCCCATGGGCTGCTGTGTTTGGAGGCTCAGGCTTTGTGAGCAACGGAAAGAAATTGTACAGGGTGGCAAGGTACAAATGTCCAGAGAGAGGAAGCCCCCTCTCCTGCCCTGGACCTTGAGCTGTGTCAGGCAGTCATTTTTAACAAGGCTTCTGCTGCATGCTGTTTCATCAGTGTGCCAGGGCAAAGGACTGGTGGAAGTTAAAGAAGGGAAAGGCAAAAGTGACTAAGGACTGAGCAGACATGAGCAGCAGTACTGGATACTGTATAGGTGCCCCATCCCTGCTGTGGATTCATGAAGAGCCAGTGACAAGAGCTTGGGAGCTGTCCCTGTCAGCTGTGATCCCCAGGCCTGGACAGAGTATTACTTGTTGGGGCAGAGAGTATGGGATGGATATAGGACTTGTTATGACTGATATTGGACTGGTAGGCTGTGCAGGAGAAGAAAAAGTATTTGAAGTCTTGAGATACAGATGCAGTGAGATGTTTGCAAAGAGACTAAGCAGTAAACTTTCATTTCTGTTGTGCCCTCTATTCCTTTTGTCCCTCTTTCTCATGATGCTCTTTTTTCCCATACATACGTTCCCAGTGCACGTATCAGACAGAAACTGACTGCCCCAGAGTGACAGGCCATCACCCTCTGAGGATTTCTGATCTGTGCACAAACTCTTTTTTAATAGACTTGCACCTCATTTGGCCTCTAAAGCTATTGAAGAGGCTCCCGAGGGCTGGCCAGCCGGGTACATCCCAGGCCACTGCTGTCTGCTGCGCTCTCCTCTAAGCAGCTGGGCCTAGCAGGAGTTGATTAGACCCTACCCTTGAAAGCTGATGGGATTTAAAGAGGCAGATGCAGATATATATGTATGGATCTCCCCTCTGGATCTCAGCTGGAACTCTCCACTGAAGAAAGAGTCATTGGATCTCTGGGCTTTGCAGCTTCATTTTAATAACAATGACACTGAAAAAAATTGTACTGCTGCTGTGCATTGTAGCCTCATGACAATTCTTGGAAATGTCTGGAGATGATTTCTAAAACAAGGATTTTGCTGAGTGTGAATGTCCTTGCCAGATCAGGAGGGATTTACTGTTACAGAACTTCATGAGCCGGTGGCAGTACTGATACAGTATCTAGAACTGGGATTCCCCTAGCATTATCTCTGCCTGCCTAGTGCCTGAAATAGGTGTGAGCTCATAAAGGGCTGTGGGACAGGATTCGGTGAGCGTAAGAATTTGTTGTGTTTCTCCGTCACCACACAGGCTGTGTGGTGTGACTGCATTCGCACTGGGCTCGAGAACCAGGATGCTGCGGGTGTGTGGCCATGCTAGAACATGGCGTGGCACAGTGCTGTTACAGAGCCTGGCCCTGCTGCAGTTCCTGGCCGCTGCTCAGGATAGGTTCCAGAAACAAAACTCGACAAGCTTGCATCAAATTAGGGAAGCAGGTTTCTGCAAGTGTGTGGCAGGCTGTGCGGGCAGGATTCTGGCATCCTAAGTGGGTTCTGGAGCCAGCAGTCTGGGAGCTTGTGACAGTTCCTGGCGGGCGCTTAGAAAAGGTTCCAGAATGAGGACTTAGTGGTATCCTGTTTTTTCAGAGGCTTTATCAACAAGATCAGGTCTGTTTTCATAACTCCTCTGTGCAGGAGAAGGAGTCTCAGAGAAGCCTTTTGCATACTCAGCATGGGTAATGATACCAGCCCTATCCTCTATTTGTCTGCAAGCAGTCAGGCTGCAGCCTTGCCTGTTGTCCAGTGCACTCCTTCCCTGCAGAGCTATGAATCCCCTGTCACTCTGGAATTTCCTATGTTCCTTGGGGTTAGTTGCATCTCTGGTCCTATGGCTTGGTTTTCTGGTTTGTTGATACCAGTTCTGCACCTGAGAATAAGTGTTCCTTTTGAGGCTTGTAACTTATTTTTAATGATGTTCACTGCAGTTTTGACCTAATAGAGGCATTCAATTTAACAAGCAAATCTTGACCCTGGAGCTTCTAGGAGCCCTGTCAGTCTCTTCTGATGGCTTTCATCTTGTGCCGTTCGTAGATTAAAAATCATTTGAGATGGCTAAGCAGAAGTTGTAGTCACTCTGAAATGACATGATTCACTTATCACCTCCCTTGGCATCAAGAATGAAGGAGGCTGAACATGCAGAGAGTTTGGCTGTGACTTCTCACTGCACCTGAAAGGCACTGTAGTAAAGATGACAGAGGTGTGTGCTGGGCTCAGGTCTTCAGCCTCAGCAGTCTAGCTCAGGAAGGCACTCCTGGAGGTGTTTGGCAGCTCTGTCTGTTGAATGACACCCAGAAAGAGGGAATCAGAATCGTGAGACTAAAAACTGCATGGCATCTCCCACTGTGCTGCGGTGGGGTCAGGGATAGGTTATGTAAAGTGAGGATGCTATCTTCAGGTAAAGAGAATCAAGTCTCTATTTGAGCACAGACTTCCTACATGATTTTGAGAAAACCACTTAAGGCAGGGTTTGTTTCACCTTGCCTTAGATGTCTGAGAGTTATTCATCTCATTCTAAGAAACTCACCTAAAATAAATGTTGTAAGTTGCCATCTGGATGCATTTATTCATTCTCCATTGCCTATAGAGGGAGCCTATATTGATGAGACTGTATGGCTAATTTTTACATGGCAAAAACCTGGTGGGATGAATCTCTCTGAGCCTCGGTTCATATGTAAAATGGAAATGGTAGTGTTGCTCTGTGAGATGATTATAGAGGAATATAGTGAAAGGTGCCCAGAGTCTGCATTGATGGGAGAGGCAGGCAGGGAACAGAGAGATATTTCTGTGAAGTAGTTTACTTGCCAACGTGGTGAGGTCTTCCAGAGTTTGGTTCTAAAAAAGAAGTGGAAAAGTATTTAGATTTTTTTCTGATAAGCTTTACAAAATCTTTTTATGTTATTTTTTTTTACAAAGCCAAGTGTACAGTGCTGAAGTTACATTATCCTTAACTATCTGATGGCTTTCCCTGAATGATGGACTGTCCATCACTAAAAGAAGAGGAATAAAGTGTTTCCATCATCTCCTTGAGGAACAGAATCATACGTAACTCAGCTGCTGTTTATTAGAGGCCTCTAGATTAGTCTTTCATTTTTTCAGATCCTCTTCCAAAGTTTTCACTGCACAGATATAATCATTCTGAGCTTCTGTTTGCTGTCCTCTGTTTATACCCGTTCTGAAGGGAAGTGGAGAAAAGCAGAATGAAACAAGAATGAAAGTACTCCTAAGAGTCTCTTCCTCATTGCATTAAGAGGCCGAAGGTTATGCAAGAGGAGTTTACGCTGAAGAGATTCCTTGCAATCCCTCTGAAGGCAAGGGTTCTGCTTTTTATTACTGGTTTGAATTAAGATTGATTTTTCCTGGGATTCTAGGTTTCCCCCTTGAGACCAGCTCCAAAAACCCTGAGGCTCAAATCAAAATGGAAGGTGCTAATTAAAAGCACCATTTATCTCTCTTTGAAAATAGACCCCAAGAGCATGTGGGGATTGGCAGGGGGTGCTGCTGGAAATAAGCTGCTCTGCTGCTTGAGGTTGCAGGTGTTCAATGCTAACAGTGCTGCTAAGCGATCTGCTCCTGAGAGCTACATCTCAGTGGGAGAGATATGTAAAATATTAGTTGCTGGCTCTAGTTCTGTTCCAGTTCAGCCAGAGATTTGGGGCCTGAAGCACTTATGACCTTCAGCCTCTGTGGGGTGGGAAATGTGGGTCTGTCTGCATGTGTATCCAGCTGATGAGTGCCTGTTCTATGTTCCCTACTGCACCTATCTATAGAGTATCAGTGCTGAACTGGGTGCTTTTAGCCCTAAAGGTCTTGGATTCATTTTCTAAGGTATGGACCAAGTGGACCGGAGGAGACCCCCTTTGGCTGGCCTGCCTTATTCTCCCCTTCTCCCCACCAAAACAAACCTTGGAACAAGTAGGGTCAGCACACAGCATGGAGAGGAGAAGGAGCAGCCAGGGGCTGATAAGGGGGAGATTATCCTAAGACTTTTTGTCCTTTGGACTCAGCTGAGTGCAACCACAACGGCCAGTTCACTTATTTCCCCCATCAAGTATGCCCAATTCAAACATCCGGTCAGGATTACGCTGCTATCGCTGCACAAAGAACATAGCTGCAGGGCCATATTAACTCCTCATTAGTAGCAGGACTGGGAAGTCTGCTATGAAGTGTAGGAGGTGCATGGGAAATAGATACAAATAGGAGCAAGAAGCCAATCTTACACTCATTTCCCTTACTCTAATTCACATTCTAGATATCTAACACTAACAGGCAAGGGGTTAGTTAGAAGGGTGAAAACTATGAAGTCTATTTCTAGCCATTTAATGGGATTTTCAAAGCAGACTTAGTAAGTTAGATGTGAGAATCCCACTGGAATTCAAAAGGGGTCTGCATGCCTAAGTATCTTTGGTTTCGTGGGTACTTGTAGTTTGACCACAGAGATCTGGACTTGTTTGGATGAGATGCTTGCGTCTCCTGGTTATTCTCCAGGCTGGTACCCTTACTATGCCACTTCCAGCAGGCAGGCTCTCTTCATAGGGTCAAGTTTGTTCTTAGTGCAGTCTTTTTGCTCTTGTTACATGGCACCTAGACAAAAGTTCTGGACCTTTTCTTGCAGCCAGCACTTAAAGTGGAAATTCCTGAAAACCTGCTAAGGTTCCCTACCCAGTTGGAAGGATTCAGAGAAAATACTATATATTGATTTAGAGAAAATATTATGTATTGAAAGGGAAAAAGAATTTACCCACAGACATCCAGCTCTCCGTTTCTCACAGTGTGACTCCTCGAACTGGTGATTGGATAGGGAATCTTGTTTCTTTTCACTGCAAGCTAATTTGTTAGTGAACAAAAGTCCTCAATCTCTGCTGCCTAATTGATGAAATGCAGGGGACAAAGAGCTAGGAGCTGAGTTTAGTGTTTGACAGGTAACCACTGCAAAACTAACACTTTTATTGACAACGGTGGCAGACAGACATATGGATGACCTGGTGAGACTGAGGTTCCCTATTGCTCCCCAAACTTAGGAGGGACCATACTCTCTGTTCCAAAGCCAGAAACTGTTGCTTTGCTGACCATAAAACTCCATGTAACTCCACAGTGACTGGCTTTTCTGCCTTTCCATGTGTCTGTCATTGGTGACATGGAGGCAATGGCAGTGGTTTGGTTTTCATGGTATCCCAGCAGTTAAAAGAAAATGGAATCCTTTTGCTATTGCAAGGCAAGGCTTTGCTCTAGAGACTTGGCACGCTGGTCGGAGGAGGAGGTGATACGAAGGCCCTTATATCTATCGTGATTAATGTCAGTAGTCTCCCAAATACAAGTGGCATCCTGGAAGTGAAGCTGAGATGCCATATGCCTGCTGTTGATTACCGGGCTTCAGTCACCACTCTGGAACACCGGTGCCTACATTTCCAGGTTTCTGCTGGTCCTGTCTGTGGCATATCCTGCACTGGTCCCATTGCTGCTGAGCTGATGTATTCGCAGAGCAAGGGCATGTTCTCTAGCAGCTCTACCAAGAAAGATCTGGCCTTGCTGGCTCCCTGTCAGATTTCAAACTAGTCACCTTGCTTTATGCAGTTTGTTTTTCCCACTAGAGAAGCAGGGATAAAGTCGTTTTTACTCTCTTTGTAAAACATTTTCTTGTCCTGGGGTAGAAGGGGTTTCCAAGAGCCTCAGGGACAGACAGGCACTAGATGCAGCAAACATGCTACAGGGTCATCAGCAACCCAGATGACATGGGCAGCATCCAGGAGGCTTCCCTGGCTTATTCCAGCAGGGAGACACAGGTGGCACCTTGATAAGCATTTAACAGCAACTTGGCATAGAGCAAGCCAGGAGAGCACTTGACTTGGGTGAGCTCCCTGTCGTGTGTGTCCGAGTCCTGCGTGCAGTATCTTTGGCTGTTAGGAAAGAGATCTGGGCAGCATCAGGCAGCCAGCCGGGAGGTGGCAAGGACAGGAGGGGATGGGGGCACGTGGAGTGCCCTTGGGGTTGCCAGGCACCTCTCATTAGAATGCATTCGCTCCACAGTATTACAGCCGGCTGGTTCATCTCTCAGTCTCTTTCTTTGCAAGGCTGTTGCTTACAGAAGGTAGAGGCAGGGACTTGGGCTGGGTCCAAACTCTGGTGCAGCTCTGCCTCTCCTCTCCCCGGTCTCTCGCTGTGCGCAGAGCTGGGCCCCCTGCTGTGCCCTCGCCAGCTTTTACAGCCGCCCTGCCTGTCAGAACAAATGGTACGGCTCAGAAAATAAACTCATCTCATTTGTATGACAACACGGCCCCTCCGGTTAGAATGCTGCACCATTGCTTTTAACAAGGCTTTAAGCTGTTCAGTTCAGAGAGTGTTACAGCCCCTGGGTTATTGAAATACAAACCTTCTCCTGCTCAGCCATCCCAGGCACATTTCCTAATCCCTGACCTATGCTATGATGCCCCCAGTGCCCCGTGCCCTGGTTAAGGTTGCCCAGGCTGAATGACGTCCCTCATCTTCCTCTTCATCATATTCCTGGGTCCTGCATCCTGTATACTGCTCCCTACAATAGAGAAAGAAGGGATCAAAGAAGATCTTTATTCCTAGATAGTGGAAGTGGATGTGAATTTGTTGCTATGCTACTTTGTAAATTGGTCAGTCTGTATGCAGGGCTGTGTCTGGATTTGACTCTGGAAATGCATATATGTATGTGTGTATGAATGCAGATGCTTTCATTTCTGTGCGTGTCTCCCCTTCTGTGAGCATCTGTATATATGCATGTGGTTTGAGCTTGTGTGTTCCTGTTTGTGTATCCATCTGTCTTCAGCTGTGTGTGTGTCTTGTTTCTGTGTTTGTCTGATGTGTTGGATTTTAAGTATGCTTCTGTGTGTGCATGTCTTTATACATCCTATGACTGTGTATATTTATGTATCCCAGCTGTGTATGTATGTTCCAGTAAGCATGCTTTTGTGTGTCTTTTGCTCACCAGTATTGAAGGGTATACAAAGGTCTCAGTACATTGTGCCCTTTCCCTTTTGTATGATATGCTTCTACAGTTCAGTTGGCTGGGCCCATTTCTCTTACACTGCTTAGAGCAGAGTGGCCCAGGAAGGAGCCCTGGGGTTCTTGTTGAAGCTAAAGAGTGACTTGTTAGTAAGGGAGGAAAAAAATACAAGGAGAGGGAAAGTAAGCATTCAAAATACACCTGGTGGCATGCAGCTCTCTCTAGAGCACACTGTATGCTTATTTCAGAGGACAAACAGAGGATCTGATCCTCCACTGTCAAAGTCAGCGGTAGCTTTTCTAGGGAAAAGGGTGCATCAACTGCGTTGAGCATGAGTAATTATGCCATGTGCCTCTAGATGGATCTGTTATTCTCCCTTTTCAGCAGCCTTTCTGCAGAACACCTATTTAAGGTTCTTCTGTGTCTTCCATACAGTGTTTAACTTGTGTTGGACTAAATGTGTAACTATTTCATCATCTTACTAGAGCAAGGACTTAGAATCAGGGCTCCTGAATCCTCACTTTGTCGGTGGTGTGACCTTGAGTAAACGGTTGCACATTTATGTCTCTATTCCCTCATTTGTACCAAGGGTGGGTGGTAGTGGGTTGTCTTTCAGAGATGCCTTGGGGCTGACATTGCTAACCTATTTTGAGATCCTTGGATTGAAGCAGTACTGGAAATCACAAAATTAATATTGCTGATAACTGAACATACAGTTCATCCTTAGGGGTGTCATGGATTTCCCTTAAGTTAATAGAGTGTCTCTGGGAATAAGTGAAATACAGACTGCCAGTAGAGTACTGGCTAGGATCTGACTGAAGGGGTCTGTTCTCCTGACTGGATGATAGGCAGCTGCTGCTGCTCTGCCTGATGGGTTGGGTTGTGTGAACCAAGCCTCCACCCCTGTTTATTTGGCTTAGGGTCAGAGGCTCCCCCGCGTATCCTGTAATGCCCATGAGCACAGGGCAACACAACAATGCCCACAACAGAGAGCAAGTGCTAATGGAGTGCACAGCCATTTGTTAGCTACGGGCGTAGGGTTTGCAGAGCTGTGTACATTCCTGCTGACATAGTGCACAGACAGAGGAGTAAACAACGGCAGCCAGATTTACTGCTGCAGCAAAAATAAACCATTTGTCAAAGAGAGGATAGCACAGGGATGCCAACAGCTTGAGGCCACACCACCTTGGGATGTGATCTGGTTAGAGCTGGCAAACCAAGCAGGATGGGACAGGAGTTCCACCGGGATTTGGCTTGGAATCGGTCTAGAAACTCTACATCTAATGCTGCAGGGGAAAGTGCTGGGTAGTCAACTGGGGGTGCTCAAAATATTTATTTATATGATGGTAGTCAGTCCTGGCAAATATCAGACTAGGTAAAGAACAGTACTGGTCTAAGCTCTGTGCACCAAAGCATTTCTGTCCCATCAAGCAGCTCCTCCCACTTAGGATGCCAAAACAAGACACTTTTCAGCGTACACAAAAGATGGTCTCCAGGGCTTTGCTTGGCACTCTGCAGTATTTCAAGGATACTGTTCTTTGCATAGAGTACAGCAGCATCGATCAGATCATTTGTGGTAATTAAAAACCCCATGGCAAGTTTCATCAGGGATGGGTGACAGGTCAGTTAATTATTTTTAGGAAACAAAATTCCCTCTTCAGTACCGAACAAATTTTGTATCTATTTCCCTCTACAGAAAGAGAAAAGCAACTGCAAAATTATCTTTTCCCAGGGGTGAGATGGCTTTGCCATTAATATTAATAGGATATACATCCTGTCCCTTTATACTCAAGGGCCAAATTTCAATGGATAGGGGCATACTGCATACGTTAATTACATGTTTATTTGGTAAGAAACTGGCAAGAAGTAGTGAGGAGTTATTTAACCTGGGAAACTGAAGCTGATACTATTGCAAAGAGGAAGTGAATTTAACCTGAAGTACAGATTTTCAATAGGAGGAATAAGTCTGGAAAGCAGTAATATTGATAGAGACTTAGCTGGTGGGAAATTAGATGCCAATGTGTACTGAAATGTATCCTGAACTGAGGAAGCCAAGGGCCCAGCTGTCTTTCCCTTATACATTTGTAGTATTTTATGTCTACTTACAGTGGAAGAATACTGGAGAAGGTAGGTTTGTCCACTTAGTTCTCATTGGGGCTATTGACTCCTAAGATGACAAATTAAAGAGAATAAGGCCCAGTGAAGAACTGGGCTGCACCTACAGAATCAGCCCACCACAGAGTACTGACACAGCAGTCTCTCCATGTATGGGTCCTGGGGGGCCCCACTTGACATACATCACTCATGAGATGTTCATGCCTGAAGTATATTGTCCTGGAGCAGGAGAGGATGATCCCACTTGCTCACTGTATTGTGACTGCATGTAGGATAGTGTAGGGTACTTGGTACCAAGAAGACTTGGACAGAACAGAGCATGTTCAGAGAAAAGCAAAACATGACTAGTAGTCTAGTGTGGGCTGACACCTGAACGAGTAAGAGATTTGACAAATGTGTGCTTAGGTCAAAAAGGACCTTGTGACTCCTAACAGAAGGGAAGGGGCAAGGAATAAATATCTGAATATTGAAATAAGGAATAAACATCCAAATATCGAAGGCTACATAGAAGCGGGTTATGGGGGTGGACTGTATGATCCTCTAAAGATCCCCTCTTACCTGTTTTTTATGATTTTAGCAGTTAAGATGAGGAGGCTAATATGAGGTTACTGTTTTGTTCATCACATCTGAAATTTAACAAGTGACTTCCAGAGCTAAAAATTGAGATTGCTGTAGCTGAGACTGTCACAGATAGATTTGGCATGGATAGTCTTCATGGGCTGGACATATAGTAAAACTGAAAGCCAGTGGCAAGGTTATCCTGGGAGCTCCTGTCCACCGTTAGCTTTTGTAGAACTGCAGGGCAAACACCATGCATGCTACGAGACAACTTGCTCACGTGAAGCCCTTGGAGAGGCTCTGGCATATTGCAGATATGCCCAGGTAAGATGGGTGTTTTACCATTTATCACCGTGGCGTTTAAGAAAGCTGCTTTCAGAGAGAGGCCCCAAGTATATTCTCAGGTAATCTGAGGGGATGTAGCTTTGGTTTTGTTGCAGTCACACTCAGAGGGAGAATAACGGCAAAAGCAAATAATGCTCCTCAGCTTGACACATGTGCTTGTCAGCTAGAGCAAGCTGAGATGCTGTACACTTGGACGCTGCTCTCTGGTTCCCTTAGAGCGAGGCCGACACTGTGCCCACAGTGCGTGCAGGCTGGGATGCGTCCAGAGTGCACCCCTCGGGCTGCGTGGCCCCCCCAGGCCCAGTCGGACGCAGCAGGAAGGTACCACCAGGAGAGGCAGGCTGTCTGTGAGGCAAGTGTGTAGGCAGGAGGGAGGTGGGAACAGAAGCATGTCAAACTTGCATACAGTCCCGAGGTCACTCTTTGGGAGCACTGCAGATGTAGCCGCAGTGTCTGTGGGCAGTATTTCTGCGCTGAGATAAGCAGGCTGGTACAGATGGCTCTGACTGACGTGAAGTATGGTCCCATGAGTGTCTCTGGAGGGGTAGCTTTTGATGCGACATGGAGCATCAGTGTGATCTGCGGGTGTCACAGGTACTCGAAACCAGGGCAGGTGAAACAGCAGAATTCGTCTCTGGGTGCTCCTCAGCACACTGTGACGGAGTACAGTGCTTGCTGCTAATTCTCCCAGGTCTGTATACCCAGTTGTCTGCTGTGTCCAAGGAAGCCATGTTCATCGCTATATCATCCCCCTTCTGTAGGCAACCTACCACCTCTACCAAAAACAAGAAGGAAAGAAAGCCTAAAAGGGTGAAGAAGGATTTTCATTATGAAGTTAATTAGCTTCTGAGCCAAGCTGCACCTTTTCAAGAGGAGGAATTAGAGAGATTTAATTGCTTTATCAGCCTTCTCTTTGATTTTCAGCAATCAGGCCGATTCCATTTAATTTAACTGCCACAGATGAGAAGAAAATTGATGCACTCACCTGCCTCGGAGCAGAAAGAGAGAGTGAGAAAGAAAAGTTGGAGAAATTGGCAAATATAGTGTCTGCAGATTAATGAAAACCAACAGCATTTGCTCACAATTGGAAATGATGTGCCTGCCCTGAGGTGTTTGGAGCTGTGTGTGTGTGCCGCTGTGCATGGTGATGTGAGACCCATCTTAATGGCAGAGAGCAGGAAAAGGGGGTGGACCTGCCCTGGGGAAAGAGGGAAGTATATTTGTGAGATGATCAAGGATCAATTAATGGATGGATATGCAGGGGGGCGAGAGAAGAAAGGGGGAGGGAAGTGGACCCAGAAGTCTCACGCATGGGCAGGAAGAGGGCCATGTGCTGAGCAGGGTTGGTGCAGTATTTGTTATAACCTCTACCAGTGGGCCATGGCCTGCGCTGGTTGCGAGTGAGGCTTGGTTAATGTTATTAGTAACTGATAATGTGTTGGTTTTGTCTAGGGGAGAGGTAAGAAGCTGCAGTGCAGACTTTTGCTATATAGTGTGCCCTTGCTGAAATCCCTTCCATCAGAATGGGATTTGCTATGGCTCCTTTTTCTTTTCTTGGAGATATTTAATGGGAAGAAGAATGAGAGACAAACAATGTGATGAAGAGGACAACGTGAATTAGAAGAAGTGTCAGGGATAGCTGAGGGATGGTTCATGACGAAGTGATGAGGAATAAGTGGAGAGAAAGAAAGCTGAGACCCACAGAACTGGGATCCATAAGGTCAGAACTGGCTTCCTCCAGCTAAGGAACTGGCTTTGCAAAGGGCCTGGTGATTTTCAGTCTGTTAAACAACAGCCACCTGCAGCTATGTGTAGCACAACAGCCATCTGTGAAAGGTGTGTGGTTCTCAGCCAGGAGCTGAGTGCCCCTCACTTTTCAGAAAAATCAGGACTCCTGAAGATAACTTGAAGCAGTCCGTCAAAAATGGACTCATCCAAGTCATTTTTGAAAATCATGACCCCAAGTTATAATGTGACTGTATTGGAAAGCCAGGTTTTCCAAGGCGGAGGGCAGTTGGATTCCACTATCACACTGCTTTGGGAGCACATAAGCTAATTTCACCATTGCTAGTCCCCCTTTTAAGGACTCACTTTACCAAGACCTTTGTCTGACATAGTTCGGGGAGTTCTGCTTCCTTCTTGTCTGTCCAACAAGGGTAAGACGTCATCCTGGGTCTTCAGGCCAAGTCTTTGTTTTTAGTGAATATTGTGAGGGTGGCTGAATAAAAAGCATTCAGAAAGATGGCATTTCATTTTAGTCTAATGTCCCCTCAACAAAGCTAATCGGCAGAATTAGCTGTTTGTTTTTAATAGAATGTTTCTCACCAGAAAAGGTTGTTTAATTGAAAACAGAAACTTATTGCCACAATGTCAGTTTTACTGAAATTTTATTTTGGAAATATTTTTGACAGGAGCCTCTCGAATAAGATTGAGACCTTCCATTTCACTACTTTGAGAATGAAAGGTTTTTTCATTTCAAAATACCTGTTGTTCAGAAATGTATTTTAGTCTATACTATTTAGAAGGTTCTTTAAACAAGAATGTTAAAATAAATCTTTTAATTTTATTGGAATAAAACATTTTAATTGACCCAAATTAATTTTTATTAGGAAATTCATTCCACCACAGATTTCTTTTTCTGTGGATTACGTCCAGTCCTTTGTTAAACAAATTTCAAAACCGAAAGTTTTTTAGGAAATGGGAATTTTCAGTTCCTGCACAGACACCTTAACTGGGGGCTCATTGTGCCCTGAGATTCTTGGTCTGTGTCTATTTCAAGTTTCGCGTTTTTACATTTCATAATATTTTTGACCCAGTCTGACTATGAGAATGATCTTTAAGTATTTGTAGAGGGCCACACTAAGGTTAGATGAGGTTAGCTATATTATTTTAGATATCACTGTGAAAGCATAATAAGAAACAGCTTTTCCTCAGGCAAAAGAGGGAGGACAGAAAGCACAGACGGGGAAGAGAAATTAGAGAAAGATCAAGTGACTCAGCCAGGGCTGTGGAGCAGTGAGTAGCAGGCTCAAGAACACAGTGTACATCTGCTAACATACAAAGAAGTGATAAAACCGCTAGCCTACGCTGCCTCTGTGCTAGACCATCTCTGAACTCGAAACCAGTGATCATTCAAGAGTAGAAGCCAGGTGCGTTTAGAAGCTAGCACCTCATTTAAAAGTCAGTCTGTGAATTTTATGGGATGGAGTTGGCTTTTGGTTAGAATCTAACATGTTTATGTATAGACTTAAAAAAGGAGCAGCTTTATGGGCTGTAATTAAGACTCTGGGAGGGACTTTCTTCTGGTGATTCTCTCTGCTCACCCACAGCAAGTTAGATGAAGGGTTAATAAGGTATTATTTCCCCACAAAAGCCCTGACGGTGCATTTCCTCACCGCTTGCCTGCCAGGCCTGGCCTAGCTCTGTGGATCAAAGGCTGGTTATCACTAATATTGAGCTGTTGTAACCTCTGTCCCCTTTGATTAAAGTGGCGCTGCTGTGAATTTCTCAGTTAATCATGCCTTGGCTCATAGGGTCAGCTTGCAACTTGGCAAGTTCAGAAAACTACAGCGGAGGAGAGAAAGGTAAAATGTATTATGCAAATGCGATTATGATTGACTCCACCCAGTGCAGGCCTTGTGCTGCTGGAGGAAGAGGAATAGCCTGTCCGTTGGCAAGAGGCTCCCTCCAGGGAAAGTGGAATGGAAAAGCAAACTCTCCTTTCTCTTCCCCTGAACTTTCCACACTACTGAGGAATGCAGGGTTTGGGGGGCTTTGGGGGCCCACTAGCAAGGTGCAGCATGTTCAGGAGAACATGACCTGCCAACCATTTTCCATCCCTGAGAGCTATGGTTTAGTTTTTCCTTGGACCATGTTGAAACAGTGGGTTGCCAGTGGGCTCAGGACCACTAACTCTGCCTTCCACTCCATGTCACTTCTCAAAGCTTCAGGATGAGAGAAATCAGCAGGCATCACAGCAATGTGGATCCAGTTTTAAAGTGCACAGTAGCATAGGCCAATGTGTAAGTCACGAGGTGTATGTACAGGGCTAAGAATTAAGGTTTGAGCCCTAGGAGGGCCATAGTGTGGGATATGAAAATCAACATAGCTGGCAGTGAATTAGGCTGGTGAACAAAGTGGCCTAACTACATTTTCAGGATGCTGAAAGATAGAACTGCTTAGTGGAAAGAGAAGGTCAGGAGAATTGAGTCTTGTTAGGAAAATTGCTCCTTCCCGTTATATGCTTCAGTTTTCTTCACAGGTACTAGGGTGTAATGGTATTGCCATGCAATATAGAGGTGGATGTGAGGTCTCCTGAGCACTCAGGTTATGTATACGCTTTAGGAAGGTAGCCTATTCTTAATAACCCTAGAACTGGCAGTCAAGAACTGGACTCTCTACAGGCATATGGCAAAGCCATATGTACATGCAGAGATTTTAATTATGTAGAAATACCGGTATAATATACCAGTGAAGCTCTTCTACTGTGGTCGCAAAACTGAGCTGCATACTATCCCACTGTATCCAGATGAAACAAGCTATGCCTATAACTCCGTGTTTGCCATTATTACTGTCTCTTCAGGAGTGGTTTTGCCAGCCATCTATTGATCAAGGACTAAATCCTAGCTATTGGAATTGCTGCCTGAGAGGTCTGTAGTGTAAGCAAGATCTGTGCAGAGAAGTTAGACCCAATAGTGAGTGTGGCAGTGTCTAGGCCATGGCTACAAGCAGTTTAGTAGCACGGCCAGGAACAAAACTGAATGCTCAAAGTTCCAGCTCCTTCTGTGCCAAAATTCTGCTTTTTCTGGCCCTGGTTAGCCTTAACAGTGATTCTCAGACTCAGGATGTTGACTGCAGACAAAGCGAATTTGCTTTTTCCACCAAGCTGACAGAAAGTTCTTTCTTTTAAAGGTTTCCTTATCCATTCATATTCTCTCTGGATTATCCCAAACTAATTTGCTAAATTGTCATATCTCTACCTTCCTTCTTACTCTGGCTGCTTAGTGCAAGGGGTATCTTCTTGCCACTCCTGGGACCTGCTGAACTTCCTGGCTATTTTGTTGAGGAGGGGTAAAAAAACAGAGGGAAAAGACTGAGATGCTTGTAGGGAGACCCCTTCCCATTCAGGAGTGTTGGCTAAGGTAGCACAGAGGAATATTTCAGCTCCCACCATGCCACAAAGCAAATATGAACTGATGAGCAGAGGTGAGGGGAGAAGGCGGTGCAGGAGCACGCCTCTAATGCTGCAGTGCAGGTCTGAGCGGAGAGCAGAGCTCGGCGGGGGAGAGGGAGTGCTGGAGGAAGAATGAGCACGGCAGGGCATTCCTGATCAGACCCACTAATTAACTGCTTGCTCTTATTTTATTTCCTCCAATCTTTCTATTTTTGCATCATTTGTTTCCTTGTTCAAGCGAAACAGCAAGAAACTTTTTAAAATTTAAATTCAGAAGTGCTGGGACTAGGCTCCTGCTGGGGAGAAAGTCCTGGAGCTCCGCTCCTGATGGCTTTTGGGAACGCATGGCAATGTTTCATTGTCTCTCACTCTCTTCCAAAGGCAGGTACCAGTCTGCTCAGTTGGGGCATGTGGCTCTCATTATGTTATCAAACCTCACAAGCGTGGGAATGGAACTGTAATACCTGCTGCTATTTGAAAGACCCCTAAGCTTGAATTTTAGTAGGTAACACATGCAGCTATCTTCTCGTCATGGACTCTTTCTCCCTTTACATCTATCTTTGCCTTGTATGCTTCTCAATCCTTTTGCACTGCTGTGTTGTTTTACATTCCTAATATATAAATATTCTGTATTTTTTAGAAATGTTAAAGCTACTATCCAGATGGCTCAAAGGACATGGGCAGGATTTAATTAAAAATGACAGCTACATACCTGCAATCTCCTATTTTTAAAAAATGCTGAATTGCAGCTCTTTTGTCGAAGTGCTTTGGGAAGATAATGCAGCACTATTGGCCCCATTGCATGGCTAAATCATGGTTAGGGAGAAATGGTTCACCCAAGGTCATCGGAGAAGTCAGTAACAGAGTCAAGACATGAATGGGAGTTCCTGATAGTCTATCTATTGTATCATAGAACTTCTCCCTAGAGAAACTGATTTTTCTACAGCTTCCATGCCCCATCTCTTAAATTTCCCTCTGATTTCTTGGTCAAGCCCCCGGGAAAAGAAACTGGCATAGCACCGTCAACTGGCGGTTAACAGAGTTTGCTCAGGGAGAGCATGTGCCACGCTCTGGGGTTCTCCGCTGAGACTGCCTCCTGCAGTTTAGTCTCAGGGCTAGTAGTTTCACGGCCCAGGAGTCTCTCACCAAAAGTCATGTTCGGAGAGGAACATGTCCTCTGTCAGGATTCAGGAGGGCTCTGCAGAAGAGGAGGTGCACCTCGAACTTCCTCTGTAAATTGCAAGCAAATTTAACTGTGAAAGAAAGGGTGTGGTGGGCCAGATCCGAGCGTAAGTCACTGTTTCAGGATCTTAACCCACACGTATTATGTTTCCACTAACGAGATTGAGGGCCTTCAGCACAAATGAACCTTCCAGCACCCTTTCAGTGGTTTCCTTTGCAGATCTGGATCACTTAATCTGTAAAGGAGCTAAACGAAATTAGGATCCGAAGTCCTTCTGAAATCCGGTGGAAGCTGGGCATCTTTCTCCCTTCAGATAGTTTAAAGATCTCTAGCAGTGATATGCAATGGGTGATGAGCAGGCTTCTTTAAAGCACTTAATGCCATATTTCTTCACTCATTAGTATCTGATCTGCGCACTACTGGATCCCCCAAATAGTGTTAATGCAGTTGATTCAGCTGCAGGTATGGGTGGCATCTTTGTGGGAGAGTCGCGCCTGGGAAAACAGAAGTGCTAGTGGGATGGGTCTGTAACTCAGGCTGTTACAGATATTTTAGAGCAGATGTTCTGATGGACAGTCCTTGCCAAAAAATACAGCACTCATGAGGCTGCTGTGATTACATTCTGGATTTCCCCCTGCAGCAGCCCAATATCTCAAAGTTACAAAGGTGATAAATGCTAACCAGCATTAACTTAGAGGTCCAGTGTAAAACCTTGAGCCCTATTTTTATCACAGTTAATTCTTTCAGTAGTGCCCATCACCATAGTATCCTGCTTTCTCTCCCCTCATCTTCTATCTGTCCTCCTTCCCTTCCCTCCTTTTTCTTCTTCTTCCTCATGACTTTCTTTTCCCTCCGTTCTTCCTCTCGGCCTTCTACTTCCCTGCCTGAGTTTGCTGCCTCTTGATTAAAATGTTGACTTTAACTTGGAATTAACCTGATTAATGTAATTGAAAGTAAAAGTCCGCTGCTCAGCACTTTGGGTGATGAGTGGAGATGGATTGAGAAAGAAAGCTTTCAGATTGAATACACTTCTCTCCTCTGGCTGTTAATTGCACCGTTTACTGGTACCTGACTCACTGACCGTCAGTGTTTAGTCCAGTTAATGATGATACACAGTCCATACTTTCCAGAGATAATTAAAAAACATTCCAGCAGACACTCTGCTGCAGAGAGCTTTCCTATCTGTCGCAGTCAGCAGGCCCCAGGGGTTAGGGGTTGTAGTATGCGGAGACAGCGAAGACTGCTCTCTGGGTGCCCTGAGTTGGGCTGGCCTTGGTTATGCAGGTGTTTAGAAGAGAGGAGGGAAGGCAACCACTCCACATGCCTGCTATAATGTGTCTGTCTCTAGACTGTAAAATAATCTACTTGGGTGAGCATGAAGGCTCTCTAGGGTCGGGGGCCTATTTTCATGCTTCCAAAGCACTTTGGCTAAGAAGTAGGATTTTTAAGTGGAGTTTTCTCCCTGCAAAGTCATTTGAGCTTGTATCCATAGGGGTATATCAGCACTGAGATTAGTCAGAATTAGGAATTTAAAGGCTTTGTGCATCTGGACAGTGGTCTCTTGTGGCATACTTTTACACTGGTAAAGTAGGGATGCTTAGACTTCCTTACAGATGGGGAACTCTCAAATGACTGTGGACAGAGATTTAGAGAAAATGCCTTGGCTGCCATATCCCAGAGACTCCAGTACATTGAAGTGGTAGTAGAAAAACCTCTCTCCAGATACAAGATCCATATGGAACCACACTGGCAAAGGGTGTGGAGAACTCTTACGTTGTTGAAAGGACTATTCAGGCAAAACAGGCAATTTGTAGTGATGCCAGTATTGGTTAATATATTTGCTAATGACCTGAAAAAAGGATTGAACAAAGAGCAAGAGGTGTCAGAGTTAGGTATGCTGATGCAGATGAGAGAAGATGAAAAAGAAATGCTGAGGGACCTGACCACATTAAATGAACGAGTAACACAAAGAATAGATTTACTCATGGAAGGAATGCTGAAATCACCAACTCTCACCTCTCGAATGAGGCCGACATTGTCAGGGGCCTTGGAGTTTCTTCTTACTCCTGTACTGAGTTCTGCTACTTTTCTTGGAATAACCTTTCTTCCAAATAGGCATCTAGTCTTGATCTGAAGATACCAAGATAGTAAGAACCCACTTTTTCTATTGCTACTTTGTTCCAGTAGTTAATCACCGTCAGTTAAAACTGTGGGCTGTATTTTTCATTTGAATTTGTCTGCATTTTAACTTCTAGCCAGTGATTCTTGTTAAGTCTTTCTCTGCTAGATTAAACAGCACTTTTCTGCCTTATATTTTCTCCCTATTCAGACACTTCTACATTAGACTCAGTGCAAAATAATGCACACCAAAGGCAGTGATTTGCATTTCTTGTATGCTTTATCCTGTCAGCTCAAGGAAAAAAAGCTAGGTGTCACTGTGACCAGCCCGACAAACAGAAGTACTCAGTACATCCTCATCCACCCTCTCTTGTCCTGCTGCCATTTCCTTTGCACATCGACTATATGCAGTGACCTGACTGTGAGCAATGTTGAAGCTCTGGGGAAGAGGCTGAGATTTTAATGAGAGGAATGGGGTTAGTCTTTATATTATAGCAGCAATGAAAGGCCTCTCATGAGATCAGAGCCCTTGTCATGATAGGTTTTGTAAAAAATAGGAAGAGGCAAATTATATCCCAAAGGATTTATAATCCAGATAGTCTGGGAAGACTGTATCCTCTCACGCATGGGGAGTCGAGCTCTGGACACTGAGCCCATGAAGGGAAGCAGAATGAGGACTGGAACCCTCAGAAATGTTAGAGCCTCCTGCATCTTGAGTAACTCTTTAGCTAGTATTGTTGTGCAGAAAGAGTGATTTTTTTTTCTTCATAGTGTCTCATCTCTTAGTTTGAAATCATTCCCAAGAGACTAGGAATCTCCATGTAGATGGATATTTTATATCTATATATTGAAAAAAATTAAATAGTGATAATAATAACTGTTAGGGGCCAAAAGGCTCCTTTCCTTTAGGCAGGTAACACCTCAAGGGGATTTTCAAGTATTTAAATCAGACCCATTACAGACACAGTATCCAGTCTGGCTGTTCCTAGCCAGAGCATCCAAAAACACAGAGTCCAAGAGAATGGTTTATTGTTCTGTTTCTCTATCTAAAGGCATGTTTTTGTTTGGCTTTAAACAGAAACATTGGAAGTCCCTGGTAAATCCTAGCGAAAAAAAAGATGAAAAAAGCAAAACTCTGTGAAATGTGGATGAAGAGCTGTGTGTCCCGACTTTGTTCCAAATCCTCTTCCCTTTTCCTTTTTTCAGTTTCCGTTCCTATATCTGCTTTAACCTCTCTTTCATGCCCTTTTCCATGGCTTCCCCATCTTCTTTGACCCTTCTTTCTGTGCTCTGTGTCATATACCTGCCCTCACAATGGGCTGGTTCCTGCCCTTGGCCGGACCCGTGGCTCTGGAATTGGGACAGAGATGGACCTGGGGGCATAACTGGGTTCCTGGAGAAGGGCCGTGGGCTGCAGGGTGCCTTCCTGAGCGTGCCGACCTGTCCCCGATCCCGTGGAGAGTGGCCCTGCTGTGAGTTGCCTTGGGGTTGAACCTGGTGCTGCGGTTCATCTTTGGCAGTGCCTAAACGTGGCTGGTGGGTGGCTTGGCTGCGCTGCTCAGGGTCTTCGGGGTTCGCTGAGCCCTGAGCGTGGTGGGAAGATGCTGCCGTGGCACTGACTGTGCTAGTACCTGCGAGGAGGCCAGGCTGGCTCTTGTTTGCTATTCCCTGCACACACGCAGGGAGCCTCGTGCACTAAGTGACATCAAGGCTCATTATTTTCATCAGATGCCACATTTGTAACCTGTTACTGAGTAAATTGTGATAAAATAGACTGGAGCAGCCCAGGGTCTGACTCTCTGTGCTGAGATGGCTGCTGTGAGCATAGCAGCCAGGCACAGAGCCTTCCAGGGCTGCGGGCTCCAGTGCCTTAAAGGAACAGTAATGGGTAGTAAGGGGGCCTGAATCTGAAGACCTTTAAGACACGTCCTCATGGCAGACTGCATGTGCTTGGGGTGAATGTGAACTGAGTCCCCTCCAGTGCTCCCAGGAGGTAGGTCAGTATAATTACCTCCCTCCATCTCCTCCTCATCACTGGGGAAACAGACACGGGGAAAGAAAAGTGGATCACCCAGTGTCACACAGGACATCTACACCTAGGTTTCCTGACTGTCTACCCTGTGATGTCTACTGTCTACCCAAGGATGAGTCCCGCACAAGTTACAGTCAAAACGGCAGGATGAACAGCAGTGGAACATGTTCACTTTTTGTCTCCCCTGCGTGTGAGTGCAGATGATGTGTGTGACTTGCTGTGGCAGTTGTAAGAGCACAGAAAAAAGAAAGAACTCATTGCTGGGTTTGAGTTTTCTGTCTTTGAAGATTCTCAAGGCTGCCTGGGGCATTCAGTTTTTTGAAGAGGAACTGAGCTTTTTTCTATGCTAGGAGATACCAAACTCTATTTTAGTTGCCTTGTGCTTCCCTCCCAGGCCTCTCCTCACTCACAAATGCAAACCTATTTGTTGTGGGCACATATGTTTAGGGCACGATATATTGCCCTAACAATGAATTGTGAAGCGGGACTGAGATATTATCTTCAGTTTGCATGTGGAGAAACTGAAGCATTGGGAAGCTATGAAATTTCTGCAAGGCCACCTTTGTGTCTTTAAGAGCCACAAAGCTGAGGACAGAAGTCTGTCCGGAGCCATCTCCCACGAGCTTTCCGTTCTCTGCATTTGGAAACATACTGAAGCACCTGCCACTGTTTTAAGGAACAAATGGGACCATTAGGAGAGATCAGACTTTCCTGTGCTAGGTACTGAGCATATACATAATCGAACTGTACCTTAACACACTTTATTGAAGGTTTCTGAACAAGGTTAATAAATGCTGAATAGCAAATATATAAAGATGCTTCAGGCACAGATAGTATATGTTACTGGTGATGCAGCAGTGGAATGGGCTGAAATAGAAATGTAACTGGGTGGGGAAAAAGAATGTGAAGGTTTCTTAGGAGCTTTAGTACATCAGAAAGTGTGCTGTGAGCCAGAACAAAAGTAATTTTTGAGAACTTTTGACAAATCAAAGTCATTTGCGATCAATGTTTCACTTTGGCAAAATCAAGATGGTGTAATTTTAGAGTCTTTCTGTACTTTAATCTTTAGCTGTATGCATCTGCCGCTGGGCTCTGGTTAGTAAATAGCTAACCAGGTATTTACCTCAGCACTTTTTTTAACGCTTACTGGTCCCTTACAATAGAAAGTGTGCTCTACTCTCTGCCCCAAAGGTCCTACAATTCAAATTGGCAGTTCAGAAGAAATACCTCCCTATTTCAGGAACTGAAGCACAGCAAGATCAGTGATTTGCTCAAGGTGACATGGAGGGTCTAGAAACTGGCACCAGCTCGTTCCACTGTCTGGACGAGATCCATCCTTCAGCTCACCCCCTTCGAGGAGGCCGGTGGTGACCTCGAGCGGGCCTGCGTCGCTGCCCGAAGGGCTCGAGGTGCAGAGGTGGCCAGTGGCTGGGGAAGGGAGTGGCCAGCCAGCTCTGCTGCAGCTGTCACCGCTCTTTGCTGACAGTTGCTGCAATCCATGGAGCCTGCTTTTATGGTGCTAATTAATCTCTTTTAATTAATGAAATCCTTCTACCTCACATTCCTCCCTTTCCTTTCCTCTTTGCCTCTCTTCACCTTCCACAGCTGAAATGTACAGGCCTCCCTGAGCAGGGGCTGATAAAATCGCCAGCCTTTAAACATCTCGGTGTATTTGGCTGTGGCAGTCCTGGTAGCTCCTTCCACTTTTCTCCTTTGGTGAGGTAGCAGCTTAATCTTCATGGCCTGTTATCTTTGAGGCACACTTGATTTTTCAAAAGAAAAACAGCTAAGCATTTTAGCACTGATTTCCTCTGGAAAATATTTCATAGTCTACCACATCTCATTGTGTTTAATCGTGGACTGAGTTTACAAATGTTTGTGTATGTGATGGTACTCCTCTGAGTAGACTTACGGGCTTCACTGGGGCAATGCATTCAGCTAATACTGCTTGCACGCGTTTTTGCACTCTAGGACTATGTTTCTCTTTAATTCCATCCCCTAACACTTACTCATAAGCCTTTTTCTCTCCTCCTCAGTGCACAAAGTCTAATGCTCTTACTCGTGTTACGAAACTTATGATTCTGGGATTGGCAACTTGCAGGGCAGAAAAGGGGCTCAGAAGTTGCAGGACTGGATGCACCTGACCTGCCCATCCCTGCCCCAAGTTATCACTTCTGGTATTCCAGAAAAAGCAGGGAGCAGAACCCTGGTGCACAAGCAGTGCACAACACACACTGAATGTCCTGGCTGACATTCAGTTCATCCTGGGAAATACAGCCTGTTTCTGGACCCACAGGCACTTGTCATGGCTTGGCTGAAGACAGTAGAAAGTTCCAGGGAGCAAAGCCATGAGCATTACTGGGGGAGATTTCCATGCCTGCAGACAGTATACCTCTGCATATTCAACTGCTAAACACAGCATATTTTTCCTTTTGCAAACCCTGCCAGCTATACTGCTCTCTTTGTTAGATTTTTTTCAAGTTTCTTTCCCTTTCTCAATGTCTGCGTTCAGAGTGTCTCTCCTCTAGCTATGGTGGCTGATTTACATACAAAAGGGTGATCAGCTGTGGGAAGAACAGTCTAGTGGATCAAATACTAAGTGACATTAAGTGGCATCTAAGTGACATTACTTCGATTCTTTGCTGAGCTATGAGTTGCTGTGTGACCATGCACACAGTAATTAATTCCTATGCCTCAGCTCCCCAGCTGTAAAATGGGCATGGTTCTGAGTTCCTGTGAAGCCCTGCGGTAGTCTGAGGCCAAACTGAGCAATGCCTGTGCAGAGCTCAGATAATTTGATGGTGAGATCCATTCAAACATTTTCTTAGAAAGCTGCTAGAAAGGCTGTTATCGTGGTTGGGAAGAATTGTATCGTGTCTTGTTTTATGATGGAGCCGTGCTTTGACATGACACAAGCACTGCATGGACACCACATAGTTATATTAACTTCTGCTTTTTCTGTTCATCCCCATCCCTTTGAGTCAGAACATGCACACAGTCCAGTGGAAGGTAGGACTGCAGACTGGCTACTTAGCACGATGAAGATCCAGGAGTACAAATCAATACAGGGAGACATACTGACATCAGGAAAACTTCCATGGCTCGTATAGTAGTTTACAGTTTTGTCAGAGAGACAGAGGTATGCTTTAAAGAGTGGTGATAAGCAGGAAACTGACTGTAAAAAGAATTAGCTCTGTCTCACTGAATGCATCTGCTTCCACTCAGTCTTATTCTCACCTTGCTCAAAATGATGGAAATTCAGAATTGCTCTATTAAAGTCAACATGAGGACTCCCTTAATGTATGTACTCCCTGTACGCAGACTTTGGTGTAGCATCACGTCATTGTTAGACCGGGGACTGTAAATGCCCAATGAAAGGCATAAATCTTGTAGCTTTAAAGGACTAGATCCTGCTCCTGATTGTGCTGGTGTAAATCATAGATGATTCTGTTCAGGTCAGGATGAAGCCTGACAGGCTGAATAAAGCTTGACTCAAGATGTAGAATTACCTGAAAAAGGAAGGAAGCAACAAGGAGACCACAGTGGCTTAGTAAAAGGTCTTGGCTTCCTCTTCTCTTATGGCTGCATATAAAAGGTCCACCTCAGCTTTGGCTCAGTCCCAACCCAAGAATACACCCTAAGTGTTCCTTGCAGAGACCTTTGCCTCTGAATTGGAAAGCATCTCAGCCAAGCTGCGATGTGGAGACACTGAACTTTTCTCCTCGAAGGTCAATCTCATCCATCCTTAAAAGGAGACCTGTGGAGCAGCATGTGCTCTCATGCCTCACCATGCTTCTCAAGTGGTAAATGAGTAACACAGGCAGCTGAGAGAGCTGTGGGGTCACCACTGACACCAAACACGTCACTGAGCTCCCAGTACAATGAGAGCTGGGAGAGCTGCTGGCCTAGGATCAGGTGTCAAGGAGAAGTGGCAAGAGGTGAGAAGTGCCAGGAATGCTGCTTCCCAGCTGGCTCTGGAAGCAGCATGTGCCTGCATCCGTCTGCACTCAGATCAAAGCCTCCCTGAATTATTCAGGTGCTCTTTGAAAGCTCTCATCGTACAGAAAGTGAAGGCAGCTTGGCTTTACTTGCTGGAAAACAAGCACTCATTGTAAGCTCCAGGGCCAAACTGAGTTTCCTCTGCTGCTTGCGATGATAGCGGCTCCTGCCGCTGTTGTGACAAGAGTTCTCTCTTTTAGCTACACTGGGTTCTCACAGGTAGGCCCAGAGTGCCTGGGCCTGCAGTCTTTACAGGCTTCAGCCAGTACTTTGCACCTAATTGAACCGTTCTTGCAGGCCCACACTGATCCCTTGATGCCAGCTATGTCAATGGAAAGGACATTCAGTTTGGTTTAAAAGAATCAAAGAAGGTAGCACCAGCTGGAGATTTCCAGGTGTGTGCTCTTTTGTGCTGGGACTCTGATCCGGGGCCTGTTCCACTGGCAGGGCCTCTGGCCCCAGCAGATGGGGCGGGTGACCCCTGCGTGCTGAAAGCAGCAGTGCATAGCTAACAGTGCCACTCAGCAGCTTAAGAAGAAAAAGGCCTGGGAAGGGCAATTGAGGCAAGGTCAGATATTTCTGCTGTCCTTTAAGGTCCTCTGCTACCAATAACTTCCCCTTTTGGGGGCTGAGTCCAGCCAGCCACAGGTTAGAACAGCTGTTTTGGTATCTGCATGGGCAGATGCAACTGTCTTTCAAGGAGAGACTATGAACAGTCTTCATACCCCTGTCTGTGTATACAAGGCTGGGATTACTCAGTCTAGCATTACCAACTGTGATGTCTTCTAATGTTTAGTTACATCATTTTTTTAGACGCCACCTCCAGGAGACAAATGATTCCCTTAAAATACAACTTTCCTTTTTTAAAAAGGCTATTTTCTAGACATGTAGCTGAGAAGAAGGGGTTAAAAAGAAGGCAAATCCACAAGCATGCCACCACATGTTTTGCTTCTGAGATTTTAAGGCCAACTTCTGAGCTGTAGAACACTTAAAACTGGCAGTCCCTATTACTACAAAGTTAATCAGCCAAATCCCCCTATTCATCTTCTGCTGTTGACCAAGTTAACAGCCTGCAGGTTTACAGAATCAGGCTGTTCCTGCAAGAAAGGTGCCGGCAATATAATGGTTATGGTAGTCTGCATTTTCCCCTGCTTGTTAACATACTTGTATTCCAAGAGAATGTGTCCCTGACATGTGCAACTGCAGACAAAGGGGTCTGTACCCACTGAAACGCCAACCCCCCATTATCAGTTACACCACAGCGTAACTCCCCAGCAGGCCGTAAAATGATTTGATCAATTCAGTTTGTGAACTGGGAACTGATGGCTCGTTTTGTCCCAGTTTGGGGAGTAAGTTGCCATGTACTGTCAGGAGATGGAGGCTTTGAAAAAATAGTATGCTGCAGAGAGGGGCAGGGATTGTATGAAACGCGGTCCACCAAACAGGTCCACAGCAGAACTGCAGTGCAGGGGTCTGCTAACTGAATTCCTCGGTCTGCAGAGTGAGTTCCTTGAGGACAGAAGTATTGAACAAACAGGTAACCGCAGAGTATAGAGAAGTCCTGTACTGAGAGTATCTCTTGGAGTGATCAACTGGAAGACCAAAATATCCTTCCATTCCACAGGGTGGGTTTTACCTTTATTGCCTATCTTTTTAGACAATAAAAATGATCAGTAGCTGCTTAAGAAAGTCTGTCCCAAGACAAAAATAATTTCCTGACCTGATTATCTGATTATTATTAGGTTCTCCACTACCAAAACTATGTAATATCTGATTTTTCCTATCATCTCTGCTCTATGAAGGTCCAGCCCAGTTCTGACACCAACTAGGAGTACTTTTAAATATTTGTTTACCTGTTATTTATAGTGTTATTGCACCAAAGAACTTATATCTAGTAAAAATTATGTTAATCAAGTGTTTCATATGGAATATTAACTGTTACTTGAGAGAATTAGCTTGTAATATGGCCTCATGCTGAATATCTGAAATATGAACTTTTCAAAGGCACTAATGACAGTTGCAGTCCTAAGTTTCCCTACTGAAATTCACTTTTTGTCCCATCACTTTTCAGGTGAAGCATAGGAACGAAAGAGACAGAACTAGCAGGGACCTCTGGGGTTATCAAGTCTGGTTCATGGGAAAATGACTTGACTCAGTATTACATTGTAATGACTCAAAAAAGAAAATAGAGCTGTTGTTATTTCTGCATTCATACTAATCTTTACACCGCAGATGGTTACCTAAGAGTCAGTGGCAAAGATTACTGCAGATCATGCATCCTGCAGACCAACTAAAGATCATCTTTGCCTGTGTACAGTACTCATTAACTGGAACATAAGATTCTCTTCCTTTTCTCATGAGAGACTAAAGAACAGAAAACATATTTTTCATCTCAATTTCTGTATGAAATATTGGTTGCCTGCAAGAAATGAATGCTAAAGAGCTCACTTAAAGCCTGATTCGGAAACACTACTGCAGTTGATCTTGGAAGGGATTTGTAGGGATCCCATGTGACTAATAGTCCTCTGTCAGCTGAGTTTCCCGATCAGGCTCTATCTTCCATAATGCACTAAGATTTATTCATTACTGGATAGGTACTGCGAAGATGGAGACATAAATAGAGATACCTGTAAATGCATAAATACAGATTGTTACTGAGTCAGATGTTCACTTCATGGTTTTTGTTGTTCAAGATACACCCTTTAGAGATATTGCTGGGTCTTGAGGACAGAATAGGAGCCCTAGTAATCACCCCGCTTGCCGGTATGAAGCAGTGCTGTTCTGAGCAAACTGGTGCAGCTATTTCAGTTTATGTGAACTGCAGAGTTGACTCATGATGCTATAGAGGGCTTAAAAGTGGAACAAGGGGCCAAAGGTAGTTGTAGTTGTGGAAGACTGTCTCAGGGATGGGGATGGGTGCAGGGAGCAGTCTAGGGTATTTCCTAGTTTGGCTCTACTGACCCAATTGCAAAATGTGCATTATTGGATTAGTTGAGAATGTACCTTGTTGTTTTCCAACCAGACAGGAGAATGTGAAGAAGCAGCATGTGCATCATTTGTAAATCTCTGCCATATGGTAGAGACAAATTTCTGTCTCTTGCTCAAAGGTGGAGCTGTATCTCAGAGCTTGCCTTGATTTTCTGGGAGGCAAGTGAATGTTTTCAAAACTTAAAGCCACAGCAGGATGGAGAGGAGAATGGGGAAGGGTAGTTCAGCCCTGGAGCGGATAGCTCAGGGAGATTGTGCAACCTTCATCATGGCTCTTAAAAACAAGCTAGACAAAAAGGTTTAGAAGAGATGTAACTGTTTTTGATCCTGCCTTGGCAGGGACATGGACTTGAGGACTTCTTAAAGTCCACTCTAGCCTTATTTTCTATGATTTTGTGAAATAATAGAATTATTATTTCTGTTACTACAGTTCAAGGAGCACTCCTCAAAGATCAGAATCGGGCATTGCCTGGTGCTGTACTAGCACGGTAAAGAAAGATGGTCCTGCCCTCGGAGAGCTTGCAAGCATGAGTCAAGAGGCCATGGATAGTACGGACAGCTGAGGGAATACGGTGAGCAGCAATGAGATGCTATTGATCAGCAGGATAGGCAGTACTCATAATACATCAGCAGCCTAACTGCTGTCAGGTTTTTGCAGGCATCATGGCTAAGGAGAATTTGAAGGAGGATAATGAGGAAGCTTTGCAAATGAAATCTGCAGGCTACCACCACCTCTGCTCCAGAGCTGGGCAGCAGCGGGATGATGGTTTGCCTCCTACTTCCAACTGTTTTTGCTCCCCTCCCTGCCACTGCCTGCTATCACTGAGGGCACAGGTGCTGCTCTTGCAAACTTGCTTCTAGCCTCTCTTGCATCAGGATGGCAGAAGGAGACAGGACCAGGATAAGGCCTGGCCCTCCATCCCACATGCTGTGGGATCTCTTCCAGTGACAAGAAGTAAAGTTGATGAGTCCGTACTGAGACAGTGAAGTGACCCCCGTGCTGCTCCACATAATTAATAAATAAAGCACTGGGGGAGTTTTTGCCATGCCGGCTGCTATGACAGGGCTGTCTACGGTGCACTTAAGCATTAAATGACCAATTTCTGTCAGACTAACTTCCCAAGCCTCTCTCTCTCTCTCTCTCTCTCTCACTCACAAAGCTAGCTTCCTCGCTCCCTGCACTTGGAGTTTTTCAGCAACTGATGGCTCCTGGTTCATTTCTGTGGAATTAATTGGTCCCTGAATGAATTCTGTTGACAGGGCAATTTATCATGTGTTTGGGTTGACAGTGTTGGATACCGGTAAAGGGGGGGAGTGGTGTGTGAGTGGGATGAGGGGAGATGGACAGGGTGGGGGTGGGTGGAGGATGAAGAAGAGGAGGAGTAGAAGAAAGAGGAGGTGGAGGAGGAGAGGAGGAGGTTGTTTAAAAAAATAAAATGAAAGAGAGGTAAAATGCTGTTCCCCTTTGGCTCCCTCCAGCACCACTCAGTGCAATGGATAATGCACGACAGGGACAGGGAGAAGATGATGGGGGAAGGCAACGCTACTTCTCTCATGATAGGAATCAGGATGCTGCTTTTCCACAATTTGCACTGTAGCTTGGGGGGGGGAAAAAGCAGCAAAAGCCTGAAGACGTTTCCTGGTGTCTCTGGGGCTCAGCCACAAGCCTTCATATGTATTGCCCACATTTCTACTTCCCTCTCATGGCAATGTGAGTGGGAAGCTAGGGACAGGGACAGTTAACCCTCCAAATGCTGGCATGTGCTCAAATGCTGTTCTAATAGGTGTTGAGTGGTGTCCAGCACCTCGTAATGCATTGCTGTCTGCCAGTGTATCTGCTAGTGAGGGCTGCCCAAGAAGGGAGCCTGTCTTACAAAGCAATGTCAGTCAATTGGGTACCTGGTTTCTCCTCAGTGTGGAGGGGAAAGGGCCGTCTAATCCCTTGTGTGACTTTGTGAGTCTCAGGTTGCATTATTTCACATCTTCCAACACCAGGACAATGAGGGACTTTCCAATGTAATTAAAATTACATTGTAGTTACATTGTCATTAAAATGTGATGACTCTGGATTTTGGAATCAGTTTCTAGTCAGCACAGTCTACGTGATCATTTTAGTTCCTCTGGCTTCACAGCTTCTGTGTGTGGAAGTGTGTGTATGTGTGCATGTGCTTCGCATGTCTGTTCAGTGTGTAGAAGGTTAAAACCAACTAAAGCCAAAAAGGACTTCAGTGTGGACTAAAGCAAATGATTTGAACAAAGATTAAAGAGATTAAAAAACTTGTGTCTTTTCTGGGAATCTTTATGTGATCTAAAAAGGTATACTAAAAGCTGGATCAGATGGAGGTATGTCTTTGAAATGGTGGGTGCAGGCATGTGTACTGGATAGGACCCATTAAAATCATCTCCACCTCTGTCTCCTCCCTCAGCCTCTTCTGCACGGTGAGTGGGAAATTCCAAAGTGCTCAGTGCTGGGGTTGGTGGACGAGTTGCCGGTGGTGGTCCCGTTGATCTCACTGTGAGCAGTGTTAGGTCTAAGCTCAGCTCTTCTGAAGCTGCCATCTGCTGTCTTTAGCTGCAGGCTAATGGGACTTAGCTTTGCTTTTGGAGCGTTGTGGCTCGGTTTACCAGCATTCAGCCATCTCCTTTGTCTTGAGACCAAAGGTTTCAACAAGGCAGCCGATAAAATGAGTGCCCATACCATAAAGTGTCTGAAGGCAAAACTGACTTTTGAGTGGCAAGCCCCAAACTCTGGGGGTGGTGAAACATAAATGGTGTGGTGGTAGACAGTATCTTTCTTATTTGTTCAAATATAATACAGATTCTCATCGGGTAAAAAGGGCGCAACTGAGCAGCAAGGAGATAGGCTGCTTGTTTATGTTTGTCTTGATGTTTTTGTTTTTACTCTGGGTTGTGTGAAGCCCCCTAGCATGCATCCTGCCTGAGAATATCTGAGCATCAGACCTTTCTAGAGTGCTAAAATGTGAAGAGTGAAGAGATGCAGGAATCAAGGAGCTGGCATATAGTCAAACTGCAGAGGAGAATTTAAGAAAGATACTTTTGCTAGGGCCACTGGGTTTGCTGCAAATTAGAAAGCCAGTTAAAGCTACTGGATGGAGAGTGAGTATATAGGAAAGCACCTGCCATGCAAAGGCATAGTGAGTAGAGGGAAGATTTATTTTCTAGTGAGTAGAGGGAAGATTTATTTTCAAACCTTTCTATTTTCCTTTTCTTGGTACGATCACTCTAAGGAAGTGGCGCAGGCAGCCCCTTCTCAAGACTCTTGCAACAGGTTTCCATTGTGGTTACTTAGCTAAATAAAGCTGAGACTCATCTGCAGTGCAGGGGATCAAACCTAGAAATATTCCTGTTAGAGATGAGAGCACCCAAAATAACAGTGGTGACTTGAGATAGCTGGCCTAAGGAGGAAATGCATGAATGTAGCTATTTTCAGTGTGGGATCTGGAAGTGTAAACTGTTTGGGGTGAGGACCAGCTCTTTCTTGCAGTGCGGTAACACACCAAGCAAAATTGTACCTAGGAACTAACATATACAAAATGATAGTGGTGGCAATAATAATTGAACAGTGATTTTTTTCTAATTCAAAGTCATACAAACAGACTAAGCTTAATCCCGAAAACTTGGGAGATGTATGCGGTGCTGGAAAGGAGCAGTCTAAATTAAGGCTATCTGGTTAGTTACAATTCCACAGGACAGAAACATTGTTGATTGATAGTGAATAGGTGCTTACACAGCAGTTGAATGCCTTTTTATAAAGAGTGCCCCCACACATAGATAAATTATGTCCAAGTACATATTATTTATATGTTTTTCCCACTGAATACAAGATTCGTAGTGTTACAGCTTTTAAATACCAAAATGAAGGACATAAATTTGGTAGCAAAGGCTTTGCAGCCTAACATTCAAAAATCTGACAAGCTCTAGGAGCTACAAGTTGAAAGTAGGTAAATTCAACTAGAAATAAAGTGTGTGTTTTTAACAGTGCAGGTAATCACCTGTCAAAATATTTTAGCTAGGGTTCAGTGTATTTTCCAGCACTAGAACCTTTATACTTAGTAGTGAATGTTTGTCTGAAACAGACTCTCCTAGCTCAACTGCAGCTCTTGGACCTGCTGCAGGAATTAATTCAAAGAAGCCCTATGAGTTTCTCGTATGAGGACAGACAAGATGATCACAATGTGCTGTGAGTTTCCTCTGGGGCAGCTGTGGCAATGAACTTGAAAACGGCTATCTTGAAAAGTCAGTGCCTGATTCCAGTTTCACTTACATACTGTTTATACGAGTGTAATTCCTTTGACTCAGACTTCTGATTGAGAGTGGTGGATGTAGAAGGCAAATCAGGCTTCTGAGAGAAATGATTTTGATCAGGCTGTCCTGAACGAGTCAGGTGAACATGACATAGGATACATTAATCGAGTAAGTGGGCATATTTTCACTGCTGTCATTGAACTACATCAGCCAAACATTTGAGTCAAAACACAAATGTTCTTATAGCAAAATTGTCGCTAAATATTGAAAAGAAAGAGTAAAACCTGAAGGCTTGTGTTGTGAAACAGAGATGAAAATGACTCTTGTGGTTGAAAAGGCACCAAATCCAAAATGAAATCTGCATAAAACAGTGGAAACAAACAGGAACAAAGTAAGCTCCAAACAAGTTGCATATGGAACTAGCCAGGATACAATAGCTAGCTAACCAAGACGGCCAGGCACATGACTTACAGATTATTCAATATGCAGGTCCTGCATCAATGGCCATGATTAGAATTGTCAGAAAAAGTTATAGGCTCAATATCCTCACATCCAATTCTAAATCTGTGAATTTAGGAACATAGGATTTGTAAGACTGGGTTGGGCTCATGGTTTGTCTAGTCTACCATCTCGAGGAGTCGTCTCTACACGCTTTTAAGAGGATTCTTAAGAGGCGGAAGAACTGTGCAATGGGCAAACGTAGGAAGAACCTGATCTCTACTGGGGGCTCAAATATTCTGCAGCTGAGTTAATCGCAGAAATGGTAATGTCTTTCCAGAATGCTAGTTGAATGCTAATAACTCTGGAGATATATATATATATAGATATAGATATAGATATAGATATATATGTATTCTGGAACCTTAGTAACTTCCTGTGGCTGCCAATTCAATGGTAAAAATACAAGTTGTTGGGAAAATTTTTTATCAGTTTTGAATTTGTTGCTTTGTAATCTAATCAAATGTTTCTTTTTCTTGTGTTCTTGTGACCTGCAGGATCTTGTTCTACTAAGGAAGCAGTAAGCTTGACTTCTGGGGAATGTTCAGGAACTATTTTGATGAGTTCCAATTAAGGACTGTTTCTGACACCAGGAGATGCAGAGGTCAAAGAGTTCCCTGAGCAGTACGGCGGTAGACCACACGGAGCATAGATAAAAGGTAAGAAAATGGCATGATTGTAAAACAGACCAGAAAATTCTTGAAGACGTGAAAAGACTCTGAATTTGCAGGATCCTTGAATGAATATTTCAGCTAAGATTTGGGCCTGGAGCCCAGCACAACTTGATAAAGATGCTTGAATACTTCATGGAGAAAATAATAGAGTGATAATAATGCCTTGCCTCTTTACGTAGTGGTTAATTTGGAATGGAAATTTACAGGAAGTTTTAGACAGTCTGATCAGAAACAAGAGCTTTTTGTAGTCATGTAAAACAGGTAAGGAAGAATTACTGTGGTTGCTTGAAGAGAAGAGATCCCTGAGTGCCCTCTGAGTGCTCGTGATTCCAGCTGGAGCTGGAGGAAGTCCGTTGTCCCTAAAGATCATGACAGAGGTGGTGTGAGAAAATGCCTGAACCTGTACCTGATCTTGGGAGAGAGGCATGACAGCTCAGTCTGTTGCTAGAGATGACACTAGTCTGCATAGCAACTTGCCTTTAACCAACTCTCTCTGTGGCTATTAAAAGGAAATTCAGGACTAAACCCCCAGCCAAGTGGATACTCAGTCATGAACAGAGCTGTCACACTCTCATTGACATTTGTAGAGTCAGTCCTGATCTTTAGCAGAGTACAAGTGGCTTGTCATATCAATATGGTATCATTAACTGAGCTAAATAGGAGCTCTCCAATGAGTTTGAGGGATTTAACCTCAGTCTAGATAAGCATCCATCTGGCTGTAGGGTTGCAAAAGACAGAGACCTTGGTCAGAAAGGTAAAATCTCTGTGTGCAAGTTGATGTCCAGAATTCATTGCATAAACAAGCTGGCTGCTATTAGTATCACGTGTTTTCAAACACTGGGGACACACTGGAACTCACAGCAGAAACTATTGTGGCCCTGTGGTAGATCAAAGAGTAACATGAAGAAGCTGTTTCTCACTGTCTTTGTGACAGGGTGTGTGAGATCCTCCATGGAGGAGGTATGGGTCATGTTCACAAAAAGGTGGTGACAAGGGCCTTTGGTATCAGTCTATTTCCATCTTTCCTTTTAATGACCCTTTTCTCCTCTCCAGTCTTTGGCCTCTTCATTCTGGGCTGTATTTTGGGTGATTTGTTGAGCATTTGAGTGAGAGATGACTGTAAAAGCTCATTTCAAGAGAAAAGTGTATATAGAACAAAGATAGATGGCAGAAACAATAGTGACTGTTTTGGCCCTACTAACTGAAACTGCGCACCCCCCTTTTGTTTTCTGGTTGATGAGCTTAGGAGCAAGCCGTACTAGACAGGCCACTGGCTGTCTTTGGGTACACAGGGAGAAACAGTGGTGAGGAAAACATTCCCCATCTTTGCCAGGAAAACTATATGATCAGTGGCTTACAGATTCACCACACTTACGTAACTTTGAAATTGGGTTAATGCAGGAAAGTGAGAGAGGACCTGCAATCACAACACTTTATGCCTGAGGAGAAGGAATGAGAGGAAGCTTGCAGGTGTATGATTCTTTTCTATCATCAGTATATATCTCCTTTGTTAGCAGCATGGGGAATTTCAGCCTGAGATGTGTATGTTTTGGAAAATTAAGAGCAAAAGAACACTTTTGCTGTTGGGGAGCATAAACGAAAGTCAGTAGTAAGATTCCTGTTGCCTTTGAGGCATTTGGCTGTCCATTTAATGCCTGCTGTGACACTCTCTGTTACAGTACACAGATACGTATTGTGCAAAACAGACGTAAGCAGATCTCTACATATGTAACCAAATAATCCAGGCTTGACTTCTCTGTATTCTGAGTGGCTGCATAAGGAAAGAACTGCATCAAGAAGCTTTTACTTTTCCATTACTAAAACCCACTTAATTCAGAGAGTACACAAAACTAGTACCTTTGCTGGTGTATGACTCGCTCAGAAGGAAGGGCTTCAGAAAGCTTTGCCTCCCTTTCCTGCCAGTCGTCTTTGGACTGAACGCAAACGTGATGAAGCCCAGACCTGTGATTTAACCACATAAGCATCTGCTTTCCCCTGGCACATCCTCCACCATAATTCCCAAATGTCCTGGTGTCTCCCTCTCTTCTGAGAGAGCAGGTGATGTGTGTGATCGGTCTCGGTTTGTGAAGGCAAACAGGTCTCAAAGCAAATCAAAATGTTATTGATTTTTTGCTTTCACTGTATCAGCCAAGCAAAAAATACATATGAAGAGGTAAAACACATGAATAAATAAGCAGTAACAGGTCAAAACAGGCAATCCGTACTCAAAGATAAAAATAGAGAGAGACACGCAGGACAGTCTTGGAGGCATCAGTAAAGACTGTGCCTGGTTTCCAGAATCAGACCGTTCCTAATTCCCTGTACTGTTGTTTCCAGCCCCTACCCCTCCTTTCTGTGGGTATTTCTCTTGTGGCATCTTGACCCAGAGCATAATTTTCTGGGAAGTCAGAGTAATGACAGAGAAGTTGTCTTCAAGGAAAAGAAATGTTTGGCATCACCAGGATATTTGCCAGAGATGTTGCTTTGTGGCCTTTCCCAAGGAAAGATTTTGCTGTTTAGAGTTTATTTTGTAGTAGCTCTCAGGGGCTTCAGGTGTGGGCCAGGAGCTCACTATACTACCTGCTGTACAAACACAAAATAGTAAGAGACGTCCTGCTACACACAGTAACAATAACTTAAATCTAGTAAGACTGATCAACTGATAGAAAAAGAAGGAGAAGGACAATCAAATAGTTGGAGCAGAGGGTAAAATTTAAGTTGTTCTGATTTGTAGTAAAACTTAAAAAGATGTTGGATGGTGAATATATATCCTGTGTATCGTAGCTGGTGGAAGAACAGGGGAAGATTTTCCAGGTGAACTTAGAGAAATGAATTTTCAGAGAAGGATAAGTTAAAAAATAAATTAATTAATTAATTAAAGCCCCAGTCTGATTAGGCACAGAAAAAAAGGTGGATTTTCAGAGGTCCTTACCAACTGTTGCCACCAAGATTTTCAAAAAGGCTTAGAGTCTAATGGCAAAGGTGAAACTGAATAGCAAAAGATTGCACAGTTCAGAATACTGGCCAGTTTCTTAGTTGTTACTGGCCAATACCTTCTCAGAGTAAAATATTGACATGGGAAAAAATCATGAAGGGAAATCTTGCTTCACTCCTGCATGCATCTGCAGTAAGCACAAATGGCTCATGGACTGGTGAAAGAACTGGACTGTCAGTGATTTTGCAAAGTTGTGGCGTCTGTTTAGATCCCTGAATAGATCCCTGAATACGTTTTAGAGACCTGCTTTCGGAAATCCTGGCCAAGCCTCTCTCTGTATTAACAGCTTTATGAACATCCTCTCTTCAGACCATCAGTGTGCTTCTTTGAGCTAATTTCTTAGCACTTTCTTTCCACTGTGTAACATCTTAAAGTCCCTCTTACATTTTACCACAGTATTTTCTAAGCAATTTGCTTAGACTTTCTTTATATTATTAGTGTGTATTCCCCTGCCAGAAAACAATGTTGCAGGTAGAAAACTTGTGATGAAGATTCATTATCTTTTCTTTCATTTCCTTTCTCAAGAATCTGGCAGACCTTTCGAAGTACATCAGTGAGACGGGTCTGAACAGCCACCTCGTGTCATCTTCTGGAATGTGGTCACTTCCCAGTGTTCTTCCACTGAGGCTAAGTGGTGATGGACCCCTTTCCTTTTCTTCAGATCTGCAGAAAGGGGCAGGATGATCTAGTGGTCAGAGTGCCAGACTGGCTGACCGGAGACGTCCATGTCATCCCTTTTCTGTCAACGATCGGACGAGCAGTATGGCATGAGTCACTCCTCTCTCTGTGTTGCCTAATTAAAAGCAGGCTGGTCAGGACAGGAATGATTTCTCACTGCGCAGTACAGGGATCCTTCATCTCGGTAACGCCAGGTGCTACTATAATATGGTTTGTAATCACAATACACAGGGGCTGTGTGTGGCTTTCCATGACTGTAGCCTGTGGCTCTACTACTTTGTGTACTTATTCCGTATCCCTTGAGCTGCTTGCTATAAGCTATGACTTTATTAAGAGTCTTTTCAAGACCCTAAACAATGATGTACAGATTGTATTTTGACCTTACACTCGTAGCCCAGCAAATGTGTCCGTGAATGCTAACTAGCATAATCTGGCTTTTTGTTTTACCAGACTTATCTCACACATGAAAATCAGTACTTTGTATGCCCAGTCCAGCAGGCCTCAAACAGTCAGTAAGCAAGAACTGCTTTCCTCCGCCTGAAAGAATAACAATGTTAGCATGAATGTCAGTAAGAAGTTCTTCGCTGTTTGTTTTTAAGATGCAGCTCTTTGTCTTGTGCTTTTGAGCCCATAACTGAAACTGGTCTGTGGAACCACATGAACTCAAAACTGTTTTAGGAAGGCTGAGATTTTCATGTTGTATTATATATCTGGTAATTGGGGTAAAACCCCAAAACTTTCATGAGACTTATGAGGCAACTGTGAGAATTAGCAACATACTGCATTCTGTTACTGAGAGGGTTGGCTGACTACTGCCCTGCCAGGACAATTACATTGATACCTGCAAGCAGTAGAAATGACGTGATGGGGGAGCTGTTCTGAGCAAAACAAAGTAGAAGGAGAAAATACAGGTGCATGAGGTGAGGTTGGTGGTGGGGTGCTTAAAAGGCAACATAAATCTATTGTCACACAGCAGCTCTGTGGAAGAACAAGTTTCTTGGATTGTTCACTGGCAACTTTATAAAAACATGCAAATGATTATACTTTGAAAAATGAGGTTAAATTCTTTTCTTGAATGCCAGAGTGTACGAAATAGAAGCATAGTGGTCGCTTTCACTACAGCCTGAAGAAACGAATAGTAAACATTTGGCACCCTTCTTTGGGGCAGGCAGCGGAGTTCAGGATTTCCCAGTCCAAGGTGGGCAAGTTGAGATGCCTCCGAAGTCTGTTCTCTGTGGGGATCGTTCTCACTGAATCACACCACCTCTGAAGCTCTGCAGTTCCTCTCGATTGCCTTGGTGTGAGCTCTTGGGATTTACTGCCATTTTTCTCCTTTTCTTGCACCTTTGTAAAAAATGCATCCCTTGACATGCAAGGTCTTGTTCAATCACTCTGCCCCAATCTATGACCCCTTACTTCCAAACAGAGAGGTAGAAGTGCCCCCTCTGCTTTTCCTCCATAGCAGTAACTAGACAGGCAGGGTGCACACTGCAGCTCTGGGAATGGGTTATATCCCCTCCTTCCTCTGGGGTATCATGGCTTAGTCCCCAGTGGTGGAGTGTGTCACATGCAACACGCTCGCTACCTCCTTTTAGCCACCAGAAAATCTGCATGGTTTAAGAAATCACAGCCTTCACTTAATATGTAAAAAAACACGTCGAGAACAAAAGGTGATGCCAATTCCTTGCCTTTCACCAGAGCCGTGAGGAAAGAGCCAAGCCACCGATTTTATTGAAACCGAAGAGGGTAAACTCCCCCTTCCTTTTTTCCCATCCCAGCCCCAACCCAGCCCCCAGTAAGGATTCATCACTCCATGAATGGAGTCCCTCTGAGCACGGTGCGGAGCTGCAAGAGTGACAGGTGCCTCCTGATATGCCTAAATGAGAAGAGCCAATCGGAGGAGCCTGCCCAGCTTTTGTTGTCATCTGGCTTTGCCCACGAAAGATGAGTTTGATTGACAGATGCATCAAGGTTCACAGTTTATTGGTTTTTGCAAAAGAGCCAGATCTGCCAATTTAGACAGGGGAGTGACACAAAACTTTCCATCTAAATGGACTAATTTTACCACAGGGAATTCCCAGGCAGAGAGCGCCAAGGCAGGCGCAGTCCTGTTTTATTTTTTAACAAGGACTGAATGACAAATATAAACGACAGTTCTAGGCTGACGGAACATCAGCATTTGACACTTCACAGGGGAGCGGTGAAATAAACAATAGGCAGAGAAATTGAATTAGAATCAGATGAGAGTCAGCTAGAGAGAGAGGAGGGCCTGATTCTCTACCAAATCATTTATAAAAGAGCAAACTGAATACTAAGTAGGTACAACATGCTCCCATCCTGATTTATTAACAATTTTAACCTACTAGTAGACCACACTGGCATGATGTAGATGAATCACTGGACAAAGGTGTATGGTAGAGGAGACCAATCCACAGGGAGTGGGAGTGTATGAGGGGTGTCTGTTCATGGTGTTGTGAACTAGTTGTGATAATCTTAACCCACGTTCCTTACAGACCCTACAAAATTAAAGAGGAAAAAGTATGACAAGTTCATTTAGTTCCTCTCCTGTTCCCTCCAGCACATTACCTGCAGAGTTCCCTCTAGTCTTCCTGTATTCTGGCATTTGTTGCCTTTGGGGCACCCAGCTTTGCAGCCTTAGCTGGATTCTTTTACTGCCTTTTTTTATATAGGACTCCTTCAATTCCAAGCATGCAGTCCATGGCATTTAAGAGGGATGGTTCTGTGCACAGACAGTCAGTCTGGGACTTCTTGGTGTGGACCATTTCTGCTTAAAATAAAAGGTTGTCTCAGTTGATAGTGTTAGCAAGCTATTTTCCTATTTCTACAAAGCTGTAATAGGGGGATAGGTTATAGTAAGTTCCCTGGTGTGTTAGACCGGTAACTTTGCTAGCAAGTCATTGCTTGGTAGGAATTTGGATTCCTGGATTTGAAGCGTATCTAGAAAAAGTGATTTTCAATCTTTTTTAATTAGCAGATAGTAAGAACAAAAAACTAAGCAGAAGAATAGCTGCCTGTGTTGTTAATTTAGGCCTACTTCCCTTAGTTATGTTAAATGCAGTTTTCCTAAAAATAAACTAGAGATCTTCAAAACATAAGTTAAAAAGTATTGGTCTTGGTGCTGGAGGGAGGAGCTTGAGAATAAGGGGCTTTGGGGTGATTTGCTTTTTAATGATCATTTGACTTTCATATATGAGTCCCAGAAGTATGTGTATGGAAGCCACCTTACTCTCCAGGCGCTATGAGTAAGTGCTTCTTGGCACCGTGCACAGGTGCCAAATGCAGGTCTGCAGTTACGGGTGCCTTCTGATGGAGGCTCATATCGGGGGGAAACGCCTCTTTCTTCTGTACATGGAGGTACTGTGTCTGTGTGAAATTTCACACTGCTTAGTCTTACACCCTTTGGGTTTTCTGTGTAGATTTTGTTTGTCTTCTTTTCATAAATGTTCAACAGGGTGTGTGCAAAATTGGTCTCAGGCTGAAAGTCATTATGTTTGCAATCTTTCATTGTCAGTGTGCCTTCTGAAAACAGTATGATTCAACTCCTTTGGAGTGGCAGAGAGGCAAAACCAGAGTAGTTCAGATGCAAAGAATAGGTTTTGAAAAGAGACAATTTAGAAGTGAAGCCTTTTTTGTTATGTTTTTCATAACTGAAAATTTATCCTTCAGCAGAGACTGGCAAGTAGTTCGCTTTGAAACCAAGGCTATGCACTGCATTGAGTTAAGACAGTCCCTTAAAGGTCTTCTTCCTGGGACTGAATTCATCAGCAGTGGCAGTTCAAGGTGGTCAGCATTTCCTTACAAAGTGTGGCAACCAGAAGTTAAGCTGCCCATAGTAAAGTTCTTTGCTGAAGCCTGGTTGCTATCAGAGTAGTAGAAGGGGACTGTGGAAAGCAGCAGAAAATAGTGGGATTAAGAACAGAAGGATGGAGAAATCCTCTGTATGTGTGTGGGGAAGCTAATAGTGTCTGAACAAGGAATATGGGGGACAGGAAAGGAAAATAGCATGTCAAGGAACGTGGAAGGGTTTAGATAGGAGTGAGAGGGTAGTAGGCAGAGAATGAAAAAAAGGGGGATTATGGAAAATCCATGTCTCCCGTAGGAGGGGGAATGCAAAGGGAGAACATATCTGGGCCAGAAGGCTTGGTAAGGCAGGAAAGGGCAGAAAAAGTGACGAGGAGGCCGGAGCTGCAGGAAACGGCCAGGGTTGCCAACAGGGGAGAACCTGCTCTCGGGATAAGGATAAGTGGAAGAAAGAGTCTTCTCTGAGCAGCTGGTGTAGACAGAATTTGCACGTTTCAGGTAGAGTTTTGAACCTGAAGGGATAAAACGCTTTGGATTGGCAGCTCCCACCAAAACTTCACACAGCAGAAGGCAGGAGAAAAATGAGTCTTTGCTGACAAGCTCTGGTATCAAACCAGCTCTCATCAGCCTCGCCAGCACTTACAGGGCCATTCCAGGTCTTGTGACATTTGAGCTTCTTCCTAAAGCCCTAAACCACAGGGTCCCTGTGAGGAGATGAGAAGCTCACTTTTCACTGAAAGAAGCAGCAGATTTCTGACTCTTGGAGTGGAAGAGACATGACAGATAATGTGACTATGGTCATCTTGAACACAGCAAAATTAGAAGTCAAGTAAAAGTTGTTTTGTTTTTATTTTATATACATATATATGTATAGAAATATACATATATACAAAATGCTACCTGGTGTTATATAAATTACATGATTTCTAGTCTTGTGATTTTTTTGTGTGCTTCATTCATGATTTTCAAGTACTTGGGGCTGGCAGTGCAGGCTATAACAAACTTGCTTTGCCTCATTGCAGACAGCTCCTGAATCATGGTAAATTAACTGTCCTGAGAATGTTCCCAGCTTCTTTTCTAAAGCAGTCAAGAATTTGTTATGTGCAGGCTGTTTACTATGCATATCTTCATTAACTGCTTGTTGTTCAGTGAGCTGATCCTTCCCTTAATATTTTAAAGCATTTTACTTTGCATACAATCATCAGTATGTAGATTTACTAGACAGTGATTTTCATGATCACTTTAAACATTGGTGCTGTGTTTGCTGTCCTTCTGCCTTTGGCATTTCCCCAGGTCTTTACAATTTTTCAGAACTGACTGTGTGTGGTCCAGTAAATTCATCTGCTAGCTCACTTAATGCCTTCAGATGTGTATCATCTGGATAGATTGGCTGGCACTGTGCATGCTTAAGTGTTTCCTTGCCTATACCGTATTAGACAATTTATTTGTTTTTAAATAAGGTTGTCATCTTCTCAGAATATTCAAACTTTTATTTTTCTTGTCATGGTAATTATAAAGAGGATTTCTCCTAGTGTTGCATAATCTCTTAAAGCATCCTTTTCCTCATTTGGAGACAGACTGTGGTGCTCATTCTAGTTTTATCACAAGCATTTTCACACTGAGAACTCCCATTGATTATGGCAGGATTATTAGAGGAACATAATAGTAGACAGAATGGTAGAAATTGCTCTTGCACACAAATATTTCCATTTCCAAGATAAATAGGTTCTCGGAAGTTGCACAAGTTTTGCTGTAGTTCAGCTACCAGTTATGGAGACTTATGCGGGAACCTCAGGGTGCAGTTTTCTGGGCTGTATTATGTGGGATATCAAATAAGATGATTATCCTAAATCCTGGCTCTTTCTTCTAATATTATTTTATCAGAATGAACTTTGAAAATTCATTTTATTTTCTTTTGGTTCATCTGTTGGTTGATTCTTGATCTTTCACCAGAGGTAGTGGTGAGCGTTCTGGTAGGGAACGTGTGTTAGTCATTTCCTGTAATTCTAGTCAGATTAACATCCAGGATCTCGTGAATTAGTCCAATGGTTGATTCTTATCACCTAAACTGTGGTGGAGAAGGGTAATTCTGATGCATAGAAGATTTCAGAATTTTGAAATCTAGTTTTGCTCTGATTTATAGTACAGGTCTATCACTGCATCAAAATCTGGGCCTGTCTGTGTGGCAGCCTGTGGACCCTGGAAACCGAGGGTCTCTGACTTCAAGATAGTTGCCAGGCAGTTTTACTGCAACATTGTGAAAATTGAATTGGTTTTACAGACTGTTTTGATTTCAACAAATTGACTTTCAGTTATGGAAAATGCCCTGTTGGAGGATTTTCGGCCAATTCTATTAATACTGGAAAGGAAAATATAAACTGAGACAAAAGGAACAGTTTTAACTGACTGATGAGAGAAAGCTTCATGAAAGCATTTGATTTCATGGAAGCATTTCTGTACAGACTTTCCTTAGGATACATGCATACCAGCAGAAAATCTGGCCCACTGACTTCATGAGCTCTTGTGAAAACATTTTAAAATGACTAAAAATTGCAGAAGCAAAATGGATTTAGCCTAGCCTGACTCCGTGCTACATTTTTACTCAGCCTTTATGACATTAAACTGCTTCTGACTTCCTGGAGAATTAATGCTTGACTGAGGAAAAATTGAGTGAAACCTCTGGATTTGGTATGTTTATAGCATACCTTAATATCATGTCTAGCTCTTTGTTAGGCAGAGGATGAATAGTTTGGAGAATGGGTTATTAATGACTTTGCATTTGATTTTGCCCCCTAGCTGACCAAGACAGATAGAGATTAAGAGAGCGCAAGCTACAATAAAACATCAGGCTAATGGGATTCCTCTCATGAAACGAAAAATGGGGTAGTAGAGAAGTGGGGGTAAGATATGAGCTGTCAGTCATCCTCCCTCCTACTGAGGCTTCACACAGCTCCCAGAGTGCTTTGATGGAGAATCAGGACTGATTCTGGAAGATTAAAATCCTGTTAGAGGCATGCTGAGCAGGTGTTACTAATCCTCAAGTGGGGTTATAAGGAAACAGGGGTAGAGTTGGAAGGGGACTCTGAGTTACCCCACATCTTTTTAATACCGTGGCTGCCCAACAGCATTTTGATTTTCTGGACTACTTGGGGACACCAGATGTATTATGGATCATTGGGAGTCAATTGAGCGAGCTCGATAGAGGAGGGAGTCCTGCTGGCAATAAACAGGAGCAGAGTGGTGGGTGGTGGAGGCTCAGAGGCTGGATTGTGCTGTAAGGTGTTGCAGGCATGTGCAGTGCCTTCCATCACGCGGCGTGACGGTTATTAGCAATCATAGTGTTTATTGTTTACATGGTGCCCCAAGGGTGCTAGATGCAATGAGTATAACATCCTGGAGACCTCAAGGGGAATCCACTGGAGAGAGAGAAGTGGAGAGAGAGAGAGAGAGAGAGAAAGGGAAAGAGAAACAAGCCAGAAGCCACAATAGTGACATACAAAAAAAAAATTTGTTTTTATTTCTCATGTGCACAAAAAGGAAAAAGAAAAGAGTCAAACAGAACTGAAGCGATGAGGAAAAGCCAAGAGTGGCTGCAGCAGCCTAAAAGGGATATGACCCTGCACCTGGCAATGGCCTCCCTCCCCCGTCTCAGGTCTAGCTTAGCCTAGTGAGCATTGGCAGAGCTGCTTATGGTTGGATTTGTTTTCAGTTCTGGTATCGTTGTTATCTGGTCCCTCCTTCCTGGCTTGCAAGTTTGCCGCCCTCCTGGACCCAGCCAAGGAGCACATTGTGGTATTTGTGGGGTCATTTGGAAGCCTTCGTTCTGTCACTCCCAAAGGGGACAGCTATGTTTCTGATTCCTTTTCGCAAGGGGCTGCTTTTTCTTAGGGAAAAAAGAGGTGTATTTTTTTTTCAGCATTTCGGTAAACCAGAATTTCTTTCAGAAAATGTTTATATGCATATATGATTATATATTCAAGAGGAGAAATAGGTGCAGGTTTTTTATGTTTTCTCTTTCTGTTGTTTGTTCATCATCCTGACGTTCATGTTGTGATTAGTTCTGAAGTCTTGTTCTGAATTTGAATCATCACTATTGATGGGTCAGAAAGCATGCAGAGTTGGCCCTGTTTCAACGTAGCAGGGCTCATTGCGCTATCCCCGCCCCCAAACATTTACAGGTCACAAAGGTGTCTACTGTAATAGATCCATCCCAGGCTCCCCTCCCACCCTCTTGCCCCACATCCCTTTGGGCCAAAAGGACATGGGAGCTTCAGAGAACAGGTCTCAAAAGTGCTGCCCAATTTTAAATACCAGGTCCCTGTTCCTTCCAGCAAAGCGTATCATTTGAGAACTCACAAGATTCCTCCCCCTCCAAGAAAAATTGTGACAGAAGATGGTATAGTCACACAACATTTCTGCTGGGTCCATTAGGTAAAACAAGCATAGCAGCAGAGCTAAGAGTGAAAAGAAAAGAAAGGAGTGAAGGGAGAGCTCAGGAAGAAGAATAAAGAAATGAAGAGTGATTTACGAGAAAAAGGAAAGGAGAAGGAAGTGTAGTAAAAACATTCATTATTATTCATAATAATACTTAAAACTCCTATAGAATTTTCTTTCCAGGATCTCAAAGCACTGAGCCAGTGCTAATTAATGCAGCTCCACAATACTCCTGTGAGCTAGGGTGTACTGCTATCCCCATTTTACAGAAGATTGAACTGAGGCATGGGGAAGAAATCGGACTTGACAAAGGTTCTCTGGAGCCAGGATGAGAATTGGGGAGTTCTGTTTCCCAGATACTTGCTCTGATATCTGGATTCTCTGGATAGAAAAGTGCACTGGGAGTACACAAAAATAGTGGGAACAATTAAACGAAAGAGCGGGATAGAAATGGAATGGAAAGAGGGTGTGAGAAAGAAATGGGAGAAAGGAAAAAGACAGCAGAATGGCAGAGAGAGATGTGAGTGACAAACTTCACTGGATTTTGCATAGTGATGTTTTCCTCCAATCTTTTTTGTTTTCATTTTTTCCTGTAAAATTCTTTTAAGAAAAATGAAAGAAAAATCCATCTGTAATAAAGCAACTGTTGGCCTATTGGGGAAGGAGTCCTTCCAAGGTTTGGCTGTTCCCTCAGGTTCTGGATTTGTGCTGTGCTTTATTGAATACATCGTTTTGTTTTCAGTGAGCACAACGAGACTCGCACAGTACAGACAGCGTGTTCCTTATCTACAGGATGAGACGAGGCTGTTTTAATAACTACCATGATGAAGATGGAGATGAACTTATATACAAGAGGAATTGCCTTCACATTACACACATTATCTTCCTACAAAGCAGCAATTGTTTTTGCAAATAACATAATATTAAATAATTGGTAGAATTTTTGCGTTTCCTGCATAGTCCAGTCTAATGGAATCTATATGAATATTGATGGTTTTCTTCTGCATAATATCACCACATAAATCCCCGTGTCAGCTACTAGACTTTAGCTATAATACTGCTTTACAATGCATCCACCAACTGTAAATCAAAACAACCAACACAAGAAACTCTTTGGCAAATGTAATTCAGTACATTCGCATGGGGGTCTACAGATAGTGGTGGAAGAGGATTAGACTGCCCAGTCCATTGCATAATTCTGCTTTCCTTTTATTTTTCCTGATCAAACTGCTTGCTGTACTTATGAACTTTCCAGACCAATCCAATGCCTGGTGGAAATCCCCATTTATCAGTGGAGTTACACGAATGATGGATTTGGCCATCCAAGGGCCAAATCAAGCCAGCCATGAGTGAGCCAACCAAATTCTGCTTTCACACCCTATCTCGTGTCTCAAGTTTAGCAAAACACCATTCTAAAAATAAGCATTTCTCAACTACTAGCTTCTCTGGAGTGGCTTCCTGGACTGCAGGTTGCCAAGTGTGAGGTGTGTTAGTCTGCTGCTCTCTAGCCTCTTCAGGAGGTTTTAGCTGCCAGTACCCCAATTTACTGCCTCTGCCCTTGACCATGTGCTGTGTGAAACTGGGTTGTGCACAAGTAGAGCAAAGGCTGTACTGAGAGACTAAACGGGAGACTATTAACAGGGTCTAGTATCCATCCGGTGCCTATGGAGGAAAACAGAAGGGGTGGTAAAAGTAAATTTTTAGAAATTACTGAGCATTTGCTTCTCATACAGAATAGAATGAGATAATGGGCCAAATTCTGATCTCGGTGACAGTGCAACAACTCTGCTATTCACAGCAGGTTATGCACAAGTAAAAGGTGCATGGTAACACTTAAAAGATTAGGAGTAACCTCTTTGATTTTGTTCTGTACAGGAACAGATTTTAGCTCTATATCTTCCATGTAAACACCCCCTGCCCCATACACTTATCGTTTGGGCATCCCATTAAGAAGACACAGACCTATAATCAGCTAGAGCCATGCAAAGGCTAAAAGTGTTAGGTGAAAGGGGCCTTTGGGATCAACACAGCTGTTTACTGATGATGGATTTCATACACACAAGTTAAACTTGGAGACAGAATACTGAGTCCACAACCACATCTCCTAAGAGGCTGAGAACTTTGGGGTTTATACATAATGTTGGCTGTACAGATTGCTCCACTGTTCACTTTTATGCCCTTGGGGGTTTGATTCTCAATCCTGTCTTGGTTCATGGGCAGTAGCCCACTAGTTTTGTTTGATACCTCTCTAAAACAACAAGGATCTACTTTGGCAGACTTGATGCCCTGGGGATAGGCTATAGCTGCCTTCATGTTTTCTTTGAGTATGTTTTAGGAAGTGTCAGTGCAAGAAACAGTTTATGAGTTTGCTGACAATACAGGAGTAGTAAGCGTTTCTATTGACAGCCTTTTGCGGAACAGTGTTTGCCAGCCACTTGTGAACCAAAAAGAGCAGATAATCCCTGCAGAATCATCAGGTGAGCATTTGGGAGAAGGGGTAAATATCAGGGTGCACAATATAGGGCTGAGGATGAAAAGATGAGCGTGTATGCAGGGAATAGCTGGTAGGATGCAGGCATATGGTTTTGAATGTAAGCCTATAAATTATTAGGTGTAGAAGGAGACAGATTGGGCACAAAAGAGGCCCATATAGCAAGGCTGTAGTGGTTAGGAAATTAGGTGTTGGGCACAGATAACGAGGATATTGCCATCAGGCTATAGGAGTCTGGAGAATGGGTGTAGGGCATATCTAAAATGGTGAAAGTCAGGATGTAGGTGAACTGAAGTAGACATGGGTAAGGGGATTAAGGTAAAGGGCGAGGAACCTAAGGGTTAGGGAACCAAGCAATAATCCCAGCCAATCCTGAATTTGTCCATCTCAGTCTTAGCTGTCCAGAGGGCAATCAAATGGGCCCACATGAAGCCCCATACTTTCCTTTCCACCACAAAGCGCAGTTAGAGCGCAGCTGGGCTTGTTTTCTTTGTTTGCCAACCAGTGACATGGAAAACATTTGTTGACTCAGAGTGCTTTTTTGTCGACTGATGTGTTTGGTAACTTTGTCAAATGTGACTTGTCCGCACTGCTCCCCAGAGACAGGATTTGGGAAAGGGGGAGGAGGAGGAGGCGATGGGGGCGGAGCTGGCATCCAATCCTCTCCAATACCACCATCCCATTGTAGTGCAAACCAGAAAGGAAACAAAACCCGAGAGTGAGAGAGGAGCATCAAACGTCAGAGGAACTTGTCTGCCATTCAGGTGGCAGGGAGGGATGGGACTTGGAGTTTTATTTTTGTAGGTTTTTTTAATTATTATTTTGTTTTTTTGTTGTTTTTGTTTGCTTGGGTTTTTTAGAAAACTGGGGATTTGTTCTTTTTTTTTCCTTTTTACAGACCTTCATGACAAAGCATAAAAACACAGTTATATTTATATATCTATTTATATATTTCTTCATTTCGTCGGCCGGTTTGTAAATGTTGCTCCATCCTCCTGTCTGAGCTGATTGTGTGTCACAGAAATTGTGGGTGTATGTGTGAGTTTCACCCCAGCTCTGGCCTGCAAAGTCACCACACATGGGGTGCAGCCAACCATGGAGGAAGCCAAGTGGAAGAGTGGGGATGAGGTGCACAGAGAACCCCTCTTGGGGTGCAGATAATTACTTGGTCCTTTTCTTCATTGCCAGATAGGTCAGGTCTCTGTACTGCCTTCTCCACTCTAGCCAGGCTGTTCCCTCTGTCCTGGAAACACGGTAATCATCAAGGGTCTTACATTTTGAAGAGTCCACCATAGAAGAACATTTCTTTGGGGAACAGTGTTTTATGAGTGGCTTTCTCCCCTGCTTCCCCCTGCCCTTACCACTCCCAGAAGAATGGGGTCCTATAAGGCAAAGGTTGCCAGCTGCGTTGCTTCCCAGTTCCCGTTAAGTCTTGGAAATCGAGGAGACTTTGAATGGCTGGACTTTGCCGAGGTGCTTTGAAGGAAGGGTTCCTGCAGCAAGCGGCTCGGCCTCAGGCTCTTCCTCGTGTTGGTGAGAGCAGGCAGGGTGGAGTGCGGGCTGGAGCACAGGGGAGGCGGGTTTCTCAGTCTCAGGTCGTGAGCGCTTGGTCCGGTGCCTTCGTGGTGAAGAGGAAGGAGCTGGACTGTGGGGAGGAACGGAGAAGTTCTCTTCACCCTTCCCAGGGATGGAGGGAGTTGATCAGACAGGTACAATATGGAGGCCTAAGCTGTCGCCCTGCAGTTTCATGTGGTTTCCATGGTAACTAGTGGCGGTCATAGGCAGCGGCAGCAGTGGGAGGTGCGGAGCCCCGGGATGTGGCACTATAATAATAAGGGGAACCTGAAAGTTAACACAGGAGAAGAATGGACTGGTTGAAAGGACAAACAGTAAAAAAAAATAATAATAAAAAAATAAAACAATCAAGCGAAGAAAAGAAACAAAGGAGAACTAAAAACAAAGGAAAAGCAAAGGAAGGAAGAAAAGGAAAGGAATCAAAAGAAATAACTTGAGGACGCAGCTCTTGCTGGGAGTAGTGCAAGGCTACCAGTTGAAGCCAACCGAGGACCATATTTCAGTGAAGAGAGATTACTGGGGCCTCTGGGTCTGAAGCCCCTCTAGGGGAAGGGGTTCATTTTGCTCCTTCTGACCATCAGTGAAGAGCTGAGAGGGAAGCATGTGAGCATTGCAGCAGAAGTATCTCACACCTGATCTGCGGTCACAAGGAAGCTGCCAGAGGGCTGGATGTTCTGAACATTTTTTTATTTGATTTGATTGATTGATTGAGCATTGTGAGTCAGTTTTAAAAACAGGAGGGGAGAAGTGAAACAAAATTCCATTGTTTCGTTGCTTGGGATTTTGGTCACATTTGGAATGAAAGATCTCTGGATGGCTACTGAATGTGTGTTAAATAGTGATTGATTATAAAGGTCATATTTACTGAGGTTTAACAACACTGGAATAAAATGTGCATCTATTATTCAGTTGTTAAACCTCAGTAAATATGTAGTTCATAATCACAGCCAATTTATTTTACATATAATAAATCTCCTCCTGTTTCCTTGCAAAGAAATGTTGTGTTAGAAGACAGAGTCTTACGGGAATTTCTTTCCCCCCTGAAAAAAACTGACTTTTTCTAGGCCTATTAGAGTCACTGGAGCTGAATATTACTGTAAGAAAACTTCACTAGCCATTTATAAACATAGTGATGCACCCTATCTCCCATACTGGACATTGTTCCTACTGGTTCTGTGAGAAGAACTTTTATGAGATTTCCAGATCCCCAGGTATTGACTCTCAGTTCAGATTGGGAGAGTAGTGAAACCTCATCTGGATTTTTGAACAGACCTTGAATGGATGCTGATTGCAGCCTGTGAGAAGAGCAGAACCTGAACTGAACTTCTGACCAGTCTGAAACAGGCTGTGGTGCAGCCAAGGAGAAGACAGTACTGAACTGGAATTCTGACCATCTCACGAAAGAGGAGCTAGCTTCAGAATAGATACAAAATGCGTGTCAGATATATACCCATCTAGACACTGGACTGGAGAGTGAGGAAAAAGGACTTTCACATGGCCAAATGCTTGAAGGCCCCTTTCAAAAACAAACAAACAAAGAAAAGAAAACAAAGAGACAAACAGAAGGAGCGCGAAGCTGGGGGGTGTGCTGTGGGAAAGAGGTACTCACTTAGTAATGCCGGGTTGCTGAATCGCCAGGCCTCGTTGTAAGTTGTGTACTGAGGGTGGCTGTATGGGTTCCCCGAGAACTCGCTCCCTGGAAGAAAACAAGCAATGTGTGAAATACAGGTAAGAATGAAGTTCTGTGTCTGCTACTCCATCAAGCAAATCTTCATGTTGAATGTGTGTACCATCAGGAAAACTTGTATACGGTTACCTTGCCCAGCTGGGATTTTGCCCTTCAGGACAGTGTTTGTTCAGTGCAATGTTACTTGCCTAAACAATTAAAAATCATAAGACTGATCTCTTCAGAATCAAGAAATGAGTCCAAAATAATGAAATTCAGTAAGACAGATAAACAAACTGGTTTATTTTTCTTTGCCTTCTGATTTCTGATCGTATGGTTGCATTAGGATTGTATGTACAAGTTTTTTCTACAGTTAGCCATCAGCTTTCTTCTTAATAAAACCTAAATCTAATCTAAAATCTAAAATCCTAAATCTAATCTAAGAAAGGCTCTCCGGTAATGTCAGGATAGCAGGCATGGTAGCTTTAAGGGGCAGACCTCCCAATAAGCTCATCAGAACTGGAAGTTCTGTTGATGGTGATTTGCATTGGTAAAATTTTTTTTAGGTGCTGCAGATTATGAAGTATTTGTGGAGAAGAATATGGTTCATTGTTGGAAATATTCTCAGAGTATGGTAGTGTTAAATACAAAACACAAAATAGAAAACACATGAATCTTTCTGTCTTATTCTACAATGATGTCAGAAAAGTGATTCATATATGATGGGGCCAACATTTATGTTTAGTCAGTGAGTTACAGAGAAAACATGTTGTATTCCAGTTCCAGAAGAGAATTTGCTAATGGTCAGTAGTACTTTAGGTGCTGCCTTGAATCTAAAAGACAAGCTGGGCTGCAGCTCCCTTTTTCACATGGGTAAAATAGGCTCAAACAGAAATGGTTGTGCACTTTGCGATGTAATAACACTCTGAAACAACATCTGAATATTTTAGTCTTCTTAAATACTCATTTTTATTGTGTATAAAGATCTGGGTCTCCTTGTTTTCTGGATGACTGTGCAAGGCTAAGGGAATCACATTTAGTAACTGAGGAAGTATAATGTGGCATTCAAAATAAATGGCCACAACAAACTCTACAATCTTAAAAATATGATTCTGTTAAGTAAGGACATGCCATTGTCTAATCGCAACCTCAATTTAAAGCAGTACAGACAGGCTGGGGACAACTGGTGCCCTCTGAAAGGCATTAGCGTGCACTCCAAAGACAACGAAAGCACGGAGTGACTACCAGCTTCTGGTCTGCTCTGGGTGGGGAGCTGGAGTTCTTGTTACAACAGTGTTTGGAAAGCGCCTAGGGTCCCTGCTAGATACCCTGGAATGGGAAAGGAAGGCAGTGCAGGATACACTGGATGCCTGTGATACAATTACCAAAGACATTTCAATTAATTATACTGTAATCTCTGCAAATCTCCCCTCACAGGAGAGTTACAGCCCAAACCACAGATTCTCAGATGGGGGAAGTGAAGTCTATTGAAATCAATGGATTTGCACTGATTTAAACTTGAGGAGGATCTGTCCAGACAGGTCTTTTAAAGACATTCAGAATAATAACCTAAGTAGTCGCTATGAATAGGTGTATGTATCAATGGCAGTCACCATCCAACAGTCTTTTAGTCAAAGTAGCTCTTATTTTCAGCATAAAAATTCTTATTGTTTGACAGACCTTGCTAAATACTGCTTTAATGATAATGACTCAACATGTTTCCATACCTAAAATCTAAAATCCTGCGCTGAGAATCCTGATGGCTAGCTGGGAAAGAGAAGGTGAAACCTGCTGAGGTGATCAGGTTGCTGTGGGAGATGATAGAAGGGCAAAAAGCAATGCATAGCCCTGATTTAGCTCCACTGAAGTGACTTATCTGTGGGATATACTGGGGTAAATTTGGCTCCAAAGGAAGGAAAAAAACAATCCAGATGCGAATTCCTGCTTTGAATTGCCTCATAAAAAGATCACTTCTCTGCATCAAGAGAAGAAGTTCTGATATATCAAGACTTCTTTCTAACCCTCTCCTGAGTTGTCACCCTAAACTGTTTATAGTGATCCTGAGCCATGGGTTAAGTAGAGGAGAAAGAGCCCCAGCTACAGAGAGCCGGGGAGGAGAGAGGGCAGCCACTGGAAACAGTGTTTATTGACGAGGAGTGAAAGCATGCATGCAGCAGGATAATGAGCTTTTGAGCTCAACTGTGACCAAGAGGAACTGAGCTATCGCCTTCCCCGATCACTAATGAAACAAGTGTAATTTCCTCATCAACATTGGATTCTGTTTAACGACTCCCTGCCGTTGCCATCACCAGCCCTCTGCAGGCTCTACGCTGCTCTGTGTGAACTGCAGTTCCTTTCTGAGGATGCTCACTTCACTAAACAGTTTGCAGAAACTTGATGGCCTTTCTGGGAAAGAGGAAGAAGTGAGTCAGGGATCAAAGGTGCTCTGTTACCTGTGTAGGGAGCATTTCACAAATGCACAAATTAAGTGTAGGACAATACCTGATTCATCCTTCTTTGACTGACTAACTCTTGCTTCTTCAAGAGTGCACTCAGGGACTTACTGGCTTTCATCCATGTCTGCAGCCTGTGACCTGAAGCTACAGGCAAGTGCAAATGTGGAATATATATCTTACCACATCATCTGCATAAATCTCAGAGATATCTGCATGCATGACTGACCATGTTGCATGGATGCCGTGCTTGGAGACAAGCTCTTCTCTAGACTATAAAACTAGAAGTCTGGTGAAAGGTTGTCACAGATAGAACAGAGAAGCTTTGGTTAGCACTGGTCAAACAATCCTCTCAGAAACAGCTTTCCGCTGGAAAATGCTGCCTCATCAAAATGGAAATGTTTTGCATGAGCCTGTCAGTTTCAGTGGAGTTTTAGAAAGAAAAGTTTTGAAATGATTGCAAATTGATACAAAGTATTATGTTTCAACTTTCTTGTTTTGTTTCATTTTGCCTTTCTCATCTCATTTAATTTCCTTTCAACTCTTTTATTATTTTAATATTTGTTGACATCTAGAACATGTTGACATTATTGAAATGTTTCATCCTGATGCTTGCAAATTGAACTATTCCAAGATTCTGACTCCTCATCCTGATGCAAGAGGAAAACAAATGTCAAAAAATCAGAGTTTTGCATGGGTTGGAAATTCTATTTTCTGACCAGTTCTACTTTTAGATCAGAACCTTTATTTAGATAAGTTAGAGCCTCTTGCTCATATTCACTCCCATCTGGACAGCGAGGTTTGTTTGCATGTCTGTATGTTCATTAAAGATACTCCCCGCTTGGTCATCTTGCTGTCTTCTTGTTTCTAATATACTTAGAGCACTGGCTCCTGATCTTTCTTGGCCCAGGAACATGTAACAAACCACTAGCAACATCACGTTTTGTTTTCCCTTTTCAACCTGGACTCTTAACAGAGGTGGCAAGCAAGCACAGAGGATCTTATGAGGCCTGTATTCTATGCAACCCATGCTCTGGGAACCTCTACTAACAGCATTTCTTGGTATCTGTATTTAAATCTTGACACGTTTAGTCTTCTAATACAAAAACTGTGAGGCATGAAGTGAGCCTGGCAGGTGGCAGGATCAGAAGAGATGAAGGGAGGTAGTTTCTGCACAACATACAGTTAAGCTGCAGAACTCCTTGCCAGGTTGCTAGAGATGTTAAAAGTTTGTATGGGTTCAAGAAAGACTGTTCAAGTTTGTGGAGGCAAATCTATCAAGGGTGATTAATACTAAATAGAAAGGTACAAACTCTACCTTAGGAATTTTCTGAGCTGCAACGTATTGGAGGCTGGGAGACCTTCTGAGGAAGTACCACTAAATCCTTTTCCTACTCTTACATCCTTCCCTGGGCATTTGCTTTTGGCCCCTGACAGAGAGTAGTAGCTAGAGGGACCTGCAATGTGACCCATTAAAGCCAGTCTTGTGGTCCTCCCCAGGAAGCCTCTTTATTTACAGCTTGTTGTCTTAAGCAACATTACAGGGCTGGGACAGAAGGGCTGCCAGGCTTCGTCTGACCAGTGGAATATGGCTGAAACAGCCTGTACTTGATGCTTTGCAGAAAGATGCAGCAGGTACGCAGGATGCCCAAGTAGGCAACAGGAAAAGCTTTCTCTAATTGAGCATTACTGAACCCCCAGAGTTCAGTAAGTTGGTCAGTTATACCAAGGGACCGAAGTGGCAGTTGGGGAGGGGTATGATCCACTATATTTTCCTGATCTGGAGGTTGATCATATCATCTTCACAGCACAGCCCACATTTTGTAGCATATTTTAGGACTACAAGCAGTAGGTAGTTTGTTAACTCTGGAATGAAGTACAAACCAGTACCTCATGGTATGAAAGCAGTGATTTGTCATTTAAAGATATTAAGATTCAGACCTGCAAACATATCCTATCCGTGATAATTTCACTTATCAGCTGTACTCTCTGTAGTGTATGTTTGTTTAGCTGTTCCAAGATTTGGACAGGGGTTAAGTTAGGGTTTTGGCTCATGAGCCCAAACAAATCCTAGCAGGGTGATGTAAGAGCTTTCTGCTCCCAGCTTTCTGCTGTTTCACATCACAGCTGTTGTCTGGGACCATCCCTCCTTTAGCAGAGGTTGCAGAATGGACAGTGTACCTGCTCGTTAGCCATCACAGCTGACAGCCCAGGGTGTTAACATAAACAGAAATCAATGGCAGATGCAGTTCTGAGCTACTATGGCTGAGAAATGAAAACTCTGCCTATTCGTCTATCCACTGGGGCTAGCTTCCATCAGGGGGATAGAGAATGCCGCCTGGGGCAGTGACCTCCTCAGCTGTCCCAGGGTAAATGGTCCTTTGCTGTCCCTGGACAACGGGCAGTGTAACTGCATTTGCTGGGAGAAGGTATTTTTCTGAAAGCATTGGGTAGCAAAGAAATAGTTAGCTTTCAAATGTAGGATTAGGTAGGTAGTTTCTTGGGTTGTAGGCATTATCTTATTAAGAAACTAGGAGCACACAGCATGCGGGTGAGTAGTTGGTTGTTGAAAGGGAACAGCTAGTTTCTCCTGAAATACTGCTAATCATTGCTGAGTTCTTAGCTAGTTTAGGCTGTGGACAACAGGTCTCCAAAAAATGCAGGTATTAAATTACCATTGATGTTTTGCAGTTAGATGTCCTGGCTTTAGATAGAAGGTTAGTTGTTACCCTAAGTTAGTAGATAGCTAAATATCCTGAGCCATGAGCAGTACATAATAATCTGCATGGGTCATTGGAAGATAATTACATAAGTTAATGAATACTAAGGTTAATTAGTTACCAATTAATTACCATAGGTTATAGATAGCTAGTTGCCCATAGCAGTAGTGAATCAGTTACTGAGGGGAAAGAGGTGTGTTACAGAATGAATTGTTAGTTACCTTGGTTATAGGCACCTGACATTTTCTTTCTGAAGAAAACAGGCCTTAGTAGCAGGAAAGCCATAGCTATAACTGTGAAAGCTCTTACAGTAACAGTATACTGTTCAAACACCTGTGCACCATTACTGAAGTCTGGAGGCTGACTTACCAGGTACCATTCCTGCAAGAGTTGAGGTTGGGTAGCTGCCTTGTCCAGTTGGGGGCACGTGGGGTGGGTAGCCAGGCAAGGTGGTGCTTGCCATATCACGACCTGGAAAGGGAAAGAATGAGGATAGATGATCAGTAGTGATAAGATCATTCAGTATTGATTTGATATCACCTTTTGTCCCACCATCAAGTGACTAGCAGCTTGATAGGCAAGTGCTGTGTGATGTTCTCATATATCTGCTGACCTTCCACTGAAAATTTTTGGCGGAACACTGTGACACTTTTGATCTCAAACTGTACGGATGGATGTTAAAACTTGTCTTCTTGCAGCTCAAAAGAATTGGTTGTGTTTCACTGTAGATATTTGAGCCTGTTAGAAATTTTGGTCTGTTTTAACTAAATCAAAATGGCCCCAAGCTGCACAGAGAATGGCAGCATATTCATTGCCAGAGTAGTTGAGGTCCTATATGCAGTGGACACAGTTCCAAAACCGTGGTGATGTTTCAGCTCATGATCAATGTGTAAGGCACTGCAAAGTGACTCAGAAGTGTTCTGTGCCCATCTCTGTACCCACCTCTGCCATTCACCTGCTGATGATTTTGGGCAAGTCACTTCACTGCTGTGTGCTTCTTTTTATGCTGCAAACTCTTTGGGGCAAGGACACACTCTTATTACTTTTGCACAGTGCCTAGCGCAAGAGAGATCCAATACTGGTTGGAGTCCTTCCAGTGGCTGGTGTAATACACATAATAATAGAGTTGAGGGACTTAATTTGATTCCCACTTCATTTTTATCACAGATACAAGTTTTTGTAAATAATCCCCAAAGTCTTGGTATCTTTTCTCCACCAAAGGAATAGAGAGGGGTGTGGTCTGGGTGGATGACTGCAGTTTATTTTTCATCTCTTAGGAAGTGCAGCTGGAGGCTTCTTGGTTGATGCCAGAGGCATTTCCTCATTTGGATTGGTTAGTCTGAAAATGGGCCAGCCAGAAGGGCATTTTGCTGTTAGTGCTTATTGCATTTAAATGAACTAAAATCATCTCAGAAGCTGCTGGGAGTTTCAAGCCAAAACCAGAAAAAAAAAAAAAAAGGCTAAATAAATTAAGATAATCTTTCCCCCACAGCTGCTGGGAGATTTACAGCTCAACCTCCAACGCTGCCTACTGAGATCTCAGGCTGTTCCAATCATCCAAAGCCTTTCACATTCCCTAGGTGAGCTGTAGCTCACCAACAAGTTTGTGCCATTTCTTGTTTCTTTGTTAAATTTTCTCTATTCTGTCTGTTCTAACGGGAAGGGGACTGGAGTCTGATTCTCCTTTAGAAATGACAGTTTAAGTAAGGCCCATTAGCACCACTGGAGCCACTGGAACTGTGCTGAGGTACATGAATGAAAGAAGAGTAAGAATTGTTTTAGCTCTACTGACAGTAGAATGGTAATTGATAAAGTAGGCCCTGGAACAAGCATGAAACTTGGCAGAGGAATTAGGAATAAATAAAAGTTACACTGTAGAGCAAAAACTGAATCAACATGGAGAATTAATCCTAACTCCCAAAAGAGAAATTTTCTCTAGGATGGGGTGGGCTAAGCCAGTGTCATCTCTTTCATAGATTTTGACCAAAGATTGCTGAAGTGATTTGCTCAATAAAAAAGAAAAGCAAGTTCTTTTTTTGTCCCTGAAGAGGTTCCTGAACCATGGCAGACATTCCTAACTCACCTCACCTTAGGTAATGGGCACTGAACTACTAGACAGCGAGTGAGCCATTTTCTAGCCACTCCCTAATATTGATAAAATAAGTTTATAATGCCCCAGGGAATTATATTCTACACTCTTCTATTCTTTTATCACTGTCATTGCTTTAGTGATTTGTAGCTGTGTATTAAGCAGTATGACTAACACCTACTAGATATGGTTCCTTTTTTTCCACATTCTTTTGAGGGAAGAAAGTTTTGTGTTTAAAAATCTTATCCCCTTGGTTTCCTAGATTGACTAGTCTGAGACATAACAGCAGGTGATGAGTGAGAAAACAGTGTCACTGAAAAGTTAGAGAACATTATGTAGTAGCAGGCAAAATTAATTCATTCTGACACTTCCATTCAAGTGGGAACACATACACACACGCTCTCCTACTTGATTTAGGCACGTATGCCCCTATGTTTTTATTCAGACATGAGCACGCAGAGGCTGATACTCGAAACTCAGTATGGATAATTCACTGGGAAGTGGTCATCTGTCAAATCCAAAATCGTGACAAAGAAAATAACAAACCAGTAGAGTATCAGCAACATGAATAAGAGTCCCACAGAGAGACTCTTACAATGCTGCTACGTACAACCAGCCCCCTTCCATTATGTCCTCTCGCTATCAACAGGTAAACAGGATTATTAAATTCTGCTAATCCAGGGTTATGACAACACTAGCATCTGTCCTGTTGATAACATGCTTCCAATTCCAGCCACTCTACCTTCTCCAAGAGCTTTTTGAGTGATAAAGATAGTGCCTTTATCACTGTTCTTTGTGCTTTTGAACACTTTCTCCTGTGTCTAATTCTCCAAAAATGTACTAAGGCAACTGCACCTCCTGAAACACAGTGTCTTTTAGGTTAGAGGATGGTCATATGTGTCTGCATCCCTATAGAACTGTATTATTGGAGAGATTCGGTCAGGGAATCCTTGGCTTGGGAAACACCAATGCCCAGAACTTAGGGGTTCTTACTGGCTGCGCTATGATTTGGACCAAGACAGCGTTATGAGCACAGAAAGTCTTCTCTGCTGTTTGCTTGCTGCTTCCCTACAGGGAGGAGGTTTAGAAATGCAAATCTCACCCAACAAGACAAAGGGAGAATGTTAGGTCAAAAGAGAAAAATAATGTAGGAACATGGAGGAGGCAGAGGTAAGATTTGTTTCTTGTGCAACAGGAACTGTAATCTGCACTCTGAACAACTTGTCTGTTGAAAAAGCCCAAATTATGTTCTTTGACAATGGGGTAACAGCAGCCTCAGTGGTCGCCAAGTCTGGGTCTCTGAACACTAAGATGTTTCTCACTATTTCATCCAAGCCACCCCTCAGCTTCTGCAACATGATGCTTCAGTCATCTTCCACAAGAGTTTCCCCTAGTACCTACCTTAAATTTCTTCCTCTCTGCCCCCTGCTCCCACCTGCTGCTACCATCTTCTGCAAGCTGCTTTCTTCACTTCTATTCTTCATCTGAAGGCCCCCTGCCTTAGTCGTGTTCCTTTGGCTATAAAACTTCATGGTCTCTGACCTACCCTTCCTGGTCATGGCCTCAGACGTGATGCCTTGCTTCTTGGCTGCTCTGCCTGCTCTGTGAAGACACCCGCTCACACTCCCAAACTAGCTGACACATGTACTGCTCACAGTGTAGCGGTGTCAGTGCTTGCTAACTGCTTACGTATTTATCCAACTTCTTAGTAGTTTTTACAATCCATGCTGAACTACCCTGCTGACAGTCCTAGAGCTGGCTAGGTTATTCATCTGCCTTAGTCATCTACCTCAGACTAACACACAGTACTCTGGCTATGCATACAGTACACAGGGCATTATGGCTTTTTAGGTAATGCAGGATTTTGCTATATAAATGGTTCAATACTGAGCCCCAAACCCATCCAGCTGGCACACCAGCCACCTCTATGTAGTTACAGCTTTTTTTCCCATTTTATTCTACAAAAATGAGGGACAGGCATGAAATCTTTTTGCGACTCTCCATGGAGCTGAGAACACATGCTGCCTACACAGAACTGGAAGAACGTTGCTGTGATTCACACTTGCACTCAAAGAGCTTGCAGCATTTTCTGGTCTCCCCATCAGACGGAACTGAACCCCTTCCTGCAGCATCCCCACTGAGTTTGTGGCCAAGGCCGGTTACCTGCTATCAGAGGCTGGCTGCTGGACTGCCCAAAGTGGGCACCATGATGAAGGAAGGCACTGTAGCAAGGCGTGGACGCATCGTCTGAAAGGGTCATGTGGAAGGGCTGAAGGTCAGCCTGCCCAGAGCCGGCCGGCGTGGTGGGGGTGAAAGGGGTGAGAGAGGCTCCATGAGGCTCTTGCTTTATACTGAGGGGAGAGGAGAGGTTTTCTGTGGTAGGGTAAGGGATGGACACAGACAGACAAAGGGAACAGGGGGAGGAAGAGGGGGGTGGGGAAGGGAGGAGAGGAAGAACAAAATGGGTAAATGAAAATGGAGTGGTTAAAATCTACAGGGAAATTAATTTTAAAATGGAAATAAAAATAAAAATAAAAAGGTTAGGGGTAGATCAGAGGAGCCAGTGCTGAGACAACAGCAGTAAACACACCCGGGGGCTAGGCTCGAACTGCAGTGATGCCTCTGCAGGGGCAGCAGAGTGGAAGAATGGCGTGCGGTGGCAAATGGGAGGAATGGGATGCAGGAACGGAGAAGTGAGGGAAGAAGCATGCAAGAGGGGAAGGACAGGAAGAAGCATAGGGTTGAGGAAAGGAGAAAAATGCTCTGAAGCTTCTGTGCTCCCTTTCCTGCTCCTTTCTCTTGCTGGCCTGGCGGGTAGGGAGATGCGACACTGACACAGTTTGGCCCAGGAAATTCACCACTTTGTTCCTTCAAACCCGAGGTAACCATCCCTAGGAGAGCAGCATGGTTATGAGCATCTGTTAAATAGGATGCTCAGTGTAATGGCCAAAGCCTGCAAAGCCAAGCTCCATTAACGCTTTGACGAAAAAGGTGCAGGTTAAAATGAAAAATGGGACTGTGCCATTCATAGGTGGATAGATAGATCAATCAATTGATCTTGTTTACACTGGCACAGTTAGGAGCTTTCATCATAAAAGCACTCAATACTGAGTTGGGTCGTTCCTAAAGTACAGGGTTACAGACAGATACCTTGATGGAGAGATAGAAGGGGGGAGGGATGTGGGGGACTTTATAGAAGGTCTTATTTTCATTGTTGTTTTCACTGGGCCTCCATATCTGATGTGAAAATTTGCATAGGCACAATAGATACAGCTTTGAAACTGCTCCTAGCTTGGCTCCCACTTAAGAGGTGTGGGAATTTTAGACCTCAGTGACCTAAAGCTTGGATACACCAGCGCACCCACTGTTGTTGGGTCAGCAGTAAGAGAGTCCTGTATTTGAACACCTGAAAGAGAAGTATGGATGATGTGATCAGACCCTATCCAAATCATCTAGCAAACCATCCACCCTCAGGTGAACCAAGTAAAGCCAATAAATGAAATCCATTTCTCTGTGATGATGGCAAGTGTTACCAATGGCATATGAGATAAGTTAGCTCTGGTGGTTTTGATTTATAAAGAGAAATATAAATACGACATATAATTAGGTCGTAAATCTGGCTTCATTAACGTAGAACTGGCTTAATTAAGTCTGGGCACCTTACTGTGAGGCTGCAGTGTTCACCTAGACAGCAAAGCGCTGGGCAGTTTCTGCCTGCAAATGCTGTTTATCTTGAGGCATTTGTCTCTTAAAGATTTGCTACCTGGCAAAAATGATAGTTTGCCATCTGTGTTCTCCTCCAAGTTTCTCTAACCTAGATGACCACCAAAGGTCTCTAATCACTGAGACGCCTTTTCAGCAAAGACGTGTGTTCACCATTCAGACCATTGGGAAAGATCAGTTCTGGCCAATAGATTATAATTCCTCTTCAGTAAGGTTATTTACGTGAAGCCTCTAGTGTGCTAGGTAAGGACTGACATTTCTTCTCCTTTTTTGCTATGAGAAGCTCTGTTTAGCAAGGACCTTTTGTGGGGCATAGGGTGAATAGAAGCTGGAGCGTGCAGTTAATTAGAGTCATCAGAGTAAGCAGCACACTAGCATCCAGGTTCTACTTTACATTACTGTATACTATCCTACAATCCTACAAGTGACTCTGTACATCTCACTGCCCAGTCTCTGTAGATGGAGAACTCCCAGAACTGTTTTTCTCCTGGCTCCTCTTCCATCAGGTGGTAAGGGGTGCACAGATTCACCTTCAGGCCATACAGGCAGTCCTGAACTGTTTGGCAGTGCTGAAGCCTTTATCCAAACTGTGTAGATTCTAAATAATGCAGATGCTTTGGATTAATGGTTTTACAGATCTATCTGCAGACAGAGGGCCAAAAACTTCCATGTTTTTCAGGGCTAAAGGTAGAACGATATTATTCAAGGAAGCCATTTGACAGTCATACCTAAGCAAAAGGGGGACACTTTGGTCCTGGGTATTTTCCAGGTTTCTTTTTCAGACCTGCCTACTACACAAGAGAGGAGTCCTAGGGCAGATGTGGGGAGCCCCTGGGGAAGAAAGGGCAGAGAAGAAGATGGACTCAGGAAACGTGGGTGGGCAGAAGCAAGAGGTGCTATGGGCAGAGGTTAATCCTGTTTGCACAGCCCCCAGGCACGTTTGGTTTCCTAGTCCCTCCCCTGCTTTATTTCTCTTTTAAAAGCGTGGAATTTTCAGCTATAATCCTTTCTAAACCGCAGCATTTTTCAGGCGCTCTGTGTAAGTGAAACCATAATCTCTGGTAAAACAGACTGCTTAAGCTGCTGTAGCATTAGGCCAATCTGATCCAGCCCCTGGATTTCCTCTCTGCCCAGCCACCACAGAGAGGATTTCAGCCTGAAAGACTGTCTAAAGCCCTTGCTATGGGAACAACAGTGCCAGGCCTTGCCTTGCAAAGCTGAGAAGGGTTAAGGGACCAGAAGCTATTTGTCCCAGCCTTCTGAGGCTGTTAAAGCCCCTGTCAGACTCACGGCAGAGATGAGCCCAGCCCTTTCTTGAACACATCACGGCTTATGAAGAAAAATTCCTCACACCTTCCAGAGGCAGCACCACTTACTCAGTGCAGGGCAGATAAAGAAGTCAACAGTAACATGGCAAAGAGATAGGGATACAATAATGCTAAACACTGTGCTCTCTAAGAATAGTGGAGAGGGGGAGAGGATAAGGTCAGACAGCAAATGATTGCACAACCAAAATTCAGACTTTTATGTGTCTGTCTATTTATCTATCACTCTATCTATCAGTCTACACTCTGCAACTACATAGTCATAGCTTATATCCCTGCATCTTCCCTGGTGGATGGCATTTACACACTTCTACTCCTATGTTGTCCAGCTCTCTGCTGACTAAAAGCACCTGAATTCTGTCTCCAGTATGACTTCTGCCACTGCTATGCTGGAATAACTGCCCCAGCAGTGAATTATAGCTCCAAAGTGTGCCAGTGTAGACGAGATCAATTGATTGATCTCTCTATCCACCTATGAATGGCACAGGCCCATTTTTCATTTTAACCACCTCAAACTTTGCCTGCACCTCTTTTGTTTCCACTTCTCATTTTCTCCATTCTCTAATTCTTTTGTATTCATGATGAAGAACAGCAAGAGGAGTTCCATACTTGCCCCTTTCTGTCCCGGGTCCTGCTAGTGCCATCAAGCCGGCAAGCTATGGAGCATTGCCATGCTGGCGCATCTCGGTGGGAGGGCTGTCCCTCAGTAAGATGGCATTAGGGAAGCCTGGGGATATTGAGCAATGTCTATTGGCATGGAAATCACCCAGTAATTGAGTCAGGAATGGAATGAGTTTGCAACCCCCTTCCAAAGGAGCAGAAAGCTCTTCCCATCCCAAGCTTCTTTCTTCTAAATGGCACATGGTATCCTTGGTTATAAGCAACCCAAAATATCAGCCAATGTCATGGTGGGAGAAGTTTGGAAGGATCAGCAGAGTGGGATAAAGCTGCAAATGTAGCAGAGGACTAAATATTTTCTGCACCTTCAGCTCCTCTCTTTCTGACTGTACTTGCTGAGTTATGGCTGTTTTTCTTCTTTTCTAACTCTCTCCTCTGTTATTCTGGCAGAGAGCTAGAACTGGTGATCTCTGGCCTAAATTCCCCCTGCAAATGAAGGGATTTTGGCCAGACAGGGTGAGAGGAAGATTCACAGCTCCGGGTTCCTACAGAGACTCATCTCAGCTTTTATCGTGCTCTCTGCTGCTGTTGGGAAGAGAAGCAGGGGGGTTCGCAGGACTAGATAAGCTGCTTGTTTTTCATTGCTGGTTTCCTGGAGGACAAGCTAGCTGCATTCAGTGCTCCTTTTCAGTAAACAAGGAGTATCAAGATGGCACATCCCTGCTTGAGGGTTGGCTTGTGCACACCCACTTAATACAACACTGCTTACAATTTTGACAACAGCTAGTGTCCTTCACCTTTTCCTGGGGTCTTTACAAAATATTTGTATATGATCTCAATGCCTCATAGTCTTCAGAGCACATATCTTTACAGCATCCCTGTAGGGATAGCTGTTTTATCTATAAGGAGCTGAGAACAGAGAAGATAAGAGATGTACCCAAGTTCACATAGGAAGTCCATGTCAAAGCTGAATTTTATCCTAGGTGTCTTGAATCCTATGCTTATCCCCTAGCCACTGAAACAACTTTTTCTCTATTTACATTCTTCCCATGCTAATAATCTCATTCTTAGAAAGATTTCAGTAGGGAAAACAGAATGGGACTGAGTCCTCAGCAATCATAAACTGATGGATTTACACTACAGCCAGCAGAGCCACATCACTTTCTGCCATGTGAGAATCTTGCCTCAGAAATTCCAGAAGTCACGCAGAAGACCAAAGGGGCCTGACACATCATATCTTTCACTTTTCCTCTCTGTCATGTGAGAAGAACCAGGGTTTTTTTCTTTTTTTTAGTTTCCCAGGTTTTCTTCTGCCAGAACTTTATGCAAGTTGCCCTCAAGATATAAATCATCCTGAGGATTTATTTTTTTAATTCTCTGCATTAGTAACAGTCCTTTGATAGAGCAACCAAAAAGCATGTAAAGACTAATCTACTTCTGTTTATACCTTTCTTGTCTTCTCTTTGCATCGTCTGCTGACTGGAGAAGGAGCCCTGACTGTTCAAGTTTATTTTCTGTTTTTGCACAGATCCATGTTCTTAGCTCAATACTGAACTTGTGGATTGTTGAAATACATGTTTAAAGAAACAGCCTCAAATTGCCTTCCCCCTGGACATCAAAGTTGTTGGGACCTCATAGATATTTATGTCAAGTTCTGAAATCCATTCACCACATTTTTTATAAAACTGAATTTTATAAATCTAGATTTAGTATAATCTAATTAACTGCTGTTCTCCAAGCAAACTGACCTGCTAACTCTGTATGTTACTTTAGAGGAAAGCTGAGGTTTTACATTCCTCATTCCCAGTAAGACATGGAGCTTCCAGTAGATCTGTGATCTGAACTTACTTTCTAAAGCCAGGTGAATATTCTTAATATTCCTAATGCAAGTGATTGTTAGTCACTCGAGAACTCCACTGAAAGTCAACCTTATGTGGCTCTGAGCATATTTATTTGCAGATGGAGCTGATGAAGGAAGATATACTGTAAAATTGAGGGGGGGGGGGGAATGATGTGCCAGTGTGTTTGGCAAACAGACAAGTTCAGTGGATTTTGTTCTGCTGTCCCCTTTCTTGAGTCCCAGCCCCTGAGGGTGTTGCGTTTACAGATGACTCCATGCCTTAACGTGAAGCATGAGCTTAAATTCCCTGGTGGATTGGGACTTGAACGTTCCCACTTAAAGAAGATGCCTTTGAAATATGTGCTGGGAAATGCGGTTAGGACAGAGACCTGTGAGTCCCACATAGCCCGCACTAGAGATCCCTCCGAGGTTTTTGTCACAAAGTTACCCCACTGATCAGAAGATGGGGCAAACCTTCCCGGGTAGTCCACAACAATCCTGCACCAGCAAAGAAGGGCCAGAGATTGCCACAAGCTCTCCCTTTCTCTGAAAGACAGTAGTGGGCAATGTCAATTGTACAAGCATCTGAGCTGGTTAAAGCCAATACAGTTGATGGAGATCAAAAGTTATTAACATGTGCCGACAGGTGTTGCTTAACTCAGCTGTAAAGCACAGTCTTTGCTGTCAGTGCACAAATATTACATCACAAATATTTTCATCATAGCCATCTTATTGGATCCTTCGTTCAGCCTCGAAAGAAAAGCTAAAACCTGACTGTTAGGCAGACTATCTGATTCTAGTCACTAAACAAAAAGTCCGTTTTGGCAGTGTGGAGCATGGCAGCCTGCAATGCTGCCCCCTTGCTGAGGGAAATAGGGCTGGGAATGTCGATTCGCTGCTATTGCCATGAGCCAGTTCACTTAAATGCTAATTTAAAGAAGGCATGAATTGTTTCAGAAATGGATTTCATCCATTTCTGGGTTCCTTGCTGCAATGTACTTTTCAAGCCTACAAGCCTTCTTCTTCAGCATCATAAAATTATTGCTAATGAATCTTCCATTGGAAGCATGGAAATAGTTTATGTGAGTCCTTCCTTCTCCCTGCTATTTCTGTCTGTTCCCGGGATCATTCATCTGACCGTTTATCACCCTCGGCCATTTGTTCTTGGGGGAAAGTAATAATGCCTTTTGCCTCTCCAACTTCCCTGGCAAGATAAGAAGATATTATCTCTCCTTGGGGATGGGAAGCTCTTGATGAAATTTAGAGGTCCTGTGGAAATCTACTTTTGCTGATCTTAAGTAGCAGAGAGGCTTACAGCCTCTTTGCAAGAGTGAGCACTTATTTCAGAGCAGAATTTGGAACTTTGAGTGCAGCTCTTCATCCTTTTATCTGGAGCAGTTCTGTGCACTTAATCTGACATATTTCAGCATTGCAGACTGACTCCACAGAAGTTACTGCCTTCCTTCTGATGAGGCAGGGTCATAACAGACTCGTAGCAGTCGGGTGACTGTTTATCGTATTCCATCACCAGGGCATTTGGGCATCCAGAGACACATGCAACAGGCTGCCTGATGGCTGACACTTCCAGCCATGATGACTGTAGCAGGCGGCTGCTTTGTATCTGTCTGTAGGATTTGCCATCGCTAAAGCCCATTCCTGGCTCCTCGCAGTTTGTTAAAGAAGTATTCTTAAGTCAGCTCACTCCAGCCCTGAGCAGAATTTTTCACTGGTGTCAGAGGCTAAAGTAGACGAGCAAGAGAGGAAATTTTCACCAGGCTGAACAAGGAAAAGGGAAAGGAACTGCTCCCCCTCTCAGTGTCATGATATAAATACAACTGATTCTAAGGTCAGTTTTAATCAGGATTTAAAACAGCAAGTTGGATCAAGCATCTTGCTTTACATTTGCAGTATGTAGATGTTTTCTGAAAGGTTGATTTTTATGGGCGGTAAAAATGACATATTTTGACAAATACATCATTTACACTAAACATGATATTTCTTTTTTTGCTAAGCAGATGAATTACATCTGTGCACATTTATTTAAGCAATTATATTGTTTAACATAATTTGTCTTTACATATTATTGTGGGAAAATGGTGAATGATGAGTCTGTATTATTGTTTTATTAGATTATTAACTTTTTACTTGTGATTTGTGTTAAGTTATATACGGATGGAAATTAGAATTCAGTTAAAAACAGTAATTGTAATTTATTCATACTAATTAAATAAAGTGACCATAACTACCCTGACTTCCTGAATATGCTGGAATCAAAAAAGCAAGCTTCTCCAAAAAGGATTTACATTAAAAACAACTTGTTAAATGAAAGAAAGGATGGATACATATATATATATATATATATATATATGAAGGAAATTGAACTGATTTTAGAACCTGATTTTAGAACTAATAGATCTCATCCTTTCACACCAAGCCTAATTCACTCACTGACAGAGGAAAACAAATGTTCCTGCTTTTTCAAATCCTAGTTTGCTTCTTAGTTTTGAATGACCTAGTTATTGAACTGAACAAAATTCTCTTCAGTTCACTCACTAAGCTGAAACGAAGGAAATATTATCTTTTCACCTTGCAGGAGGCTGAAGTTTTCAAAAGATTGTTTATCATTTCAACCAACTTTTGATCCAGGTGTCCAGCCAGTGATTTCTCTATGCTTAGCATCACAACTTTCTTTAAAACTTCAACGGAAATCAGATGCTGTTTAAATATTACTTTTACGCAATTTAAGGGCCTTTCAGACATAGTAAATCTTGGCCTTAATATCAGTAATTATGATTTAATTTTGCATAAGTTCATTTTGAAAAAGGAAATATTAACTCAATTTTTAAAAATTATTTAAACTGAAAAAAATCTGACCCCGGGCCAGAGAGACGAGGTATGGAGGAAAGGGAGATCTCTGGAGTTCACACTTTTTTGGTGCCTTTGTTTGACGCATCATGAACTGGCTGTCAGGATTTCTCACTCTGAATGATATTTGTTCCTGTAGGGAAGAATTGTTTTCTCAGGCAAAAGGAAACATTTTCTATAAAGAACCTGATGGCTGGTTGGTGGGTGGTGATGACTTAAAGAGTTACCTGCTCCTGTTGACTAAACAAAACACTGAAGAACTCAGAAACCTAAAAGAAGGAAAGGGCACATATTCTCCCATTTCAGTGTTAGAAGTTGGAAAAATGCTTGTTTGCTCCTTTTTCCTTGAGCTTGTCTTTTTTTTTTTTTTTAGATCTTTGTAGATCTTATTGGCTGCAGTGGGCTGGCAAACAAGGTCTATTTAGTTAAAACTGCCGGGATTGACATTTTCTTTACCTTTCCTACAGTCTTAAGGACCATCAAGTAGGTAAATCCTCCTCTATCATAGTCTGTTAATAAGCAAGCTTATTAACAAGCCATATATAAAAGCCTATTGTGTTTTATTTCTGATTGTGCTGCCTTTCTGTTGGTTAGCTGCCAGGCTAGCTATTTGAGTTGGAGGGGACTCCATCCCCAAACTATTAATATAAGTCCCCAGAACTCAGAACTTGGTTTGAAGCCACCTCCCTTCTCTCACGCATGCCTATTCCAAAAGATGTGACTTCTACTGGCAGCTAAAGAGGGATCTTAGCTTTTGCTCTGGAAGGATTCAAGGTTTCTGTAAGCATCCTTGTGTTTTTAAAGTACTCCTGTTGCTACTGCCAAAAACTTGAGGGCCTCCTCCACTCACCTTTGGGGTGTCAGCTATTGAGTACTTTCCAAAATCAAAGACCTATGGAAAATACTGAATAAAAGAAAGCTATGGGGGTTTTCTGGATTTGATTTGCTGTTATACTCATCTGCCTGATCTGTTTGCCTTCAACAGAAACAATGGAAGTAGAACATCTCTGAACAACTGGCTTCTTGTCTTGGTGTTCAGCTGTACGTACTTGCCTTATCTTGGCATGTTCAAACTTGGTCTTTGCTTCTAACAATCCTTATTGGTATCCAAAGATACTATCCAAGACCATCAGGGATCTATGCCAAGCTAGATATCATGGGCATGCGACATCCAGGCAGGATGGAGCTGGCCCATTGCCCTGTGTGTGAAGAAAAGGATGAGGCAGTGTTGTCAGGCAGCTCTTCTGAGCGTTCTCTCTCTGGTGCTTCACGAGAAAGTTGCAGGCAAACTTCTACATTTTCTGTTCTATGTGAAAGACAGTGGGAGCAAGTTTCCTAGCCCAATGCCCTGTTAGCCTCTAAGTGTCAGCTCAGTCATGGAAATGCCTTGCAGATGCTTAATGGGGATAAATAAGGGTGACCTGTCTGCTCCATGGTAAATGAATGTGGTGAGACATTGCTTCAGGAGATGAACGTAGTAAGTGGATCATCTAAGATCCATTAGAAAGAGTAATTATGTGAAAGATACTGGCAGTACCAGGCAAGGCTGTCCTGTATGTAACTGTGCTGCTAGAGATTGTCATTGAATAGATCGTCAGAGAAGACGGCTCCCTGTTTTGCTGCCAGAATGTCATCTCCAAAATGCCTCTTTGCTCTTGTCCCAGGACACTCTGTAGACCCAGGTGAGATCTCAATCGTGTCTACCCATGCAGGGTATGAAGTCTGTGTGTAGTCACTTCAGAATGTAAGATTTATTTTCAGTTTACAGAAAAGTCTCCCCAGCTCAGACTTCCCAGACAGAAAAAGATGTCACTAGGTCTTCCCAAAACAAAGCCTTGGGATTCTTGCCCTTTATGGAGACTTTAGAGTCTCGGTGGCCCATGACTAGCTGGGTGCCTCAGCAAGCTTTCTCAGGTCACACAGTTCTGAGAAAACACCCCTCCAAAAGTCAGCAAAATGTCAACAATAGGTAATTATCTAAAATCTTGGCATGTAGTGAGGTATTTAGGTATAGATGATGCAGAATTCCCTTTATCTATCTCTGAGTTTCATAAAATTGAAGAGCTAGAAATGTTACATTATTAGCATCATCCCATTTCAGACGGAGGTCACGTGACTTGCCCAGTGCTGTGTATGAAGCCTGAAACCCTAATTCCTTTAAAGTCAGCAGCAGCTCCAGTCAGTGGACGTGTGGTCCAGAACTAGAACCTAGGCTTTTTAAATCCCAGGTGCTAGCCTATGCACTGGGTCAGGCTGAGTACTTACAACTAGCAGTTCAATACTGGCTCTTACTCCAATGCCCCGTCTTGGAGGAGGGAGCTGCATGGTACCACAGTACGCTGCATACCCCCAGCCTCCTCCTTAGGTCTTGTCCAGTGGGACATCAAGGGGCAGCACTGAGCTTCCCACCTCTCTGGTCCTTCCTGAAAACACTGCCCAGCCCCATAGCAGAAACATCATGAATCATTCATCTTTAGTAGATTATGCAAATAAAGGACATCAGATCAATGAAGATCAATAATTGTGACCATTTAATTGCCAGCAAAACCATTCTAAGAATGAGCATTATCTGCAGTCCTTTCTTGGGTAATGGCACCATTAATCCAAACATTGGATCCTGGCCTAAGTGTAGAGGAAAAATTCTCCAGCCCTCTTCCCTGCTGCCTTTCAGGGTGTTGAGGTTTTTTTCCCTTTTCATTTCCAGTTTCTGAGTTTCCCCATCATTACCACCAATAAACAGCTCCTAGCGCTAATAGTTCTGCTTTTGTTACTCTGCGCTGATTGAAATGTCGCATACAGATTGAGATGTTAGTGCTAAGTTGCCACCTGGGAATGTCAAGCTGGGTCTGAAATGAACTTTTCTCACTCTTGGATCCAGATGGATCAGATGGGGATGTTCCCAAGCTGAGCTGGGAGTATTCCAGGGACTGGGATGGGGATGGTACAGGGTGGGGGAGACATGGAGAGGATTTTCTGCCTCTGACCACAGCCTCATCTGTAAGACCGAATCTGTCTTCTCCTGTACCCTTGAGTAGTCATGTCCAGAACTTGTGCAGTATCTCCAGCCTTTGGGAATTCATCTCTAATGTTAACAGGCTGAAATGTACCATCTTCTCTTAGGCAGAAGGACAAAGCAGAATGATCTTAATGGCCCCTTTGAATGTAAACTCTGTAACTTTAGGCACCTCACCTTTAGATCCAGCTAAGGGGACCTGCCTTCCATGAAGGAAAGACAGTACTGCTGTCCTGCTGACTTTGCCCCTCTTGGACAGGGAAGTATTTCCTGTAAGAGATGTAGGTCTGCTAAATGGTAGATGGACCCCAGCTGGATTTTGTCTTGCATATGAGAATACACAGAAAAGCGACACAATTTTGCCACAGGTGACCCATTTTTCGGGTGGGCTAAGAAGCTATGTGGCCACAAGGATCCTGGGTCAAGCTTGATAACAGTAAAAAACATGAAAAGTCTGGGGATATTACACCTTCTAGGCACTCTCTAAATATACAGTTTACCTCCTCACGGTTCTCCATGGCATTCTGCAGACCCCACACTGGATCTCCTTTGTATTTGCATAGCTGTTACTAATCTCACCTGGTCCCAAAGTTTCTGCTAGGTAAATGTTGCATGCAGCAAAATCCCTTTGCTCCGTGTTTGCTGAACAAGCAACAACTGCCTGCATCTTAGCGACCAGCTGCTTTGACCCCACGGGCTATTAGCTGGGTTTTTTTCAAGGAAAAGTAGAGATACGAACTCCAGTGGTCTTGAGTCTGTGCCATCAAAGGGCAGCTTTGTGGCCAAGAAGCAGCAGCTCCTTCCTTTGCTAACCAGATACAGCTCTTTGTCATGAGTTATTTCTCAGCTTACACAGTGAGATTTCTAGAGTGGGCTACAGCAGCAGGAGGGTAAGGGGGGTATACCAAACTGGGGCGAATCACTTGAGCCTTGCCAGCTGCTTTCGCTACCTAGAAGGAGTTCTCAGATCTGTGGTAGCTGTGTGAGCAGGAAGCAGTAGTGGCTAAAACAAGCCTTAGAAGAAGGGGCTGTGGCGCCTGAATATCTCCTTATGGCTCTAGATACGCACAGACCAGGCAATCTAATGCCAGCACCAGGATGGCATGCCCTGTGACCCCAGGAAAATCCTGTGCCCTTCAGGTCATGCAAGTGCAACCGGCAGAGAGGAAGTTTCAGTGGGGCAGCTGCTGCAGAAACTGCTTCTGACTTCTGCGCATCCTGGTTCCTCTGCTTGCTGGCACTTGGTCTCATTTCCTACTCTGGCTTCGCAGTCACACCTGAGTTTAACGTGCCCCCAGTAAAGGAAGAAGGGAGGCTGTGAACAGATTTCTTTTGCCAGCTGCTGTTAGAGACTCATGGGCTTAAGGAAGAGGAAGTTCAGCAGTCACAATTCAGCAAACTTCAGTATTTAACTTGCAGATGCCCCTTACAAATTCCAGGGGTGAATAACACTTAAATTATTATTTCTCCCCTAGAACTCCAAGTGCGGGTCATGGCTGAGCCGTGAACCTCATGTTCTCAGACACAAAGGAAGAAATCAGTGTGCATTTGGACAAACCTGTCCTCTACCGACATCCGTCCCTAAGCCACATCTGGGCACACAAGTTCCTGGTTCACACCGGGATTTACCTGTCTTTGAGTCATACCTTGGCACCTCTAGGTGTACCCAGAACTGCCAGCACTCTGAATTTCAAGCTTCTCTTGATCCCTTACTTCCTCCACAGTCTTTCTCTCTCTTTCCATGTTTGCCACAGAGGGATGTCTTGCATTAGCAGAAAAAGCAGAAGCTAATGGTGATGAGGGAAATAAATAAAAAGCTTGGTTCTGCTGTTTGGTCAGGCAGCTTACCGGTCACCACAGGGTATGTCTGGGGTCCTGACACGTTGGTCCCCAGGTCTGGGTTAGCAGAGGTGGATAGACTTGATTTGACTTCATCGAGACCAGGGGTCAGAGCTGGGAGGGAGTACTCATTACCCTGGGGAAGAGAGGAGAAAGACAGCTTGCTATTGATGCGCTGAGAGAAAGGGAGCCATGTACAGATGGGGGGGAGGAAGAGGAGAGATGCAAACCCCTGCACAGATGGAAGAGGAGGAGGAGGAGGAAATGGAGAAGATAAAGTGGCGAGCAGGTTGGGGTGGGGAGATTCCTAGGATGAGCTGTTCCACCCTCCTGCGTGTTGCTGTGCAGGGGAAGAGGGGTGAGGCCAAGCGCGGGACCTGGCCTGTTGTCGGCAGCACGACTGAGTCTCCGTTCAGTGCCATGGGAAGGGGGATGTCTGCAAGGACAAGCTCAGCGGAGGAGAAAGGGGAAATCCGTGTTCCCCCCATCCTGGCTGAGCAGAGGGAGGAAGTATTTGCCCTGGGCACGAGGACAGTTGGTCAGAAGACCACAGTGACACGGTTGGGGCGCTAGGGCTGTAGGCAGCCAGTGCTGGTCCCTGCCGCCAGGCTCTCAGCTTTGCTGAGTCGTCTCCCTCCTGCTGAGTCGTCTCCCTCCCCTGGCTGCTACCTCTGTCCTAGCTCTTTAAAAACAAACAAAGAAGCCTCATCCCCCGCCTCTGTCACTCTGTGCATTGGGGTATGAAATTGGGGAGGGGGGAGCCACATGGCTAACAGAAGGGTGGGAGGGGGAGAGCCATTGAATCTGAAAGGGTGTCCTGTCCGAAAGGCTCTGGTAATTGCCTTTTTATTGTGGCAGCCTCCGGACCAGACGCGGGAGCTGGAGAAACCGGGAAGGCTACAAAACAGCAGGAAAAGTTGCTCTGATTAATATTACGTTAAATTAAAACTGATTTTCTGCTCTTTCTGCTCTGTTTTTTTCCATGCACTTCCCCAGCCCCCTCCCCACATCTCCCCCTCCTCCAGCAGGCTCCCCGCTCGCTGCCCCCTCCCCGCCCCCTGTCCCTGCTTGGCTAGGACTGCCTAGTCATTTCCAATTCCTTCTCGTATTGATCTTCCTGTAGAAATCAGTTTTGTAATTAGCTGCAAATTAGGCCTTCTACTGGGGGTGAGCCTGCCCCCTGATTTATCACCACAGTAATTCGCTGTGATCGGAGAGAAATTAAAATGAACTCAATTAGGCTTCGGATTTGCTTTATGGGCCCTGCTCAGAGTTTCAGGGGGAAAAATGACTGTGCTGGTGCTTAATAGTCTAATGAAAGTAAATAAAGGTTATTCATTGTAATAAACCCAGGGACTCTGGGATGAAGGGAGTCCACAGCCAGCCTCTCCTTCTCTTCCTTTGGTGGTTTATGGCTTGGGGCGGTTTAAAAAGACTTTTGATTTTCATTTTATTAAGACAAACAGCTTTTGGGATAAAAGGCCGGGGAAGCAGGGGAGTAAAGGGAAGGGGGGCAGAGCTGCAGAAGTGCAGAAAACTAGGTTGAAGACCAGAGTCAGGTCTCAGCTTTGGGCCATGAGGGAAAATACTCGGAAGTCTTTTAAAGCCAGGCCCTGTGACTGCCTGGTCACTGGTGTGGTCTGAGAGTGCATGGATTTCCCAGCAGTGCTGCGTGCCGGTGAGCATGCATGCCAGTGTTTGCGCGAGTGTGTCCACAGAAGGAACATGCACATGTGCTTGCAGGCGTCTGTGCAGCGAGAAAAGCTGACCTGGGAATTTAGGAAGAGCACAGCATACATGGCAAGTCGTGAGGATAGACAGAGCTTCTGTATATACATGCATCAGTGCAATTACAATTAGAAAGTGCTGTAAAATGTGAATGCGATACAGGTATACTAGCAGGTCAGCGCAAGAACAAGGGAAGAAGAGAGGAGTGATTCCAGTGAGGGAATCTCCCTGCCATCACCCTGCGGGCTCCTCTGGGTCTGCATTGCCAGGCTGGCCCTCACCTGCTCAGATTTGATGTGCTCTGATGTTTGAAAGACGTCAGGGTAAGAAGGACGCTCAAAAACTCGATCTAAAGCTTCCAGCTGCTGCTGGGTAAAAGTGTCGGCACGAAGGTGCTTCCGCAAACTGTCCACGCTGCTCTGGGAATCTCCGTTGGGAACCGAGCCCTCGGATACATCTGCAGGGCACAGACAGAGAAAACGGAGTTAGCACCACCCTGACTCAGATCAGCAACTGCTGGGGGGCAAGAAAGGAGCCCTCCACCTCTGCCCAGGGAGCTGTGCCCCTCCTGCAGGAAGGGAGCCTGGGGAGGCCCAAGAGAAGCCCCTTTCTGTCGGCTCTGGCAGCTGGCCTGCCGGAGATGCTCCCGCTGGCTCCGGGGGACTCTGCTGCCCAGCATGACTGAGGCTGTGGAGAATGGTGCTCAGCTCAGAGATGAGTTTCGGTTCCACTGATTTTCAGGGTTAAAAATTGCCAAATCTCTGTTGCTGAGCATAAAATGGGAGCGAAGCACAGCAATTAGCATCGGTAGAAGGCTGCTAGAGAGGCAGCTCACAGAAGAAGTAGTGTGCTGAGGATGGACCTGTACTGCAGAGGGCTGAAGAAGCCTGAAATGGAGAAAGTGCTCTGATGCAGCTTGGGAGGGAGTCAGTCCTGTTTTAGCTCCCCAGTCGCAGCGGCAGTTACATCTCTGTTACAATTTCCTTCCCATCCGATCACGTCCTGTCATATGCCAGATGAATCTTTCTCCGTCCCCGGATATCATGAGCGATCCTGTTTCTGACTCTTTCACCACAGACAAGTCTCTGTGGAGCCCTCTGTCCTATCCAGCATACGCTGGTTTCTGTTAGGATCTCTGTCCTGTTCCACTACATGTAGCTGTTAATTTATCCCAACCCATATCTCTCTGTTATAAACCTCTCACCAAAATGAGGTGAATCTTTGTCTGTGACTGTTCCCCTTCCTATCCAAAGTGAATTAGTGTATCACAAATCCTAGTCCTACTCAGTGGGAACCAGCCTCCCTTGTAATCCTTTGTTTTAAGTAGGAGAAAACCCTTTTCTGGTATAAGCGTCCTCAGAAGTGCGTCTCTGTCCCTGCAGCAACCCTTTGACACAATCCGATCTCACTGCAGTGTGTCTCCTGTCACGTTCCCGGTATCTCTATCTCTGTTATGCCACCCTGTGTCTGATGTGGTAAGTCTGTCTCTGTTAGAGAGACACACTCATCCCTTTTGAGGTGAGGTGAATCCATTATAAATGTCTTGCCCCATCCAAAAGTGAATCTTCCTGTGTGATAAACCATCTTTTCACCCATCTGTTTTTTTTTCCTGTTATCCCCCAACTCAAATGAGGTGCATTTATCTCTGTTATAACCCCTTTTTATCTGAAGCGAGTGAATCTCCTGCTATTAGCATCTGTCACATCCAAGGTGAGTCTGTCTGTTATAACCTCCTGTCCCAGCTGAAGTGAATCTTCCTTTGTGATAATCCCTCATCTCATCTGAGGCAAGTCTGCTTATTATAATGTTCTCCAACTGTGCTGAATATCTTTCCACTGTCACCCCACAGTCTAACTTTGGTGAGCCGGTTATAATACTGTCATGCGTGCTGATACATCTCCATACCCTCCATGCTGAATCTCTACCTACTGTTTTCATCAGACAGAGGTCTGACTGTCTTACAACCCTGCCTAACCTAAGATCAGGTTGTCCCTCTTATGCTGCAGTTACCTTCCTGCTTTTTCCCTATGATTCCTCAGACTTCAGCCTCTCCCAGCAGCTTCCTGTCTGTCGAGCTCAGAAACTTGCTGTCTGGCAAGGAAGTGGTTGAGGTACCTGCATCGCCCTCCTCCCCCCTCCCCGTGACTGAGAGCGCGCCCACGGCAGGACGCTGCTCCCGTGAGACTGGAGTGGCATTCGCTGGGGCAAGGCCAGAACCGTGCCACTCGGCCACTTTAGCTTTTAGCTCATGGATGGTGCCATGCCGGCTGTCTTCCTGGCACACTTACGTAATGTCCAACTGGTGGCCCAGAGTAATAACTGAGCCTGCTGCCTCCTGGCTATGAGATATATCCGTTTATAGGTGATTATATGATATGATATAATCAATAGTACATTATATACAGTAACGTAGTACAGTACCACTCACAAGACCATAGAAAGTATTACATATTGATTTGTCCCAGCCAGCAGCCTTCCCTCGAGCAGCCCCTTCTCCTTCTCTCTCTTTCTCTTGCTCTTTGTTTTCCGCCCCTAGCCTGAGTGGGGCTCGTCACTGGCACTGATCCCTGGCATTTTTGCTCTCCTCAGGCTTATTCCCACAGGGGCAAATTGTGAAGTTCCTGAAAGCTGGAGCTCATGACAGATTTGACTAAGAAAAAATAAAGCAAGAACTTGGCTTTCTGGGCTGCACACTGTGTTAGTTAGTGCAGACTCAGCGTTTTAGATAGACGGGGCTGTTACTCCAGGGGGGGCTTTCAGAAGGACTAGAGTAACTTGAGTCGCATGCTCCTAATTCCAGTAGTCTCTGGTCCTCCCTGCAGAGAGCTGGCAGGGAACCGCTGAGTCCAGGCTCAGGGGGAAAAAAAAAAAAAAAAAGTGTATCTGTGTTGAAGCTTGTCTTGATTTTTCTGTATCTTGTGAGGCTGTTTGCCTTTGAGGGTTTTTCTCCACACGTGTCAGTGTGCATGAATGTGCACACCATTTTGTTAATATGCATCAGTGTTTTTGCAGTCAATCACTATCCTGGTATGCTTTAGATTGTGCATTGCCATATATGCCTGAGCAGCCATTTGACTGAGGTGGCTGGTTTAGATTATATTTGCTTTACAAGGATGGTGGCCCTACAGCGTGCACAGTGCTTGGTGTAAGCGGGTGGGTGTTCAGGTAAACGGTCAAACTTCCACTGATTGTCATTAAAGCAGATTTTACCTTTGTAGGTTGTCCTGATTGTTTATACAGGTTTGTGCACACGTCTTTGCAATTCCTGTGTGCCTGCAGAGCCCTGCGCACACGTGTCTCCCGTGTGTGCCTGGCCCGTGCCTTTGTGTGAAGGAGCTGAAACCACAGCTTCCCCAAGTCGCTGTAGGAGTCTCTTTTCCTTCATTTATTCAGGGGCCCTTCAGATCTTGACAAATCTGTCACTCTAAATTTGCGAGAGATTATGGTGCTCTCTCCCTAGCACGGAGAGAGGTGATATATGATATCTGCTGCCCCTATTGATTGCCTGATCTGGTGGCAGAGGGCTGGCGAAATGAACTTGAAATGAACATCATGCCTCAACTCATTGTGCGTATAATACACTACTTAATCCCACATTTTTCAGCCGCTATGGAATTCAATTGATCAATCATGTCCCTCTGATAGTACTGTTTTAGGGGTTATTGCTGCTCTGCTCACTGACCTTTTTATTTATTTATTTATTTGTGTGTGTGTGTGTGTGTGTCTGTGTGTGTCTGTGTGTGTCTGTGTCTGTGTCTGTGTGTGTCTGTGTGTCTGTGCATGTGTGTATTTGTCAAACTCAGGACCAGCTGATAAGAAAGGTCCTTGTGTAGCCGGTGGGAAATGAAAGAAGAGGATGATGGGAGGAGAAGGGGAAGCAGCAGGGTTAGATATGGAAGCAAAATGATCAAAGCAAGAGAATAGGCAAGGACAGGTGGAAAACTTGTGAGGAGAAAGGGAATGTTTAGCTCAGACAGGAGCTCTGGGTACGTGAGGGCATACTCTGCCATGGCCTTTGAAGGCCAGTCTTGACCTCCACCTTTAAAATCTGCAAAGACAAAATTCGACAGAGGGCTGTAGGCTATCTAGAGGTGGACCTTGTCTAAACGTCTTGTAGTAGGATTGGACTTAATAAGGGCAGGGCACACAAATGCCAAACTTCGCACAGCTGTAACCTGAGTTGTGTATATGGCAGTTTACTGATGAAGCACAGAAAATTTCACAGAGATGATCCTCAAAGATAGAGATTTATAGGTCTTGTGTTGCTAGCACTGAAGAGATTCACAGTCATGGATTAGTATATTTTCTTCAAAACCGAAGGAATGTAAATCCCCTGTATTTGTTTTCTGGGGTCACAACCTGTAGAGGGTATTTTTTCAGTTTTTTCCCCGGAAACTGTAAGGGACAGAAACTTGCATCTGTTTTTAGATCAAAGTTGCAGTTCTTATCTAAGCATATGACTCTGTGAGCTGGAGTTTCAGGGAAAGCCTCAAATATTGTGATACACAAATAAAGTATGGATGGAAGCTGGCAATCGTGTGGTTATGAGCAAAGGTGGCAATAAAGGACAGCGAGGACATTGAGGAAGAGATGGTGTCTGTCAAAGGGCTGCGGTTGAAGGTGAAGGGAGGACTCACAGGGAAGATCTGGGTTGGGAAGGAGTAGCAGATCCTGTGAGGAGTGGCACTGTGATGGTCAACAGTAGGTTCAGTTGATGAAGGACACTGCTTGGAGTAAAAGCTGCACAAAGGGGGTTTTGCAGAGAAAGAAACTCTTGGAAGGGGCGTTGCTGAGGTGAAGCAAGGCTTCAGCTGCAGGATGAATGGGGGAATGCCAGACAGGTAACTGCACTAGCTCTGTCATTAGGAAGTATCATCACTTTTTCCAGTTCCCTTCCTAGTGGCACAGGAATCTCTGGGACTGTGACATAGTGGCCCCTCCCTGTTAAACAGGAGGATCTTAACAAACAGCTTGAGAGGTGAACCATGGCCTGGGTCACACTGTTCCTCGTAAGAGCACGCAGTTGCTGTCAGTGTGACCAGCGCTGCCTTGCACATGTAACAGGAAGCACCTCGCCTCCCGGGGGGCTGCTCAGGGAACATGCAGAGCCAACATTTGGCAGAAGCCTTTGGCACAAGGCACAGAGAGGCTCTACAGGTGTCGTAGAAATATCCTGACAGATAACAAGGAAATGCTCTGCCAGAGGACACAGAAACAACTGTAGCTGCATCTAACACAGGGAATATGCCTATTAAATAGCTCCAAAATAAAGAGACATTCCCAGGTCTGGAAGCTACAAAGACACCATCATGTACAAGTAACACAAAACACTGTGACAAATAATAGAGTCACATCCCTAGCTACAGGTGACACAGAAAGCACCCTTGCTCAGGGTAGGACCGACTTGTCTGAACAAGTAATTTAAAAGTGCTCTTAATATTGCTGACATAGGAACAGCTTTGCGGCACAGAAACGCGCAGGAAGGTGATGAGAACAGCTGTACAGCCGACACAGAAGGAAGCAGACACTGTTCTCGCTTTGGGGCAGGGACTGTTGCTGCCCCAGTGACATGTCTGTCCAGTGCCTTGTGGGCCCTGATCTCAGCGGAGGCTTGTAGCACTAGCAGTAAAAATCACAGTCATAATAAAAGCGAATGTGACTGGCATGAGAACTCCCAGCCAGGTGACACAGCAGAACCCATCTAATTGTCAAAGCCGCCGAGGGAAATGCATCTGTCTAACAGAGCAGTGCTGAGCCGGCTGCTGAAATGCCGTCCCAGCGCTCCGGCAAGGCGATTCCCCTCTACTGCAGCCTGGCTTCCTCGGTGTCCGGCAGTTCCCCTCTGAGGTGCTTAAGCCAAAGCAGCCCTGTCCCACTCTCCAGTATCCGCCGCCTCGCTGGAGCGCTCCCCCTTCCCGAGTCATCCTTTGTGTTAATACTGCTCTCTCCCTTTATGCGATTTCCCTTCTCTTTTTCCCTGTCTGATGTGTTCCCGTGTCCCAGCGCAGCCTGGCCTGTCAGGCGTCTTTCCTGGACATCCCCCGGGGGCCTTTCACAGCACTGCCAGTTGTTGCAGTTTCAAACTCAATTGTTCTCCTCGGTACTGAGGCAAATGGAGTCATTAATTACCTTCTATCGGCTGGGCCGAGTTCAGAAGGCGATCAATAGCCAGCGCTTGTCATTCATGGCAGCCGGCCCTGCGCAGCCCCTCGCGCTGCACGCAGCCCAGGTCCAGCAAGGAGGCCAGCCGCAGCAGACCTGGGCTTTGAAGGCGGGTATCAAGCGTTCTGCTGGGAACAGCAAACCTACTGCACCTGGGACGCAGCCAGGCCCTGACCAGGGGAATCCAGGGACAAAGACCGTGTTTGAGGGAGTAGATCACCCCATTTGCACATTGTCTGAAGTGTGTGATACTGGTGTCCTGGTCTAGACAAACGGATTAAGTTTGACTATGCTGATCTTTCTAGAGGGTCCCACTTGCATCCTCAATGATTAAACTAATATTGAACTCCCCACAGTAGGGACCAGGGCAGAGAGTGGCAGCCCTAATCTGGTCATCTTTTCACCTGTGTAACATTTTTGCCCTACTCCATAGGGTGTGGAAAAGGAAGACTGTAAAATTTGGTTTACATTCCTTCCAAAAGGATTTTTTCTATCTTTTGGGCAGTGTGAAAGGAGGCATCTTCTCTAGATGGGCTAGTTTTGTGTTTCAGCCCTTAGCAGTGCTGCAAGAATTGTCATGGCTTTGCTTGCAGTGACTGAACTGGTGGGGAAAAAGGTGAACCTCAAAGAATCCCGAGGGAATGCAGGGCAGTGATAGCAAAGCGTGGAAGGTGCTGGCAAGATGCAGCAATGTGCGGAGTAAGAACAAAATGAGGGATGTACAGTGAGATAGTGAAAGAAGATGTGGTAAGAGTGCAGGTTATGTACAGTATCCTTCAGAAACAGCGATAGTGGAAGATGAGTGTTGGAGGAATAACACCTCGAGGAAGTACATCAGCCTTCATGAACTCCGCGTTTGTTCAGATTCGTGTGTGCGCTTGCGTTAAGTGAATCCACAAGCCTGAACAGGAGTTTGCAGACTGATGGTACTGTGCCGGTCCATGTGTCTCTGTGTAATTTAAGTGTGTGGTGTGTGGGCAACACAGAAACTGTGTGCATTTGTTATTGCGTGTTCAGGTTCAGAGCAGAAAGGCTCAGAAGCAAAAGGATTGTGTTTGGAATGAGGGCAGAGCTCAGACGAGGAATTGCTGAGCAGGGAAGGCTGCCCATGCGTGGAGGTGTGCGTGCCTCACCAAGGCGGAGTGGCACGCGCGCCAGTCACCCTCCTGCGTGCCAGCTGGGGAGCTGTGGTGCTTTTAACATGGGCTGAGTATGACAGAGTACATCAGATGGAGCCGAGATGGGCAGTGTAGCTTTAACGCGGGGCTTACATGAGCAAAATGGCAATGCTCAATGAGAACGTAAATGAAATGAATTGTGTGTGCAAATGTATAATGAAGTGTGTACTCAGATCTGTCTTGGATTATCATGGGAGCATGCAAATGTGCACTTAAGGAAGTGGGTATCTGTATGCATATGAAAATCGTATGTATTTACTACAGCATAAAAGTGTATGATAGCAAATTTGGCCCAGAGTATCTGGGAAACTAAATCTGTACAGACTAAGTCTGTAGTTTGATGTCTTACATTGTATAATGAGCACGTCTAGCCTTACTGAATACGCCGATAAAGGCCTTCCTAGATGTTAGCCTGCAAACGGCTGCCTCAGATGTGTGCACATCATGTGCTGCAGCATTTGGAAGGGTGCACGTGGGGCGTATTGGCCTGAGCAGTCCAAGCTGGTGGTTTCTGTGCAAGCAGTCACTACAGCTCTGTGACCTTTGGGTATGCTGGAGGTGAGTGGACATACTCTGCTCTCGGTTAGGTCGTTGTAAATCCACAGCAATTCCCTTACCTCAGAGGAGTCACTGGGGATTTATACCATTGTAACAAAGGACGGAGTGTGGGTCCAATATCTCTTACTAGCACTGTTAGGCTTGACTGTTAGCCAGATAGAAATGCAGCTGCCTCCAGGAGCCAGTACGCTTGCTTTGTTTATGTTGGTGGAGTAGCAAGCAACACTATCGCACATGGGCCAGATCCCCAGCTTAGTGTAAATCTATAATTCTCTTTCCTTCAGTGGAGTTGCACTGATTTACACAACCTGAAAGTTACCCAAGGGTTATCCTGATTTACGCTGTTTTGGTGCCCGCAGCATTGCCTTTAGCACAGAGCCTTCAGGGAGAAGTGCTGCCTCAGTAAAGCAGGGCACCAGGAGCTGTGCTGTTCCCCCTGACAGAGCAGGAGACCGTCTTAGCACGGTTGGCATATATGGTCTGACTTAGCTCCCTCCCCTCATCTTCCTAAGCCCAATTGTTGGGGAGCTAGTTCTTGGCAGGATCCCCCTTGGTGAGCACAGAGAAAAGGGTGGCTTTTGTTAGCTCCAAAGGACAGAAGCAAGGCAAAAAATTACATCGCATGCAGCCCTAACTATGCTTGTTTAGAGAAACTGCTTGCATTTATGAAGTCTTTGGTGCGGAAAGCAGGGTTGCAAATGACTGCATCAGAGCGACAGTAAAGGCCATTAATTTCCTGTTATGTTTTCCTGTGTTGGGGGCTTTATTAATTTAATTTTACACTGTCGAACAACAGCGAGCGCTGACACCGCCACACTCGGAGGCTTTTTTTTTCCCAAGCAGTGCTTTGCCTGACATGCAAATCAACGCTGCTATCAGACCGCTAGAGAAAAGGGAGGGAGCAGGGAGCTGGGGCTGTCCCCGGCCAGCCCCATCTCCTGTTTTTTGGGAGACCCCGAGATGGCACCTGAGAGGGCACCAGCTCTAGAGCTCAGCAGGTCTGGATCAAGCCACGGGGCCCTCTAATGCACAGTCTAGAAAATATGAATGCCTCTTTCTTTAGCCTGCTTGGTTCCACTGGCTTGGTCCCCCACTAAAATACCTCTTGATACCTCTTTTCCCTCCGTTTCCCTTGCTCTAGACTCTCCCTTTCACTCCATCGTGCTTTCCCCTCACACACACTTTTACGTTAACTTCATGAGTTAAAGGCGGCTGGGCCTGCCCCTGAGCCAGGTGCTAGTGAGTCACGTTATGGGCAGCTCTTCTGAGTCAGCACTGAACCAAGGCTCAAGCAGAGCGTTTTCGGAGCCACCATTTTTTGATGTGCCATAGAACAAAGGCTCCAATCACTCAGAGTCATTAAAATTCCCGTGGCATTTTTTGCAAGAGTGCAGACATTAACCTGGCTGTCCTGAACAAAATCCAGCCTGAGTGATTACCCACAGCATATCTTAATTCTCCTGTGGTTTCATCTGGACATGGCACAGCAAAATTGCTGTGTTGTTGCTGTGCATTGGTCAACATCTGCCATGATCCACCCCAGAGTCAGCCACATTTCCCTAGTAAATGAGATCTTCAGAACAGGGAGGTTAATAAACAATGTATCATATAGATGGGTGATTGCAAAATGCTATGCAATGAAACAGCTGCAGGCTTGCAATATGCTGCAATTAGCTTGGACTGTTACCATGTAAACTCTTTTTCTGAATTCTGATTCCTATAATAACTGTAAATTGTTAGTAAAGTGATTTGGAATCTTTCTGCATGAACTCATACACAGTCCTTTACTGATACATGAAAGATCCTGTACTGGTACAACCTATCTATGCTGTATGTCTGAGAGACGTTCAGAGCTGTAAGAGGCCGGCCCCAAACATTGTCAGCAGCAATCAGTTTCACAAACTGCAGAGAGCTGGGCAGCAAAGGGCCATAAATATCTTTGAGGCTTAGCTAGTTACTTTTTATTCACTGGGATTTAACTAGGTTCTCCCAAACTCTAGGATAGCTCTGATCTGCTTACAAAGTCGATTCTTGTGTTCAAGGCCTACCTCATCCCACGCTAGATGTCAAAAGCCAAAGCCAAGAACAACAACTGCTTTGGAAAACCAATCATGGAAATGCATCTGTCCTTTAAAACAGCCTTACAGCCTTTTCCAAAGCGTTGACGAGAATGCTAGAAGGCCCCCAAGACTTGATGTACAACAGTATCCATTAAGGTTTAATCAAATGTCCCTAAGCCTGTCCCAATACAGACCCCTAGCTTAGAAGCAGAAGAACACCTCTGAGCTCTCGGCAAAGGCAGGGCCAGTGAGAAGGCAATCCTGACCTACTGCACATCCAAATGGAGACAGTGATACCCATGACCCAGCTCCTGTTCAGCCACTCTGCTCCTGTATGTTTCCGGTAGTTGCTGGCCTGTGTGCGAAGAGGACTTGGCACATAGTGCCTGGCGGGATGTAAGCAGAAAGGATGTCTGGATGGATGAAGAAAAAGCAGAGGAGAAATGCGGACCTAGGCCTTATTCTTAGGCCCCTTGACAAAACTCTGACAGTGTAAAGGACTATAAAATAGGCATGAATTGCGTTTAACACCTATTTAAAGTGCCCTTTATGTTATCTGACTGGTGCATGGGAAGATCACCTTCAAAGAATTATGGACAGAGAAAAACAGAAGACAAACATCTCTGCTTATGTCTAAATAGACAGGTATCTATAACTGCTTCTATCGGGCAATCTACTAGTATCAGAGCTGTCCTCCATGTGCAAGGTCTTAAAGCCTAGCCTATCCTCTGCAGGCAAACACAAAATGCTGTTTGTTCCAGGCCCTGCTTGGCAGCCTCAGAAGAGCTGGAGGAAATCCAGCATTCCCTGAGAGGGTCTTGAAATGTTCACAAACTACATTTTTCTTTAATGCAAGTTCTTGTGGCAAAATTAATCACACTAGTTTTCCCTCTCTCTCCCCTCCACTCCAGTCGCCTCCTTGCCCCTTATCTATCCAGCCAGGATTTTCAGGGGCTAATCAGTAGGTGAGATCTTGCTGCTTCCTCCCAAGATCCAGTGAAACAAGGCTAGAGGATCTGATACTATCACTTAAGGAAGCAAAGAGCTCCTGCTTTTCTTTCAAACAGCTGCAGTCCCCATTTTGGGAGGAGGAGGGGTTTCTCTCTGGCCCTGACTGAGAACAAGGTGCTTGGTGTTTTCGTTTCGCACAAGAAGACATGCCCCTGTAGGGATGATTTCCATCTATGAGCAGCAAGTGATGCTTAACGTTACGCTGATGTAGACTCAGGAGCGCAGAGATGGCCAAATTAGGAGCTAATCTGTGCACTGGGGATTGACTGTTGAGCCCCATAGCTGCTGGGATGTGATCAGAAAGAGAGAGAGAGAGAAAGAGAGAAAAAGGGAGGGAGCACGAGCCATCCTCAGCCGACGCCTCTGTAAAGGTTGGGATTCCTGAGGCCGCTGTTGTCTAGTGCTGTCAAGGTCAGCAGGTTCAGGTTCACTGAACGGTCAGGATGGTTTGAATTACTGGCACTGCCTGCCGATTCCTCCGCTGATTGTGATCCGTCTTCCAGCGCCTGCCGTGGGATGCTGCTCCCCGGCCATGTGCTGCTCATGGTGTGGGGCACAGGGGATGTCAGAGAGGCAGATGCTCTTGTTAACAGGATAGGTTTTTAGAAAGATTTAAAGAGCCAAGGCAATGCCGAAGAAAGGCACATACTCCATGCGTTGAGCACATGGAGACCAAGCTTCCAGAAAGAGCAGTCCTGTCCCATTTTCCTTTTACCTGGAGAGCCTCCTTCCCCTGTCCCAAGTTTCTGCCTTTAATGACAGGTAGGAGAGTGGCTTGAACAGGGCCTATCAAATCCTTATGGGATGAAAAAACTATTGGCAAGGATTTCTGTCCAATGTTATGTAGATCAAATGCTAGTGAGCAATGACTGACATGCAAGTCTTCATGTAAACCACACTGCTAGGACACCTTCTCCTCAAACACAAACAGGTGTGTGACCAGGAGAATAAAGGGCAGGAGGAACCCGGCATATTCCTACAAGGTTGTCTGCGAAGAGCAGCAGAAGGTGCTTAGAAAGCTGCCTGCCAGTGTGTACCCAGGTAGGCAGGCTTGGAGCCACTGCGAGGAGCCGTGATACCAGAGCAGGGGGGAGAAGCCACGTGTGCATGGGTGTCAGTGTGCACAGGCAGGTACCTGCCTGGGGGGGTGGCAGGGTGTGACTGGGTGCCTACATGCGTCTGTCTGCGCATAGATTGTACACGTGCTGTACAAACATTCGTCGCAGAAATAGGCGTGTGAGGAAGAGTGTGGCAGGTGCACACGGGTGAGAGCGACCAAGTGGAATCAGGAAGGGACTAGAGACTGCGTGCAAACACTTTCCAGTGTTTGTCTTTTACAAGAATGTCACAGGCATCTTTCACTGGCTTTCACTGGCATTGCACTAAGAAGAAATCTGTCCCTCAGAGTTCATCAACTGGGGTGCTTATTTTTGCTTCTTATTCTGAGGTTTGTTGTGTACCTCTGTGAGTCAGTATTCCCTTCTGGGTGCATTCAGCCACAGCTGCATCTATGTATATGTAGCTTTGGTGCTCACACCTCTCTATCTGTCTACCAGACACATTTCTGCACTAGGACACTTGGAGGAAAATCAGGGTAGCACTGAGAATGGAGCTGCAAGGGGCTGCCCATATCTCGTGCCAATACACGAAGCCTCTTGCCCAGCACTGTCAGTGCTCATCAAGACATAGTAGAGATCAGGGTTAACTTCCATACAGTCTGCTCTGGAAGAGGGAAGCTGCCATCTCCCCTAAGCTCCGCATGGATCTCCTGAGCTGGTTCTCTGTGTGGCCTGGTTCCCTGTGCATTAGCAAGTACATGGTGCCTGCCATCACCTCTGCTCTTGACGCCTCTCCCAGTCCCCTCTTCCACTGCAGAGCAATGGGCTCTGGCAGGAGGGGTCAGGGACAGTGCCCAGTATCTTGCTGGTTTACATTAATGAGATACACACAGTGTAATCCAGCAATGGAGTCAGCTCTACAAAAGGAGGTAATAGCAGGCTGCCATGAACAGAGCAGCTCAGGTAATTGGTTTATCTATCTAGAAGCAGTAGTAGCAATCTCTGCACAGAGAGAGTAGCAGTAAAGTCTCTTCCTTAAGGCTATTTCCTTTGTCTTTTCAATTGCTTGCACATCCGTGTGAGATAGAGAGAGAGAAAGAGAGAGAGAGAGAGCTAGAGAGAGAGGGAGAAATGTTAATTTGTGAATTAATGGCTTTTCTCAGCGGAATTGTAAATTCAAATGTCACCTCACAGGGTGACACTATGCTGGGCTGCTGAAGAAGCAATGATAAGATCCCCCCCATCCCCATGCCGACATACACCCGTGCCTCTCCCCTCCCTGAAAGATAGCTGCGGAGTGGAACATGCTACTTTTAATTTGCAATAACACCACAGCAGAGGGATGTGAGAATGGCTGCTTTCCGACCCTCCCTTCCACGACAACGGGGGCCACATCTTTCCCTCTCCACCTCTACCTCCTTCCACCCCTCCCATTTTAAACTGAGTCCGAGACAACATATTATCTCAACTCCCCCCACCCCAAACTAATCAAAGGATGAGCTAAGGGAGGGCTCTTTAGAACGGATGCCTCTGCAACCCTCTCCTCTCCTGCAATAATCAGGTGAATTAATGACCCTGAAGTTAAAGTGAGCGCTGATACTCAGGCGTTGTGCAGCGTAGGGGAGAAAGCCTTCATTGTTTTCGAGCAGGAGGCGGGCAGCAGCAAGGGAGATTCATGGATGGAGATTGAATATGCAATTTTCTTTCACCTTGCCAAGAGCTGCCCCTGGGCTGTGCCTGGCCTAAATTTTTTTTTCCTCTTGCCATCTCTGCCTTATCCGGCCCTCCCACCTCCCTTCCATTCTTTCCAGAAAATTACCTTCAAAATTGATTTCCACTTTTACAAACAAATATAATGGGAACATGAGGGGGGAAAAAAAATCTCGGGCTGTGATGAATTAGGGCTGTCAGGTGCTTCCAAGTCTCCTTTGTTTTTGTTTTACTGCCTGTTAGGTTCTTTGTTTTTCCAGCAGCTGGGAATAGTGCCCCTGCCCACACACTCCCAATGGTCCATGGCCACCACCACGGAATGTGTCCATCACCTGGTGTCATCGCTGTGTTAGCCCTGCTCGCCATCACTGTGATGCAAGCAGCCACTGCTACCAGACTGCCCAGTCCTTGACACCAGGATGCAACTGGTCTCCTCATGGAGATAAAACATGCCCCATACTGCTAGCTACCCGGCTCCTACAGCCTCCATACATGCCCACTGAGCTGCCTCAGCTCTTCTTCGCTTTGCTCCTCCTGTTCTCCTTTGCTGTGTTAAGCTGATTCTTGCTGGAGATTCCCCTGCCCTCATTGTACTGGTAGGTCAGACTGGGTCATCAGCCTGTCACCTTGATCCCCGTTGTGCCTCAGCGCTATGTCTCCTTGATTCCATTGCTGTATTGCCCTTATGCCTCAGTGCCATGTCACTTGACACCTATAGTAGCATCATCCCTGTCTGCCACTGTCATGGCACTCCGATAGCCGTTATAGCAGCCTTGCCTCCCATTGCCATGCCACCAACAACCCTTCTAAGACCGTCTCCCTCACACATTGCCAGTTCAGTCTGATCCCTTTTGCAGTGTTATTCTGTCATTCACCATGCATTAACCTGGGATCCTCATGGACCTGGCTCCAGGCACCGTGCTCCCTCTGACTCCTGCAGTCTTTCTGTCTGGGAGAAAATATTACAGCCACCTCCTTGAATGCAGGCAGACCCAGGGTACACCTCATGTAGAGTGGACAAGGCCCAGAGAGAGACAAGCACCAGCCAGGCTGGGGAGCAGCCCCTGCCCAGGCAGACACCTGGCCATGCCAGCAGAGGCGCTGGGAGGAGCTGGAGCTGTCTGCGTCCCGCTGACACATATGCTGCAGGCGCCCCTCCCAGAAATGAGGCGCTGTCAAAGTGGTTCTAAGTAGAAGATCTAACCACAGACTAAATACCCACAAGTAAACAGTCAAACACACATTCATGACACTCACACTGATAAGAGCTGTACACAGAAGTAATACTCTCAAAACATAGCAAATAACATTTAAAGACAGAAATGCAAACGGGGACACAAGGAAGTACTAATGCAAGTGCATGTCAATTAAATGTAATTTCTGAATAAGCAAATAATTTACAAAAATGCACATACACTAAAACATACCTCTAAATGAAAACCTGGAACTCAGCAGAATTTCCTTCAATTCACATGTACAAAACTAAATCATGTACACAAATACAAACTATTTACATAAATAAACAACCTTCACACAGGCAAGAACAACCAAAATATATGTAGAGAACATACACACAGATGTATAACACCAACACAAATACTCATCTGTACAAACTATACACAGAAGTGCACAGCACTACCAGACTACTTATCCATGGATATCTAGCAACCACAGAGATACAGTGATACCCCAAGTATGTAACAACACATACACACAGAATATACATACAAATATATAACATTCACATATATGCTCAAAATGTGAATACAAATACCTGGTATTCATGGAAATACATAGCACTAATACTGAGCCATATATGCCCAGACATCCATACGATCCACAGTATGCATACTCCCACCGGGCAATGCTATACACAGATTAACATACATATTTTCCAGGTCTGTGAGGGCATGCACAAAAATACAGGTCCAACCTGCCACTCACCCCAGTACACAAGCACAGATACCCAGAAACCAGTAATCCTAACTCACAGAAATACAACAAACAAATGCACGTGCATTCCTGAATAAACAAATACACAAGCAGGGACACACACAAATACAGCTGAAGCCAGACCAGCTTGTCTTCTGATAGCACCAAACCACGCCAAACTAAGCAGCAACATCAGCTTCAGAAGCAGAGCATTCTGTCCGAACTGCTTTCTGTGATGCAGGCGTTTAACTCTCCCTTACCTGAAGTCTTCCTGAGCAATGCGCACCCCTAGTCTCCCAGGACTGCACGCGCACACACACACTGTCTTTCTTGCTTAGAGCCCGACCTCCAGATCTGTGGTACAACAGCCCACATTTCTGACAGTGCTGTGCTGCTTATGCATTGTCATCTCCTTTCGTCAGTCTCCCCCTCTTCTCTTTTCCCGCAAATACTCTCCGTTTTCTGGTCATCCTCCTGCAGTTTACTTAGAGAAGTGCTGGATGAGTGGCAGGCACCTTCCTTATATTCTCCTAGGAGTCTTACCAGCAAAAGACCCTCAGGAGGGAGAGGTGGGTGGCTGCTAAGAATAAACTGCCTCTTCAGTTTATATCTTCATCTAGAATGGGGAGCTGTTACCTACGCTTGGGTATATAGACACAGTGATCCTGGAGGTTCCCCATAACCACTGCTGTTTGCAGTGATGCACCACCCCTGCAAACTGATAGCCACCGGAGACTCAGCCATCCTGTGCGAAACAACACAGTCCCAGAGGAGGTAGGATGGAGACAAAATCAGTGTGTGAAACACTCCAGAAACTGCTCTCTGCATGTGCACAGCCATAGGCTGCTGGGTGCACACCCCACAACTGTATGTGATGATTGGAACATAGGTTAGCACCCGAGGCAATGTTACTACATGTGTCTCCAGTGCTATTAAGACTATTGCTGACCTGCAATAAAGCAATCGTATAGGATAATGCAAACATATCAGCTGTAGTGACACAAAATCACAGCATGAAACAATGCAGAGACACTGCCAACAGGAATACTGTAGTGTCACCTGCAGGGACCCAAAAACTTTCTCTTGTCTTCAACAATACAACACTGTGGGGAGAACACAAATATACCTATTGCACCCTGAGGCAGACAGACATCAGATACCATGATGTAATCAGATGGAATGAAGCACTCATAGTCTTTGCAACTATATACAGACAGCACAAGAAAACAAATGTATTTCCCTACAGTGTGGTGAAGAGCTAGACTTCTCTGCACTAGTACAACGACACCACTGGTAAAGCATAATCATACTGCAGGTGACAATATAAGCACGCCTTCTCTCCTGAAATGACCCCAGGATGTGGAGGAACAATATAATCACACTTCCTGAAAACACACAGTGCTCAACACAGCACTGCAGTAACGTAGACTTATTGCCTTCACTGTCACAACCAGATGACAGCCTGTTGTCAGTAAACAAATTACATCAACTGCAGTAATAACTGTATGAATTGCAAGGACAGCACAGTACAGCCTGCAATGGGGTACCAACAATTCCCACATTGAAACAACCTTAACTGCATGCAGTCGTACCATCAGAAGCAATGCATGGCCACTTTGAAGAGTGCAGTGGCACTGAGTGTAATGGGGCAACATAGCAAGCAATGATACAGTTAATCCCATCATTAGTGTCACAAACCCACAACCCATAGCGATACAGTTAGAGCAACATGAAAACCACAGTCATGCTGCCGCAAAGACATATTGATGCCACTGACAATGACACAAAGTCATCTGAAATGTCACAACTGCATCTCCCAAATGATATAATCTTTGCCATTTTGAACAACACAAACGGCATCAGACTTGCAGAGGCACACTCAGCTGCTCTGTATCTGCTCAGCAACTCAAGCCTCCACAAACAGATTAGAACATCAGACCTCTCTTCTCCCTGCACTAGTTTCCGCTGAAATGATTGAGATCAAAATTGTGGTCCTTCTCTTCAAGACACTGTGTATCCTGGGGCAGTATCTAAAAGACCAGTTTTCCGGGACTAGGACTATCGCAGATCTCCCTACCTCACACTCCACTGAAGGAAGCACTTCTACCTTCCTAATAGGAAAACAGAAATTATGGCCAGGTAGTAAAGTACATGAGCTGAACTCTGTCAAGACCCTGTCCTGCAGTCACAGTCCTTCTGTTTGGAGTGAGGGAAGAGCAAACCACCAGTAAGAGAAGTTATGCTTCTCAGTACAGGATGATGTGGTGGTGAGAGTCAGAAAATGATGATTGCAGCACCAAAAAAAACCCCACCTACAATGACACTGCCCATCCTGCAGCTGTGCAACCGGGCAAATGCTCCTACTGCTAGTACACAGTGCCCTGCTCTGAGCAGCTCAGTGCTGTGGACTGCAGCAGCGCAGCCCCCGTTCTGAGCAGAGCAGTGAATCACCTGCACTGATACAGCTAACACACTTTGGAAAACACCTTCAGAGCCGCAGAAATGGTGGTGACCCCTTATTGTCCCCTTGCACTGACACAGCCCTGCATCACTCCAATGTAAATCACCCTAATCATCAAAATGACAGGTGAAGAAAGAAAAGGAGGAAGTTCTACTTTCTCAGGTTCGCTCCCCCATCTCCACCAGGGATTCCTTTACTGCAAACAGTCTGGGTATTATTGCCACTTATAGTAACAATCACTCCGTCCCCTCCTCTCCCACAAACCTACTGCCGATATTAGCAATGATCATACTAACAAGCCTGTGGGTTTTATTACTACTGATACTAATAATACTGGACACATTACGTCTGCTCCCGCCAATAACAGGCTGCAGATATGATCCCTGCTAATGCCGATAATACTAGGGGATATTATCTCTGCCATTGTCGGCACTGCAGATATTATTGCCAGTAATGCTGTCAAATACTACAGATATTGTCGGGAACCAAGATTAATAATGCTGAGATTGTTACAGCACTAGCCTCACTGGAACAAGAATCCCAAATGAGAATAAGGGTCTATAAAGGAAGTCTGTTTGTGGCCTGCTATTGAGAGAAAAAGTTATCTTTAATAAGGGTGGTTTTGTAAAGATCACAAAGGTTTCACCCAGCTGGAGATGCCATGGTATGTAGGAAGCAGTTTGAAACATTTCTTTCATCTTACATATTTATCTATCTATTCATCTGTTCATCCATCCTTCCCTCACTCATCTTTTTCTTGTTATACAGTGCCCAAGACTGCAGTATCTGAGTGCTACTAATTTTATGTTAGTGCCTCTGGGTCACCCCATTCTCAGGCTTTTAGCTATCAAAGAGGGGGTGATGGAACAACAGGCATCTTTGCCTGTTATTTTGCCCCTCATCCTTCTGCACTTCTCATTGCTGCTCCACAGTCTGAGAACTACCCTACTCAGCTTGATCTGCCATCACAGAATAGTACAGCATTAGGGTTGTTGAGAGCCAGGATTCCTGTTCCCAGCTGCAGCTTGATACAGATGCCCCCAGTGGCCTTAGGAAAATCCTTACACCCTGCAGTGCCTCTGCTACCCCTGGCAGACGGGGAGAAGGTGTGTAAGTGGTGGGGAAGGTCAGAGGGAGACTGCAGCAACACTGGCTATGCCCACAGATTGCAAGAAATGGTACACAGAGCTAGACAAGCGGTGGTGAACTTTTTAAGCCAAATTATTCAAAAAATTATGGGAGCCCAGCTCTTTGCTGTGTCTAATCTGGCACTGAAGTCAGATGTTTGCAAACACTGAGCAAAAACTGAAACAAAAGGAATACATGTTCTTAACAAGGCAAACCCTGACCATCCTTTCTCGGGACCCACCTGAGAAAGATGTGAGTAACTGGAGGAAAAGCTCTGTGATCTGTCTGTTCCTTCTTTTGTCAAGGAGGTGCTCAGACCTGCTTCCCTGCTTGCCCTCTCTCAACACCGTAGTCTTCCCAGGCCACCCTTTCAGTTGCAACCAAGACATTCAGTAGGTTGGGCTTCCCCTTCTCCCCTCTAGCTCCCTGTGAGGGGCACACCCGGCTGTCAGCGTCCATCGCTGAGCCCACCTCATGCATCCGTCTGGCTCCTTCTGTCCAACTCGGGAGTTCTGCTACATCATCTTGACACATAATTATCTCCCTTCTTCTTAATCATCTGTGCTACTGTCTAATGTAGGCACCAGCTGCAGCAAGGAGGACCTGGGGGAGGGGGCGTGCTCAGAAAGAGGCTCCTCTGTCTTCCTCCCACCCCGTTTCCCCATCACAGAGGGTGCTAAAAAGATTTTCATAATCAGGGGTTCAGGAGCAGCTTGCTACTTCCTCTCTCTCTGCTGAATGGCATTCCTCAGAGCATCATCCTTGCAGCAGGGCTGGTCCAGTGAAGCAGAAAGGAGAGAGCAGTGCTCCTTCTGCTCCTCTGGTGAAGGAAGAGCCACCCCCAAAACGCTGGGAAAGCAGATTTGTTTTGGGAGCCCATAAGGGAGAGCTTTCCAATGCAAGAATAAGCCCTGCAGTTACATAACTGCAGCAAAACAGTGCTCAGCAGCCCTGGGAAGTACTGAGAAGTTGTTTACATCCAGTGTGAGCATGAAAGAATTACCTGCACTGGGTTTCTTGCCTTACCTGCTTATTCCCCCACCTCACCTAGGAGTAATCAGAGCCCTCAGAGCTACAGGGAGATTGCCCAGCAAAAAGTACAGGTCATGGGCTGTGCAAATCCTCCCCTTGGACCCGTCTGGCCTTGGGACCCAACCCTGCAAAGTGTTGATGTCTTTCAACATTTCTTAAAGTAAGCAGAGGCACAGATAACTCAGCTCTTGGATGGGGAGTTTCAGCAGCTGGCAGGAGGTCCCTTGCGAGCTTTCTCTGGGACAGGAATGGGACATCCCCTTGGGGCAGATATCTGGGATGACAGGATGAAGGCTGTTCTCTAAGGCAATCAAAAGACATTGCAACCGCAGCATGCAACTGCCACCTGAAAGTCTGAGAACCAAAGGCAGGCAACACCTTCAGAACTGTCTGGTATCTCTTTGATTTGTAGTGGGGTATGTGGGCTCTTGGCCAACAGCAGGGATTTGCAGATAATTTCTTTTCCTTTGTAAATCAAAGCTGGGATGAATCAGGACAGACAACAGGAGTTGTTCTTAATGGCAGCACGTCATTGTGAAGTGCCACAGTGTTAGATGTCTCTTTGATTGTTTCTCTGTTTAATTGTACTGTGCCAAACAGCTCAGATTCTGGGACTAGAAATGATTGAGTGGCTGCATCTAAACTGGGCTGATATTTCCCGATATTTTGAAAGAATAGCCGCTAAAGTCAGATTGAGCTACTTCATTTTCAAATGAGATACCAAGGCACCACGTTGAGAGCTGGTGATCACCAAGCTGGAATGCATGCAAACTGGTTCACAAAAAACCCAAATACTGCCAAGAGGTTTGCACAACTATTAGAGAAACTTGTCATTCTGATTGAAATGTCACCATTTCCTGTATATATAATGATGAGAAGTACTGGAGGGGTTTGCAATATTTGCAGACTCTCATTCATGACATTCTCTGACTTTGAGGCATTGACTCAGCCCTTCCACTGCTATACTCTTCTCTTACTTGGGCCCTACTGCCATCTAGCTGGGAAATGGATCTTCCTCTGGGGCCTGATCCAATATCCAATGACTCCAGCAAAAATCTTCCCGTTTGTTTTAACGGGAGCTGAATTGCGTCCTTGCTTACAGCCTCTAGTTTTACTTTGTATTAGGAAGACAGGCACCACAACAGTTGCCTTTTTCTTGAGATTACTGGGTTTGTTTGGATCCAAAATTTATGGATGTGAACCTCTCGAGAAAAAACACAGAGAAAATGACTGGCATAACCCCAAAGTGCAGCATCTCTACTAGGGGGGCTTTCTCTTCCCACCATGTATCATGGACAACCCTGGCATTATGCCACAGCCTCGGGCTTACAGCACACAGCACAGTGAGTCACCTTTACTGCTAGGAGGTCCCCCCATGCAACAGGCAACAGTGGAAAGCAACGTAGTAAAGACAAGGCTGAACCGAACAAACTAGTCAGGTACTACTCCTAGGAAAGTTCACCTCCTGGTCCTCAATTTTTGAATGTATCCAAATAAAAGAGTAAGATTTAAGACAAAAGATTTACAAAGCCACCATAACAGCACCAAGACCTTACCCACCTCTCCTGACTTTGTCCATCTGGACCTGGGGCTCCAGCTTTTGGCTCATTTCAAGATTCATTGTGCCCTGACTCCTTCCCAGCAGGTAGGAAGGAGAAGGAGGTATCTTAATCCTAATTTCTCAGGGCACTACGGAAAGGCCTAGGTAACACCTTAGGGCCACAGAGCTCAAAGACCTCCTGTTCTGCTTTCGGATTGTTGCAAGCGTGGCAGTTCTGCTGTGGTAGATGCTACCCATCGAAAACTGGGCCCTTCTGATCACATCAACTAATGTAGCTCATGGCATATCATAGGGCAGGAGCTTGTTTGCAAGGGGAGTGAAGGATCCTCCCACATTGCTGGTGCTTCTCCGAGATGGCATTTTGTTAGAAAGTGAGTGAGTCAGGAAAACCGTGTTTGCCTGCGGTTCAAAGTCCAGGCACCTGCTGGCACCTGGGGAGTTCAGTTCCAGCCATTTCCAGCAGTGAATGAACTTGGGATCGGCTCCAGCAATGGAGACGGCTCTCTGCCTGCTGAGCAGATGTCTGGAGAGTGCAGCCTGTCATGCAAAGGCCTCAGAAGAAGAACGTTCCAAGCCAGCAGGGCAGTGGCGGGGAACTGGTCTCTGTTGCTAAAACTGATCTAGCCCCTGGAGCAGCTGCAAACCTTGGCCTGAAATTGGAGCCTGTACATGGGGACAAAGAATATAAAAGGGAGGATGAACTTCTCCCCTCCCCCTACCTTCATCACGTTTCCTCTTCTCGCCATTCGACCGAGGAATCCCCAGGATCCCGTTAATGGAGTAAGAGCCCACTGGATCATTGGAGGCACTGGAGACGGGAGGGGATGCTGTGCTGGGCACTGGACAAAACGAAAAGGGAGAAAGGGCCATGAGGAGAGCAGCACAGCACTCTGGGAGCCCCCAGCTGAAAGCTACACATGCCACCAGTCTCGCAGGAAGGCCTGGGCGCTAAACGGAATCCCAGTCCCTCGCAGCGAAGGACTTGCACTAATACTCCTGTGCCACTAAATTCCAGCTTTGCCAGTCTGTTCCTATACTGTAGCTCCACAGCCTTCCAGTTCAGGGCCAATAACAATAAGCAAGTGTAATCCATCAAGAACTTAAACCTTGTCATTACATCCCAGTTCAGAGCAGGCTTCCCAGTGCACGCCACTGGAATTGAGTGCATGTCTGTGTAGGCCACATTCTCTAGTGACTTTCTAATCTATCCATATTTTGACAAGAGCTTAATACACATCATTTCCTCACAGCATTTATCCACCAGGAATGCGCATATTCTGTCTTAGCCAGACCAGCCTCTTATATGTCCACCCAGTACATTCAATGAAAATTCACCTCCTCTTAGCATAGTTTAAAAGGGTTTCAGTGTTTAGGCCAATAAATTCAGTTCCCTATTAGAACAAATCATGAGTTGATGATACATACTTCAACCCAGATTAATGACAATCTAGTGTCTCCCTTTTGCGCTGACAATGTAGACAAGCAGACTGCTCCTGCCGCTCAGGGCTGGCCAGGTTTTCTCATGAGTTGCAGTGTATCAGAAATGACAGCTTGTCCAGAGTAGAAATAATCACTTTGTGATTCCACAAGTGGAATTATGCATCCAGCAGGCAAGCCTATTATATCCCAGTGTGCCCCAGTAATTAGGAGCATACCCCAGTTCTCTCATAGGCTATCCATACCCATCGTTCAAGCCATAAGAAATTGAACTAAAGCAATTAATACCTTCAATTTGAGCTTTTCAGGATGGAGCAGAACCTGCCAACACTGTCCAGTGTTGACCCACACTTCCTGGTATACCCCAGAGCAATGGGAGGCTCCAGTAGCAGCACTCACAATCGCTATCTCAGCTCAGCCAGCGCATTCCCTAGACACTGCAGTGCTTCTCCAAGAAGGAATAATACTGCCAACTCCATCTGGTGTGCTCAGTGCTTCCCAGTCCCGTGAGCAAGTCCAGTTAAAAAGGGCATCCAGCAATGCTGTTCCATAACAGCCCATTAATTCCATTATGTCCCTGAGCACAGTTCATGTACAGGATTACATCTAGTAGCTCTATCCATATAAACCAGCACTTTCCAGTAAATCTCTGTATTGCAACTGATTGTCAGTAACCAACAGTATCTAAGACAGTGTCTTAGGCCACAGCTGGCCACTGTATTTCACAGTATCCCAGAATACAGCATGTTTCTTCCTGCTCTGAATTGTTACTGGGTAACAGCATGCTAGCAACAGCAGGCATATACACCGTACAGACCACAGAGACATCAGTGAAAGATATCACACTTCTAGCACAGTGCCTTTAAACACAACAGACTAGTAGACGTTTAGACGTTTGGAAGCTTTATTACAGTCTCCATCTTCTGCTCACCTCAATAAAGCCATCTCCCCTAGCAGCAAATGCATTTTCTCAGTGAAAAACGCCCATGGGATACCTGACTGCAGGGCTAGAACAATGAAGAACTCAGTTGCGAGGTATCAGGAATATCTCACTCTAATCTGTGTATTAGAGAATGCACCAGTTCCAGCAAAGGAAAAGAAGAGAAACAGGGAAAGAGAGGGGAAAGGCAGATTGGAGTAGGAAGGAGACAAAAAGTGAAGACTGGAGCTTAGGATAGTGGTAGATGCTTCTCTCTAGGGAGTAAAAGGAGTGAAAGTAAAATGGATGTAGAGGCAGAATCACTTTGGGCAAGCTCCTACCTTGAGCCAGTTTCTCTGCCATGATACCCCTCTCTGCAATGTAATTAAGGCAATGGAGAACAGAAACTTTGATTTCTCTTCAGCTTTCTTTCCCCCTCACCCCCTTCTCCCTTTTGCTCTGCCCTAGCATCTGCTTGTCAGACTTTGTTCCCTCACCTAAGCTTCATCCTAAATTCCTCTTGTCCTGTCACCCCTCATGCCAGTCTTCTTACCGATAGTATGTCCTGGTGCAGTCACACCTGTCCCGCTCCCGTCTGGTGTTGGGTGGAAGGGTTGCTGAACTTTGGTTCTGATAATCCTGGAAAAGAGCAAAACGTGTTCAGAACTCAGCTCCTCATACAACTTCTCTGTGCCTTTGTATACCAGCAATCCCAGTTATCAGAACCTGAAAGCCTGAGCTGGCCTTTGGGTGCAGCAGTTAGTGGGGTAGAGTGACTTCTTTTGACTCCCTATGGTCATGATTCTACTGCTTTCATGGTCATAAGACTTTAGAGTCAGCTCCAAAAAGATTGTCCTTGCTGGCTCTGTGCTCCCCAAACTGGGTGTTCACTGCATAGCTACGGTGCTCAATGAACAAGCTGGGATCCAGTCTTTCCTGTGTGTTAGCAACTGCATTATCATTTATGATCTGATTGCAGGATGCTCACTTCCAGCTTGGTCATCAGGCAGTTGTTGCAGTGAGTAGAACCACTGCTGGATTTGCAAACAGTGCAGATTTCATTTTGTTGTGTGCCTAGAAAATACTTTTCTGGCTTTGAACTGAATGATTTGAACTTACAGAAGGCTCTGCAAAAGCCCTTGTCCTTCCTAAACAAGTAGTTGGGAGCAGAAAGCATCAGCTGGAAGTGGTGATGGGATATAGATCACCAGGAAAAAAGAAGCTGCAGCAAAGAGATACCTTTGGTGTTTGTCAGGTGGTGAATGAATGTAGCATGGGAACCCAAAAAAGGTGCCTTAGTGAATGCACAGAGCTCATAATGCAGCTCAGATTGAAAATAAACTGCTGTATGACTGTAATTGTCAGTGCTCCAGTTCTTGTTACATGAAATCTTTCACCTCTGGGTCACTGGTTCAAATTCAGCTGAGGTCAATGATGAAAGAAAATCACTAGCACCTAATACTTGACTGGTGGGGCCCTGTCTACTGGCAGATGCTGGGTATTTGTGGCTTAGGAACCACCCTCACACCAAGGAGTTTAGCAAATAAGCCGTGAAGTGTGGAGGCCATGGAGACAAAATTCCCTGCTGAGATTGAAACGAGTCTCTCCAATTCGGGTGAAGGTGCACATGCTCTTTGGGCTCAGTTTCTGGAACTGTCAGCTCTGCATTATGAGTGTTAAACTCTCCCCAAATATCTCTCCAAAAAGTGGAAGCAAATAACTCTGGCGTTCTCCCTGCCCACCCCAGGGCTTCTTGCAGAAGGCTGTACTCCCTGAAAAACACGTTCTAAAGAATAGATTGGCAAAACTTCAAAGAGCAAACGTGTGTCTAATGGGCCATACGTCATGGATAAAGCAGCATTAGAGGTAGGCAGAGACTTTGAGAGGACTTTTTTGAAAAAGCATGACTCCTGAGAGTGAGAGGTTCTTAGGAAAGAGAAGCGTATTTCAAAGCTTATCAGTTCAGCATGTTAGTAAATTCAGTTATATACATGATGAAACCTGGACAGTAATTGGAGTGGCAGAGAACATGCCTGGGACTTAGCTGGAGACAGGTAATGTCAAGGTTCATAGCTGGGGATGGAGATCCAGATCCTCAGTACACATAGTTCAGTGGTACCAGCAGTCCTAATTTGTAGCTGCTGAGGACCTAGGCAGAAGGTCTCAGAGGCTGTTGGGACTAAGGGGCTGGATTCTGAGGCCATGCTGATTTTCACTAGCTGAGGAGCTGATCTAAGAAGTCTATGCCAGGGCAAATAATACAACTTTTTTCTTCTTTTTTGTTTTTTTCTTTTCTTTTCTCTCACATTCTCCCTAAAGCCCCCTGAAGTGCCACTCTGGTTGTGTGAGTTTATTGATTCCCCCCAGCCCAGAAGAACAGAAAGAGGGGATGGGGTGCAGGCGAAGGGATGGAAATAGAAAGCTATAAATTATTTGTGACAGGAAAGCAATAGTGCCAGAGTGCTGAGCACAAGTCCCGTGTCACTATTAGATTCCTTTTAGCCTGATGACACTGTAAAAGAGGTTAAGTGTCTGATGGAATCGTACACCTGGGGGGCAGGGGCAGTCCAGGAGCAGAACAAGCCACAGAGAGCGGGTATATCAATTCTCCAGGCCAATAATATTCCCCTCATTGATCGCAACACAAAGTTCAAAAATCTCATTATAGCCAGGCAGACCTGGAACTTTTTAAAAATCAATAGAGTGATATAATGTATGTATACTTTGTATAAATGTATCTATCCATCCATCCATCTATCCATCCAAAATCTGCCTGAGGGGGTCTGAGTTAACCTACACATTATACTATGTTATGTTCTATTGTACTGTAGCATAGTGAATGGGTTAGAAGACTTCCCCTGCAGCCTTCGATGACATATTATAAAACGTCCTGTTAGCACTGAGATGACATCAGACAGTTGCAGTCACACTGAGAGGTGACATCAGACTGTTCAGCTTCTACTGCGGGGATCCATAAGATGAGCCTAATTATACTGAGATGGCCGATCAAACCATGCTGAATCATGCTCTATGAAAGCTATAAAGTTTTGAAAAGCTATTTCGAATAAAAATGGCCTGTGAAACAGCGGTGTAAAATTCCCGTCCATAATGCTTCGGAAGCTGAGGCAGGGGATGAAGAGGCAAGTTCAGTTTTCTTCCCCACTGAGTTCGTGCTGTCTCGGCTGAGAATGCCAGTTAGTGCCAGTTGTGAAGGTGTTTACTGAGACGTGTCCATGAGGAACTGGAAGGAGGCTCACCAGCTCATTTCACCAAGTAGCCGTCAGCTGGTAATGATTTTCGGTCACCACCAACCAGGGCCAGATTTCAGCTAGTGACCCCGAGGTGAAAGGCTCTGCTGAAAAACATTCCCCTCTTAAGAATGAAACTAGTTTTGTGTCATGAGAAAGTGTCTGGAAACAGTGAGCAAAGGGGAGCATTTCTATTTCTGCAGCCACTAATGACTTGGATCAAATAATTCTTGGCGCTGAATGACTGAATCTAATGAAGTCTCAGCATTGAAGGTATTTCCTATGGTTAAAAGAAGAGGCAGGTCATGAAGAAGCTTTCCCCAGCAGAACTCCCTTGCCTTACAGTCATGGCTGACCTCTGGTATCGTAAGGAAGGAAGAGAGTTTTCAGGACGCTAACTTGGAGTGCAGAATACGGCAATGCACCGCCGCGGTCAGTTTATTTAGGGACGGTGATAAATAGCAGTGTTGCTCGGAATTGGTGCTGTCACTTTAAGAGGCTTCAAAGGAGCCTGTCGTACACAGGACCACCCGATGCAACCGCAGATGAAGGATGAACAAAGCTGACCTGATCCTGTAGCAACACATGCAGCATAATAATGCGGTCTTTAAACTTCGGGTTTGCTGAAAGCTTCTGAACCTTACCAGAGGCCGAAATACGCACTAAGCCAGCTCAGCTGCCCCGAACCTAGGATTTCTGGATTACTGCTATCTAAGGGGGAGCAAAACCTTGATCACCTCTTGCTGCTCTCGATGGCTTGTTCCTACCTCTGGACACTGGAGAAAGACATGCCTTTTGTAGAACGTTTCCTCAGTCCTTCTCAAAAGAGGAGAGGGCACAAACCCTGGTGTGCCAGTCAGCAGTGCTGATTTCTTGAAGTAAATGCAGATTTTTCAAAAGTCTTTCTTTTCTCAAAAATAAATTGTCGCTTTGGACTAAAGTCATCCCTGCTCTAATTCCATCACAGTCAGTGATTCCAATAACAGCATTTGTGTTTAATTAGGGGCATAAACTCGTACTTACTGTAAATTCCCATTTTTCATTTTCCAGTGGGAGATTTTTGTATAAGTTGTCTACTTTGAGTTTCAAAGAATATTCACAGATTTAATACATAACCTTCTGAAGTTTCATCAGCAGGACATTTAGAGATCTTTGATTGCAGTAAAGCAACTGAACTTCATTTTGCAATCTGAATTTAATATGTGATACTATGTTAAGTAATGGCATATTGTGTCATTACAGGACATATCATCCTACTGTGAATTATACATCCACTCCTGGAATTCATACCACAGTTGGCTCGTAGTAACACTTTCTAGAGTTAATACTTCAGACAGCTTCAACTGAAACCAACTGCCTGTTTTCAGATGCTTCTTACTTTCTTAAATGTTCAGAATTAGGTCAGGAATTTCCAGTTATGGATTTCTGTTTTGTTATTTTGGAAGTTTTAATGCAATTCTTTTTGCTAATTCTGAATACAGATGAACAGATAAAAATCATCTCTCTTGATATGACAATTAAAACCAGCTCTAATCAAATTCGATCAAGGATGTAGAAAAAAATCTTAAAGATAAAACTGGCTGAGACATAGTCCTTACTGAGAAGCAGAACTTTCCTTTCTTTGTTTGTAAACAAGCAAGTGAAAAATCACTTCTAAATCTGCCCAGGAATTGTTTGCTGAAAGAATGTCAGGCTGTAAGAAATGTCCCCCTGCTTCTGTGACACTACTGTCTAGACCTGCTTCTAGCTTGACGCACTCTGTGGTTTCTCCTCTCCTACTATTGCTGGAAGAATCTGTAGATGGTATCTCAAAGAAAAAATCTTAGCTAGCTAGATGGATGCCCTTTCACTGCACAGAAAGAAGCCATCAGATGACAGCAATTGGGAGGAAGCTTTCCTTTGGTAATCTTACTTCCCCACTACAGAGTTCTTTACTGAGGCTGATGAGATGGAGAAGAGGTAGGTCTGAACCATCTGGGGCTCCAAGTTTAGCAGTTCTTTTAATCCTGGAAGAACTGAGTGAAGTTGCACCAAGAAAAGGAGTGGTGTGTCCTGCTGACCCAAGAAAAGACCTTGACAGACTTCAAAAAGCACCAGTATCCTCACTTTGATCATATTCTTTTGCAGTGGATTATTTTTCAGAGTGGAGGGATACACTCCACAGAGCACTAAACTCCTTGTAATTCTTTTGAAGTATTCATATTTTAAATGCTCCATATTAGAAGCGCATTACAAGACTCCAGGGTGTGCATTACTGGGCAATTAAAACAGTTCTTGGACGGCTAACATTGCTAAGCTTCGGCCTCGTTCTCTGCAGCGCGTCCAAGGGAGGCTGCGATGGCCAAGGAACGTACACCCTGCTGTGCCTCTCTGCTTAATTAGCGCGTGGCTGAGCCATGGGCTGTGCACACAGTAAAGCGAGACCCATCCTGGAGAGGACCTGATGCAGGGCTAAATGACACAGTGATTCCTTCTCTGCATCAGTTCGCTTCCTACAAAGAGGCTGGTGGCCATCCCAGTGTTGCTGGCATCAAAGTGCATCTGAGGACGAGGGAGAACATGGGATGAGAAGAGCCAGCTTTGGGCTCCTTGGTGACAGCTGCCATGGAGCCAACCTGCAGGTTGGTGCTGTGCAAGTATGAAGAGCTCTGAACATGGCTCTGGTTCAAGCTTTTGTGTCTGCGCAATGGTCTAAGCTCAGCTGAAGTCACAGCTGAGCAAAAGAAAGGGAAGAAAGTCTTGTTTGCCCAAAGTTCAAAATAGAAAGCAAGCTTCATAGCATGGTGAGGAAACATGATCAAGGGATTTGGGGAGTGAAGGAAAGGAAATAAAAGTCTGATAGAGCCTAATCCAACTTAAGGGCTTTGGTTCCTTGCTCTGCCACAGACCTCTCATCAAGACTTCGGACAAACTGGTATTTCTGTGCTCCGTTTCCTGCCTGAAGAGTGGAGATAGGAGCATTGCCTTGCCACCTGGGGCACAGGGAGGACAGCTGGAAGGAGGAGTGAAGGCTCAGACTCAGTAATAACAGGGGCCAAGTAAGTGCTCCAGCGAACTGTAGCACAGTGTTGGCTTCACTCCCCTGCTTGAAGCAGAAGAGGCATGTACCCTGCTGACAGTGGCTGTGTGTGAAGGGAAGGGGGGTAGGTAAGAGCAGAGGAGCTGTATTTCAGCTACACTGACTTCAGTGGTCAACTGCACATTTAAATTTGCAGAGCAGATGTAGTTGGAAAGATCAGAGCTGCAGTTGCCCCCCCAAAGCCATAACATAATTTCCATTAGGATGTGCCGGGGATGGTAGCTTCTCCTACTGCTCTCAAAATCTACTGCGACACTTGCAACCCTCAGAACAACAGCTGACATTGGCAGGAGCAGCCGACTCAGCTTCTCGCTAGCTGGCCTGAGGCTTCGGCGCTTCCTGCCAAGGCAGCAGAATGCCTTCAAACCTTGCCGCATTCAGGGGCCACGAGCAATATTCACACATTCAAACTCTCTCTTGTCATGAAAATTGTATTTCCTTCTCCCTACCTTTTGGAAGGGGAGAAAGAAGAAAGGTGATTGTATACTACCTTAGTAAATACAGATTTGATAGCTTGATTAGATAGATAAATAGACAGACAGACAGACAGGTAGCCAGACAAATAGACAGAAGGTCCTAAGGGTGGCTGGATAGGGATTATCTATTTCTCAGAAGCTTCCAAATAGATGAGAGATGGAAATGGGCCTTGCCTATCTCAAAACACAATCCCTGTCCTCTTTGAGTTAATCCTTGAAGCTCTATCAACTTCACGGGTGCTATACTGACATAATGCCTGAAAAGGTGGGGAAAAAGGGTTGCTTCGTTCCAGGTTAGCCTACTCGCATCAGACCACAAGAGAAAGTCCAATCCTGTCCTTTTCTCTTGCTGCAAAGAACATTTCTTGGCTGCACTCTGAGGAGAGGCAGAATTCACAGCAACATTTTTACTATGTGAAGGGCTTAGAGAGGAGCTAGAATTTTTTTGTTGTTTTAAATCAGTGACCCATGATGACACCATACAGTTTTATTTCATTTAATTTGAGCAGAGCATTAACGTTCAGCTTCTAGCAGATCCCTGCCCATTCCAGTTCTGCTGTGTTACACAGTACAAGCCCACAAGTAAGGAAGAGGGATGGAATGAAAGCAGGGCGAGGTGAAAGCTACCTGCCTTCCAGGGGGGAGGTTTGTGCCAGGCAGGGGGATACCGGCCTGCCAACTCATCCTGGTGATCAGTGACTCACAGAGCTTCATGCCACTGGTGCTCCTGGGGCTGATGGTGTTCAGCCCTGGGGGTGTAGGGTACCTAGCCTGACCTCCCGGAATAAATTGCAGCATTAGGCTTTGAGAAACATTCTCCCATTTATCCGAGTGGATCCGTGTTAGCCCTTTGTACAAGGGCACAAAATCTACCTGGGAAGCTGAAGGCATGCTTAGATGGTTGCTGCATTCTGCGAAGCTGTGGCTACACAGCCATCAGGACCCAGGCTGGCTAGCTTAAAGCCAGCTAGAGTATGTCTACATGAGCTGCAGTCAAGCAGTGACTGCAGTGTAGACATGTCCTGAGGTAGGTGTTTCTACTTTCATTACCCTGAGTTCACGTTTGGAGGGCTTTCTTTGCAGTCAGGAAAGCCAGAAATTCATTAAAATCCAAACATCGAGAAGATGTCATGCGATTTACAAAATATGGGAAGCAGACTGGATCCGGGTGTAGATGTTTGTCATCCCAGGTTTAAGGAAAATTACGGGAAGCTCCAAGAACAAAATGGGTTCTGCTGATCTTGGACTTAGAAACACAGGCCACGGAGAAACTGCCTGGGTCATCGAGTCCGAATTCTAGTATCACAGGCAACTGGGGAGCAGATACTCGACTCGCAGCACCCATGAGAATATCCATCCCAGCAGCTACAGACCTATCCGTCCCCCTCAACAAACTCACAATCTCTATGATGAAAGACCAAAAGCTTAAAGAACTACAGTGAGCCACATGAAGAGAGCAGGAGAGAGTGAAGGTATTGCCAGTGGCTGCGTCCCTTTCACTAGCAAGAGATTTGTTCAATAAAAATGTTCAGATATCTTTGAGATCTTAGGAACGGATCATTTTCTGAGAGCACATTACTCAGCACTGCGGTTCAAAGCGACAACTTCTGTACCTCCAGACTGGCTGGCTTGGGCCCTGTTAGCAGCGCTGCCACGGCAGCATGGAGCTGGCGCCGGGTACAGCTCGACGAGCTGCCAGCACACCAGCGACTGCCGCGCAGCCTGGGCTGCCGCTGGCAGAACAGGGCCTGTGCCAGCAGGTGAGTTAAGAAGACTTACAGAAACACATGGGCTTGCCAAGGTTAAATATCTTAATCTGGAGCATGGGAACTTTTAATTGAAAGCTTTGCTTTGAGCCCGTTTTCAGTTATTAAAATTCAGGAGCCTGTGCTGAATTCCTTGTGGACATTCATTTTGATTAACAGAAGACATGTGTGCACTAGGAAAAGAGTCTTGAACTGGGAGGAAACAGATAAATGCAGCTAATATTCTCAGCTCTCTTGCAAGTCTCTTCATACTTGGTATTTTATGTAAAACCTCAGATCTTAAAGATAAGCAATTATGTGCAAATCTCAGCTTTCATTTAAAACCAAGGTATTTCTGGCTCACAATGGCAAAGAACAGGTGGGAAGTGGCCCTGGCTGTCTCCCAAAGGTGCAGAACCAGAAGCAAAGAGAAAGAAACCCAAATACACTCTTATTTACAGGCTTGTGAATTTTATGCTGGTGTCTCACTTTTGGAGAGTATTGACTTGGGATTTTTTAAATTTGGGGCTTGGCAGCATTGTATATTGCAGTGTGTTATCTCTATATGCTGTAGAGTTCTCCATTTCAGTATTGACTTGAGTCTGTTGGGGAGTGATCCCACGTATGTGGGTGTCACCTTACTTTTATCAGAATCAGTGAACATTTTATAATGGAAAATGATGTTTGACCAAACTCAAAATAAAAGGAGTACTGGGAATGTGTCAGTTTAGATCTAATGCTATTTTTACATTGGGTTTTAAAAAAGCAAACAAAATTGTGAGAAGAGTTTCAGCCCTATCAGAATGGAAGAAAATTATTTTTTTCCTTTTAAAATTACCTTTTTGGGTGTATTTGAGGCTATGTTAAAAAGCAAAATTCGAATCATACTTTTTGATTTTATTGAAACAGAAGGTTCCAGCTATACTGAAACGTAGTTGTAGAAATTTTCCTGAAGTTCTGATTCAAAATAAAAACTACATTGAAAAGTTGGAAATTTCTGGAGCAAACCTGACTCTCTCCCTTCCTGTTCTAGTCCTTACTGCTTTTTATTATTTATTCCTTGCTTTATTATGTTGCCTAAAGCAGCCAGCCACAGGCTAGTGCTCCAGGATGCTGGGTGCTACATAGACTTCCAATGTACAGTTGTTGCTCATCTCAAAATAAAGTAGTCTAGTTTTCCTATGAATAGAAGAGAGTCATCTTTTTAGTTACAAATCTGGAGCCAGTCTGCATGATGCCATGTAAGTCAGAAACAGGTCTGAAGTTTCAAGAGTATGAACTATATGTTGGTTTACGTATCTGTGTTGTGTTTGTGGGCTAACAACACTAGCATTTGTCCCTTAGCATGTTTTAATTTATCGTATGATGTTGTGCGTACATGTTTACCTTTGCCTATAGATCTATATTTATGACTGTGACTATATGTAGTTAGACATTTGGGTCACATATTATATTCAGACCCCATGAAGAACTAATAGATGTTTTAATAAACATTTATTCAACCATTACAGTTTTTAACAGGGCTTAATAGGCAGATAGGCTGTTCAGATCTGTGGCTTATAACCATCAGCAGCAGCTAGCTGATGTAGCTAGCTCTATTGATGTTTTTGTACAGCACCCAGCACAGTTATTACAAATAATAAGTCATAATCATCTAGAATTCATCCATAGCAAGGCTATAATATCCATTATGTAATATCTAGCATGTATGAACACGGATACGTGATTTACGTGGAACCTCGCTATATTATAAGGCTCATACTTCTGCAGGTTTTGGCATAGCTCTATGAATTTGTGAGTGTAGGTCTGTTTTATTTTTAAATGGCATGTCTGGCATCCGTGCAATAAACTGTAGAAGTGTATTTTTTTCGTGGGCTTTGGACAACCTGGCTATTACTTATATGACATTGTGTGACACCTGGGATGGCTGCTAGAGAGTACACTGGACTTCAGAGTGCCCTTGTTCTCGCCCCTGCATAAACACAGTCTCTGTCCCTAGGAGTTGGCAGTCTCAGGGTTTACCTACCTATGGCTATGCAAAATAACTCATTTGAATTAACTGAAAGTGTGAAATTAAAATGGTCTAGTTAAACTGCATTACACCTCTGACTCCCTTGTTTAGAATTAAGACAGCTTTAATTTAGTTTAGCTTAATTCACTTTGGAAATGAAGTAAACTAAATTGAATTTAGGACACTCAAATTTTGAATGTGCGTCCAAACAGCATTTTAATGGTTTTAACCAATCCACTTTCAAAGTTAATTCAGATTAATTTTCTTGCTTGCCCCTGTGTAAACAAGCCCGCCGCCTGTTCTGTGTCAATGAAACCATCTCAGCTGAGACTCCTTGGACAGCTGCCGGCGGACGAACCCCGTCCCTAGAGCAGCGGTGCTGGAGCGACCCCGGGGCGCTCCCTCGCCCCTGCCCGCCCCGGCAGCGTCCCGTGTCCCCGCAGCAGTCTGAATTGGGTATTCGTTCACCTAATGGGTCAGCAGACCTCCAGCTGTAAATTAGCATTTATTTCATTGTTTGATGCAACTTAGCACAGGGACAAGACCTGATGCAGTAAGGATTTGTAGGTATAGGAGTACAGAGGGACAGAGGCAATGGTGTTTAGAAAACTATACTACTTCTACATTTTTTCTTCGATATTTTATAGTGTAAGAAGACAGAGGGTACGTAAGGTGGCCTAAAGATTTTATCTCGCCATTTTTTAAAGGGCAATTGCAAAATCAACCATGAACAAAGCAGTCGGAGAAGTAACCCAGAAGCATATTTTTTCATGCACGAATGTTAATATTTTAAAACATAATTATGGAAATTTCAAACTTTTCATTCTTTTGCTTAAATTTAAAACCACTCTGGGCATTTGGTCAAAGCATATTTTAGTAGGAAAATGTTGTCAAACGTTATTTTTATCGGAATGCAAAAAAAGCCCTTGAAAAACTGCATTTTGGAAAATCTCAACTCAGATAAAGCGCCTGCCCTAAATCTTTGCTAAAAAGCCAACCAGACAAACAGACAAACCCCCAAACAAAGAAAAAAAACACTTCCATCTCCTAAGCCATCAAGTACCTCTTGATCGCATGGGTAGGCTGTATTTTTGTGCGCTTGTTATTTTATGGAGTTAGTGCTAATGAATAAATGTTGTTTGACAGATACTACAGTCTCAGAGCTCTGGCTGGTGTAAATTAGCTTAGCTTCATTGAAACAGTTACCGGTATAACAGAATAAGGAGACAGCCCTATATATTAACGTGCTTGCGCAGAATGTATTTGTGTGTATCTGCGTATCTGTCTCTATGCAGCTAGCTAGAAAGATACCACTATAAGTAAAATATAGGTTTGCAGCAACACATCAGTTTGCAGGACTTTTTTCTGTATACTGTTGTGGATAGACATCTCTATGAGGATACGCTGAGGTATCGGTGTGTGCATATGTGTTTGTGCATTTGTGCACGCGTTTGTTTGCAGGGGTGTCAGTCTGCAGGTGTGTTCCTGCTCGTGCGTGTGACCCGGCTGCAGTGCACTCTGCCTAGCAGTGAGCTCAGTAAGAGCAGGTACATACTGGTGTCTGTGTGTGCGTCTCTCTGCGTGTGGATGTGCTGGCGTGATGTCTGTGGGTGTGCTAATTTCCGTGTGCATGTACGGAGCACGAGTCCATGTCCCTCCTGTGAGCTGGATGCCCTCTGATGTGGTGCTCGCGGGGACCGCGTGTGCTTTCGCCCCCTTGAAAGGCAGCATCCTGCAGCAGCAGGAGCGCTGGCTGGGCCGCGGGAGGCCTAGGTCCTCCTCCCCGCCGTTCGGCTCGCGGGCTCTGCGACTCTGCGCAGGCTGTTTTGACTCGCTCCGTGCCTCGGTTTCCCCTCCTATCTCTTTTCTACAAAGACTGTGGACAAAGATTGTCTTTTGCTACATGGGTATGTTATTGCCATGTATGGTGGGGTCCTGGTCCTCAGAGGATCCTCTGGTGTTACACTAGTGCCTTAACATTCATCCCTGCGTGTGCGTGCCTGTGTGTGTCTGGGCTTGGCTGTACATCTGTGTACTTTGTGCCTGGCTGTTCAGTTTTGTGGAAGAGTTTATCTCCCCCATGTATGTACAGAGCGGAGGGAGGTGGAAGGGAAGGAGTTATTAAATGCCAAGCGGATATGCAATAAATCCCATTGATTTTACAAACTCCAGCTTGTCTTCAATCTCTTTCCATTCTTTATCCTGGGGGCATTGCAACAAAACCCTATTTTAAATACCTTTTCTTCCCCTTCCCCCACTCCCCCTCCTCCCACTCCCCAAAAAAGTGTCAATATTTTATTTGGATTTTTAACTTCGCTCCATAACAGTTGTTTGACCTCCTGACTTGTGCGAGTCACATAAATTCTGGGACTTTATTCAGGAGCCATGTTCCTGCTATTGAATAAGCAATTTGGGAGGGTGAATTAATGACTTGTGCTGTTGCTGGAAAGTCCCTGAAGAAATATTAAAATTGCTTGCAGACTGAATCAATACTCACTGAACACCCAGCATGAGGACCTAGGCTTTTTAATGGCTACAAGCAGCCGACTTGGTCGAGGAAGGGGAATTCCTGCACACACAACGCGCGCACACAGCTGACAGCGGTCTTCCCACATCCTCGCTGTCATTTTCAACAACAGCCAATTCCTCGACACAAAACCTGGTTATAGCTCATGTCTCCGGTGCCCAGAAAAGGGCTTAGGAGATGGGTGCCCTCTCGCTGCCCGGACGAGCATGCGGGATGTGCAGGAGCCGGCCAGTCGGGCCTCGCGTTAAGCGCTTGGGTTAGCTCCCTCCACCGGAGTCTGAGAGGCACGAGGGAGGTTTCGGTGTCTGGTGGTGTGAATGCGTTTCGGGGGGCACTCTGCTCTATTCCTGCATCATGGGGAAGGACGCTGGGGCTATGATGTATTTGTGTGTGCTGGCATGGCTTGGGAGGAGGGTTTGCTGTTGTGCTGAGGCAGGGCTGTGAGGTGGTTTGGTTGCTTTGGGTATTCAGTAGCGTTTGCATTGCAAGTAGTGTTAGTGCAGACATGTTGCGTTATATTAATCAGCAGGTTTTGCTTTGTTATGTTGGTCTGTGTTACGGTGAGTGCGAGTGCCACGTGCCCACGCCTGCGTTAGTGGTGACTGCGTTGTGCCTTTGGTTACTGAGCAAACGTGTCACTTCACCATGTGGGTTTCTTTCAGCGGCTGTGGGTGCAATCCTGCAGGGTCCTGAGTGCCCTCAGGGTCCACTAGCCTCACCAGGACACGAATACGCTCTGGCTTCAGGCTGTTACTGTTTATTGCTCCCCAGACCACTGGCAGCCAGCCTTTGCACGCAGGGGAAGTTTTGGTCCCCTCTGCCACCAGTGGGTTTCGTTGTGGGAGTTTTCAAGCCCCCTTTGAGCGCAGCCACACGTTCTGCCATTGTGTTTCTGAATGGCTGTTTTGTATTCGCTTGTTGGGCAGCTATTCTTGTGCATTAACACCGGGGAGGGTGTGCTTTGTATGACCGCATGTCCGTCTCATTGATTCCATCAGGATTATTTTGTAATTGTGTGTCTCCGTGATTGAGTTAGTGTGCATTTCAGGGCTCCTGTGTATTGAATAATGATGTCAGGGATTGGGTTGTTTGACTGGGTAATGGCCTCTTTTCAGCGCTGTGAGTGAATGTGTCCTTCTCGTGTTTCTCTGCTCGGCTGGGGCAGCATCGCTTACACTAGGCGATTCCTTAAGATGCTCACATGCGGTACGCAAAACAGTCCCGTGGCTCCCAAGCTCCTCCTGCCGCGGGATGTGCGGGGCTGCCGCTGGGGCGCGTGCAGTGCGCAGCCCTGCGCGCCTGGCTGCCTCCCTGCCACGTGCTCCGTGTCGATGGCTGTGTGCATGCGTCACACGTCTCTCTGAGGCTCTGGGGCTGTGTTTGAGTGCGTGTACCTACTGGCACACTTCTGATCTAGATAAGACTTGTCAGTTAGGTTTTTGAGCAAGTCTCCGTGTCCTAAGTCTCTGGAAGCAAGACTGTGCTATGTGGTCCCAAATACCTCTGCCTGAGTCTGTGGAGGTGTATAAATGGCTACGTAAGTCTACAACGCAGCACGTATTTACCTCGGCAAGGGTCTCTCCGGGTGGGCGTCTCTGTGAACGCGCAGCAGGGCACCTGTGTCTGCTAGCAGGGGTGTGCGGTGCGCGTGGCTGCCCGGAGATGTCCACGTGTCTGACGGGACCAGGCTCCTCCGTATGTACGGGAAGGAATGCGATTCTCTGTCAGCAGTGGTTACTCGCAAATATATGTGCTAAGGTGTTTTAAATGTGCACTGAATCTCCGGGTTTCCGAATTGCGTGCGTATTGTGGAGCGATGCCCTGTGACAGCCTAACCACGTTTGGTCACTTGAAAAATAAACAAGGGAGCTCAGTTATTTTTCTGCTGATGATTAGGTGTCACTGCTGCATGGATTTATCTGCTGTGTGCAGGCAGTGTGGCACTAGGACCTTTCTCTGTTTTGCGAGGCGTCAGGATTTGGCCCAGCAACAGTCACATCCAGACAAAGTCATGGCACGGACTACAAAAGACCGAGAAAATTTCCCAAGAGAGCTCTCAGGTGTATCCTGCCACCAAAGTATCCCATTGGGGAAGGCTTGTGACCTCTCCCGATCGGGTCATCTCTACTGCTGGGATTTAGCAAGCCAATGAGTTTAGCTAATATTTCTCCATGAGGTTGCTAACAGGTAACTCCTTTACTCCTCCTTGCATTAGCTCAAGCCGTGATGCTGCCTCTGCCTTCTCGTCTGGGCTCTCCTGCTCTTTCCCCCTTCTCCTCCATTCTCCTGCCTGCATTTGACCTTGGGCAGGTGACACCCTGCTCAGCCCACCCATGGCTTTGCCGGCTGCCCGCTCCTCGCAGCATCTCAGGGCAAGGGGGAGAGAAAGAGAGAGCGAGTGAGCAAGTGAGAGAGAGAGAGAAAGAGAAAGACCTGTTTGGAAATAATTGGAGGCCGTTAAGCAGAGGAGCCCAGCATATCACTCCGGTAATGGAAATAAATTCCATTGTATTTGCATTTTAATTTTCCACATAAACAAAGGCCCGGAGTGTGCTGGCTCCGCCAGAATCAGCAGCCAGAATTTAATTAGAAATGAAAAGTTTATAGGGTCCTCTTTAATGCGATTAATGCACAGTTAACATTTATCACATACATATGCTGGAATCGCCTTTTTTAAGCAACCACCGGCCATGAAATGAATTTCTTTTCAACTTTTTTAGCGTGTGTGAGGAAGGCTGTCTCTGGTGAGGCGGTCCAGTGAGCACACTCCTGACAGCTTGGTAAACTGCAGCCCGCAGAGGCTTAGCAGCCCCCGTCCTCACCGAGGAAAGTTCAAGGTGGCTTAGAGAGAAGCATGGTCTAGTGGTTAAAACCTGAGGTTGGGAGTCAGGGGATCTGGGCTGTATTCCCCACTCTGCCACATGCTCACTGCATGACTGACTTGCTCTCAGTGTCTGTTTCTCTGGGTGTTAAAAAAGAAATCAGCTGGAAGAAGATATCTCAGCTGCAGACCCCTGTGTGTCTCAGGCTCTCCACAAGCTTGCCCAGCCTTGCAGTAGGGCATCTGGGTTGGATCCTGCACTGTGCTGGCCTCCTGCTTGTCTCCAGGGCACGAGCTTCCCTGCGTGGGCTGCCGTGACGGAGAGCGCCCTGCGCAGCGCTGCCCGCCTGCCCGAGCCGGGGCTCCCGCGGGGGACGTCTGCCCCTGTACCGCCGCCCTCCCTCCGCACTGCTGCCCAGCCCTTCCGCCCCGGCTGCCTGCGCCTGCCAGGCCGCGCCGGTCGCTGCGGCAGGGACGTGTGCGGATCCCACCCTGCCCGGGCAACGCACGCATCTTCCTGCCAAGGGGCGCCAGGCGAGAAGGAAACACGCTGCTGCCACGCAGCGCGGGAGGGAGCCCTGGCGGGCTCGCCTGCCGGCAGGGGCCTGCGGTGTCTGCCGAGGCGGCTCAGGGGTTTCTTAAGTGGATCCTCCCATGCTGCTTTAGTCCAAAAAACTGCTAGGAATGGCTTGGGAGAGGCCAGACTCGTGAAGCCTGAACCGCAGATCTTGACATAAACCTCATCAAGACCAGCTATGGCCCTGCCTCGTGGTGCGGGTAATTACTCCTGCCTCGCCCGGAGGGGCTCAGCCCCCGTGAGTGCTTATAAAAAGCTTTGAGCTTGTCTGCTGGTGAGCACTGGGAAAAGCAAGTCTAAGTCTGGACAAATTATCAATATCTTCCCCTTGCAGAACGAGGCACTGAGATAGCAGATCAGAGGTGAACACCTCCCTTGTGAGCCTGTGCCCACCTGCCAGACCCAGGTGGGGATCAGGCTTGTCACATCCCTACCTCCGCGTGGCTCCTGGCGGTTCCCATAGCGCCCTGTCCCCTTCCTTTCCATTACTGCCACCAGCACCCCCACTGTGCGTTCGCTTTCCCCCTCCCCTCCTCTGGCTGCCCAGACGACGAGGGCCTGGAGCCACCTCCCAACTTCCCTTCTTCCTTGCCTGGCCTGCAGACAAGCAGCGCAAATAAACCGGGCCCATGGGCACACAGCGTTAGCATGTTAGGAACACGGCAGGGGAAGGAGGAACATGAAACCTCTATTGATCCCTTGAGGACTGATGTCCCTTCCTTATCTTATCAGATTCTCTTCACTCTTCAATTATAGTCTGTTGAAATTGGCCTCTTAACCCAAACAAGATAACCTGGGTAATGAGGAGAAGAGTGTGAGGGGAGGGGAGAGGAGGGCACAGTCCAGTGCATTAAACTATGGATACTATTAGAAATAGCTCCTCTAGCGTAACCCCTTTCACCCCCGCTCTCCCCAGGTATCGCCTTCTTGCAGCCCTGGATCCTCTGTAAGACAGACTAGCACACATCCACACCCTTCCAAATACACGGTACCGCATCAGCCCTGCTGGGTGCCCCCAAACAGGCACGTGTCCCCGCGTCCATACGTGGCATCTCTGTGCACACGTGTACCCACTCCACCACGTGCCTTCCACGTTCACACGCCTCAGCACGCGCCACGAGGTGCGTTTTCCTCGGTATACTGGTGGTGTGGCTTCCACATGGCCTTGTGCAGAGGTCTGCACAAGGGACTACTGACAAATATGCAGGTCACTGCTGGGCACCCGCGTACGCATCAGTGCACAGCCGTGAATAGTCAGTGCATCACACTACTGCCCTGCCAACAGGCAACACGCCTGCTCCACAGTCACGCAGGATCATATACAGAGCCCCACAAAACTAGATAGGCTTCCAAAAATGTGTACTACCATGCCTTTGCTCTCCCCTGTAACTCCCAGTGTGCAGCTGCAGAGCTACAGCGTTTTTCCGTGGATGAGACTATTCTCAGTCCTCACACGGACCAGTAACACATACAGTCAGATCTGTGCTACAGGTGTATACTCCCAGCTGGAGCTGCCCTAGTGACATGCCCACGCTCCTCCTCGTACACATGTCGTGGGGTACAGGGCAAGTCTAACCCAAATATCCATTACAGGGCAGATTGTCTGAGGGAACAATAGGGCCTCGGCGGTCTCTCGGCACAAGTGCATGCAGGTTTCCTGCTCAAATTACGTCCCTGTGCACAGAGTGATCCAGGAGCACATTCAAATGAGGCAGAAGGTGCTTTCGTTTTGGGAAGGTGGTGCCCCAGGCAGCACAAAGGCTCCGTTTACAAGGCCGGTGCCCTCCGCATGCGTTCTCCTGAAGACTGTGTTCCCTGCGATCGCTTTGCCCCTTGCCTGTGCTGTGCCAGGGTCGTTTCCCTGTACAGACATCCACCTGAGATGGGCCGCGCTCCTTCCACTGCATGTGTCCCTGTGCCGCCAGCTCTGCCAGCTTTGCCTGCTGGGCACCAGGCACCATCTGTCTTAAAGGGGCAGTCACCTATAACCGTGTAATTTTCTTTAAATACTACTGCAAGTCACAAAAATTTATATATTCCACAAACGGGGTTAGGATCACAGAAATCACATTCTTATACATTAGCGCATGTGCTCCTATGTGCAAACACACAAACACACACATGCAGTTCCTCCCTGCTCTCCAGCCTGTATCCCTTAGCAGAGCTCACGCACAGCCAGATTCGCTTCCTCTGCCCCCATCCTTTCCATCTCCACACGCGCAGACCGCCGACCCAGGCATACGTAGCCTGAAACCATTAAAGCTGCATAAGGGAGTTGGATGTCAGTATGGGATGTTCCCTCTCTGTGCCCCATTTGGCGCGGTGGCCAGTCTGCTCTGTGTGAAACCACAGCAGGTCTGTGTCTGCCAGCGTCCCAGTCAGATCTTCTTAGACTTTCGCTCCATCCCTATCCCTTGCCCTTTCCTCCCATCCACACCTCCCAGCTCTGCTCTCCCCCCGCTCTGCACGGCCTGCCTCTGTTGGAGACAGCACCACAAGCACATAGGCTCTCCAAAACTTTAAATTTGCTGTTTGTTCAGTGTGGAGAGGGAATTTGTGGCATTATTTGTTTTCCACTCTGCCTCTGCTTACGCAGCCTTGGTCCATTTGTATCCCACAAATACACTTCCCCTGTGCACTTACAGTAGGCAAACATGGATCCCTTTTCCTCAGAAATACTATTCCTTCCTTTCCTCTTTGCTTCTGGATCTCTAGCTTCCCCATTATTTTTATATATAAATGTATATGTATTTTTATATATGTATAATTTATGTACAAATGTATATACATTTTCAAGCTTGAAAGCCTAAGTTTAAACAACCAAGAATGGTTTTCTGAGCCTAAATTTGGGCAAATATTAACAGCAGACACTATTACATAGCTACATTATGCTGCAATTTTCTGTTTTAAAGGCTGACTGACCAAAAAATGTTCTTAAAAGAATTTTTAGAAAAGTATGACTATGCTGAAAGGCAGAAGTCCCTTTAAGAAGTGCCCAAACATTAGTGCCCAGAGACTCCATTGCGGTTTAAAGAGAGTGTGAAAATGGGCAGCGGGGTAATGAGGTCTCCCTCATATTTCAGCCCAGCCTGAAGAAACAGAAGATCTATTAAGGAAAATGAGGTCTAGCTCCAGGAAGCAAAGGGCTGGGATATTAACCCTCCCCAACTAAAGCAGTTGGTGCTGTTTTTGTTGCCAGGGCCATCTAAACTACCCTTAAAGTAGAGGCGGTGCAGAGCATCCTGCCTGGCCGATACCTGAGAGTTTCATTTGTGCTTTTGTGTCTTGTCACATTCTGCGCTTTTCCTCTTATAAACTGTGAGCAGAGATCAATTTACCTTGCGAAATATGGATACCTCTCCCCTCAACTGAGATACGGTGATGGGCATTTTGGCCGGAGCCCATAGCTATTCTCAATGCGATTTGCCTTCCAACCAGAGAGGGAAGTTCAGGCCTGTGCCCTGGCGTCTGCCGAGAGGGGAGGGTGCTCCCCTCGGAGGGGAAGGGGAGCTGTTCAAAGTGGAACCAAAGGAATAAAAATTAAATTGGCTCCCAGGAGAGAAGAATTAATAGAGGCGAGCTCCAGCATTTCTCTCTGCGAGCGTGTGTGTGCATGCATGTGTGCCCGTGTTTGCGGAGTGCTAAAAGCACTGGGAATGATACGCCAGGCAGATTTAGAGATGCTGCGGGAATGGCAGAACTGGGGGATGAGAGCAGCAAGAAATGTCCTACTTCTGTTTTTCATACAGGCAGAGACAAGCCACCAGCATCACCTTTCACAATTTAGCAGTGAGGTCTGGGTAAATGTTTCCTACATAGCATTTTCTAGGAAGTGTATCTGTGAACTCACAGTCCGTTAGCTCAGGCTTTTGGCACATCGCTCTTTCTCCTCTCTGTCAAAACTAGTACACACATAAATCCCAAGCCAGACAGAGGACAAAGGAATATCCTTCCCTGGCCACACATAACTCCCGCATACGCTTCCTTTAGCTCACTAGCACTTTGTGGCACCGTGTGCATGGCTGCCAGGAAACGCATTTTCCCAGCCATATACCAATATACTCATACGTAATATCCAGCTACCAGGCACATTTCCCCAAAGGTCTGCATTGTACTCACTGTCCCCATATAAATGACCTGTAAAAACACGCAGTACAACTCTATCCTTTTTCCTTCCCCGTACCAACCTCCAGGCACACTGACCTTTCCAATTTACTGACTGTCTGTGCAAGGGTACCCTCTACACTCCTCTGACCCCATCCCTCCTCCTCACGTATCTGTAGGGACGGACGTACTCTGTCCGTATGCCTCAAACACATCATGCATACGCCCTGCCGTTCTTCACAGCCCAGCCACAGCTAGCTCTCTCCTGTGGCTCCAGTGTTGAACTACAGGATTGTCCCTTTCCCAGCGACAAGGGGTCTAGTTACAGGGTTGTTGACTGGTTTTCATGCAGACAGATGGATGTGCCTTTGGTCTCCTCACCAAAATCCACCTCTGTATGGGCTGATTGTCATGGCTTTAGGGATAGGATTTCACCAGGAGACCACCCTCCATGCAAACATCCTTCACCCAGGCCACGGATGGTAATAAATGGAGTCAGGCTGAGCCATAATAAAAGCAATTGAGTGGGTTACCTGTGCAGACGCGAGATTTATACCTCCTCATATTTGATGTGATTGTTTTATTGAGTTCTCAGTGCAGTTAGGATGCCGTTTATTTATTTATTTGCCTACTTATCGGGGGAGAGGGGGAGGCTGTCGCAGTCTAGCTAGTGTTCACCCTCGATCTTGTCAGATGTGAGCCTGAAGAAGAGAGCTCTCCAGTTCTGCTCTGCCTTTTGCTAAACTCAGCTTCGGTGGATGAGCCCTGGCCAAATCTCTCATTCCTTATGACAGACAAAGATGTTTGTTTAATCCCTAAAACCGTGAGGACTATCTGAATTACAAACGTCGCAGAAGTTAAGGGGATGGCATAGAGAAAGGCATATGTGCATACATTGATTTTCTGAAAGAATTTCATGTAAGAAATTCCTATTTATGCAGCGCCTGTTTTGGACAACGGGCTGCGATCTATGCACAGAGCCACTTTATGCGATTGCAGTAGAAGCAGTAAGCACCACCATTGCTTCTGACTCTGTCATCACATGTGAGCATTCAGAAATATTAGCAGGTGCAAATTGATTGGAAATGAATATTTGTAAGTGCACTTTGAGGAGTTTGGAAACCAGGTGATTAGATTTGTGATTTTCAGCTGGGTAGCCATGTAAGTGCTACAAAATCAGCTTGCCGTTACTGGCACTAGAGAAAATTGGAGGCTAATGCTGAGTATCATACTGTCTAGTGTTTCATCATGAGCCTAACAGTGTTTGTTGTTGGTTTTCCAGCTCCTCTAGCCAAGGGATAGCACGAGAATTTCAGCTCTCATTTAATGCAGTATGTTTCCCTGCTTTGGGGGGTTTGGGGATCTTGTAAGGGGGCCTTTCTGCTCCCTGAAGACACAAAGGACTGCGCTGTTAAGGTGTTTTTAAAGTCATTTAATGGGAGTCAGATAGCCAAATCCCTTTTAAGACTTAAGGTAGAAAAGGGAAAACAAGTGAAAACAAATTCTCTTTGTATTACAAGTACTCATGATTTTGGGCTCCGTCTCACCATTTTTTTAACTGTTGAGACTGGTAAATCTGTCCATGTAGGTGCAGACTACAGTAGATTAATTGGGATTACAATGAAAAACTGGTCATTGTCATTAGCTCTCAGTTTAAAGAATGATTCCTCGGGTGCAAAACTCAAACCTTTCTGGCTGCTTTTAAGAGTTACAATCATCATCCGAGTCATCTACACATGCATGGGATTTCCTGAAGCCCTGGTTAGCTGCATTGTCAGGCCAATGACAAATGCTTTTGGAAGTCTCTTTCTTTCCATTTAAAAAGAGCTCCCCTAAAAGCAGGATCCCTAAATAGAGTGCAGATTTTAAGTAGTGAGCCTAAACTCCATTTGAATGTCGACATGCCTTCATTAAAGTCCATGTCAGGTTAAACTAAATGAAGATCTGGCTGTGTTCAACTATTTTGAAGTATTATCTTTTTATTCAAGTAATACAGAAATCATCTGTTTGAATGGGCTTTAGGATCAGAGACAGTCTTTTTGATATATATGATATATGGTTGAAAACATGGCTTTATTTTGTATACATTGTGGCATCATACTACAGGGGGTCCAGCTGGTTTCCTAGAGCATTTTCTATCTCTTTAGCCAATGCAGGAATATTTCCTATTGTATGTTTGCTTGTGTTATTAATCCCATCTAGTTATATATATTCCAAAAAATTAGGAATTCCTATGGGATGCAATTCCCCAACCTAATGGAGCTCCCTATGAGGAGATTCCTTCTGCTGCCATTTAAGCATTTGCTCTCTTACTTCCCTCCCTTTGCTCCTGGCTATACTGCTTTGTTTAAACCCGAATCATCCCTTTCCTGTTGGAGGGACTGTGCCCTTCAGATCGCTGTATTGTTCTCACCACTTTGTCACTGCTTGGCCAAGCCACTTACATTTTCTTCTTTTTCCTCCCAAAGTCAAATGAGTTTTTTCACATAATAGTGATTCTGGTAAATGAGGGTTAGCTCTATAAGACTCGTTCACCCAGCGCTGAAATGCAGCTACCTCTTTGGCAGGATGCAGCAAGCACTTACTAGATACAAAAGCTTGAAAACATGTAGCTTCTAACAAAAACCAAGCTTTTGCACATCTATACAAGAAGGAACGACTGGCGTTTTCAGATGATAGAGAGACTGACGTGGTACCAAACTTCTAGGTTCACAGAACAGGAAGCTCAAAACTTCCCAATCACTACAGTACTGCATCTGTTGAGCTGATACCTGCATCACAGGAAAATTAGAAAAAATGTGACTAGTTTATTGTAGTTATCTCCATACAGCCTTCCAGTGGCCAGATATGAGGAATAAGACAAGGAGGGACGCTGTGAGCATTCATTTACTCTTTCAGCTGCAGTAACATTGTCTGTAACCTCTGCTTTATGAGCCTGTCCTATATTTGCAATGATGAAAAGATGATAATACCAGGTTTGTGTCTGATGGAAAAGAATCTGAGTTTGAAGGAGTATATTCCTCATAAGGAAGCCCTGTGTGACCCAATTGCATTCTTTGCTCAGCTGAAAGCAGCTGGCCATAGAAGTCCTTTACCTTGAGCGTGCGCCCTGGTGCAGGAGATTCGGTGGAAAGCTTGGACTCAGCATCAGCTCAATGGGAGGATCCCTGCTAGGATCCCCAGTTGCTTCTGGGTGCACCAAAAAGTGCCAGATTATGAGACCTAGTAAATGATGCTGGGCGCTGTCAGACAAGCCTTCCTCACTCTTGCTCTCCACCAACCCATTGTCAGTCAGACTAATCCAGGCTATAGGGCCAGGCTAATCCTTGCCTTCTCCATTGAGAAAGCCGACAGTGTGCCCAAAACCTGATGGTGGTGATAGTTTTGTGCGACACAGACACTCGCTCGTTATGAACTGTGAATTCACCCAGCTTTCACTGCAGGCCGCGCGGTTGTCACTGTTTTTGGTCACTATGAACAAGCTGCTGTTAGAGCCGCTCTACACTCTTCAGACTTCTCCCTAAAAGCGTTATGTATCCTCCAAGCATTCCAGGTTTCACACACTGTCTGGTGGGAAAGGTGGGCAGAGATCCGCCAGTGACATTGGCGGGGGTGTCCTTTGGGGAAACGCTCAAGCTGGGCTAGCAGAGAATGACTCAGAGAGCTGTTTGCGTAACACGGGTTTCTTCCGCGTGTGACACAGACCGTGCCCTACTATGCCTGCCTTGTTCCAAGCTCGATTGTTTGTCTTGAGACATTACATTTACCTCAGCCGAGATTCTGTTCAACGGTATCTCCCTTGCGTGGGCTAAAGCCTTAGCCGACGTAAAACAGCATAGTTCCAGTATCGAGCTTTTTATCATTATATGTTGAGCTCTTAATTGAAGGCTTACACTGATTTTTAAAAGGTAGCTAAATACTGTTATTTTCATTTTACAGATGATAAAACTACCAAACAAGGAATCCTTCTGATAGAGCAAGATCAGCCAGGACGTTAATGGCAGAACTGGTAAGAGAAACCTGATCTCCTAATATGCCGTTCTTTGCTCTAACTGAGATACAGGCCTGCCCATGGCCACTGATATTGGTCACAGGCTCAATATTTCATTGTATGGTAAGCGTATTTCCTTGGCTATTATAACCTGAATCAATGTGTGTCTCTTCCCATACATATTTATAAAAAGTGCATAATTAATGGAGGCTTTAACTAGGAATCATTAGCCAATTGTTATACAGTGTAACAGAAAACATATCCCCCAAACCAAGCACATAACACAAGAAATTAATGTATACTTGATACCTAAGAGAAGATTGAAAATATGCCTGACAGCTTGACCGAGGTGATACGCCCACTAAACTCCATTCTCTGCCATGGGAGAGTGGATCTGCTCTCAGAAACCTGCAGTCCAGGGTGTACCTGGAAGACTGACTGTACTATAGTGTAACTCCATAATCCTTTGGCTTCTGCATTCCTTGGGAAAGAACTGACGGAGAGCCCCAAGTACTGAACCCAGGAGAGCTGGAATAGAGGGACAGATTGTCTGTGTGTGAGAGGGCTGTTCTGCTCTGCCGCTGTGGAACTGTATGGAATTTCTGTATTTAAGAGAGGCAGAAAATAATGCTGAAACTACAATAGCTATTGCATCTCTAGCGGCACAGCCATGCATATATGTCCAGTATGTGCCTACTCCTGTTCCTACTAAAGCACATGGTATAATTCAAAAGATTTTGCTTGAACTGGTTATTATCCCATGAAACCTGTGTTCTTAGGCTAACTGTATGTGCTGCAAACAAAGCAAAAATTCTCATTAACATCTGCTGCCAAGTTCATTCTTGGGAGGCCACCACAAGGCTTACAGCAATGCATACGTGAATCCAATTGCAGTGTTCTGACCTGGAGTGGCCAAAGATAACTTGTCTGTAGTGATATGATAGATGGACAAGTTCTCATAGGACACACCATGCTCCAGAGATTTGAGGCAAGCACTAATTGCTTATCAAAGAATTAAGAGCTTCTGTCACTCAGCTGCTTCTTGATTACATGTGCTGTGTATGTGTGTGTATATTCACATATATACTTGTGTATAGTTTATATTATTTATATACATTTGTAATGTATAGTACCTACTGTATGAACCGGGGACCGAAAGGCTCCCGTGGTAGAGAGAACTGCTTTGTCTTGATTCTGTCAGTCTTGATGTGTTTTACCTAGTAACTAATACACTATCTTGGGTTTTTTTGCCATCGTTGAATCAAGACCACTGCATAGCAGAAGAAATTTTTTTTTTTGCTGAATCTCGAGGGGGTAGTTAAGACATTTTTTCACTATATTTTGTACGTACTTTGTATTTGCATGAGTTTGGGGTGACAAAGTTTCTGACAGGCCTCCATGCCATCTAAATTACATTTTGTGCCAAATGCATCCTGATATCCTCAGCACATTGCAGGCACATATTCTTCATGTACCACAGAAAATATTTAATGAAAATGTGGTTTAAAAGATGTTTTAGGAAGGCTTTATAAGTGGAATTGGAATTGTGTTGTTTTGTAGTCTTTCACCCTAAAGCCTCTGGTAATGTGAGACCGCCTCAGAAAGAAAGAAAAAAAAATTAATTTTCCATTAATTAATCCATTTTCAGAACTTCTTAAAATAACCAAAAGTAGCTTTCTCCATATACATGGAGATCCCCATTCTGAAGTCCAATATTCACAGTCTGTGTAGGGACATAAATAACTTCTCCTTTTTCTACAAAGACCGCGTTCATAGTCTCAAGATGTGAAACCCCTCACAGAAGTAGTTCTAACAGCTCTGGATACTGGGCCAAGGCAGTTTTGCTGTGGAAATTCCACATTTTGAGAAAATACAGATATTTCTAGCAGATTGGTTTTGAAAATTGGCATCTATCTGAAGCTGCTCAGAGAGTCGGAGTGCTGGATTAAGTCCGATTTATGATCAAGCAGTAAGTAAGGGGAGCACAAAGGAATGTGCTGTTACGAATGATTTACCCAATTCTGGGTGTTTACTTTGGCAACGGGAGACAGCAAAACCTATATGTGAATTGTGAACTTAGACCTCTCTTTGTGTTTTGTAAGCTGGTTACTGATTCCACTGGATTGGCGAAGCTCACGTTGCCCTCCGCGGCAGCAGGATTGGGCCCTTATATATTCGCTCGCTCCTATTCTGCTGGCATTTTTTTGCAGCCCGCTGTCCTGTCCTCGCCTAGCGCAAACTTGCAGATTTTATGACCTGTGATATTATGGGCTCATTTCCCCACAAATACGGGTTGGGGGAGCCCCGTGCAAAGGTGGGCACTGCGAAGCTGAGCCGGAATTTTTAAAAGGAGTGGGGAAAGCCTTAATCACCTGAAGCCAAAATGCTCCTGTGCCTTGGTGACTACACGCTCAAATGCCATCACAGTATGAATCAAATGTGGTGGGTCACAGCTGAGCCTCTTTAATATAATAATACTTAGCAGCTACAAAGCACTTGTCCTTTTCGAGGCATTTTATAAATGCAAACGAACGGACACCTGTTCCCTCCTCCCTCTGAGGAAGATCAGCCGTCGCTTCCAGGATGGGGACAGCGAGGTACAAACCCCCTGAACCCTGCCGCAAACTGGGAGCAAAGGCACGCGCAAAATCTGGCTCTCGGCCTTCTGCCCAGGACGCTGCAACCCTGATGCAAGGCATCGGGTTCGGAAAGCGTAAGGCTGTGGCTTCGGTGACGCTAACGTACTTGGAGCTACAAGTATGTGTGTGTCAGCCCCGCGTTTCTGTGTTTCTCGGAAAACAGTATGCCGTTCCTGCAGAGAGCCCGCGGCCGTTCCTCTGCGCGCCCGTGCCACCAGCTTCGCTCCTCGCGGGGACAGCTAGCTGGCTGTCCTTCCGCAGCCGCCTCGTGAGGCGGCTGAATGTCAAACCGTTATTATTTCAGTACCTGACTGAGAGAGTAACAGAGACCTGGAGGTTTTTTAGGAGGGTGTATAATTAGCCGATCAGTATTATGTTACCCTGTTCATAACTTAATAACCATTTTAATACAGATGGCACACACAGGGATAATTTCCTAGGGTAGCCTAGCAGTATATTACAGAGACAGTGTGTCTGAGGGAATCTTCCTTCGCCAAGGTACATTCCACTAGCTAATTCTACCTGCTGTTTTCAAGATGATTTGGGATAATTCCATATCATTTGCAAAATATTAAAACCCATTTATATAGGATGCCAGATTTAGAAATACCCAGCCTGAGTTATTAGACATATTTTGATAAATCTGCTATGAAAAGCACAAGACAAAAAATACCACTGTGTTTTCCCTGCTATTTATTTTTGTTTCCATTGCTATAAATACACCAGGTTTTAAAAAATCTGGCTAAACTTGCTATATATTAAAGGGGCCAACATACTGACTTGTGCGTTTTTTATCTATGTATGCACTATGGAAGTCTGCCTGTATGTTTGCATACACCCTGTACGTTTATTTGAATGGGGGGCTGTATATTTGGGACTGTGTGCAAAATCTCCTATATTCTTACTCTCTTAGTGGGGCGTCTCATGTGTTCTCACTCTGTTCTGTGCCTGTTTGTACTCTCTGCAGATATCGCATGCGTTAATGTGGTCCTAGAGGTTGTGTTTCTGTGGTCATAGTGAATATGCCTGTAAGGATGTCACACCAAAAGAGCGTGGTTACTTTTCCCGGGTGCGTAGCAGTGTGCCTGCGTGTTGCCGGAGGGTGAAGGTCTGCTGCGTGTAGCATTTGAATGTCTGTGTGAAGAGCCTGCGTGTGCTGCGGTCTGCTAATACTTGCTTATAGGTATCACAGCCCTTTTTTTCCTGCATCGGTCATTTTGTATCTGTCATACGGTTATTTTTGCCACCTCAAACCTGCCACCAAACCTGAGCCCTTCCACCACCAAGAGCCTTACCCTAGCAGCTGGGGAAGGAGGCGGAGGGGAAACTGTCAGTGCTGACCCGATGCCGCGAGGGCCGCGCTCGGGCAGGTCGCGCACCCCGCGGCGCAGCGCTCCGCGGCCCGGGGCCGGCGCCGTCCCGGAGCGGGGGCTGCAGCCCGGAGGGGCCCGGAGGTGCGGGCTCAGCTCGGCGGCGAATACGGCGGCTTTTAGACTCGGAGCCTCGGCACCCTGGCGAGGCTGGCGCTCCTTCCCCGCGGGGGGCTGCTGGAGGGACGGGGAAACCCAACCCGAGCCCAAGCGGCTCCCGGAGCCGGCGACGCCGCCGGCTGCTCGGCGGTCGCTCAGCTGCCCCCGCGGCAGCGCTCCGCCGCCCCGGGCGAACTGCAGCCCGCGGGGCAGCCGGGCAGCTGATCTAACCCGTCGGAGGAAGGACTGGGCTGTGCCCGCCGTTGGGGGAGGTTTTACGGGGCCGTAAGGAGGCGACCGGGCCGCGGCAGGGGCTGCAGGGTTGCGCTTACCTGTTTATGGAGGAGACGCTGGGGACCGTGTCGTTGTCGCAGATGCCCTCGGCCAGTAGCCTGTCCCGGATCTCCCAGGCGAACATGGTCGGGTTTTGCCTCTTGTACTCGGCGATTTTATCCACTACTTTGGGGGTCGCCACTTTGGGTTTGGAGCCACCGATCACGCCGGGCTTGATGCTCCCCGTCTCGTAGTACCTGCCCCGCCGGAGCGCAAAGGACCGCGGTTACCTGCCGTGCCCGTCGCGCCGCCGCCCCGCTGCCGAGCGCGGAGACCCGCGGCCCCGGAGCGCCCCGCTCGCCGCCTCCGCGCGGGGCCGCCGGTGCGCGGCGTCGGGCCGCGGCCGCACGGGGCCGCCCGGCTCGGCTCGGCTCGGCGGGGAGCCGCGCCGCGGGTGCCCGGGCCGGGGGAGCCGCTGCTCCCCTGCGGGCCCTTCCCCCTCCCTCTCTTTTGTGCCGTTTGCTTGTGCGCGATTTCTTTTCGTTCGGTTGGTTTGGGGGAGCGAGCAGCGCCGGGTTATCTGTGCCCCCGCCTTCCCCGCCCGCCTCGGGCCCGCGGCTCGGGGAATCAACCGGAAACCTTCGCCGGTGCGGCCCGGCGGGGCTCCCCCCGGCCCCGGCTCGCCCCCGGCCCCGGCCCCGGCCCCGGCCCGCCCCGCGGGTTTCTGCCCCGCGGGCGCGCTCGCTGGCCGCTCGCGGGGTGCGCGCAGGGCCGCGGAGTGCGCTTCGTTCCCTCGCGTGTCCCCGCGGAGCGGGGGTCGCTCGGGGAGCGGCGCCCCGTGTCCCCGCTGGCCGTGAGCCGCGCTCGCGGCAGCGCTCTGGCCCGTCCTCCGCGGAGGCGCGGTGCTGCGCGCCCGCCCGGCACCCGCGCACCCGCCCTGCTGCCCCGGCGCCCGCGGCCCCGCTGCGCGCCCGGGCGGCCGCGCTGCGCCGCGCGGTCCCTGCTCGCTCTGCCCCCGGGGAGGCCGCGCACCGTGCTGGGTGGCGTTGGGGTGCCGCGAATATTTCTTTATTTGCCCTGTCGTTTATTTATTACTCGGGTATTTTCTAGGGCCGCTCACGATTGTTGTGACCTGTTTTTTCCCTTTTTTTTCCGGTCGCTTTTCTTTCGTTCTTTCCCCCCCGGCCCTTCCCCTGCCCGCCCACCCCGCGCAGATTGCTTGTCTTCCCCGGAGTTTCCAGGCGCTGCCGGGGGGCGGGGGGGGGGGGGGGGGGGGAGCTCTGCCGGCCGCGGGGCAGTGGCTCCTGCGCGGCGGGCGGAGGGGGCGCGGGCGGCGCGCAGGGGAGGGAGGGAGGGAGCTGGCTCGCTCCTTACCTGCCCAGGATCTTGCTGACACAGCCGTGGCTGACCCGCAGCTGCCTGGAAATGTCACAGGGTCGCACCCCCTGGTGCGCCAGCTCCACTATCCTTTGTCTCACCACGTCAGGTAGGGGCCTGCCGTTCACAAACACCCCCCCGAGCTGGTTCACACCCCCGTGCCCTGCTGGGGAAAGAGAAATAAAAAAAACACAACAACCCACGCACACCAGAAACAGAGCGTTAGTCGTGGATTCTTCACCGCTCGTAGCGCAAAATCTCCAGTGACTAGAGATGGATGGAGGTGATGGCTGAGGGTCGCAAGGGGGAAACAAGAGGCGGGGGAGAGAGAGGAAAGGAGAGAAAGAGAGAAAAAGAAAAAAGAGAACAAGAGAGAAGAAAAAAGAAAACGAGAGCGAGAGAAAGAGAAGAAAAATAAAGAACGAGAAAGAGAAAAAGGAGGAAAGAAGGAAAGGAAGACGAGGAAGAAAGGAAAAACGAAAGGAAGACGGAAAAGAAGAGGCGCGAGAGGAGGAAAGGAAATAGGGGCAGAGGAGTGAATTTTCCCGAGCGAGGGGCTGGCCGGCATTGCCCCTCGCCCGCCGCCTCCCCTCCGGTGCCCCGCGGCGGCTCTCGGAGCCGCTCCGGCGGGGCGAGGCCGGGGCCGGGGCCCGGAGCGCGGCGCCCGGCGGCCCCAGGCTTCCCACCCCTGCGCCCTTTCTCCCTCCTTTGGTTTCCTTTCCGCGGTTTTCTGCCGGGCCGTGGGTTGGGGTCCCCTCTCCCTCAGCCCGCAGCCTGCGCCCCGCGCGACTCCTCGCCTCCGGGTGTTTTCGGGTGCGAGTTGAAGGGATTTAGAGAGAGAGAAAGAGAAGGAGAAAGAAATGAAGAAAGAGAAAGGGAGAGAGAAGGAAAGAGAGAAAGAAAATATTTTGTGTCCCGCAATCGGCGTTCGTTTACTGACAGACTCTCTCTCATCAGCTTTCGATCTTTAAGGGAAAAATCCTCTAGTAAAAAAATCTAACAGACTCTCACGGTTCCCCCCCCCCCCGCCCAGTGCAATTTGGGGAGAATTTGAAACGCTCTGTTTTCCCCTATTTCCCCCCTTTCTAAACAAAACCCGGCTCTCTCTCCTGTAGGACTACCAGATCGCTTTTCCGGAATCATCTTTCCCCATTTGGAGGAATAACTTGGGGAAAAAATAACTGTGCACCTGCTAAGTGTTGGCAGGAGGAGCTGAGTGTCGGGAATATAGGGCAATCTCCCCTCCTGGGGGCTCGGTGCAGCGAGGCTCTGCGAGCCGCCCGCCCCGGGGTGCTCCGCGCTGCAGCCGGCGCGGCCGGGCTCTGCCGGGGCGCGGGGGACGCGCGTTTGCAGGCGGTGCAGCCTCGCTGCCGCTGCTGCCCGGCGTCTCTATCTCCGGAATATCCAGCTGATATAGCTGTGGAGTGCCCACTGTATTAAAGCTTTCCTTTCACACAGCCCTAACCTCCTGTATCTTCCTTGCAAAGAGATCTTAGTTCGTTTTCGCGGTTTGCTGAAAAATGATCTGTTTGTATTTTCGCTGAGGTTTTTTTCTCCCCTGCTTCTGACACTGACTTATTGGCTCTGAACTTAGTGGAAACTCTCATTGCCCTGCGATCGATCCAAGTCCTTTCGCACAAATAGAGTTTTTTCCGTCTCCCCCACCCCTTCGCCGGCACCTCGGCATATCCCTGCCTGCCGCCGTGGCCGGGGAGCCGGGTGCCTCCTGCTCCCTTCCCCTTGGCCCGATGAGCTGGCGTTATTTGTTGCATTCTTTTGTTGCACTTTCGTAAAACGTATTTAGGGTTTCAGGGGGAAGGGAAATATTTATCTTTCTCCACTAAAACCTGCGGGTATATGTTACTGTGTGTTTTCTTCATTTGTTCAGAGCCCCTTCTGCACATGTTGCCTCTAAAGTTACAGGACAGCAATTTCTTCGGCAACTCCATGATAAATAATTCAAGGCACCTTTGATAACTCGCATTACAAAGTATTAAAAGGCAACAGATGCAAAAAAGATTAAAAATTAATAATTCAAATTATTGCACGCAGGGTATTTTTCACTGGAGTTTATTTTGCTCTGCACCGTGCTTTTCGAAGGTTATTTCTATAGGAGCAAGAAGATATTTACGTATATTTATCTGTGTCAATGCCGGCGTATGTATATACATACACGCGCCCGATCATACCGTTTGCGAACAGATTATATTTTGCTGCCTGTGTGTGTGTGTCAGGAGCCCGCGCCCTTATGTATTATAATTGCTAACTAATACCCAGGTAAGTAGATCTAAAAAGACGTTTTAGGGACCAGATCAAATGTTGGTTACAAAAAATAAAAATCGGGAGCCAAAAATTTGTTCACGAATCTCGCTGGAGTTTTTCACCATCGGTGGCTCCGTTGTGAGGCGTCTCTGCCGGCTGCCTGCGTTTTCCAGCCCGAACCGAGGGCGGAATTGCCGCTGTCGTTTCTGGAGGAAGGTCGCGCCGGGAAAACTAAAAATAATGGCTAAGGCGCGGAGCATTTTCCGTTAAAGGTGCTCGAAAATTAAATCCTTAAATTCTAAGCAATATATCCGGGAAATCATTGATTTTGAAAAAGGAAGACAGTTACCTACATCCACATTTGGGGATCTGATCTTTTATATTTCTGCGCCTTCCTTCGCCTCACAAAATCGTGATTTTATAGACTTCAAACATTTTAATTTTATGTCTGTGGGGTTTGTTTTTATGCAGCGGGCAGGGCGTGTCCTCAAAAGTTTCGGTGTCAAAAGTTACAAATTGCTCTTAATTATTCATTTCCTGAGTCAATGTGGTCTCAATCTCGGATTTATATTTGTATTTTTCTTTAATTTAAAGCTGGGAATTATTTTTTCTCCGTGAATTCAGTGGAATTAAAATCCCCGGAAAAGTCCTCATCACAGTCCCTGGCATCTTTCCTCTTTCCTTCGTCCCCCTCCGACAGCAGTGTTCCTGTGAGGGGAAGGGTATCGCGGATCCCCGCTCCTGTGCGCTAACACCGCGTTTAAAATGCGCATCGGGGACCCGGCGGATACAGCAGGAAGGACGGTGACTTCCTGGGAACCTCCGAAAAAGCCACATTTCCCAGCAACGCAATTGTCCTATTTTCCTGCAGTCCAGCCTTCAACCAAAGCAGAGCAGAGCGAGCACGGAGCAGCCGCTGACCGACCCGCCGCTGATTTGAACCGGCGTCTCCGCTGTGCGCGGCGGAGCCCCCGCGGCGGAGCGGGTGGCGCCGAGGCGCGGGGAGCTGCGCGGTCCCGGGCAGCCGGGCTGCGCCGGCGCGGGGGGGCGCGGAGACGGCCAAAAACCCGGTCGGACACAGGAGCCGGGGGAGCTCGGGCCGTCCGAGCGGCGGTTTGGGGCGCGCCGTGCAGGAGCGATGGGGTCTGCGGGCTCTGCTGCGCCCCGCCGGCGCAGCCCCCGCGTCCCGCCGCCGCCGAGCCGCCCGCCCGGGCTGCCCGCGCCCCGCCGCCGGCCGCGCCGCCCCTGCCCCTGCCCCCGCGGCGCCTCGCTGACCCCGGGCTGGCGGTGAAAGCAGGGACCGGGGGGGGGATCAGGTGAGGAAGAATGGTTGGGAAGGAGGGATGGAGGGATGAGACAGAGAGAGCAGCGGAAGGAGCCGGGCTCCAGTACTCACGGTGCATTGCTGAGAAGGGGTCTGCCTTGCAGTGCATATCCATGGGGAGGCAAAGGAAGGGGAAGAAATCGGCTGAAGCCGCCGTGTCGCCGCTAAAACTCAACTTCAGGACTTAGGGGAGAAAAAATAACAAAAAGCAACCCGAAGCGAAACAAAAGCCCGCGACCAAAAAGCGCAGGGGGAGAGGAGAGGAGCGGCGGGGAGCGGCGGGGCGCGGGCCCCCTGCCCGGAAGAGCGGGCGGCCAAGTACTTTCCGGGGCGGGCGGCAGCGCCGGCGGGGCCGGCGGCGAGTCAGCGGAGTCCGTGGGCGCGGGGGGCCGGCGGCGCCGGGGGGCAGGCGGCTGTCATGGCTGGGGGCTCGGGGCGTCCCGGCGGGAGGGCGGCGGGGCACGCGGCGCTCCCTCCTCCCGCGCGGCGGGCGCGGGCCGTTCCCGCAAGTTGGGCGCGCAGTAGCAATCCGGGCGGCGGCCCGGCGCGCGGCGGCCGCGGAGGTGCCTGCGCGGAGCCGGCCGGCGACTGGCGCCCGCCCGCCCGCGCGTGTCTCTCTAAAAGCCGCAGCGGCCGCGCCCCCGCCCGCGCCGAGCCGCGGCTCGTCAGACAAAGGCGGCGGATTCCGACACTCTCTGATTCGCCAGCGCGGGCCCGGGCGCCGCGGGGGGCAGGGCCGGGCCGCCGGTGCCGCTCGGCGCGGGGGGGCGGCCCCGGCCCGGCTGCGCGGCGGCCGGCGGAGGAGGCGCGCGGCTGCGCTGCGCTGTGCTGCGCTGCGCTGCGCCGCGGCGGCCGCGCTCATGAATATGCAGCGCGGCGGGGCCCGCGCGGCGCCCGGCGGCTGCCTTCGCCCCGCTTTGTTTTTACTTGCGGTTCTGGGTCTTTAAACCCCCTTATTTAACGCACGCGCGCGCGCGGAGCCGGGCCGTCTCCTCTCCTCTCCTCTCCTCTCCTCTCCCTTCCGTCGCTCTCGTCTTTCTTCCTGGAGACTTTACTCGGGCTGCGGCGGGGGAGGGGAGATCTGGTGCACCTTAGGGCTTCCCTGGTGTGAAACTTGGTGGGAGAGAGGAAAGAAACGGAAAAAAGGAAGAAGGAAGAAGCAAGCGAGGAAGGAGAAAATAGAAGCGAAAAGAAGAAAGAAAAGAGAGAGAGAGAGAAAGAAGAAAGAAAGAAAAGGAAAGAAAAGAAAAGAGAAAAGAAAAGAAAAGAGGGAAGGAAAGAAGGAAGGAAAGGAAGAAGGAACGAAGGAGAAAAGAGAAGAGAAAAGAAGAAAGAGAGGAAGAGAGAGAAAGAGAAGAAAGAAAGAAGAAAGAAAGGAGAAGAAAGAAAGAAAGAGAAGGAAAGAAAAAGAAAAAGGAAAAGGAAGGAAAGGAAGGAAAGGAAGAAGGAAGGAAGGAGAAAATAGAAGAGAAAAGAGAGAGAAAAAGAAGAAAGAAAGAAAGAAGGAAAGAAAGAAGAGAGAGAAAGAAAGAAGAAAAAGAAGAAGGAAGGAAAGGAAGAAGAAAAAGGAAAAAGGAAGGAGAAATAGAAGAGAAAAGAAGAAAGAAAGAAAGAAAAAAGAAAGAAAAAGAAAGAAAGAAGAAGGAAGGAAAGGAAGAAGGAAAGCGATGGACAGACAGAGAAGAGACCCTCTTGCACTTTTCTGAACCAATAGGTTGGGACCACTTCAGTGATCGCAAAGTTTCCCTCTCACGTTTGTGAAAATAAAAGCGAATTCGGCCTGCTGCTTTCCCCGTCTCTGCCTGTGTTTTTAACGCTAGAGTAGGGTTTGGGAACTGTTTCACAAGCTGGTTTACGGCTAAAAAAGACGTGGCTTTGACCTAGCAAGGCGACACAAAGCGGGAGAGAAACGCCGTCCTAGGGCGATAACCAGGAGTGGAACGGCGAGGTGCAAGGTGCTGTGAGCTCGGTCCTGCTTCTCACACTGCGACTTTATCATCACCTGAGAGACGTTTTCTTCTTCTCCTCTTCTCCTTCATCCTTCCCCACCCTCTGCTTGTCTGTCACCAAACAGCCCCTTTGTTTTCTAACTGGTTAAGTAAAGGATCTCCGAGAGATCTTTATGAAATATTTTCCACTGTCTCATAAATCATTTTGGCACTTCAGCTGATGTTTTATCTCTCTCTCCCCCCACCCCCGTCTGTCTTTCTCTTGTGTGCAAAAACGACGATTTGAAAAAAAAATTCGTTTGACGCCGCCGGTGGTCAAACGCGGAGTGAGGCAGCGCTCGTCCCCCCGGAGCGCTGCGGGGCGGCGCGGCCGACACGGCGGAAACGCGGGGCGCAGCTTGCGCGGGGCCGGGGCGCGCTGCTCTGCGCGAGGCCGGGAGCCGCCGGCGCCGCTGCTGCGCGGGGGCACTGCCTCCCCCGCCCCGGCGGTCGGCGCCCTGCGCGGAGGGCAGGGCCGGCAGGCAGCTCCCGGGCCCGGGGCGCGCCCGCGGCTCTGGGGCGCCGGCGGGCCGCTGCCGCCAGCCCTGAGGGGCAGCGCGGCCCCTCCCGCCCCGGCCCCTGCTGCTGCCCCGGCTTGGCCCCTCGAGGTGCCGCCTGCCCCCGCCCCGCCGCGGCCGCCGCTCCCCGGCCCGCCCCGAGCCGCGGGGCCGGGCGCAGGTGCGGGCCCGGCCCGAGAGCAGCGCCGCTCCGCGCCGCCGCCTGTAGATGGCGCCCGCGGGTCGCCTGGCGCCGCCAGCGCTCCGGCACCGGCACCGGCGGGCGGCGGGCGGCCGGCTCGGCCCGGCGGCCCGGGGATCCCGGCCCGGCGGCGCACGCACCTGCCCGCGGCGGCGGCGAGGGGGCTGGCTGAGGTGGTGCGCACACACACACACACACATGCACACACACACACACACACACACACACACATGCACACACACACACACACACACACACACACACAGGTATACACACACACACACACGCGCGCGCACACACACACACACACAGGTATACACACACACACACACGCGCGCGCGCACACACACACACACAGGTATACACACACACACACGCACACATGCACACACATGCACCCACCCGCATGCACACACACACACACGCACACACACACACACGGACAGACACAGGCACACTCGCACACACACACACACACACGCACATGCACATACACGCACACGCGCACACACACACACACACACACACAGTCGCAGACCCATTTGCTATTAACTTTTCCTCCCCCTCCGACGACTCCCGTTTGCGCCGGGGCTGGAAATGCGCTGCCTGTCGCCGCCGTTAACCCTGCGGCCGCCGAGCTGCTCGGGCACCGCCCGCGGCTGAGCGCGGCCCTTCTCCCTGCCCCTCCGAGCAGCCGAGGCCGCTTCCCGTCACCCAGCGGCTCCCCCTCCCCGACCGCCCCGGCCAGTCCCGACCGCCCCGAGCCCCCCGGGCCGGGCGGCGCTGAGTGCCGGGCTCAGGCGCAGACCAGACCCGCACGGAGGGGCCGCGCTGAGGGCGGGAGCCCCAAGCAGCCGCACTAGGAAGAGGAACATCCCCCAGTGCTACATCTGCCTTCCCCAACTGCCCCATCCCCGGGGCTACGGGGTTGAGGGGACTCCCTCGCTGTCCCCCCCGTGCAGTCGTTAGCACTCGGGAGGTCACTCGGCCTGGCGGAGACGCGCTGGGCCCCTGTCACTGCTGTCTGTTCGTCAGGGGGGAACAACTTTGTGGCGGGCCGGGGCGGGGAGGGCGCCGGATCTGAAATTTCCTCCCGAGAACGTATTTTGCCCTGGTTTCTTCTTTTCCCGTTGCTGTCTCCCCCTCTCCGTGATGAGACGGGCAGTGATAAGGGACTCGGCAAGAAATACACGGCGTGAGCGCTCCGGAGAACGGAGCTGGAGCTCGGCGGCGGGGAGCGAGGCAGAGTCCCGAGGTCGGTAAACCAGGACCTTTTTCTCACGAAGGGAAGGGAAAGAGAAAGAAAATAAAAGAGAAAAAATAAAAAGGGGAAAAGAAGAAATGAAATGAAATGAAATGAAATGAAAAGAAAAGAAAAGAAAAGAAAAGAAAAGAAAAGAAAAGAAAAGAAAAGAAAAGTCCCCACTCGCTTGCCCCTTCCCCCACCGCACATACCAAAATATCACCTGGTGCCCCCTTCCCACACCAGACTTCCTGGAAGAATTGCTTTGTCAACATTCAAATCCACCCAACAATTTCTGTCTGTCCAGATTAAAAACACCAGCCCGTCCCCTCGGCGCTGCTCAGAGCCGGGCGGCCCTTCCCGACCGGGCGAGGCGGAGAGCGGGGGCCTGTCCCAGCCCCCTGCTCCGCACGGGGCTCCCCAGCTCTGAGCCCGTCCCAGCGAGCTTGGGCGCCTTTCCTCCTGCCCGGTTTGAAATAAACCTCTCGGTCCCTCTTTCTTTCTTACTTTCTGTCCTTTCTATTTCTTTCTTTCTTTCTTTCTTTCTTTCTTTCTTTCTTTCATCTTTCTTTCTTTCTTTCTTTCTTTCTTTTCTTTTCTTTTCTTTTCTTTTCTTTTCTCTTTTCTTTTCTTTTCTTTTCTTTTCTTTTCTTTTCTTTTCTTTTCTTTTCTTTTCTTTTCTTTTCTTTTCTTTTCTTTTCTTTTCTTTTCTTCTTTCTTTCTTTTTTTCCTCAAAGAGGATCTGAGGATTTCCCCCTTCTCCTCTAACCCAGCCCCCCCCCCAACCTAGGAACATTTACACTTCAAAAGAGGCGCCCGCCTCTCTGCGGAAATTTCAAGAAAAATAAACTTTTGGGGGGAGTTACGGCGATAGCGATCTCTAGATCTGCTTCATTAGCCGGCTTTCTCCAGCTGATCAAGCCAAAATCTTCCCTATTGATGCCGTCCCCCCCTCCCCAGCACACCACCACGAGGGCCTGGCAGCTCCCCTCCGGGGTCTCCTTAGTCCTGCCGGGCCGCGCTGCCCCCCGGACTCGCCTCGCCCGCCTCCCCGCTCGGACGCGGGTGCAGCAGACGTGGTTCTCGGCAGTCGCCGCCTCTCCTCTCCTCTGCTCCCGCCGGGGGGGCAGGTCGGCTCGGGCTGCAGGCCAAGGCCGCGGAGCAACGGGGATCGGGCAACGGGGGGGATTTGTTGGGAAATTCAGGCCTTCAACAAAATTGTTTTAACTCCGATCGTCGTCTCAGAGCCAGAAGTGGCACGCGCGTTGTCCCTCGGTTTTCTATAGCTTGGGTCCGCTGCTACCTGCAGCTGGGACCTGGTTCAGCGCAGTCTATCGCTGTAGGGTCGGCATGCTGGGGGGCAGCGGGGGGCAGAAGTTTGGGGTTTACACCACCTCGATATGCTGCTGACTCGTCAGCTCAGCAAATCGCTTTTCTTATTTCACCTTGCCAAGTCTGAGAGCGCTTTCAGCCCAAATATTGGTAATTTGGGGGCGGTAGCTCTGTCCGCAGTACTCCCCAGCACTGTATTTACGAATTTACATGATAAATCTACCCTTGCCGTCTATATATATTTTTCTGACCTGTGACAATTAATTTAACCTGGAGTGAGGAAAGAAGGGGCAAAATCGCTGGCTGTGAAAGGAAAAGAGAAGCTCGGGATATGAGCTTTTGTGGGAATGAATCGCCGTGAGTGTGTGTGTGTGTCGGGGGGGGGGTCTTCGAGGCGCTCCGTCCAGGAGGCTCGAGACGAGGTTGCACTTGGTGGCCGAGTTTAACAAATAAATACAAAGTTTAGTTCTAAATTAACAATTAAAAAGAGGGAAGAGAGAGGGGAAAGGATAAAGGCCCCCATCCTTCCCCTCCCCCGTCTCCGAGCCCCTCTCCCTCTCTCCCCCTCTAAGCACCTCTGGTCACGTTGGAGGATGAGTTTTTGGAGAGCTTCTGGTACAATATGGAGCACCACGGGCTGCAATTTCACACTCCACAGCACATTCCCCCTAAAGCTACTTTCTTTTTTTCCCCGTCTAAGACCCCCTCATGTCTCCCCCCCTCTCCCGCTCCTTTGTGAGCCGGGGGGGGGGTGCGTGTCGGGCCGCGGCGGCCGCGGGAGGCCGGCGGGCGGCCGCGGGCAGAGCGGCCGGGTGCGGGCGGGCGCGGGGGCGCGCCCCCCCCCCCCCCCGCCCTGCCTGCTGCTGGCTTCTCCCTTCTCTGCATTTGTTTGCCCTGAATGGTAATAGCCCACGTGTGCTGCTCTTTATTCAGTCACCGACACTTTAACCTCTCCTCTTTACAAGAGAGCGTTTGCCACAAAAACGAGACAAGCCGGAGACCTTTTACAGCCTCATTGAGGGGGGGGGGGAAAAGAGAGAAAGAAAGAGAGGGAGGAAAAAAAGCCAACACTGTGAAGAGACACTTCTGCAACAAAGCTGCCTCTTAGCGCACCGGGCCGCCGGGGCTGGGGCGAGTCTCCAGGCCTCCCGGGCCGCAGACATGTGGGGACGGCGAGAGGCTCAGGGCACAGCCGCCTGCGCCTGCCCCCCCGCCCAGAGCAGGTAGGCAGCAGCGGGCACAGCGCTGCGGCGCCCGGCCCCGGCCCCGCACCGGCCCCGCACCGGCCAGGGAAGCCGCGGGGCCGGGGGAGCCGCGCAGGGCGGCGCGGCGGGGCCTCCTGCCCCCCTGGTGATGGGAGGCGGCGGCACCGGCAAGGCCCAGCTGCCTCTTCCCCGAGCCCTGCGCTGACGCTGGGGGGGAGCTGGGGGAGCCCCCCCGCCGCCTCCTCCCCCCACGCCAGAGACGCCTTTTTTTGTCCTCCTCTAATTTCTCCATAAAAATCCCGATGAGTGAATTAGACGCTTATTAAAGTCTCCTTTTAATCAGCAGTAATGGGAGACCCTCCCTCCCTCCCTCTCTGCCCGTCCAAGGTTAGTTTGCCTCCGGGCCATTTGCAAATGTTAGGATTTACAGTTATCACACGGAAAAACATTTATATAACCCCTAACTATAATACACCCATAAAAACGGGGAGGGAGCGAAAACTGCTGCGGATCAGCGAAAAACCCTGTCGCTTGCCCATTAAAGTCCCCGGAAAGGGTAATTCCGGCAGTGAGAGGGGCAGGGTGTGCTAATGACTGCCGGGTCTTCGCCTTTCCAAAAGCGGTCGCACAGAGAGACCTGCCGGGCAGCGGGGCGGCCGCTGCGCTGTGCTCCGCGGGGCCGCGGCGAAGTTGGGAGCAGACTTCACACATGCACGGAAAGTAGCCCGAGACGTCCTTCTGCTGCTTCTCCCTATATGTGATTCTTTCCTTCCTTCCTTCCATCCTTCCTCTCTTCCTTCCTTCCTTCTTCCTTTTTCTGTTTCTTTCTTTCTCTCTCTCTCTCTCTTTCTCTCTGTGTTTCCCTCTTTCTCCCTCTTTCTTCCTTTCTGTCTCCCCTCCTTTCCCATCGCAGCTGAGCCCGGACAAGTTCCGTACATACACGCATGCCCCTTCCCGCAGAAAGTTGCCCTGCGCGCGTTGCTGGCGGCGCTTCCCAAGCGCTGCTCTGCCTCCTGCCTCCTGCCCCGCTCCCCGGCGCCGCTGCTGTGCTCGGGGCTGGGCCGGGAGCGGCTTTGGGGCAGAAAGGCTCCTTTTCGCCACTGAACAAAGGCTGGAAACGCACCAACAAAGGCCGCGGCGGCGGCCCCGCCCGCCCCGCCCCGATGCGGGGCGCAGGTGAGGGCCGCCGCTGCCGCCGCCGGCGCGGGGCTCCCTCCTGCCGAGCGGTGCCGGGCGGGCGGGGGTGGCGGGGCGCTGGCAGGGGCGAGGGGAAACTGGCCGTGAGTTTGTGGGGAAACTTTCTTCCTTCCCTTTCCCCCTCCGGAGAGCCAGGGGAGTAGGCGGAAGCAGCGATGCCGGCCCCCCCCGGCCCCTCTCCTCGCCGAGGGACTCGCTGCCGCCCTTCCCTGGAGCGGGCAGCGGGAGCCCGAGCCGGGCGCCTCGCCGGGAGCGCGGCGGGCAGCGCGCTGCTCCGCGTCGGCTCTCGGCGGCCTCGGGCTTGGGCGGCGCTGGGGAAGAGCATTGAGCGAGAGAGGCAGAGACAGAGGGGCTGAAAGGACGGGGGAGCCTCCGAGCGGGGGGAGAAAGAGAAAGAAAGGCTGAAGGAAGGAGAGAAAAGGGAAATTTCAACTTCGAAGAGGAACCGGGGCGCGGAGGGGGGGCCGCGGCGCGGGCAGGAGCAGCGCTCCGCGGCAGCTCCCCGGCTGCCCGAGCGGCGCGGCTGGGCGCGGGCGCGGGCGCGGAGGGGGCTCTGCCGGCCGCTCTCGCCTGCCCGTGCCCCTCATCCCTTCCCTCCTTCCTCTCCTCCCCGAGGCTGCGAGCCGAGCGCCACCAGGCAGTGCGAGCCCTGGCGCCGGGGTGCGTGCGTGCGTGCGTGTGGGGGAGCGGCTGTTGATCCCGACCTGCTGGACTCCAAAAACCTGCCGCTGCCGACTCCCTCCCAGCCTGTAAGTTCAGAATTACAACCTTCTACATCTATGCAAACTTTTGTTTATCGGAGAGTTGCTTTCTCCGGGAGAAAGAGAAATTGTCGCCATGTGATCAGCTAATTTCTGACACACGGGGTTTTACCCCTCCCCCGGCGTGGGGAAAAATATCTCCCGTGGATCTCTCTTAACTGTGCACAATCCATAACTTTGGCAATGTATATACAGTGTGGTTTCTGCAAGGCAGTTTTCCAGGGTTAGGGGAAGTGGTTGCATTCTGCTAAATGGATCCTTTGTGGTGAGTGCAGATTTATGCCCAGTTTTGATTTATAATTAAATTAGCTTCTAATTTGCAATATGTGTGTCTGTGTTTAAAATGTATCTAATCTGTGAAACTGGGGACGGGGGCACTTTAAATGAAAATCTACCTTTCGCCTCAAGGGTTTCTGTATGAAGGGATGGCCGGGAGGGCAGCGTGCAGCAGGAAAGCGGGGCTGTAATTTCCATTAGGAGATGTCAATCAATCCTTCTTTTCAATACATCAATTAATAAATCCGATTGGCGCTGCGGGCTGCTCCCCCATGGCACCCTCGGTGGGTGGACGGGGCGGCGGGAGGGGAGGCAAACTTGGCGGGGGAGGTGGCTGCGGGCGGGACCCCGAGCCCTCTCCCCCGCTGCTGCCGGGCTCTCAGGCCGGCCCGGACCCCGGGAGGCGGCGGCGGAGCCGGGCCCCTGGGCCCGTAGGGTGAGGGCAGAAGCGGAGCCTGCCCCGGGGTCTCCGTCGGCTCTCACAGCGCTGGAGCAGCGCAGCTTGGGCAGGCGCGGCCGGTGCCCCCACGCACGGCGGGGCCGCGCTGGTGCGGGCGTGCACACGCCGCCGCCACGGGGCCTGGGACCCCCGTCTTGGTTGATTTATTTAGGCTTCACTTGTTTCAACGACCCCCGCCTCCCCCCCTCGCTCGGTCCCACCCCACGCAGCTCCAGCCCGGGCAATAAACATCATCATTTTGTTCGGGTGTTTTCAGACCGAACTGCAGCACCTCGGTTTCATTTTTCACAATTAAAAAGGGGCCGGGATGCGAGGAAACTCCTCCGCTCTGACAGTTCCGCCTAGCCCCGTTGCTCTCTCCGCTGTTACTGTGTTCCCCACGTACACAAACGAGCGGGGAAATGGGTGGAAGAGAATATTTCTTTATTACCGCTATTTCTAACCGGGCGAACGTGGGAATTCGATGGCCGCTCTCTAATTTAGCCATGACATCAATTCTCCGTTCTGTTTAAGTGTCGCCGATAGTCGCAAACAACGCCAGCGCCGCGGGTGTCTGGGTAGCGGCAGGGAGCCGAGGCGACCCCGGCGCCGGGCTGCCAGGGGCCCGAGCGGGGGCGGCCGCCGAGCGGGGGCGGGCAGGCGCGGGGGCTGGGGCGGGCCGGGCGCCGGGCGCCGCTCGCTGCGGCTCTGCCCTCGGGCGGCGGAGCCCGCAGACCTCGGCACGCCGCGCTCGGGCGGGCGGTCACCTCTCCCTGCCCCGCAGACACCCTGTGCTAGCGAAATTCTGCCGGGGAAACGGATGGCTCTTCCCAAACCCCGCTGCTGTGGAAGAGATCCTTAAGGAGGGAGCATCCTCCAACTACTCCGCACTCATCATCATCATAATAAAGCCTGTCGGTTTGATTTAAAAACAGCACGGGAGAGAACATGCCTGTCACTGAACGCTATCTCCTCAGCTTTTCCTTTTTTCCCCCACCCTAAGCATAGGTTTTTTACTCAGGTTTTGCGTTTTTTTGTTGTTGGTTTGAGTCGCTCGGCACAAACGTCTTTGCATGTCTCTAATGTGCGGGTAACGCTGTGTAAATACCGGGCTGGCAGTGGGAGCACTGCAAGTCTGAATTTGCAGGGCTGAACTTCGGGAAGAAAAGAAGTAAAAAGAAGAGAGAGAGATTGAGAGAGAGTCTCCCAGGCAGCTTGATCCCATTAGCTCCGTCCTTGGGTTGCATATTTATACGGTCTAGGAGGTGAACAGATGGACTATCAATTTAATTCCATCTTCAACACCATCAGAGATTGATTTTCTACTCGCTTTTAATTTTGCCATAATTAATTAGATCATTACAACTGTTTTCTATTGATCTCCCTATTTAAACCTCAGATGCAAAGGGACTTCAGCAGATCCTTTAAAAACACAGAAGGGAAAAGGAACAGAGAGGGTTGCAAACTTTCTGAAGGTTTTTCCTGTTTCGACTTAGAAGATTTTCAGTGGAGAAGAACGAAAAAAGCCGCTATGGCCTTTTCTTTTTTATGGCCTTTTTTCGTTGCCTGTATATTTTTCCTTTACATTTACAAGACTTTGGTGAATCTTCGTGATATTTATACATAAAATGCAACATAGATAATATATTTAATTGTCCGATTATGAAAAATATCGCACGTGTGTATGTGTATATATGCATATGTGCACAAATACAATGTATTTAATACTAACATTCATTGGCGTGGTGCACATATATTGATATATGGGGATTTCATCGATAGGAAACAGATTCGGTTCTCTAAAGGGTGGGGGATTTTATTTGCCTCCTGCCTGCGGCTCTCCGTTTCTTGTACCCGAGTCACTCTCTAGATGGGGGATGTTGCACCGCCGACGCGACTAGAGACGATCAAAGGAAACAGGAGCTGCGAAGCCCGGCTCCAGGCGTTAGCCGGAGCCTTTCTTTCCCAGCCTCCCCCCTTAGCAAGCGGTTAGCGACCGGGACGGCAGGACGGCTCTGTGCTGGCAGTCGGCGACGTTTGCATTTTAAACCTCCATTTAGGTTTCTTTTTTTTTTTTTTAGTTCTTAAACTAAAAGCTCCGTTTCTATATGTGATTTGAAAGAAACACACCGCGTGGTTGTGCCCTTACCGCGGGCGGCAGCGCGGAGGAGCAGCTCTCCCCCCCGAGAGGGGCTGTTGGGAGCTTTGTCTGCAAACCGCAGCGGTGGGGCCGGGGGGGGCAGCCCCCGCCAGCGGCACCAGAGGTTTCGGGGGGCGGCGGGGCGCGCCGAGAGCGCCGCGCCCCCGGGCCGCCGCCGCGGAGCTGCCCCCGCCCGCCCGCCGCCGCCGCCCGCCGCAGCCCCGGCCCGGCCCGCGGAGCCCCGGAGCCCCGGCAGCGCCGCGCCGCCCCGGCCGGCGGAGCGCGGGCTGGCAGCAACGCCGCCCCGCAGCGAGTCTCCGGCGGCCGGGAGGGAGCGGCTGCGGGGAGAGCCCGGGCGGCGCCTGGGGCCTCTGCGGGCGGGAGGGAGCTCGGGCCGCCGCCGGTGGCCGGAGTCGGGGTGTGGAGCAGCGGGGGGCTGCGGCCGGGCGGGGCAGGGCCCGGGGCAGGGGCTGCGGGTGCTCGCCAACCCCGCGCGATAGCCCGGGTGGGCAGCGGCCCCGTGGCGGGCGCAGCGCGCAGCCCTTAGGGCAGCGGGCTGGGACGGCGGGACGGCGGTGCCGGCGGAGAAGCTGGCTGGCGAGGGGGTGTGTGGAGGGAGGCAGGGGCAGGCTGCCTCCTGCCAAAGGAGGGAGTTGGGGGTGACGGTCTCATCCCTCCCTGCTGAATATTCAGCGCCCCCCCGCCCCTTACCTGCTCTCCCTGAGCTTTGAGCCATGGCTCCTCTGCCTAATGGCCCGTCTCCCCGGGACGGCTGCGAAGCAGGAGATCCGCCGCGGCCTTTTCTTCGCTTCTCTCCTCCCCGCTTGGGTGTCTTGCTTTCCCCCGCTGACTTTCGAGATCTAGGCGCAACCACCCAAAACTAAACGGTTTAGATAACAACACACACACACACACACACACACACGCACGCACACGCACACACACCAGAGCACCACCGCCACCAAAAAAAAAAAAAAAAATAGCCAGCCACAGAGAAAGAAACGCCGCTCTACTGAGCCGGGACAGGCTAAAAGGAGGGGAAAATAAATAACAATCAAAGCAAATGCAGCGCTGCTGCTTATAAAAGTGGAGAGGGACTCACCTGCTGCCATACACGGGGCCGGGCAGCCGGGAGGGAAGGGGGCTGGGGGGACGTGGGGGGCAGCGCCTGGACTTTGAATCGGATCCCCCTCTGCCCCCCTCCTGCAAACCGGCTACCTGTAGGGAAGTCTTGTTGCAACAGCAGATTAATTTGTTGTCTTATTACCATAAAAATGTGCTCGGCGAGGGGCTGGCGGGGCGAGGGGGCGCGGGGCGCGGCAGGGCGGAGGAGGGGGGCAGCGCTGCCCCCGGCCCGGCCCCGGCGCGGGGGTCCGGCCGCTCCGGCCGGGGGGGTCGGGCCGGGCCCCGCCGTCCGCACTGCGCGCAGCCAGGGCAGCTTCGCGCCGGCCGCCCCCAGGGGCGCTCGGCTTTGTGTTTCTGAGAGACTCCCTGTCCGTCCGTCCGCCCGCTTCTCCCCGCTCCCACCGCCGCGTTTCGGTAAAGACTTCGCGACTGAAAATAAATAAGTAAATAAAGCAAAGCTACAAAGAAAAGAAGAAAAATTCCCAGTGCTGAAGACATCACTGAGCGAATATTTTTCTTTCTCTCTTTCTCCCCCCCTCTTCCATCTCCCCATTGATTGAAAGTCTCTCTCAGCTCCAACAAGGAGTCCTAGGAAAAATGAACCATTCTGCTATCGATTCTTCATTAAAATTACATTTCTGCATTTGCTAAATTGGTTTTAAAAAGCTTCCCCTGTTATTATTGTCTTGTCAAAGCCGGCGGTGCTGGGCAAACAGTATTTAAAAGCTTGGGACCTCTCCAAGATGAGGCTGTTGGGGGTTTTGTGTGTGTATGTGTTTCTTTTTCTAGAGTGTTTAGGAAAATGTTAACAAAGCAGACTGGCAAAAAGCGTGCCACAGACAAGTGGATCATTGTGGAAATAAAAAACGCGGAGGGAGCGCTTTCCTTCATAACACTTAAAAATCATCGATTGTCGCTTCAAGCAAAGAGAAAAGTTTCATTTTAAATATTAAAGTGGGACGCAAGAAAGTCAATAATGGCAGCAATGAGTATTTTTCTAAGACGTCTTCTCCAAACCGGCTCTAAAATAGGCACCAGGTTTGTCTAGCGCATCTCATCCCCTGGCTGCCGGCTGCGCCCTGCCCGCAGCCGCACGCTCTTGCTGCTCGGAAACGTACTTCCACGGGGGATGCTTAAATAAGCCCGGCTAACCCGCACCGTATCCCTCCAAACCTGGCCGCAACAAGCCCCGCGGACTCCCCCCCTCCCTCCCCAAAGCGGTGTGGGAAAAGCCCAGGAGGGACTCTGGGAGGTGCACTCTGAATTCTGCAAATCTCTCTCGAAAGAGCAGGGAAGCAGAAATGTCTTCCTGATGTGTTTATCCCCTAATCAGTTCATTAGTTATAAACAACATGACATTAGAAGTTAGGAGGCAGTTGATATTAATTTTTATTTAACTAGTTGATGTTTAATCCGTCACGCCAGGCTGCTTAGAGAGAGCTGCCTGACACGAACCAGTTAGAACTTCACAGGCGGCGATGATCGTCCGGGCACCGGGACAAGCGGACGGGAGAGGGGGGAGAGGGGCAGGGGCAGGGCTGGGGGGCAGGGAGAGGGGCGGGGGGGGGGGAGCGGCAGACCCGTGCGGGAGAGCAAAGCGGCGAAGGAAGCTGGAAAATACCCCCCCCCCGAGGAATAAAGAGAGGGGAAGAGAAAAAGAAAGGCACGAAGCGGCCGAGAGGGAGGGAAGAATAAAGCGGGGAAGGGCCGCGGGCAGTGCCGCCAGGCGGCCGGGCCGAGCGCGGCGGGAGCAGGGGGCCGCGGCGGCTCCTGCGGCCGGGCCGCGGCCCCGGGGCTGGCGCGGGCTGCCCGGCGCCTGCAGCAGCGCCCGCGGGCACCGGGCTTCCCCGGCTCTCCGGGCACAGCGGTTCCCCTCGGCGTCACGCTGCGACCCTTAGCCGCGGAGCAAAAGTGCTGCTGCGAGGAAGAGGAGTAAATGATTAAGGGTGGGGGACCTGTGGGTACGTTTGCAGACACACGCCTCTTCCTGCCTCGAAGCCGTACTGGGATCTCTGGAGTCTGGAATTACAGACTCACCTGCGATAATCTCTATTTCCCCCCTTATAGCAAACTGCCAGTCTACAAATGAATGTAGGGTACATGTTTTTCTGTATACCGAGGGAGTATGTATATACGTGAGCTTTTTACCCACCGGCCCTGCCAGCCCCCCTGCGTGGCCAGCGTGCGTCCCCCCAACAAGTCCCTCTCCTGTGGCCGCGGCTGCAGACACTCCGGTCTGTCGTGTTACTGCTCTCGTGCCCCTTCCTTGGGTCTTTTCATTCAGCACTATCTGGAATGTGTTCATATTAGCCCTTACTATAATTATGTCTGAATATATTCCACGATTAAAATATTTCTTGGCGAACCAGGAAACCCCTCGATAACAGCCCGGTGCGTTTCTTTCCCGGACGCCTGTTCCCCCGCGCGGCTCCAGGCGTGTGCCTGTGACTGCAGGGAAAGTGTTCCTGCCCACGACCCATATTTCAATATCAATTTCCATATTAATCAATCACCCCATCTATCTGCTGGATAAAGGAAATAGTTCACATTCCGAAGAAAATTGCCTGCTTTCCTGCAGTTAATAGTTAACTCCGGAATAGAAAGTTCCCAGAGAAATGCGGAGGCAGAGCGAGAGCGGCTCTCCGTGCACCCGGCGAGCGCTGGCCGCTGCTTCCCTTCAGCTGAGATAGTTCAGTTCGTACAACCCCTCCCGGAGCGACCTGCTCCGGACTCAGGCCCCCGGCTGCCTGTTCGCTTTAGCAAAGAGATCTGGACTGAGTTTTAAGGAATAAACTCATGGTGGGGGCGCAGGGAGGAGGGGACAGACTCTTTCCCTGTAGATCGAGACAAAAACTCACTGCAACAGGTAATAGGGAGGCAACGGCAGGGAGAGGGGGCCTGTGAGTGGCGAGGGGAGACGCACACTTTGGGCTGTTTGGTTAGGGAGAAGGGGCAGGAAGGTGGTGCCCCTCCCGTCGTCCGGCGTCCCCTCTGCCTGTGCCCCGGCGTGTCGCTGTGCCCGGCGGGGACACTGCAGTGCTGGCGGGCCGGTGGCTGCCTCTCGGTGGTGGTGGTGGTGTCGCGGGGAAGCGGGGAAAGGGCAGAGAGCCCGGAGGGAACGGGGCTCCCTGCGGTTCGGGACTGCCAGAGGCAGTGGGACGAGAGGAGGCAGTTTGGGGCCCCGGAGCCGGAGATGCCGCTGGCGCTGGGGCACGCTGCCCTTGGCGGCGGCCGGGCTGAGTCCCGGCGGCGAATTGGGGTGGGAAGGGGCCTGCCACAAGCCCGGGGTGGAGGAAAGTGGGGGGAGGCGCGGCGGGGGCTGCCCCGCGGGCCCAACCCCCGCTGGCCGGGGCACCGCGGTGCCCCCGGCGGGCGGGGCGCGGAGGAGCAGGGCTGGCCCCGGCCCCGGCCCCGAGGCGGGCACCCCTGGCAATGTTCTGCAGCGCCGGGAAATGATTAACCCGGGGGTCCGAGCCTTTGGCAAGGCGAACCTGCCCCGGCCGCGGCAAAACATCCCGGCGGCTTCTCACGCTGCCTCCGGCGGGTCCCGCCGCGGCGGCGGGGAGAGCCGGCCGCGCTGCGGGCGGGCGCTGCGGCGGGGGCGGCGGGGCCGGGGGCGGCCAGAGGGGGCAGTGCAGATCGGCCCAGCCACCGCCGCCGCCGCTGCGGCCCCGCGCCCCGGCCGGGAGCGGGCTGCGGTTCAGCCGAGCCGGGCAGCGGGAGGGGATTTTTGACTCTGCTCTAGTGAGACTCGGGTTCAAAGCGCTTCCCAAAACGCTTCCACCGGCCCGGCCCGGCCCGCAGCCCCTGTCCGGAGGCGGCGGCGGGCAGAGCGGGCGAGGTTGCCCGGGATCGGGGCTGCCGCAGCCCCGCGGCTCGGGAGCGGGCGGCCGGGATTTGGGGGGCGTCGGTGCAGCTCTCGTTTCCTTCGCCGGTAGCTCAACACGAGTTTCCAGCTCGAGGCGGGGGGGCGCAGCAGCCGGGGGGCCTGCGCTTGCCCTGGGGTTAGGGACCGCCTGGGGCGGCAGGGGCTGGGGAGCTGCCCTGAGGGCTGGGGGAATTTGGGGAGTCGCCCTGGGGGCCAGGGGGCAATGAGGGAGACGGACACGCAGACTGGGACCCCGATCGCCGTTGCCATAACTAAAGAAAAAGAAGGGATAGCTGAAAGATCACGCCAAAAGAAAGAGAGGTTGGAGAGAGCGCGCACACATTGTATTAACGTGCAGAGGAAGGGGAAAAGGATGGAAGTAAGTGAGAAGATGAAAATCAGGATGGATGGATGATAGACACAGAGACAGACATTGATTTTTACTAATATTAGAGAAAAGGGACTGAAGAAAAGAAGGGGACATTTAATTTGAAGATGAAAAGAGAGTGGATGGATGGATAGATGGATGGATAAATAGAACAGTGACAGAATTATAATGCGAAAAAAAGAAAAATAGGAGAAGAGGAAAACAAAATGAAAGAGAAGCTGTATAGGTTCTGGACAGAGAGAAGTGAGTGAGAGGGGCACAGGGAGAGAGGAGAAGAGAGAAGAAAGAGAAGAAAGGAGAAAAGGAGAAAAGGAGAGGAGAGGAGAGGAAAGGAAAGGAAAGGCGTAAAGCGAGAAGCCGTTTTTAAGAGCCGTCAAACAGTTGGTAGGCATCAGAATTAGAAGGGAAAAGCAGAAACATTTATGGCAGTCCGCGCCGAGGCGATTTCCCCATCGGCATTTTATGGAGCTCCTAAATCTCCGCTTAACGCTGTTGGGAAATGTAGGAGTTATCTCCCCGCACTCTGGTCTTTGTCGGCTCGTTTCGACTCCGCATCGCGGCGCCCCCGCGGCTCCCGCACACGCGGGGCCGCCCCGGCCGCCCGGGGCTCCGCGGCCGCGCTCCGCCCGCCGCCGTGGGGCAGCGGAGCCGCTCCCCGGCCCGCGGCGGCCCCTGCGCCGGGCTCCCGCGGCCGGGGCAGAGCGCAACAGTTCCGCGGCCCGTCGGCGGGGACCCGCTCGTTCGCCCGGGCAGCGGCTTCCGAGGGGGAGCGGCCCGCGGCGGAGCGGCGCCCGGCGGGGAGGCGGCTCGCCGGGCCTGCGGGCGGCAGAAGGAGCCGGGGGTGCGGGGCCGGGGGAGGCAGCGGCTGTGCCCGCCCGCGCTGCCCGTCCTCACGCCGCCTCGGTGGGAAACTCCAGACCTCGGTGGGAAACTCCAGCGCCCCGCGCACCGGTACCAGCCGTAGTCACCCCCGCAGCAGTCACGGCACCGATGATACCGTGTTTCCGACTGCTAAACCTCGGAAATAAATGTCCTGCTCCCCGCGTCGCCCGCGGGCTCCCGGGTTCCCCCTAGCACTTGCCGAGTTTTCGGAGGGTTTGGGGGGGCTGGAGTAGGGTTGGGAGAGGAATACTGATGGGAAGAATAAAAGCCGGGGAAGATGTAACTCGTGTGCCTTTCACCTTATCCCGGGAGCACAGCCATTGTCCTTGTGACAAGCGTCTCTGCTATGGTCTGGGAGCTGCGGAGAAAAGGGAAGTTTGCGGAGCCGTCTCCTCCCTGTGCTGCGGCCGGCTCCCCTCCCCCGGCCGCCCGCCGCCCCTCGCTCGCCGCCAGACTTTGAACCAGTTGATATAAAAGTGTGTGTGGGGGGGATAAAAGTTGCAATCCCTCATGGGGGGAGAAGGCTGCAGGGGCAAAAGCAAGTTAATTTCCAGCCGATTTCTCATTACTCTTCCTAACGCCTATAAGGGAGAGGAAATTAGGCACACAGCACACGTTTTGGCCACTTCATAAAAAATGCAGATTTGAGAGATGATGTGAAATGTGCCCTGGAGTCAATGATTAAAGATAGCTGACTACATTTTTTTTTTCCTATTTGGAGTTGAGATGAGAAATGCCCTGAGCTCTTTAGGTCCGGGAAGAGTCCTTTAATAACTGATAAATTGGCCCAAGCACTCCGCCCCCGCCCTGCCCCCTTCACCCCCCCCCCCCCGGCACCGGGGGCGATGCAGCGCGCCGCTCCCCGGCAGCCCCCCCGCGGGCGCCGCGCTGGGGCACCCCCGAGCCGCCCCTGCCGGGGGAGCCGGGGGCGAGGGGGCTCAGCCGCCCCTGCCTCGGCCCCCTCCTGGCAGTAACTTCCCCTTCCACCAGCTCTGCAGCTCGTCCGCTTTGCCGCCGAGCTGACCAGGGGACGGAGCTCCTGATCCAACAGAATTAGGGATCTGCATGTAAAAGTGATGCAGGAAGGAGGTTGCCAGCCTGGAAAGGCAATTGTTTATTTTTTATTTTGAAAGCGGAGAGAGTTGCAAAGGGCTGATCGTCACGGGCATCTCTGGCAGCTGCCGCCTGCCCGCGGAGTGCCGGGAGCTTCATCTCCGGGCAAGCTGCACAACAAAGTTTTGCAGGGGGCGAAGCCGCGGGAGGAGGGAACCCCCCGCCCGCCGCGGCCGCCCCGGGGCGCAGAGCGGCTCCCCGAGCCCTGCGGGCGGCCCGGCCGGGGACACGCCGGGACACGGCCGGCACGGAGAGCCCGAGCCCGTCCCTTTCCCCCCGTGGCACCGGAGGGGGCAGAGAGCCTCGGCTGCCGGCTTCCAGGGCTGGCTTCGTCCGCGAAAACCGCAGTAATAAATGTCGAGGGAGGGGCGAAAGCGAACCACCACCTCCGGGAAAAGCAGTCCAGCTCTCACTTTCTCAGACGCAGCCCTGCTTCGGCCCCCGCCACAAACTTCGGAAGGAGGAAAAATAGAAAGGGAAGGAAAGAAAAGAAGAGAAGAGGGAAAATAAAATCAAAGCTTTCCAGCCCGCTGGAAGAAGAAATGTGTATTTCTTTTCTCTAAACACTCCTAATTTTTCAACCCAATTGAAAATAATAAAATGTATAAAGAAAGCAGGGATGCAGTTTTCCAGAGCTCAGCTGCTGAATAACTCCTCATCAACTACGCCGATCTCTTTGATTAATCCCGAGGTCTAAAGCAGCAGCAGTTCCAATATGATACCTTACACGCCAAGCTGCTTCTGCTTCCCTACTTTGTTAGAATCGTTTATGTGCATTTTTTAACAATAATTTCGACCCCTTTCCCCCTTAATAAATCCATTTTTGAAGCGGTACCTGCTTTCTAATTGCCCTGAATAAATGTCTCTCCCCATCTCCCGCATCCTGAATCCCCGAGCACCCTGGGGGGAGGGAGGTGGGAGGCAGCGGGCAGGGGGACCAGACCACCCCGGCTCTGGTGATTTCCTCCTGCTCTGTAGTCGGGACCTTGTGATTTCGTGTGCGAAACCACGCAGACCGACACGCACCCGCTTAATGGGACTTCATGTAACTGTACACGATTCTTTGTACAACTGTATGTCTAACGAGTTGTCTCACTGCTGGATGTATTGCCAGTTCTCTGATTCCCTGCATAACTAAAAGTGTAGATGTTATATTCACAACCGCACGCACATACACGAAATAAATGCGTCTGTGGAGAGGAATACATGGAAGTGTATAGGAAATGTATAATATAAAACCAGATCTCTATATCAAAATGAATAGATTTTAATTTATATGTATTTTATTGCCTATAAGCATTTCTTTCGGAGACAGCTAGGGAACATTTAATATGTGGCGAGATGCACCTGTACAGAGGTTCGAAAGTGAATGCCCCTGCGCGGTTGTATAGTCTGTGCGCATATATCACGTATATATCGCTTTCTTCCTCCTTTTGTGCGTGTATAAAATATTAGCACAACGTTGCAGAAAAGCTGTAGGCTCTGCGCAGTTCCCTGCCCTTTTGCCAGACGCTGCCGTTGTTTATAAAATCGCACTTCTCTGCCAGGCAGCCGCTTTGCGCTGCCGAGTCGTGTCTCCGGCTTCCTCGGCTCCCCGAGCCGCCGGCCCGGGGCGAGGCGGCCGCACCGGACCCGCGTCCCGGGGGCGCCGCGCAGGGGCGGCGGCAGCGCGGGGCCGCTTCCCCCCGCCGCGGGGCCGCTTCCCCCGCCGCTCCCCGCGCTGCGGCCGGGCCGCCACCGCCACCGCCAGCGCCGGGGCTGGGGCTGGGGCTGGGCCCGGCTCCCCGCGGGGTGCGGCGGCCCCCGGCAGGCCGGGGCCTCGCTGCTCGGTGTGAGCGCGCGTGTGAGCGTGTGTGTGTGCGAGAGGGAGCGGTTTTCCTGGGCTGGCTTTGGGCTGCTTCGCAGGAGGCGCTAATTAGAGTGTAACCGCCAGGTCATTGATTTCATGTTACCGGAGTTGTTGTGTTGTTGTGGTGGTGGTTTTTGACATGAAATATCAGCCCGGACCAGAGGCAGTGGGAGCTGGGGAGGGGATGATCTCCTGTGAGATCCTCCAAACCCGCAAAACCCAATTAACCCGATCCTCGCACGCGGCTGGCTGGGGAGATCCGACCTGCAGACCGGGGTCTGCGCGCTTTCCCTCCGCCGCTTGGTTGTGAGTCTGCTCCCGAAGCCGAGCTCTGGATGCAGGCGGCGTTATCAATGACTTTTAAATAATAACAAAGGGGGGAAATAAAAATAATTAGCCCCGCCTCTTCTAGTTTCAATTACTCTAATTAAAAACCCGAAAGGCAATTCCTAGGCAATATCTAATAATAGAATTAGCAATCGGATCCATCATTTCACACGGGGATTTACTTGCAGGGGTACTCTGCGAGCTCTATTAATAATAATAAAAAATCCTGCTAACCCTCTTTTTAAAATTAATAACTCTGTAATTATAATAATTTTATGTGCCTTTTTATAAGAAGAGGTTAATGTTGCCACAGTCTGGGGATGGGAAGGATGAAGTGAAGCGAAATACTGCTGCTTAAACTGACACCTTCCTATTTTATTAGGAGACATTATTATTATCAGACATCTGCAGGTAGAGAATTAAAATTAAAATCGCTTTCAACAATTCAATACACTTTTTATCAGCCATCTATCTGAAAATCATGAACATTCATCATCGGAGGCATTCTCCCTGAAAACAAGAACCCATTCAAATTTTATACAAATTATCATATTTATCATAGTCTGAAACTCTGGAGTAACATCTCCACAAACTGTCTGCTCGCTCCCCGGGGACCTGGATTGCGCTCCGCGGTAGCTCAGAGCAATTCTCCCTGCTCTCCCTCTCCCGGCCCTGCCACACTCCCTGCTTCCCGCGGCTCAGCGGCCCTGGGAAGCGAGCGAGGGCGCGGAGCGGGAGAGGGATGCGGCGCAAACAGCATTAAAATAACAGACAACAAAGCGAAATGAGATCTCCACCCCTTGCAGGGGAAATAAGTTTTGCCTGGTGTAGCAAGACTTCAGAGCCAGCCAGCTCTGTGCCGATTTCGGGAGAGTGGCATCGATTTGTCTTCGAGGGTGATGCATTTGCATGAGAGTATTAGTGGAAGCGATAATAATAATATTATGAGATTCCCCCCCGTACTTTTTGAAGACGCTCCCAGCGTTTCGCCTTGCAGCGGAAGAGGTTGGCTGTTGTTTCTACGGGCGCTCGGTGCTGGTGACAAGCGGGAGCGGTCGGTGCTTCCCGGCCGCGGCCGGGGCAGGCAGGTCGCCTCCCGCGCGCCGCTGATGGCGCAAAGTTCATCAGCGCCGGCCCGGGGGGCTCGGGGCCGCCCCTCGGACCCGCTCCCCACCGGGGGGGACCTGCCGCGGCGGCTCCCCGCCACCCCCCAGCCCCGCCGCCGCCCCCCGGCCCGGCCCCGCGCACCCCTCGGCACCGCGGCGAAAAGTAGTTCCAATACAATGTTTGTTAACTAGGTTATCTAGGCTGTAGAAGATTTTAATGTTGAATTTTATAGCTTTACCACGCTCTACCGTCCTTGTGAATATTGTAATATTGCATTTTTTACAAGTTACTCTTCTGTTAATGTTCCAGCTAGTAACTTTTATAATCCTCCTCAATGAAATTTTTTTGTATTCTTCCGCACCGTTAACCTCAATGGCGGCACCTCAGCCCCTGGCAGGAGGCAAAGATGAAATGAATTCCTCTTTAATCAGAAATAATAATAATAAAAACACACACAAGGCTCCCCCTGCCTTTTATTTCTGCTTCCCTTTTCGGGGAGGGGGGTGATGCCTCCGGAGCCCCCGGCCCCCGCCTCGTGCCGCGCTCCCTCCGGGGTGTGCTGCCGGCAGGGCCAGGGGCGGTGGTGGCTGGGGGGAGCACAGCCTGCGCAGCCCTGGTCCCTCTGCTGAGGATGGGGTGACCCGGCCTGCGCGGCCCTGGTGCCCCCGCTGGGGCCGGGGGACGCGGCCTGCCCCGCTCCGGGCCCTCTGGGCCCCGGCCCGCGGTGCTGCTGCCGTGGGCAGCCTGGAAGCTGGCGGCGCGGCAGGCATGAGCCGGCAGCCTCGTAGGGTTGCCACCAGACAGGCAAGTTCGGCGCTTGTTTTCCTGCTCCTGTAATTCTTCCTGTGGCTGGACTGAGGGGCTTGGAGAGCAGCATCCCTAGAGCAGGTCCTGCCGCTGCGGCCAGCTGAGCTCAGCTCGCTCCCTGGTTTCTGCAGACCCCAGCTGGGCCGGCGGTGCCTCGCTGTTTGCTGGGCTGGGTGGTCTGGGGTGGATCAGGAAGAGGTGCATGTGCAGGGGACGAGCTCACGCAGACTTTTAACGAAAGATATCCCTCTAGATGTAAATAAGACGAGAAATCACCCCCACACGAACCCCCCCCAACCTCTGGGTGCCCTTACAGATGAATGAGACTTGCAAGCGCAAATGATCAACACCCAGCAGCAAAAAGGCTCAGACGGCAGTAATGAACCGCGTGCCCTTTAGCCCAGGGAGTGCGTTTTGAACACGGCTTGGATGTTGTTATTTCCCTGGTCGCTGTTAGTGTTCAAGAACTTTGTTCCGAGGCTCAGCCTGGCTCTTGCGTGAATGAGATACTGGAGGGGTTTGCGTACTCGTCGCAGGGCATGGGTGAGGGGCTGCCTTGTAACCTCACCGAGCGGCCCTCTCCTCGGAGCCAGAACAGTTCTAGGGATACTGTCACAAATCTTATCCTGGCAGCAGCTCCTCTCCAAGCCCCTGCTCCTGGAGCCAAGTGATTACATGCAAATCTCAACAATCACATATTTTTTAAAAAGTGTATTTTTAGCCTAATATAGTTGTGAAGAAAAGCTTAATTCAGACCTCACCAATCAAATGAAAAGGATATAAAGTTTATTGCTATTTTTCAAACATCTCCGAGTGTAACCAATTCATGATTGTTACAATGTTTGGGGATGGCAATGTACTCCTGTATATTTTGTTAATCATAACAGCTTTCTTCTTTAAAAACACAAAACAAGCTCTCTGGTCACTTCAAAGTATAAAGATCATTTTCCTCTTGTAGCATTCTGCAACCAGGTAATCACATGAATTCATATGCTCCGTGGTTAAAGAATAACCTGAAAGCAAAACACATGCACCAAGCCACTTATTTTGTATTTTTTCAGTTGTACTATTTAGAACAAATGTAATAACTTCACTGGTGTTGCTTATTTTATATTTTTTTAAGGTGAAGAGGTCCAATAGGTGCAAGTTCCTCTTAAAAAAGTGAAATGGTACAGGGGAGTATATTATTTTACTGGAAGCATAATTAATTAATTAATTAATAGTCTGGTATTGACTTGCAGACATAGTATAAGATGGTCCTTGCTCTACAATTTTCTTTTAAGAAAGAATTATTGTTCCGCAAAGCGCCTATCTTGGAACCTCACAGGATGCTTTTCAGAGTTAGAGCACAAAGCAGATAAAGGTGGTAACAGCGTTTCCATGTTACCCATGAGAAGCAAAGGCAAAAGTAGCTGAAAGACAAAAAGAAAAACAGTGACAGAGCTGGGGATTGCGTTACTGCTAATTTAGTGAAGGTCTATTAAACAAAATGTCTAAGCTGTCCCCTCAGACCTGGGCACAATGAGGAGCACGATTGCTGTTCTTGCCCAGAGAGCAACAGGGTGCATCAAGCCTTCTGAATCCGCTGACACTTCTGCACAAATGCACCCAGGCTCTTTTTCGGCTCATTGCAGAAGTGCCCAGGTGGTCTCGGGGTGCTCCTTTCAAGCTGCCTCTGAAGCAGCATGGGCTGTGCAACACTCCCCTCTGAACAGGGCTTAGACATGCTGGTAACATCGTTTTGGGGCAAATCTACCTTCTCTGGAGGTGCTCTCAGGGCCCTAAGTGCACCAGTAGGCCTTAACTGCCCTGCCCTGACCAGCCTCAGCTGGGACCTCCATCCCCCTCCCATGTGGCCCAGGGACCCAGGAGCTCCATTTAAGCTCAGGCCAGGGCACTGCTCAGGCTTTTTTGTAGATCTGCCTCTTTCCAGCCCTGCCTCTGGTTGGCTCTGCCTCCCAAATGGACCTCAGGCTTATGTGCAGGTAGCTTGTCTCCTGGGTAGCCACTTGGATGTGTGTTGTAGTTTGTCTCCAGTCTTTTCTTTGGCTGTGACTCTTGTATGGACTCTGGACCTGCACTGTAGCCTTTTCTCCAGTTCTGCCTCTGGCCTTGTCTCTTTTTCCTCCTACCTGGGCTCCCTAGATGGGCCACAGACCTGGTTTGTCGCTTGCTTTGCCTGGGACTGTCCATGGACCCTGTTGGCAGCCCCTGGCTCTGCCTGCCCCCTTCAGCCCCTGTGGGAGTGTGTCCCATCAGCGAGGGTGCTGCCTGTGCTGGGGGTGCCCCTAGCTCCTGGTTGCCTTAGCTTAGGGTGCAGCTGGCCCTTGCTGCTCCCTGACGGAGGCTCCTGCTTGTGCCACAGAGCTGTTGCAGAGCTTTGTACTTTCCATTGAGGTTTATACCTATTCTTGAGAGCTGATGATGGAAAAAGGCGGCCTGATGTGTTGTGGTGCGTTTCTGCTGGAGAATTACTTGGGAGTCTTGTTGCTGTTTATTCTGACCTTTCACACCTTGGCTGCAGTCAAGAGGTCAAAGGATTAGGAAAGGCCCTTACTGCCTGGTGTTTGCTCACCATTGGAGTTCAATAAATATTCACAAAGTGAAAGTTTAATGTTTTGTGAGGTGATGGTAGGGGACATCTGTCGTTCTTAACTTGCTGTGAAATCATTACTTCAAAACTATTTTCCAGGACCTACAGAGTCTTCCAGATGAGGCAAAACCTGATGTTCTTAATCTATTCAATTACTTTCACCTTCTTCCCTTGTCAGCTAGTATACTTTCTTTTTTTTGGGGGGGGGGGGGGAGGGGAGGGTGTCAAAACTTTTCCATTCTGTGTTTATTCCTCATAGAGGTCTTAAATTCATTTATATTCTCTCCTAAGTGCTAAGGAATTAGTCAAAATATTTACCGTTGAGCTCACTTTTCATATGTACACACACAAGCAGAGGAAGTAATGGGAACCTTTACTGGAACAGCATCCTCCACAACGATGCTGTTGGCATGTGCTAAAACATAACTTGAATTTCTTCATTTTAACAACTGAGCTACAGCAGAGTTTTTCCACTCCATTATTTTCTTCTCCCCCAGTCCCACTGCTTCTGTTCTGAAAACACTCGTACTTGGTTTGAAGCTAGCCTGTGACTACTGAAGCTATTTTGAAGCAGATCTGCCGAAGTGTGTCCCTTGTAGGTGCCAGCCATTTTGGCCAGCATGTAATCTCCCATGTGGTATCTCACACTTGTTAGGGACAGGAGAAGGAAAAGCTTTAATTCTAAAACAAATAAGTTCATACGTGTTGATTCTTCCTTTACTAACATATCTCTGACTCCTGAAGAACTTTAATTTTCCGAAAAGTTAGAGAAACACTCCCAGTAGAAAGTCCAGAGCTGATTGCATTGGTGAAGTAAACATGTCTTAGAGCGTTGTACTGTGTGGACCTACCTGATCTGGCTTTAAACTTGTTAGCTTGGGTATTATTCATAGTCCATAAGCACACAAAGTCCAGTTTGAACTAATTAATACCTGTTTCATCCTTCAGGAGGGCTTCACACCATCATGGCTAAGCTGCTGCGAGTTGCAGAGCTAGCGCAAGTCTGCCCTGCATCGTGGCTCCTCTGAGGAGGCTGCTGTGAGATCTGGGTGCCCACGGGTGGGTCTAAAGAGGAGAGCTGGGAAGCCAACATCAGAGAGCTGTGGGGCTGGGAGACCTAGTGCTGTGTGGAAGAGGAGAATGTGCAGACAGACATTGCTCACCTAGGCAAAACAGGCCCTGCCTCTGTAAGTGGCTCTCATGCTGCACGGAGCACTGGGGAAAAATAGAAGATTTAGGTGTTAGCTATAACTCCTTTAAAGTAAGGACCATGCTGTACAGCTCCTAGCGCAGCGGGTTGCTGCTCCCTAGCCTGGGACCTGGTATTGCTGCAGTACAACTGGCAGTGGTGGCAGCAGAGCTGCTTATGTGCTGGGCACAGGGAGTAGGGCAATATTTCTGCCTCTTTTTAGAGACTGGTTTGTGAGGAGGAAAGCACTTTTAGAAAGATGCAAATTAACATTAAGAAGACTTTTTGCTGTTTAATGTGGTAACAAAAATCTGCAGTTTAAGACTACTCCATGTTCCTGCTGCAGTAATGGACAGTGAAGAGACAAGGATTTGATCTTTAGCAAAGAGAACGGTTCTTCCCCTTCCTGTAGGATTGTCAGCGCTTCCTCTCTCAGTAAGGCTGCTTCGTACATGAACGTGACCTAACAATATTTGTGTCTCTGTAGGTTTGCAGGGTATTTGCACTCTTTTGCAAGTATGTCTAAATATGCATGTTGTGTGCACATGTCCTGTAATGTATATACTTACATACATATATATTTGCTTACCCACATACATGTCAGTCTCCATGTCTTAGCATGTCCTAAGTGTGTGTGATTTGCATATAGTATCTGTGCTGAGAGAAATGTGTGAAAGCTTGGGAGGGATTGCCTCCCTTTAAAGGCAGCTTCAAACATATATGCGGAGATGCACTTTTGTACTTCCCCCATATGCACAACCATGCCAAAATCAAGGAATATATATGTGACAATACGGGCACATGTGTGCATCCCTGAGCATATGGTGGATGTTCTTATGCAGGCAGTCTGGGGATGCTTTACATGTATACGGGTGTCTGAGTCGTGAGTGTGCATGTGTGGGGATGCACAGGAATGCATTTGTCTGCATATGACTGAACACGTGTGGGTAAGGGAGTGCAAGTGAGCTGCACATCTCCTCCTGTTGAGTTTGAGTACAGTACTGCAGTATCAGGAGGACCCTGGCTGACAGCCTGGCAGTATCGGACATGTTTGCAGAAGAAGAAGCAGAATAGACAACATGAAAGTTATTCTTGTCTATCAGCTGAAGCATTATAGAGACATCAACAAGCTCTTGTCTCATGCCAGCTTAATTCCTAGTTAATCAGCAGTCTGCCCGGGCAAAGGAAGGAACTCGCATCAGGGGCTGATGATGAGCCAAACTTCCCAATGCTGATTCGGGAGCCTGCAAGGAGCCCTAAGTACTGGTCTGCCCGCACTTGGCTGCGGTGCTGCCCCCTGCGCAGTGCTCTGGGAGAGCCGAACGCTTCATCAGCTGTGTCCTGGTGTAAACCACTCCTGCACAGGGAATACAGGTTCGTTCTTTGGCTGTCATTCCCCGGAGGGTCAGCAAAGGTTTATTCTTCATTGTATATGATCAGGTGCTTTTTCCAGGCAAGCTTTAAATGGCGTAAATGATTCCAAGGTTTCCATCCCCTCCCTTGGGGCATTTCCACATAACCTGCAAGCTGGCCCTGCCTTGCTTCTCTCCCATTACACCCAGTGAGACCCTCCTCTGTAGAGACCCTGCTCTGTAGAGATGTCTCTTCCTTCTTTGCCTCTTCATGGACTAAAACTCTCTTTACTCATGGGACTTGTATACAGCAACCTAGGGTCAGACCTCTCTCTCTCAATCTGACTTTGCCACCTGCTCCCTGAGAAGCCGCCTTCCTTCTTGTCCTTCTCCTGGCTGGTTTCTGATGACAGCGGAGTGGTGTGGGAGGGCACCCGCGTGCTCTCTGACTGGCATGTATTTATCACAGACCTACAGCCAAACTAATTTAAGTGCTGATTGCACAGATCCTGGCAAGCAGCCTGACAGTCCCTTTCTGGGAGTGCCTGGCATGGTGTACTGTTGTACGAATGTGTGGACGTTGGTACAGGGGGTAGCAGGAAGTGGCAGAAATCATCTGCAGATACTTGGAATTCGGAGAAACAAGTTATCAGGCGGACTGGGCTTGGGAATACCTCCTGTTGGCTGTTTTGGGCAGTCTCTGTGCCAGCCTTGTTACTGTAGCACCCCATAATCAGTGCAAAGTCATCAAGGGAAACTCCCCCTCCCAAACCAACAGAAAATTAGGGCTAAGCTACCAAGAACTTCCTAGCTATTAGGAAGTGCCTGGGAGCATTACGGTATAGCCAGTGCTCTGTGTTTATGCCTTGCCCATGTTCATGTCGGGATTGTATTGTCATTCAACCATTCGTATAACTCTCAGGATATGAGCTTGCCTTTAGCTTTGCTGGACAGATTGATCCCTTCTCCTCTTGGCTGCTGAGCAGGCTGAGATCTGTTTGGTGCTCAAATGGGAAGTGACCAAGGGATCCCGGGGGCTGTGGCCGTGGCTGAACACCTTGTGCATGTTAGACCGTGGGTGTAAAATGAATGGAGGGACTTAGCTTGGCCCTGTCATAACTGCTGAACTGAGAGATGACAGAATTTGGTATCATCCACTATTGTGTTTGATATGCTTTGCCTCACATCATTAATAAACCTGTGAATTGGCCTGACACCAAATTCAGCTATTCCCTCCCCCTGTGCTGATCATTACTGTGTTACCTTACCTTTGTTTTATGGGCCATCAGCCAGGTTTTGGTACACGTGACAGTGGTCTGTGTGAGCCCATCTGGTGTTGCTTTCCTGTGAGGAGTTTGCCAGACCCTTTTCTCAAGGCTGCTACGATACTGCTGGCCTCTTCCACCTCTGCCCCCCCCCGACACAGGTTTGTGTGTTCCAGACCTTTCCCAAGTCTCGGTGACTTTCCTCAAATGGATTTTATCGTTCTCCTTGCTGTGAGCCCTGACAGCCCAGCAGAGGCCAGCATAACTGTGTGCAAGGTGCTGTACAAGGCATGCCAAACACACAGCACAGGCAGCGTAGAGGCATCAGGCAGAAAAGGTTGAGGGGAGAGGAGAAAAAGGCACTGAGAAGGCAAATGGCTTGTATTACTTCCCTAGCACCCTCTGATAAGAGTTCCTCATCGCTGTTTGCTAGCAGGTCGGGTTTGATGCTCTCCAGTCTCTGTAGCAGGTGGAGCCCGCAGAGGTGTTCCTTCCGACAGCCAAGCTAGCTGGGTTGTTTCCGTGGCAGTCGTCTGGGCTTTACTTCCCCGCGATGTTATAGTGCCTCTGTCTGCTCTTGCAGTTCACAGTGGGAACAGCGCTGTGGTATCACCAGGCAATGTGCTAGGAGGTGGCTGCATTATCTTGCATGATCTTTTCACGTGCCAGAGGGGAGGGTACAGAGGCGCAGTGGCCTGCACTGAAATACTCCAGTTACCTCCCAGAATCAAGCAGAAAATGCCGCATGCCTTCTGGTTAAGTTTGAAGAAAAACAGTGACAGTATAGATGAAACCTCAGCAGTGTGATGGTGTCAAATACTGACTTTCTGAAGTTTATTATTATTATTTTGGTTTCAGCTGACCCCTGCACCATCTCCCACCCTGCTAAAAGCAGTACCTTCTGTTCTGCAGCACTCACTGCCAGTCCTCCTTTTTGCTCTGCATGCCCAGCCTCAGCTCCCCCCCTCTACAGCAAAATGCATAGCAAACTTTCTTGGATCTCAGTGCAGTTCAGGGAAAAGTCTTTGCCCTGGCCTCACTGGGCCCAGTACTTATTCCACCTAACGAGGGATGCCTAACTGGGTCTCTTCAGCTAGAGTCCTGCATAGTCCAGGCTCTCTCTCTCTGATCAGTAGAGACAAAGATGCAGTTGGGGAGGCTCTTCTAGCCTAACACTCAGGTTACACTTTGGAGCAGTTCTTGGGCTTACAGGCTGACTGGGTGCCTGGCTGACTAAGGTGTGCCCATGAAATGCCTAGAGTAGATAAGATGAAGAGCTGGAGAAGACCTGAGGGAGACAGGTGTGTGGGTCAGACAAAGTTGTAGAAGGGAGACAGGAAGGACTGAGCAGAGGTACGCAGATCTGTCTCCTAAAGTCTCCCTGACTGCCCTGTCAGTTCCAACAGTGGCATAGATCTGATGGTCACTGCTGAGCAAGTGCATATCCTGTCCCCTCCCTGTCCTGTCCTGTCCTGCCTGGGGGATCTCATAGCAGTGACAGGCAGAGAGGAACGCTGCAGAGCAAAACACATGTTCTGACTGGGACATTAAGCAGGCCATGGCTGTAGCCAGGGGAGAAGGAGCTGAGACTGATGTGAAGGGCCGCTGCACTTCTGCTGCTCTGTCCTCTTGCCAGGACTCTGCAAATGCTCTGTACCTTGTGGCTTGTTTCTCTCTCCTTAAACTTATCACCTTCATTATGAATGAGCCAGGGACCTGTTCTTCACAAAGAAGGGGGTGGACAAGGCAGGAGGAGAAACTCTTCTTTTGATCAGAGTGGCAGGTGAAAAATGCCCTGGTGTGTCTGCTTTGGTCCTGTCCATCTCTGAGTTGGATTGAAAGAAACATGTAAACATACTGCAGCTCCTGACTGCATCTGAGTCAGTGTGGGCACTGCTCTGGGGCCTTGTTTCCAGTTTGGGAAGTGGTCTTTCCAGTTCCCACTCCCTCCTTGCTGCATCTGGATATGTGCCAAGACTCAACTGCCCCCTGTCAGCTCTAACAGTGATTAATAAGGACACACATTTCCTGGCTTTTGCACCCATTTTTCTTAAAGTCCTGCCTGCCAGCAGTGAGGAGCCTGAGATTATAAACCACTGCTGGCATGTGAAGGGCCCTGGAGCAGCGAGTCTTGGAAGGGCTGTGATGCAGTTCCAGGCATGGAGAGAGCACGAAGCTGCTCACAGAGACAAATCCTCTGTCAGCTCTAGGTTTCCTGCAGCTGAAGGGAAACACTTGAATCTGCAGTTCATTGCTATTCACACTGGGTACCTTCTGAGAGGTGACAATCTCAGCAGTACCTGTTGTAGTACTTCCGGCTTTTGCAAAGCATTTCATCGTTGTCTCAAAGATCAAGAAAAGCCAAGAAGTGGGCATCCTGGAATATTTTCCATCAGACCTGGGACTTTTTGCCTGTCATCTGGTTTCTCTGAGATGTAACCAGCCTGCTGTGAGCCTAAGTGGCTAAGTGGATGTTCTTTAGCTTGCCTTTCTCAAATGCAGCATTGTCCAGACAAATCTCCTCTTGTAACTGATGTAGGTTTGACCTGAGTACAAAGCTCAGGAGCAGCCTCAGTGTAAAAATCACTAGTAGTGACAGGGAAGTTTCTTGGGCTTGTTGCCACAGCTCTCCCTGCCTGTAGTAATGCCCCACTGCCAGTTCCATAATAAAAGCAATGTCTGAAACAGAAGTGGTTTTTGCTCTCAATTATTTCCTTCCTACCCCACCTCACAGGGAAGTAAATGCCAGCACCCTGCTATACCTCCCATCTTTAATAGCTTCTTTAAACATTTTGATCATTTGGTCACACATTAAATATTTAGGCCTAAATCAAATCTAGGGTAGCAACATGCAAGAAGTTTGGATTCCATTTGTGGATCAGCTCAATGTTGTAAGAAATCAGCCGAATTTACTCTGTTTTAGTTCTCTATCTTTAAGATAGCAATAACTGACATGAAGGTGTTGTGAAGAGACCTCCAAAAAAGGATTTGGTGCTGAAATACCAGAACAATGAGGTCCATACAAATAATTCAGAGAAAATGTGATGTACTGCTCCCCGTTAAAAACAGCTCCCTCCTGAAGAGAAAGGGCCCAGCGCTATGAGACTTCTAGACAAACTAGAAGCCTCAGTCCTTATAGTCCCACAGCAGAACTAGAGTAAGTCTTGTTGCAGCCCCAAATATAGGTTGGAGAACCATCTCAATGATAAAGAAGGATTTATCCTGTGATACTAGATGACACTTTCCATCCTCTAGCACTGGATAATCAGGCATGAACAGTGTTCTTCAGATTTTAGATTCCAAGTAATAATATTCACCTAAAACTTGCCTTAATTATAGATAGGAGAAGCATCTTACTGTGGAAAACAACGTAAGCACTTGCCCCAGCTGACATCAGGATTCTTCTAGCTCTGATGGTGTGGCAGAAGCAAGAAATAAGCAGGACTTCCCCTGTTTAAGTTTACCAAATTGTAATCCTGATCCTGGCTTTGATCACAACCTCCTGCTGGCACAAGGTGAAGGGGGGACTCTGGCTGAAATTGTTTTCTAATTCCAAGAACTTTTCAGCAATAAGCTGGTATCTTCAGTCTTTAGATTCCCAAGCCCCAGCATAGCCTCAGATCTAGCCAAGGTTTTCATCCCTGCATTGATGATGAAGTCCTGAATGCTGCCTCATCAAGATCAGCCCTCTTCACTACTCTGAAGTCTGCAGAGCGGAGGAATATACAGCACTCCTCCACCTTTCTTTCTGGAGACTTAGATGCCATCACTAGATCTCACTTCAGCTTAAAGTCAAAAGATCTCTTCTGTCTGTGAAGGTGAATAAAAGGTATTGGTATTAATCCAAGCCATTGCTCCATCTGGGCTCTCCTATCTTTAGTGTTCAAAATCCTAACCCAACCTGATCTAGTTGTGCTCTTAATTATAGGAAGGGCCCCATTGCTTAGTCTGGGAAATCTGAGGCATTAATCCCAGTAGCCACCAACCCTCTTCTTCACTCTCAGGGCCCTGCAGCATCCAGTAGCAATCTAACTTCCTCAGTTTTTAGATCTCCAAGCAGAGTTTGGGAACAAAAGAGTGTAGGATCCTGTCAGCTGCTGCATGCTGTAGGGCTCTTGGAGTCGGGAGGTAGCTGATGGGTATGAGAGACAATGCTTTAACTTCTGGTTTACTGCTGAGATTAGCTGTGGTTAATTTTAAATTTACAGCTGGGACTAGGGCTTGGGAATCTAATGACAGAGGGGTCTGGTTTAAAGCTGGATCCTTAGAGCCCTCGTTAGGAGGGTCTTATTTCTTTAGGACCAATCCCTTATCCTCTTCTATTAGTGGAGTGACTTCATCAGCCACATCTGAAGCTACAGTGCTGGAAAGTTAGGGTAAGGGCTAGGGATCCAAATGACTGCAACCAAGTTTAGTTGGATGCTGCAGTGCTCTCAGAGCTGCTGTTGCTGTGGGACAAATCTTAGTTTCTCTTTACTGTAAAGATGGGCTGTCCATTATAATTAAAGCAAAGTTTTGAGTGGAGGGAGCCAAAAACTGAAGAGCCCAGTGTGTTCTGCAGGGTCATGATCCTTAGGGAGATGCCTGGTTCTGATCAGGGCTGATGCCTCTGGTCTCTTTTGCTACTGGGATGGCAGTTCTGGCTATCACTAGGGTTTGGCTTGGTTTTGGGTCAGGCTTTCAGAATATAAAGAGTCAAGGGTCCTAATTTTTACCTGCTGGGTCTTTAGAACAAGGAACAGGTCTGGTGCCTCTGGACTTCCGAGTCTCATGTTCCATTTTACTGTACAGACGGGTGGCTTGGCTCTCAAGCCTAGGGTTCGGACTAGGACTAGGTTAAGGCCAGGGCTTGGGAATCTCGTGCACCGAAGTCCAACACTTTCTGAGAACAGAAGCTCAGACTAATGTGGGAGGAAGTAGGGCATCTCATTGAGATAATGCTGGGTTGTTCTAATGCCAGGTACAATAATATTCAGGCTGATAGAAACAGTGTCTGTTAAAGTCAGCCCTGCCCTGAAAAATCTAAACCAAAAGAATACATTTCAAATTAAGGACTCCAGTTCCCTCTTATGGAAACTTTTTGTTATCACTGCAATTGAAAGAAAATTAGAAAACAAGCAGCTTCAGGACCTATTTTTAATGGTCTATTCACCAGCTTCTATTTCGATCGTTCACACTCTGAGAGGGTCCAAGGCCCTGGTGTAGGGAGAGGATCCTGGCCCCATCCCATGAGCGATCAGTGTTCACTCTTGCCTTCCTCCTCCTCGTAGCCTGATAAATAGCACAGGCTTCCAGCTGAGACACCCAAATGCATGGAAGGTGTGAGATGCACCTCCCAAGTGGTCTGATGAAACAGAGCTCCCTGGTATTTCCCCAGGTCCCATTGGGGCTCATCCAAAAGGAAACATTTTCATGGACAGTCAGTGCTCAATCTTTGATGATTTCAACTCCAGCTGCCACGGGGCAAACTCACTCTTCAGTACAGGGAGCCAGCCAAGGAAGAAGGAGGGATCAGTGTTTCTCTCTGGCTGCAGCAGCCTCTATATGAAGGAGAGATGGAGAAAAAAAGGATTGAAGGCAGCAAGTGGAGAGGATACCGCCTAATAAGCTTTGAAACTGGGGTAGACCATGTTGCTTCCAGTGATGGCTATATCCTGCTTAGAGCTAGACTTCTGTGGAGCTGGTGGAGGCAGCCAGAATGCACCAGCTCACAAACAAACAAGCAGAGAGAGGAATAAAGGAAGGCAGGAGGACAGGTGCCCCTTGGGCAAACACTTGTTAAATTGACAAACTTGTAGAAAATGATTAAGGCTCTTGCTGTTCCTGGTGCGGAGGGGCCCGGAGCTGCTGCCTGGAGCTAAGATACAAAGGTAGTTCCTTGGGAGCCTGCAGTGGACAGGGCACGGAGGGAGGCGAAACAATTACAGCCTGTCTCTGCGGTGCCGTCTCTTGTCAACTGTTATTTATGTTTCCCCAAATGTTGCAGTCTTCTTGCAGGGAAAGCAAGCCCTGCCAATCTATGGCAAAATAATTGCAGCCACCTCTCTCTCTCTCTGCATCTCTCTGTCTCTTTTTCTTGCCATGTCTCACTCTCTCCAGGCCAGATTTGCCTTGGATTCCTTCAGTACAGAATAGTGATGTAACCTCCCGCTGCCAACCTGGATCACTCGCAGGATGATTGCGAGGAGCGCTCTCTTACGCTTTGGGCCCTGCTGTGACCCCTCCTGAAAGCAACCCTGAGACAAGAGCCCCTTGCCACTACCGCAGCTCTTGCTGGAGTCGTTTTGTGCCACACATCATCTTTTCTCTCTAAGCTGGCTGCCAAAAGAAAGGGCTGTGATTCAGACAGCACTAAAGTTCTTCCTACTCCCTTGCAGCTGAGATGTACTGCAAGGAGCTAAGTAACATGACGTATGTACTAGGAACTTGGCTGCGCTGGACTCACCCGGGGGCTGAGAAGAAAGAAAGGGTGGTTCCAAGCCTTCTTTCCACCCCTCTTTGGGGTGCCCATGTTCCTACACCTGATGCCTGTTCCCACTGCACTTGATTTTTCCTTGGAGGTGAGCAGAGGATCTGAGCAGCAAAGGATCAAACGAGGGGCCTCGCACTGGGAGAGCTTTTGCTAAAAACCAACCTGAAGCAGCCAGAGCTAGTCCATACCTCTGTCTGTAATTTCTCAGTGAGAAAGCACAGTGCAGGGTTAAAGGTGTAGTAAGCCTTCCTGGAGATTATCTTCTTAGGGGGCCTACCGTCTTCCAGCAGCCCCTGAGGTGTTTGACCAAGAAGCTTGTGCTCTTTGCTGCCAGTGGTACCACACAGCCCAGAAAACAAGGTAAACAGAAACAAGCAGAAACCTTTGCTCTCTCTTCTGGCCTCTCTGAGAGCAGAGATGCCGTTAAGGAAAGCCATCAACACTTGGACATGGTTTCAAACTTTGGGCTTTCCCTCATCTACTGTTCTTTCCGCCATGCCCCTTCCCTTCATTCATGATATGCACAGAGCCTGTCAGGAAAGGGTTAAGTGCTGCTTACCCCAGCCAGCTTTGCGTATTTAAAGTGAGTAAAGGTTTAATTACCAAATGATGACAGTGTCATATGGTTTTGGTGATGGCGCGTGGCATTCGATGAATGCAGAAGAGGGGAGGATGTGAGAAAGACACTGAGTGGCAGTGGGGAAGCGAGGAAGCTAAAAATGCCAAAGACAGTAAAACATCTGTAATTTGCAATTCGCTAGTGTTCGCTGATTGCTCATGGATTAAAGATTAAAATCTATTCTCTGGCAGATGGGGGAGAGAGAGAGAGGAAATTCTTACGAGCATGTTTTGCATCTGCATTTCATTCTGCTCCTCTTTACAATAATCACGGATGAGGAAATAAACCCAGAGCTGGGCTGGCAGGAGGCGGGGAAAGCACACAATATAGGCAGGACTCAGCAGGCTTCTCCTGATCGGAAAATGCCAAGCAGAGAGGGGAAGAGACTGACATCAGGATTGTACTTCTTGGTGCCGGGGACTCTGTTTGGCTGCACGAGGATGAACGTTCCCGTGAGGCTCGGAAGTGCCAAGAGCCAGGGCTCTTTCTTCTGGTCACCCCAATTCTGCGTTGGGGGGTTTCTTTGATGGGAAGGGGACGTTAGCCATCTGTCCTGTCTCAGGGGATGTCTGAGTCTGGCTACAGTGTCCATGACGTGATGTTAATGCTTGCAGGCAAACAATACAAGTAGAAATAATGTTTGCAAGTATAAATCATTTTTATAACTTTAGCTAATCAGAATCTGTCCCTTTTATGGGCATGATGAGCTCTCTCGCTCTCTCGCTCTCTTTTTCTCCCTCTCTCTTGTTCTGTCTCACACAGGGTTTCTCAAGTGTGCAGGACATTAAAAGAAAAATGGATAATAAAACTGCAAATGCAGGGCCTGCTCCTGAGAGGTGCTGGGTACTCACGGCTCTCAGTGGCTTTACTGGAGCCAGCTCTCAGGGTGAAGCCTGTGATTTGAAAAGTACAAGGCAACCTTAGGACCTGCGCACGCTGGCAGCTCTGCAGAGGTTAGAGAGCTCTCCCGAGCAGTGAAACAAGCTGTGTGATCTCCTGAGTGTGAAGTGACCACCGGCGCAGACCTGTTTGGTCTATGGAAATTTTACTTTTTGGAAGAAATAAGGGTCACATCAAGTGATTAGAGTAGAGGAAATGGGCTCAGAGCTCCTGGGCTCTGCTCCTGGCCCTGGCACAGTCCTCAGGGCGACTGTGGCCAAGAAAAGCAACTTCTGCATGCTTCAATATAACCCAGTATAGGTGAGGAGCTGTAACTCATTTCTGCTCCAGCTGAATTCTGCTTTTCACAGTACTGGTTTAGCTCCACCCGAACTAACGGGTTGTTTGTGTGGGAGTAAAACTTGGCTGAATGTTTATGGAGTCCTTAGAGAGACAATGTTGCAAAAAAGCAAAGTTGCTAAAACCTATTAGCGAGAACAGCATGCCTTGCGGTGACGCTTTCCTACGTGAGTGTACTTACACGCAAGTTCATTCTCATATGCCCACCTCCGTCTTCATGCACAGACAGACACCTCCACAGACGTCCCCAAATCCGCACACATGCAATAAAAACATGTGCTTCTGCCATGCAAATATTACCATGAGTTTGGGTGCATGGAAATGAGCAGGGGAACATGCTGAATGGAACCTAAATCGGGCCATGCCCAATTTGAATGGATATTTGCTGTGAAATTGGGAAAGGAAAGTTGTCTGCATGTCCCTGGGGTCACTAGGTTTATGGGGTGAGACCATCCCAGCTATACTTCTTAGACCTGCAAGGCTGAACAGAAGTATGTTAGCCGAGAGTCTGGGCTGCTCACATTTGCTGCCAGGTTTGCAAAGAGGCTATTCCGAGCTGGCATTTGCCAAAGAGTTTAAGTGAGCGAGGTGCTTAGTGGCCACTGTGCCTAACTTCCTTTGGCTTGAAGAAACAGAAACACGGGCAGTTTGACTGTGGCTGCATCTGCACTGTTCTGCTGCTGTGCTTGCTCCATCTGGCTTCTGGAGTGTGTCCAGGCCAGAGCAGCCTGCTTGTGCGCAGGGTGAGAGAGCCCCTCTTTGCCTCCTCACTGCCCTTGCTGCGGGGTGTACAGTACAGGCGCTCTGGACAGTCCTAGTGCTGGGTACACCCTGGCCTGCAGCAACTGCAACATGTACTGCACAACACCTACCACACCGGGTCCCACACAGCGGGGCCCTACTCCAGGACTCCCATGCTTGGCAGATCTCTTCAGCTCCCACCCCTGGCCAGACACCCACAACACAGCAGGTGCCAGCCAGGGAGAGGTCCTTGGCAGACCCTCATGAGGGCAGGTCTGTGCTCATGGCCATGATTCATGCCAGAGCCTGTTCCTTTCATCCCACGGGAATGAGCAGATTCCTCCAGTAGTACCTGTACCTACCTTCCCCAAGACGGTGGCCTAAGGCACCTATGCCGACATTCCCAGCCAAAAACCGGGCTCAGGCCTGCCAGGTGAACCTAAATTGTGCCTGCGAACAAGTAACATCAGAGCCCAGATCAGCACTGGTCAGTTGCAGTGATGGCCTGGGTGCTCAGTGTGTTTGGGTGGTGCCATTTTTTTCCTCAGCTGTGTCTGGCTCAACCACCTGTGCCAGTTTGCGGAATTACTTGTGCTAGCCGTGGCTAGCCTGCACAGCCCCCGTCAGGAGTGTTCACGGACCCTGTTATCAGCAGCCCGCTCTGCCCACCAAGCACAGACATCGTGGGACCGCACCCTGGCTGGCGAGGGCTTTGTGTCCACCAGAAGTTGCCCCATGTCAACCCACAGCAACCAGATCACTTCACAGCAAGTGCACAGATCTTTGTAAAGTGTGAGGACACTTATTGATGGGAAGGGAGGTTGCAGTCAGGGCCCTAAGGCCTATTAGTGCACTTAATTGGCCTTACGAGCCTCACCTGGGACCTCCACCCACACACCTTTTGCCCATTGGTCTGGAGTTTTCATTTTAGCTCAGGCCTGGGCTTTCATTCTTTGTTTAATCTATGTTTAGGGGTATGTGTCTCCAGCCCTGTCCCCTAGAAGGAGTTCAGTCCTACCTATAGCTTTATCTCATGCTGCTCTCAGCTGGACTTCCTGGAAGGACCCTGAGCCTGTTCACCAGCTTGTTTTGCCTGGGAATGTTGATGGATGCTGTTGTCAGCACCCTGTTCTGGTGATGCTGTGCAGATAGTGTGGGACTGCACTCTGGTTGGTGAGACAGTTGCCCATGCTCCGACCCCCATTTTTATGGGAGATAGTAGACAAGCTTCCCTCAGGCAATTCTCAGAAAAAAATACATCTCCCAATCCAGGTCCCATGATAGCCCCTGCTTTCCTGTGGCAGCCCCTTTCCAGCCCACTGTGAGAACAGCTGTGTGCCGTTTCTTTTCCTTTCTCTCAACCCCAACCCTGGTGTTTCTGGGGTGTAATGGGCAAAGCGCTGTAGCCATTGCACAAAAGTCAGATCTTTCCCAGCCTTGAATGCTGCCCAGATGCATCATCTGATAGAAATCCTTTGTCTGGGGAAAGGATTGGTAAGTGTTGGGGCGTCGTCTAAATCTTTACAAAAATGAATTTTATGTTTAGGTTTGATAGATGAGAAGGCCTCCTGCTTTTTCCCATTCTGTAGGGAGGAAAGTGTTGGAAGGAGGAAACAGTGTGCACAGGAGAAGAGACCAGTATGTGTGTGTGTGTGGGGAAAGGAAACAGCATTTGATTAAAAAGAGGAAAGTGATCTCTTTGAATTGGGTCGCTGCTGTTGGACCATTGGGAAAGCAGTGTCTCTGTTTGCAAGTGATCTGTTTCACCAAGCGAAAAAGATGAGGCTGAGCAGAAGAAAAGCTGAAGAAAGATCAATGGGAGGAGGGGGACAGCATGGCAGATTTAATTAATTACTGCATATTAAAATGTTTGTTTACAGTAACAAACAGCTACAAGAGGTCTGATGTTAATTAATTTACAGCATTTTTCACCAGTCCCTTTGCCGTTGCTAGCAGTCAAGGAAGTAACACTGTGGCAGGTAAGATAATGTCTCTTTGGATTTACAGCAGCCTTTTTGAGGTGGGCTGGGAAGGTAGCACAACTCTGAGTGGCTGCTTCGCCATGGCCTGGGATTCAGGGGATCTTGTCGCAGCCAGAGAAAGAGGCATGACTTGCCTGGGGCTCAATGAATCTGCGCGGTGCCACTGGCTTAGCTTGGAGGCTGAACAGTGTCGTGTGGGGTGCTCGGACAGGAAAGCCAAGCCTTGGGGCACGGGGGCTCCATGCCCTCTTGGTTACACTGCAAGGGCAGGTGTGCTGTGATGCCGCAGCCTGATGCTAAAAGTCCACTGCTGTTGTGGTTCCTGCAGCTCCAAAGAGATCTGGGCAGCTTTCCTCTGGGGGCTTTTGTGGTGGTCAGGACTGTGTATTGTGATTTTTCCAGGGCTGGTGTGCAGAGGATGACTTTGTCTTCCATATGTGACATAGTATAGGAGTGCCATGAGTCCTGCCTCAAAGGTGGATGTGGTCAGTCTGTATGGGCATACAACAGCTCTGTTCCAAACTGGTATCACTTAGGTATTGATGAGCTGGTATCAGGAGGGAGAAAACCTGGACTGGGGTCTGGCACTTGGAGGGAACAGACTGTAAAAGGATGCAGGGTATTTAGGCCCTGATCCCAAGCCTTTTCCTCTTAACAAACCAAAGTTTGGGCCCCAGGGAAACCTGCATGTGTGCTCCTCCGGCCCTGCATGGCTTCTCTGCTTGCCTGCCTTATGCTCTGACCTCCCATCCTCCAGATGGTTTTGGAGGGCACAGGGCAGGTGGTGTTCTCGTACTGCTGTGCTAAAATTGTGGTACAGTTGGGGCTAGATGCCTTCGAAGTCAATGAGAAGATCTATGTGAGCTGAGAAGGTGGGTCAGGTCCTCAGAGCAAGCTGTGAGCTCTGCAGACAGAGGGAAAACCCTGAGGTTATTCATAAAGTTCTGTCTGCTGCACTGAAACAGCTGGAGTGCTTAGCAGAGGTCTGAGGAGCTCTTTCACACACTGCTTAATGTGCTTATGGATGGGCAGGTAATTAAGCATGGAGAGAGCAAGGCTGAGCTTAAAACCCCTGATCCTGGTTTCACTGGTGTTAACACTAGCAAAGAAGCAGTAGAGGAGGCCTGGATTTCACACCTGGCTGGCTCCTCAGAGCTGATAGAGCTGTGCTCTTTGCTTCTTTTGAGTGAGCCCTTTGTAAATGCAGCTGTCTGCTCCTCTTGGTAGCTCTTTACAATCATGAGACTGTTAACACCATGGTGAAGATGAGTCAAATCTTATCCCATTCCTAGCGACACTGAAGGCCTCCAGGCTGAATCCCCTTCTAGAGGAAATCAGCCTTGTTTCTGGAACTTCACTGAATCTCACTCACGCCAGCTGCGGGAGACCAAGCCTCTCCCTCCCAACTGCTTCCAGGGAAAAGATCTCCCACATTTGGAAGCTGCTCATGTAGGTTTCTCTGTGTGGCTGCAAGTGGGCTTTGTCCTTATCTTCCTGTGAGCCTTTGCAGTAATCCCATAATTGATCTTTGTACTGGCTCTGATATTGGCCCTTGTCACTTTAATTGGTAGTTAATACTTGTAATTGGTCCTGACTGTATCCCTCTGGCAATTAGCTGTCATCCCTGTGGTTCGGTTCCAAGTCCTTGGTACTGGGTGTTAAGAGGTCCTAACACTGGCTTGCTTAAACTGCCTTTTGCTGTTTGTAATTTGACCTGCTATAACTTTGGACATGAGCCACTCCACTTCACCCTGATCTTAACCATATCCCTGATCTCAACATTAACACTCAGTTGTTGTAATTCTGCCTTTTACTGACCTTTGCAATCAATCCCTGTAATAGAGGATCATAACAGTAATTGAATGGTAATCGGCAGAAGACGGCACTCTCTCCAGCAGGGAGATGTGCTAGAACCCAGCAGGACTGGGTTAACTTTTCCTTTTTGTGAAACATTTGGATTGCCTGACTGTTGTAAGAGCATGCAAGCAGTCTTAACCGAGTGGGTGCCTCTTTGCATCTCTGTCCTAGCACTGAATTTCTGCAACCCAAAGAAAGAATACTGGGTTTGTTGGTTTTAGAAATGACAGGGGGTTTCTAGGTGGTAAGTGTGGCAGGGTGAGAGTGAGTTCTTTTGTAAGTACCATGTTGTCTCAGAGAGAAGCCTGCAAGGCAGCAAAACCTTTGCTGACGAATGATTTCTCAAACTGTTAACGGGCTGAACATAGCTGAACATCTGGGGAAGACACCGGAGCAGCTGTTGCTGCTCTTTAACTTTCCTTCTGCTTTTCCTTTAACTAGAAAATTGCTGGCAAAAGGTGACAACTGGGAAAAACAGTGGTTCTCGGGGCAGAGGTGTATCTGCCCTGAATGGGGGAGTTGCACAGCCCTGTGAATGGGATTACACGCACCACAGAGGGGTGTGTTTGCACCTGGTACTTCTAGTGAGACAAAGCCCTATAAGAGGCTGGTTGGCACACGCAGCTCTTGGTCCATCTGTAATTTTCTGTCTTCTGACCATTTGCTATTTCCATGGTTAATTCACTCTGCAGAAATAGAAGCAGATAACTTTAGTGACCTCAGATTTCTTACGTAAGAATTGTAAGATCTTCTGAAGATGAATGATTGGAATAAAGATCTGAGCATGTTTCTTTTGTGGGGAGTACTTATAAATGAGGAACTGTCTTGCAGATAGATAGTCCCTCCTTTACAGAACTGTGAACAGAAAAAAGTAAATGCTAAACATGTAACAGCTGGTACTTACTAGTGAAGAATGTCACCAGCATTGGTGGCAAAGCAGAACACAGAAAGCTACTTTATTATGGATGGTTTTAGCATAGTTCTCCTGATGCTGTCAAATGAGCAGAGGATTCAGGGACCCTGGTTTTAGTCCCACCTGCTGTGTGAGCTTTACTGAGCCGTGACACCTCTCTGCATCATGTTTCCTATCTTTTCCTCTGTCTTGTCTGTTCATAGTGTGACAGATGTAGCATACAGGACCCTGATCTCAGTTGGGCTCCAAATCCAATTGTAGTAGGTTTGTTACAATAGTTCTGTAATGCACTCACTAGGGACAGTGGAGTGATTCCATGCCATTTCTGACACATAGCTGACAAATCGTTTTAGACGGTGTCTGAATATCTCAAGGCATGAGCCATATATCCATCATTTTAGTAAGATGGTCAAACACTGGAACAGGTTGCCCAGGGAGGTTGTGGAGTCTCCATCCTTGGAGATACTCAAAACTTGACTGAGGACAGCCTCGAGCAACCTGCTCTTGTTGACCCTGCTCTGAGCGGGAGGGATTGGACTAGACAGTCTCCACAGGTCCCTTCCAACCTCATTCATGCTCTGCCACAGAGGTGGAAAGAGATCCTAGAGATCCTCAGGGCACTGTGGGACATGGCCTTGAGGCTGTCTCCTGAGAACCCACTTGAAATCTTTGATGGAAGCAGCTTGGCAGAGTTGTGCCGCTGAGTTGTAGGTAGCTCTGGGACCTGTGGCATGGTCCAGGAAAGCTGCTTCAGAGATGCCTTTGGCATTACAATGGCTGCAAACAGGCATGGCTTTTCTCCCACTGGGGCTGCAGGCACTGTGCTGCCTGAAGGCCCGAGAGCCTCTTGTGCTATGTTCTTTATTGGTTAGTTACTGTATATATGGGGAATGGGTGTTGTGGATGTCTTTAGCAGAAGCTGCCCTTTGAAAGACTTGGTTTGCTCCCTTTAACTAAAATAACCCAGTTAAATAATGGTCTAGAGCACAGAGGAGCTGTTAGGAGCCACTGTGACCCTCACAAGGGTTCTGGTTGCCAGCTCTGCTGTATAGCTCCCACACCACTGTCTCAGAGCAGTGGTGTATTTATTTTCTTCCCCAGTGTATGCTGGTATTTCACTTGCTTTCTTGATGGAGATAAATGACTTCTTTAGATCTGAATAATAAATAAGTAAAATAAATGTGTAGGTCGAGCTGCTAATTCTGACTCAAGTACAGACACACTGAAAAACTGGCTGGCAAGTTTGTGTGAATTTTGGCTCACAAGGGTTTCAGTGACATTTTGTTACCTCATCTTTGCTTCATGCTGTTTTGCTCTTCAGGCTTGTAGTTCACTCCAGGCTGATTTAGCACAAATAGGTTTGAGGGCCAACCCAGCCAATGGCTAATGTGCCATGATGCACTGAAGATGCAGTTGGAAACCAGAAATGGGCAGAAAGGCCAGCCTGAAGGTTTGATTTGTGAGGCTTTTTCAGGTAAAAGAGGTAGAAACCTATCTCTGTAAGATGTTATAAACTCCACAGGACACTGGGAGTTAAGGCCCAAAGAAAAATACAGTATTATGTGGACTCACTATATAATTATGAGACTTGGCAGAGTTTTCATCACCTGAGACTGTATCCAGAATATCCCTAGTTTCAGTCTTTTCATTGCAAATTGTTGAAGCAGGTGCTGTATGTCATTACTGATCAGTGCAGAGCTCAGTGGAGTGGGGACTCTGGCCTTCGTAGGAGCCTCCGGGCACATGGATCACACTTTGTAATGAATAACAGCATATGGACACAGGGTGATCTCGGACAGGGCCTGATTGCTCTCTCCTGCCGGTTTCATGTCTGTGGGGCTTTTATATGAAGCCAGTGGAACTGCACTGATTTGTATTAGTGGAGTGTCTGGTGCAATGATTTCAGGAGGGTTCCTCCTGATTTGCACCACTGAAAGGTTGTTCATAGATGCACGTATGCACTTGCTTCATGTTTGACGTAGACCTGTGCCTTCCCTGCAAGTGCTTTTGCAGAGCAACTTGCCAGTGTATTATTTTACCTATAAAGCCATTAACTCCTCCGTGAAGAACAAAGAAAAAGTTATCTCGCAAGGGGAGTACAATGCCTCTCTTGATAGAGGCAGCCTGTATAAATCTGTAATAATTATATCAATAATTATTATTAGGTAACCTCCTGGTCAGCATTCTGGTTGCATGGGCAGTTCCTATGCATTTAGATAGCCTTGTGGCCAGTAAGAAAGTGTTAAAAATGATGTAAGCTTTTAGCATTTGTGAACTTACCCAATAAACTTGATGGAGTGAAGAGAATCTTTTTTGTTCTGTGCTGAGCTGAGAAATATTCTGGCACTCTGGACACCTGCCATCTTCCCCCTACTGGCTTTTTTATTTCCTGCTGTGAATCTGCAGTATCTTCTGCAGTGGCAGCAGCTGGCAGGACTCAGGTGCCTTTATCTCCCTGACAGCTTTTGGTATTTGTACAGCACCTTGCACCACACAGCCCAAGTTCCTGTGTGGGGTCATTGGTGCTCCAGCAATGAATGTGATAAATACGAAGATCTGTCAACAATGAACAACATGACCCTGTAAATCATTGACAGCTAGAGTAAGTGTTTTCTCTTTGGAAAATAGTCACCCTCATGTCTATATTATTCTTTCATCTCTTTATTGTCTTTCCCATACCAATATCGGACAGCAGCCAAACAAATCCACAGGGTAAATACGCTTGAGCAGATCCATGGTCTGAGTAGAGGTGCTGGAGTGTCAGTAGAGCCACACTGATTTATGTTTTTGCAGTACAGCCCCCTTGTCCCTAGAACTGCCTCCTGTAATGCTAAACTGGGTGTAATTCCTGTAATCACTCAGTAGGCGTATTTCTGAGAATGAGATCTGAGCCAAGAGCAGAAATCTAATTCAGGATCTCATTCGATCTTTCTTTCTTCTAACTGGTGGCCTTGGGCTCAGAGTGACTGACTCACACAAGGAAATGAGTATGACCTGTACGTTGTTACTGCTATGTGTGCACGTAAGGGCAATTGAGTTGGTTGATATCTGATGAAATCACTGATGACTTTTTGTTGACCTCTGATGGAAAGGTCACATTTGAGACCAGGAGATTTTTTTTCTGCACAGTGGTCTGTCGTAAACAATAGCACCTCATTTCAACATGCTGCCTCTGCAGGAAACTGAGCGGCAGTCCAGCGTTTCCAAGCCTGTCTGTCTAAAAGTTGGGCTCTGAACCTTTAGTTAGCATAAATCAATGTAGCTCCCTGGGACTCAGGCAAGTTTTACTTATCTCCACCAGCTGGTTCTTAAATCCAAGGGTGGGCACTGTATGCTGTGGAGTGTCCAGGTCTTTTTTCCACTTCCTGAATGGGCATGCTACTTGCACCAATTTTTGAGCAGAGGGCATTCTTAGTAGTAAAGGATGTACGTTTGGGAGTCAAGCATTCATTTTCAAGACTTAAAAATGTTGGTCAGATAGTGACACACACAGAATTTCTTGCAGGTTACTGGAGCTTATATATATGTATTTGCCTGCAATTTACACTATCTAGCAAGTGAAGAGAGAATTGGTTTACATGGTATCTGGGTCATCCCAGAAGACAACTGCTGATATTTAGGAAAAATCAGTGAATGGTGAGAGATGGACTAGAGGAAGCCTGACCTCCTTTCCATCTGGTTGCCCAAATTGGGGACTGTGTGCAAACTTGAGGGCTGTGGCTCACACAATATGGTAAATAAGCAAGGGTTAGAAATGTCAGGCTCCTGAAGCGTGGGGTTGGTGATGAGTCAGAGAACCCCACAGAGCAGAATACATAACCTGCAGCCTGCGCTCCATCATGTTGCTGTCTTTCTTCACCAGTGAGCAGTCCTACCTGCTGTCTTTGCTCTTCCTGTGGCTGACCTGCCTTTCACTTGGAAACTTCGTAGTGCTGATACTGCTTTTATTTCAGGAACAGCGTTACCAGTATTGCTGGGATAATTCCCATTGACCTCAGTGGAGCCTAATCCCAGCTCTGCTGCTGCTCTACTACGGTCCAGGGCCCAGTTCTCCAGACTGCTGTCTGTTATGTGACTGTTGAGTTAGGGACACTTGGCACGTTTCCAAACGAGGCTGCTTTCCTGCCTTTGCCTACTCTTCTCCCTGTAATTGCTAGGGTTAGGGTGAGGGAGGGCACTGACATGCTCTTGGTGACTGAGAGGGCTTAGGATGAGTCCACAATTGTCCAAAAGGATTAGGCTCTTGGTTTCACAGATGCTGTAGTCATTGGCATCAGCAGAAGGTTTGGCTAAACCTTAGGTGTTCTGGACTGCATCACCATATGTTACAAGCCAGTCAAGGCAGCATATGTGGCTTTCCACCACTTAAGAACTGGCCCTAACCCCATGCTGCGGTGCAGCACAGCACTGCTGCTGTGGTGTGTGTTTCTACTTGTCTGCACGTCTAGGACAGATTGGTGGGACTGGATATGGCTCTGCTTCCTGGCTGGACACTGTAGGGTGAGCAGTCACAAAGCTCAGATGGTGAAATGTGTTTTGAAGAGTCATTGAATGGCTCTGAAAGCCCCCCTTTCACATCCTGTGCTAACAGACAGAGGTCCTTGTGCCATCAAAGGAAGATTGGGAAGTCCTCTGACACTTCATATTCAATATTCTGAATACTGAGAGAGTTGTTGGTTTCCCTTGAGACACTGACCTTGCTGCTTCTCTCCCCTTCCAACTCTAGAGGGCCTGATGAAAGACTCTGGGGGGGAGGTGGGAGAAAGTAAAAGGAACGAAAGATGTGGGGCAGAGGAAAGGAGAAAAATGACATAGAGGACCTTCTTCCTTTTTTTGACTTCCTCCATGAGCTGCTCATTTCAGAGCCTGGCAAATGGAATTGTCCCTGTTCATCCATGAGGAATGATCATGTTTTCTACCCACCCCTCCTGCCTCTGCCCATTGAAAGGGATTTCAAAACGAAAACATTTTTTTTTGTTTTTATGGATACTGGAACCTGTGATCTGTTTCAATTAAGAAGTTTTGAGAGGTCAGAGTTGGGGGGAGGGGGGGAAGAAAAATAAAGGGAACTCAAACCAACCTGAAGCAGATTTTTTTCAATTTGCCATTAAGAGGCAATCCAGATATCTGTCTACCCAGATAACTGGGGGTTGCTTAAAGAATGAGAATCGGAACAAAACAGTTTCCCATCTCATTTCTCCCCTCCCTACTCCTTTTCCTTTCATAACATGAGGAAGGGAGGAAGTGGGCAACTGGAGCAGTATGTGGCTACCCAGAGAGAGAATGCTGGATAGGTCTTCACTGAGTGGGAATTATCCCAGCTCTGCTCATTTCAGAGGGGCTAGCCCCTCTGCAGTCTTCTGCTCCAGCTGTTTAAAAGCTGAGTGAAACACCCCAGATACAGTTTTATAATACTGGCTTCTCTCCTATAACGCCTGGAGAGGCAGCAGCCTACACTTCCTGTTGTAGGATGTTAATGTCTCAGCTGATGTTGCCCTGTATGTCCTCTGTCTCATCAAACCCACCTCGGCCAGAAGATGGATCAAAAAGCTCCGTGGAGCACTGCTGTCTCATCTACTGCCTCAGCAGAGCAGATGAGATTGGCCTAAATTCCAGCTAGTCCTGGAGCACGTGGGCAGGTGTTTTTGAAGGTTTTAAACTTCCCAAAGGAAATATGCAGTGTAGCAGTGAAATTTAATCTGGCTGCATCTGGCCATGGGGCTGTCCTGGTTCATGTTGCACCCCTGCTTTCATAGTATATCAGTAAAGGGATGCTGCAACATTGATGTCTCTTACGGGCTTGTTGTCTGTCCTCCACAATAACCCCCTGAAGGTCCCATGCAGATACTAGCAGCCCAGAGGGCACACCCATGACCGGGCATCAGTAGGGAAATAAGCAGCTGTGGCAACGACACATCTCCGAGCAGGATGCTTTCTGTTGGCAGATCAGCTTCCTCTGTTGGAGTTTTCAGTGCCACAACTCACATGTTTCACCACACAGGAGAATTTCTCTCCCATACTGCTCAGACCAGCCGTTCTTGCTGCGTAGTTTTGTAGATGAGACACAACTGGCTTCCTCTGCTGTAGGTTGGGGCAGCCTGTTCCCCTTAGCATGGAGGAAAAACACCATTGTGCAGGGAAGGGGGTAGACTGCAGCTTCTTGTGTGTGTGGGGAAAAGCTGTTTCTCAGGGTATGGTCCAAGGGCAGACATTCTTTGCTAGGCTCCCAGTAATGCACCATCTCTCAAGGGGTGCACTGAGCTTATTTAACAAAGGTCAGCTAAATTCTCTAGTGTCCTGCTGTGAAAGCAGGATTAGCCATAATCTTATTTATCCTTGGTGTTCAGCTACATGACTATTCATTTCAAACTGCCATGCCGGTGTGAGCCCCAAACCAGTGTGGTTGTGGAGGATGCAGTCTTGAAGTGTTACTTCTATCAACAACTTGAGAGGGTGTAGCAACACAGAGAGAATCTGATTTTTCCTCCTCGCTTTCTCTGCCTTGATTTTCCATGGCTGAGACTCCTTAGGCTTTTATAGAGTTGTTCATGGTTTGCATCAGCTTGAATGCTTGTAGTCAATTTGGGGCAATTCAGAGCATAAAGAAAAGGACTTGTTATCAGAGGCACTAGAAACAGCTGTGTCTCACTGTGTCTGCATGTGGTTCTGCCTGAAGGATGCTCCATGGGTTGAGTTTGTCATGAGTATTTCCATTGCTGCTTTTCATGGCCTAGTGGCTTCAGTTTCAGCTGGGGGTCTGGGTGCTAGGTGCTGTACGAGGCATGATAGGTGACAACAGCTGCTCTGAAGACTGTGCAGTCTAAATGGATGTGGCTGCCAAGTTTGTAAGGATGGTATCATGTTTTTCTCAAGCTGAATGCTGTGGCCTGTTACAGCCTCTTCCTGCTCACTCCTGTGAGCTCCTTGATCTGCCTGTCTTTTTCTTTAGTTGTCCTGTTGAATCAGTGTATCCCACCTCTGGGGTCTCCCCTGTCACACCAAGGAACAGGATGTGCTTCTAGCCTGTGGTGTGTGAGTCCTGCTCCCCTCAGGATTTTGCAGTGTAAGCAGCCTGTTAGAAGTTACTGAGGCATTCAGCTGGTCTGCAGTCATACTGGCATTAGGAATGTTTCCAAACACCACCTGGCTGGCCAGCGGGGGTGTTGTGACCACCCCATGGCTGGCTGGGCATAGGTGACTGCCAAAATCCTGAAGAGTTTCCCTGACTCCCCCAGAATGTGGCCAGGGAGTTTGCCGCAGAACTAAACTCCAGGTCTTCAGAGATGAGCAGCAGCGTGTCAAACACAAGGTTGCCCTTCCCTTAACGGCAATGGGCAAAACTACTGACTATAGTTGGCTGAGTGGCTTGTGGAGCAGACCCAGAAAGCAGAAAGGGCCAACTGTGTCAAGGCAAAACAGAGGAGTTAGAGAGGGCTGAGACAAAACTTCACAGCCCCTTGATGCACTCAAGCCTGGAGCAGCTCCATCCCTCTCAAAGCTCTACTTGCAGCTCCTGGTGAGTGTAGCTGGAGCTGTCAGTTCTGCTGATATGAATTAAAAGCAACATGGCAAGTGGCATTTTCTAGCTGCAGTAATTATCTCTTGAGGAGGAAACAAACAGCTGCCTTTCTCACAGCTCTGAGCAGCTGCCTCAGAGAGGGAGGGCAATTGTAACTTCACCTGTTGGGTTTCCTTTTGCTGATGTGGCATGATACTCGAAGCAAATGAGGCTGGGCCCCGTGGAAGCTTGGTCGTGGCACAGCTAAGAGCTGGATGGGAAGACAAGCTCTCCTTCTGCCTTCAGGGTGAGTCCTAGCTCTGACCACCTCCAAAGTTATATTTCAGCCAAGTACTTTCTGTGGATTCTTGCTGCTGTCAACCCTTCTATTTTTTCATTCTTGCTCTTCCATCTTGCCTCTGTATAGGTGACTTGTGTTATGTAAGGACTTATTTTCAAGCACTGGCTCTTCCAAGGGTGTGGGTTATCTGAAGGTTCAGGTTGTATGATAATTTGATAATCTGATTTTATCATGATGAAAGATGGGCCCTATGTAATCAATACAGCAGTTGTTTCTGGACTATTGGCTCATCAGAGCCATGGCATCTCCTGCCTACCATCTCTCATACCTCCTTCAAAAGATCACTTGTTTTGAGAAACATTTCCCTAGGTGGGTGAGGGAGGAGAAGGAAATGCTGCTCTGAATGGTACAACACAAAGCCCATTACCCATAACACTCAGTGGTCTAATCTTTGGCCAGGGTGGACATAGACTGAAGCATGGATTGGTTTAAAATGTAGGCATCATACCCTATGCTCACATCTTCCTAAGTACTTGCTCAGGCTGACTTTTACTTCGGGAAAGACGCCACAACACAGGAATGGGAAGGAACTGCCTGTGTTTCTGAATCCAGTCTCCTACGGTGATGGTGTCAGTTTGTGGGACAGATGTGTAGCCCAGAAGGGGCTGCAAAACACCCAGTCCATATGCGCTGACTGCTCATAGACCCTCTCCCAATCACCTGTGAAGTCTATTGTGCATCAGGCTTGAAGCCACAGTGATCTCCAGGAAGAGAGCATGGGAGATCAAAGGTCAGGGATATACTGGGTAAAATCACCGTGATGGTCCCAGGCCACACTTCACCCCATGAAGGAAAGTGAAAAAACTCCCCTTTCTCTGCCAAGCTGACCTAAAAAATGTAAATAAATAGCCTGTATATATCACCACCAACTCCATCCTTTCTGTCTCTTCCAGATCTCTGTGCCAGTGCAAGCAGCTCCAGGCCTGGGCAGAGAACCAGCACACTGTAAGAGCACTGGGGACTTTAAGAAAAGGAGTGTTCAGGTCTTGTACTGCCCTTCAGTGTGTAAATGGGCTTTCCTGTATGATGAATTAAGAGTCTGTTTCATGGCTCAGGTTGGGATTCCTCCTGCAGCCCCTGTACTGTGTCTTTATCTGTCCAACAGCAGACAAAGAAAAGGAAATGCTCACAAGCACTGGGAAGGAGGGGAACCAAAGGAGAAATGAATGAGTGACAGGGAGCCAGGAGAATGGGAGGTAGAAGGATTTTTTTTCCCTCCTCCTTTTTTCTGCTCTTCCTGTGCTCTGCCTGTTCCCGTCAAAGCCACTGGAAATTGTTACCGACAGATCGAGTGTCTTCCAGTTTCTGTGTCAGGGAGTTTTGCCGATTCCATGAACCATGCAAAGAGGGGTCAGACAGAGAGAACGAGAGAGCAAGAGAATGACCAATTCAGCAGAGCTCTGGCTTTATCACTGATCTGGTTAGGTTCACTGGGTTTTAACTCTGTGAGCCAGTCAGGCTTAGAAACTCACACCTTTGTTATCACCTTTCAAGAGGAGGGAGCGGGGCAGTGTGAATTCTCTGGGGTCGTCATGAAAGGCAGGCCAGGGATCATCTCCTGTAACGGAGAATGCCTTGCCCTCACCCTCCACAGTGTGCCAGACACTTGGATGCTCTCTGTCAAGACTGATCACTATTTATTACTATGTAGATCTGAGTGGGGACAAAGGCAGGTTGGAGGAGACTTTGGGTCCTGCCCAGCCCTACCATTACAGCTTAGGGTAGGGTGGCTCACAAAATGAACAAATCCTGCCAGCACCAAGTAGCACTGCTATTTGGGTCCAGGTCAGAAATGATCTCTGAGGTCTTGGGACTGCCTTTGGTTCTGCCGTATGTTCCCCTGGTGGGAATAGAGGCTGTATCTGCACAGCCTGAAGGTGGCCACCTCCCACCTGCCTGCTATCCCTGTAATTGCCTTGTGCATTGCCTGCCTGAAGCTCTTCTCAGCCTGTTTGGCCTAGTGCTCTTACGCCTGGTGCCCTCAGACACCGAAGGTCCCTGAGCACGAAAGGATGCAATCCAGGCTGTGCACAGTCAGAGATGGGCCTCGAGATGCTTGTAGCTGATGGTATGACCTAATCCAAGGAGTCTTATGTTCATTGCTGTGCTACCTGCATGTGATCATCATACTGGACCTAACAGGATTGTCAGTTGTGCTAAAGGTGGCAGCTGGAAGAGGAGCTACAGCCACTGAGAGGATCAGGCTAAACAGACATCCAAAACTAATGTAAAAGATTGAGAAAATTCCATTGGAGACTTCACTGAATCCTTTTCTGTGTCCAAAAATCGGGAGCAGGAAGTCTCCTGTGAGATGCCTTGGCTATTTCTGCTCCTTCTTCTAGAGCTGGAACCCGGTAGCTGCTAGAAATGAAGTGTCGCATGAGGAAGATGTTACTGCAACCAACAGTCACTGTGCTGGGTGCTTAGGCCTGACAGAGCTCAACTGCGGGCTTGGGGAATCTTTACTTGGTTGTAACCAAGTCTCTGCAGGTCCACATTAGTTCATTAAAGTTGGATATTTTGCTTCTGCTCACTGCTAAAGCTTTGCTCTGAGATGTTACCAGTGACATCACTGTTGAATGTGCAGGCCCTGAAAAAAAGACTTTTCTGCCTTCAGAAGCATGTCCCTATATCATTACAGCTATGTACAGAGTGGACGTACAGGAGCCTAGGTAGCATCACTCAGTGGAGGAGAGGAGCTGTAAGCAACAGGGACATTAACATCCTCTTCCTTTCTTAGTTGACAGGGACCACTAGGCTGTTCCAGTGCCTCCGTTTCCCTCTTCAAAATGGATCTGCTGTCACCCGTCTGTCCCAGAGATGCTCTGAGAGCTGTTTTTCTACTGCTGCAGTTGGTGGAGTATCAGTTCAGGAAGGATGTCTGCAAGGGACCCCCAAGGTGCACACCAAAGTCCAACCCTTTGAGATCTCCCCACCACTGCCGTGCTCTGCATAACTGTTTGGCTGGCTGAGCAGGAAGGCAGAACAATCAGCCAGTGTCAGCTCCGGAGACAGCAAGATTAGGGAACGACATGCACACTTTAGTGGTGGCTTTGGCAATGACAGTGCTGAATGCGGAGATTCCAAATGACGTGTACAAATAGCAGCTGGGCTGGTGCTTCTCAGCAAGCCAATGGGAACCTGGTTTCCTGCTGATCACTGGCCTGTGCTATTCCCTCATCCTGCAGAGAGAGCAAGGTGCTGGTTGGGTGGAAGTAAGTTGGAAAAAAAAAAAAAGTCACTTCAGCAAAAGGTTCCTGGAGTTTGGAAAGTGGAGGGAGATTGAGGGGGATGTCAGCTGGCTGTGCTCTCACTACCAACAGAAGGTAGAGAAGGATATCAGATGGCTTTCTTTATGGGTGTGTGTTGAAGCTGTGTGGAGGTTCTTGCTTCCTCTGGTGTTGAGAGTTCTAGGCCCAGGCACATTGTAAGTTCTGTACAAACATGGGACAAAAAGCTTTCTGTTACCCAAGAACTAACAAGTTGGGACAGGGCTGCTGACAGAGGTGTCATCAAATGAGTAGGAGAAACATGAGCTTCAGCCTCCTGGACTCTAAATAGTTGTTTTCGTAGAGCTGAGCAACTTGAGATCACCTTATGCAAAGCAGGACAGTCTTTGGGGTCTCTCAGCTCCCTCCCTCAGGGCAGCTATATGTAAAGGATACAGGAACCAAGGTGGGGTGATGGTGAAGTTCCTAACAGGGTCATATGGATCTGATCTACAGCACAGGGGAACGATGATGCCCTAGTTTGATAGCTGAGGTTTTTGCCTCTTACTGAGTAGCTCTGCTTTATGACTTCTGATGTGGTGGCAATGTGGCAGGAAAACGCTGGGTGCTGGCAGGCAGAGACTCCTGAAAGTGTCATGTCTGGGGCAGGTTAGATCCCCGGGGCAGGGTGGGGTTTCATTGCCATCAGTACTGTACAGCTGTGCAGCAGAGATGTGGACCCTGCACTGTAGAGATCTTGGAGGCAGCACAGTCAGGAAAAGGCGTTGTAGCAGAGTGAGAGATTCATCTCAGATCAGCAATAGAGTTTGGAAGAAATATCAAATCACCTGACTCTGAAGCTGCTCATCTTCAGGTTCATCTACCTTGGCTATTAGTCTCAGTGGTGGCTGGGTGAGGGTGTCTTACACCAGGATCCCTGTCAGGGACCTCAGGTAGCTCTGTGCTTTCCTGGGCTGTGTGATCTGAACAGAAGTAACAGCATTACATGAGAGGCAGTTGGCCTAAAATACCAACAGAAAGGTGCTATTCATTCAGGAAGCATTCGGTTCCACTACGATTGTCTTTGTATTTGTTGTGTCTTCTTCTCCTGTGGTGGTGCTCTAACTGTTCTCACAGAGTTGCCCAAAAATATCAGATGGACAGGACTTCAGAAATGTGGGCTTGAAGTGTTAGAAGGAATTGGTGAGCAATATAGTGAGGAAAGAGAAGGAGCCTTCAGTGGGAGTCACCCAAGCTTTGGTACTGAAGGTGACTCTCAAGGCTGGTGTCTTCTCTGAGTTTTGGACCATGAGCAACAACCACACTGTCGCTGGAAAAGGTATGTCTGGATAGCCTGGAGTCTCCATTGGCCAAAACCAGCCCTATCAGGCTGAAGGAGTGTGTGGGCAGTACTCATGAAGAGGGAGAGACCTGTGGTGTGGTACTCATAAGCCAGAGGAACTTTTTTTATACTGACATTACACTTAGCAAAGGGTGCGTTGGTGCTGAAAGTGTGTGTGTGGGGAGGAGGGGGGAGTCACAGAGGGGAAAGAGCTGGCGGTGATGGGAAGGAAGGGAGGGTGCCCTGACCTCTCCTCATAGCCCTGACTGTGTCCCCATCTGAAGGTCTGGCATATCCACTCTCACTACTTAATGATAGTGACATTACCCATCCGCCCAGCATCGCGGGGCTTTTGTCTTCATTCAGGCAGAAATGAAGTTCTCCTGGGCGCACTTATCAATCACTGCAAAGCTCCAGCTGTTCCGGAGCCTTTGGATCGACTTCAACAGCCGTGCTTACAAATTGTCTCTGAATAGCACCGAGCTGAGACCCCCTTTTTTGTCATTGTCTTCCGACAAATGTTTTTTTTCGGCAGCCTTTCGCAGACGTTGCCGGCTGCCTTCTGCCGCGGTGATTGAAAACAGGCCTGTTTTGCATTCTCCTGCCGGAGTCCTGGGTTCAGGGAGCTGTCCCTGAGTGCCACTCCAGCGAGTGCCGTGCCAAAGACAATTACATGCATAGTTTTGCTGATTGCATTAAAATCATTAGAATGAAAGATTCTGAAATCGTACATTAAGGGGGGAAATTAGAAAAAGCTTCAGAGACAGACACCAGCGTCCCCAAAGTGAGGGCAATACAATTAGCTCAAATTGTGTTACATACACACAGACTAGGAGTAGCTCCTGTAACAAATGACCTTATTATTGCTGCTCCCTCTCTCCCTCCATTCTTTTTTCTCTACTTCACTCTTCTTTATCATTCCCTCTTTCTTTTTTTCTCCTCTGAAACTTTTTCTTTGGCCAGGACCTCCATTATTCTGCTCGTTCTTCCCTTCCCCTTGCTTTGCTCCCCTTCTTTTGTCTTGAGGAGTGCCTGGGAAAGGTCATGGGATCCCTGGAGTGTAGTACTTTGCTTTCAGAGCTGCTTTGCAGGCCATTTAAGGGTAAGTGAGCAAGCACAACCCCAGAAGTTAACTTTCAGCTGAGCAAGAAACTTTGCTTTTCTGGGGAAGAGGGAAGTACATGAGTCCGAAAGCTTTGTACCTGCACCAGCCGTTGGGATCAAAGCATTCAACTGTACAGCTGTACTCCATATCGAGCACCAAGAAAAAGACTAGCAGCTCTAGCTTGGGGTGGGAGAGGTTCCTGCAAACCACAAGAACCAGTGCAGCAGGAGACAGGGAAAGGTTAATTCAAGAGGGGAGAACAAAGTTCCTTCAGTGTGAATTCCAGGTTGTTGAAAACAATGGCATTACACCAGGGCAGTATTTGGCATACAGAGCCCCTTTGTCATCCTGTGGCCATGCTAGCAGAAGGTGATCGACCACCTGGTAGTGCCTTCCAGTTCACTGCCATGGAGCTCATGGGCATTTGGAGCTAAGAGGAGGACTGGGCTCTCAGAAGTTTGTTTGAATGGTGATTTGAAGGATAGTGTGTGTTCACTCTCTGAGGAAAAGGTGAAGAAAGGAGATTATTGAAAATATTGCCTAAGGAGGGAACTGGGAGGAAGAGGAGGACTTTCAAGGAAATAGCAGAGCTCAGGTTGTAGCTTAAGGAAAGCTCCAAGGTCTTGGGGTCAGGGAGACACCTGACAAAAGCTCAGGGAACTGAAGAGACTGCCTTGTGGAAGACGAATGGGAAATTCATGAGAGGCTGGAGACTGGACCTGCCCCAAAGAGCATTTGTCATCCTGTCTAGACAATGCCAAGAAGCAGATGAGGAGTGTGGTCCTCCTTTATGTGAGAATGGATTCACAGGCGTGTCAGACGAATTGACCAGGATCAACTTGGGAACCTGTGTCAGAGTCAGGGACTGACATACATTTTCCTCAGCCAGTGGCCAATGTCTTAATTGGAAACCAGTTATGTGTCTCTCTGCACTGTGGCACTGTACACTGTATTAGCTCCATTGCCGGGACTTGGCATAGATATGATACAGGCTGTGATATCTCTTTCATTTCTAGTGCAACAGCTAGCAGCAACCTGTGCCAGCTATGCCAGCCCATTAGCTTGCCATGCTTTGCTCCTGGTGCTTCCGGTCACTGTGGACCATGTGATCTCTGTGCCCTATTATAACATTATTTGCTGTAGTCCTTGTGTTTGTGCCCTCTTGCTGCTCCCCAGAGCCTGAACACACTATGCAGGCTCCAGTGAAACACACTCTGAGGGACCAATAACAATGGCATGGACATGGCAGTGAGGCAGTACCGTGGATACAGGCTTTGCCTTGGGTTTTCAGCTTAGCTGTTCTCACTACTCAGTGGCATCATGGCCTGTATTCAGATCTCTGTGCCATGCTCCTGTCAAGTGGCTCGAGGTTCTCGGAGAGGCCTACGTCAATAGGCAACCCTGGGCTAAGGGGTCAGAGCATGTTCAAGTAGCATGTATATGCCTGACTTTAGGCTCCACATCTGTGCTCTGAGCCGCATGGTATAGTCTTCTCTCTCTGTTTATGCTCCCTGCTCCTAAAATGTAGGTGTTTGCTATTATTAATGTCAGCATAATATATGGGAAGAGCAATACTGTGTTAGACCAAAGCCTGCCTAGCCCAGAATCTTGTTCCTGACAGGAGCCACGGGGCCAGACATAGGAAAAAATTGTAAGGAAGGGGCAAGCAGCTGTGATACTTCTCTGATGTACTTCCCTGCTTCCAGCAATCTGTAGCTCAGGGGTTTCAGAGCCAAAGGTGGTATCTTTTTATTACTAATATATTAATAATACTTATTCAAAGCCCTGTACATTGACAAGCCACTATACAAAGCACATAAGAAGACACACTGGCTTCCATCAAGAGGTTACAGTCTCAGATTGGACATGACAAAGAGGAAAATAGGACGTCTACTCGTATAAGGGACTATGAGGAGGAGGAAGCAATAAATTGGTGAGATAAGGGGGCAGGGGCCACAGCAAGTATAAAAGACAACAAAGGAGCAGGGAATGAAGATGAGAGTGGGAAAGAGGTAAAGCAGAGGTTTTAGCAGCAGTGCGGTGGGTGCAAGATTAGGTTGCTCCCTAATGTGAATCAAAAGCTTGGAGTGTGTGAGACAAGTAGAGGATTCCAGGAGGGCAGAGGAGAGAGGAATGAGAAGGAAAATGGATTTGGCATGGTCTACCAGCACAGAGTAGAGATGACTGGGTAAGAGGTGGAGAAACTAGGCAGGAGAGTTAAGATGATCTGCTGCAGACAGAGAGGAAAGGAGGTGCTGGGGTTAGAGGCTTTAAGGGAAAGAGGGGCATATATTTTAGGGAAAAGGAGATGGATGTTGGAGAGACAGGCAGAGATACAGGCTTGAGCGGTATGAGGGGAGTGAAGTGAGGTGAGATTTGCTGAGAAAGAGATCTGGAGATGCTGAGCTGTGAAGCCCAAAGATGACCTTGAGCAACAGCTGAAGAGAAGTGGCAATTGGGATACTAGGAATGAGCAGATCTTTAAGGGTATATCAGCAGCCAAGGATTCCTCCCAGTGGGGCAGTGATCTGACCACAGGCATCTGGCCCATCTGGGGATTTCTGCTGCCTTTGTCTCAAGTTAACTCACAGGAGAAACAACCAAGAGTCAGCAGAATCTGCTTCAGTTGCTGCTATTCCCTTTAAAGGACCTTTCTGCTTACTTTCCTCCTTGTCTTCTCCTGTGGCCAGTTCTCCTCTTTCTTCCCAACAACTATTAGGCTATAAGGGGCATTGTGAGATTTTGGCATTGCAAATGCCCACAGACGCCTTTGCTGTTGGAGGTAAAGACTAACCTTGGCTTTTTCAGAGAGCAGTGAGGGACATATTCATACCAGCCTCTCCCTGCAGATTCAAGAGACTCTTGTGAATAGTCAACCTTTTGTAGATGCCATGCCTAAAACTGGGTAGGTTATGGGATTTAGCCTCCCAGATGGAGCAACAGAGATGTAAGGTCACATTTGATGTGGCCACATTAACTTGCTGGCCACATTAATACTCAGCAAGTGACATAGAAGGACTTAGAGCAGTGCCATCAGAGGCGGCTCTTTGACTCTTCTCCACTTTCTGGCTTATGTCTTCTCTGTACCCTTATCACCATGTGCTCTCCAAATTCAGAGATCCAATCTTGCTCTCATCCAGTGCAAACAGATTTCACAGGCTTTTCTGAGGTTATATCCACCTTTCTGTGGGATTCCTTCTCTCCATCAACATGAGAGAAGATCTGAGAAGATCAGGCTCTCAGGAAACAGCCTGCCTGAATGCCCCTCTATTCTGCCAGAGATCCCACTCCTACTTTTGGTGCAGCTTATGAAGATGGCCTTTTTCTTGTTTGCTTAGAAGTGAGGGGAAGGTGTTGAAGAACCTAGTCTGGAGTGCACTAGGATCAACAAGAGCCTGACTTGATCAACTTAACAGACTTTGGATCAGGCCTTTAATGACTGTTTGCATGTGGGCTCGTGTGAGTAGGCTGAGAAGGGATGTGGCTTATGGCAGGATCACTGCAGAGAAAGGATGGTGCTTTACTGGGGGTGGAAAATGGAATTGTCACCGTGGAATGAATGAATTGTACAGTTTCTCTTTTGTAACCCAGGGAATAATTAAGATAGATGGGTAGATGAATTAGCTGTCCTGCAAGGTCAAAAGTGGATTGCCTTATTACTCTATTATTTCACTGTTGTGGAACTATCACCACTAACGCCTTTTTCATGATATTTTGTACATCGCACCAAAAAAAAAAAAAAAAAGAAAGAAAGAAAGAAGGGGGGGAGATACAAATTGATCGTTTGCTGGTGAAATCAGTCTTCGTCATCGCCAGCAGTGCTTGGATTAATGGGATTGAAGGCTGCTGGAGGTTCAGCCAGAGAGACGGGCGGAAAAACAAGAGAAATTGGTTTGCACCCCTGGGAATGGAATTGATGTGACTTGCAGGGAGCTGCTGCAGCAGTGGTGGCTGCTGTGCTGCGATGCTGTTTTTTTAAAAAAAATGGGAGATGGGAGAACAAAATAAATCCCTAGCTGGAATACTGGGTCTTTACAAACATAGATGGTAATCTGCTGGTGCCTTTGGGAGGTCCAGAAGAGTACATTTACTGTGAGCCTTTAGGGAACAATAGCGCTCAGTCCTTTGTGAAACACAGCTGCTTTACAGTCTTCTTCCACCATTCCTATGGGGCTTTAATGATACAGTTTGGGATGAGCACTGGTGACTGAACATTACTTCCATTACTGGCAAATACTCTCCAATCTACATACCTGGCTATGGAAGTCTTCTAAATGGGTAAAGACCATCATGTGGACGTAATGGGAGTGGAGGAGAGGAAATGATAAACATGGTTTGTAGAATGAGAGGAGTGGGGACATACCAATTTAGGTCATTGCATTTTTGAGCTGAGGGTCAGAGAAAGAAGCGTATGAGAAAGGAAAACCTGTACTTACCGCCTTCTCATCTGCAATGCCCAGAGATGGCTCAGAAAGGCTTGCTTTTTTCTGAGTTTCTTGTTGGGCTTCTAGAAAATAAAGATTCAGAGAGGTCTGAACTCCTGGAGGGGAGACACCTCCTTTTGTTTAAGTCCCACTTTTGCCTGGTTATATCTGATCTCATCTTCCCCAGGCACCGCGAGTGGCAGCAGAAGAAATCTAGATCTTTGTGCAGTCAGTGTCAAGGGACTTCCCTGCTCCCTGCATTCTCTTCTGTGCTCACAAAGTGGTACCCGGAGTCAGTCAGTGATGGCTGATCAATGCAGGTTGGGTGCAGCACAGAACTCTTAAGTGCAGAAGTTGAGGCTATACTTAGCTGCCCTTGTGGAGAAGGTGACATTTGAACAACTTAAAAGGAGTTATAAAGAATAAATTTCCAAATATGGGGCTGGATCTGGTGAAGAGGTCCATAGCTCCAGATGAAACCAAATTTTGAGTTCTTTGTGAGAGCTAGAAATCTGGCAGATTGCTTCCTCAATCAGAAATATTTGCCTTTTATCCTGCTCCCCTTTGGTCAATGCTGATGCCAGCTATAAGGAAAATCAACTGTGAGATTCAGAAGAGTTTTGTGAAACCTAGATTATTTCTGAAAGCTTTTGCATGTGGTTGAAAACTCAAAATAACAGACTGTGTCCTGTCTACAAGGAGTCAAACCAGGATAGGAGGTGGCTTCCAACTCATGACTGGCTCCAGGAGCATTTCCTATAGATGAGATTGCTCACAGTGTAATACTGTGCAGGACAGCCTCCTTTTTGCTTTACCTCATCTGCTTTTCTGGGCTACACTCTTGATTGTGAGAGATGGTGGTGTAAAGCTGCCTATCAACTTGAGGCCATTTATATAAGTTTTCTGCACTTGGGGAGCCTTCCCTCACTGATTGTTAAATCAACTTTTTCCTGTTTTACAAATCCCAAATAGCATAAAACTAGAATTAAGATTTAGATTAAGAATTAAGGTTTAATACAGCTGTGAGATGTCCCTGTTCTTCTCAAAGGCACATTCATTCTGAAGTCTAAAGAAGGCAATTTTGATCTCACCTTGAACAACTAGTGGATGAAGTTTGGAACTGGGGCAGGGCTTTGGTGGAAAGCCTGTACTTCCCACCCAGGCTGGTTGTGGGACATCCTGAGCTCTCTCCTTCCTTTGTGTAACACCACAGCTAGAGCATCACTGAGAAGAGGACAAAAACTAGACAAAGGAAGCATTTAAAAGAGAGTTCAGAAAGGGGAGTGTGCATCCCAAACTCTTTTCAGCATCTTCTTCTCTACTTTCTTCTGTGCTTAGTGCCCAGGTAGCAAAGACTGGGCAGCAGGTGGGAGATCTGGGAAAATCCTTTTCTGGTACCGTGAACAGTACAGAAGCATGAGCTTGATGCAAAACATTACGGTGTTTGCATCAGGCAACTGGCTCTGCAGATAGTCAGGGTGAGCTGAGCCTGTCTGCTCGCAGGAAGAACAGCTGCCACGCGGGGCCACTGATGTATCCTGCTCTCAGATCCGTACAGTGGATCTTGGCTTCTGCTTTCCCGATGCGACATCCTTGCATGTTTGAGCAGGCAGGTCCTTCTCACAGAGCTGTACTCTGTGCAGGCCTGAGGGAAGCACGCTCTTCGGGCTGTGAGTTGCTATGCTGGGTAAGGAAATACTTCAACCCCTGTGCACCTTAGTCTAACTCCTTGCCGTTGTTGTTAATTGGATTTGCGTATTGGATTTGCCAGAACATCTGGTACTCTTCATTTGACCTAAACCACGTTTTCTTTCCACCCAGTGTAACAGTTCAGGCAATGTGCTTAAGCAGTTACACGCTACTGCTATAGCTTGTAGTTATAAATATAGCTTATAGCTACCTATAAAGTGTGTTTCAAGCTGGGTGCCACAGTACTGGGAGGCTGAAATGACTTGTTGGAGTGAGGAATTGTTCAAAACAGTGCATGCTGGGATGTAGGGCAGTGCAGGAAATAGGAAGGTCCTCAGCCAAGTTGGATGAACCTTCCTGGGGCTTCCTGTGCTTTTGCCTCCTGAGGAGACATCAGGGCATGGGAGGGTGTTAGAAACAGCTCCAGATTTTGCCTTTTGGACAGATCCTCGCACGCTTTTGCATTTTTCGTTGGATACTCACTCAGACAACACTCCACAGATTACAGTGGCCATTTGACCGAAAAAGTACATATTAAAAAAAGAATAAGAGGGTTCAGTGGGAGTAGGCCCTGAAGGTCAAATGCTTCACACTGTGAATCCTCAAGACTTAGTGAAACCACTGAGAGAAGTCTGCCCCACAGTGTGAGGCTGAGCCATGCCTTGGGGAGCTTGGCCCTTGTGATCAGATGTTAGGAGGCATGTAAATGTGATGGATGGGCAGGTGTGAGACATCTGCCCCAAGTGAGCAACCAGCAGGAAAGTCTCTGTGCCCAGCACTGCAAGTCTGTGGGACCGTGATGCAACCAGGACAAGCTGCTGCTGTGAGCTTCTGTTTGCTGGTTGCTAGGCAAAAAGAATAGACTATCTCCTTCAAGAGCAGCCTTTGCTGCAGCTATTTGCAAGAGCTTGTCTGCATGTGGAGAATTCCTCATCTTAGATATCCCTATCTCTGCCCTTTCTAGGTGATGGGAGGAGGCAGCTGGTTCTTCTCCCAGATGGGGATATGGCACACATTGGCATCATATGGGTCTGTGTGTCCCTTTCAGTTGCAATTATGAAGGCCAGAGGAATGGTTTTGAGACGGCTATGTGAGCGTTTCACACAGTTTCACACATGTAACAGAATAAAAGGGCCCCCCCACACCCCCACTGGTGGATTTGGCTCTTGGTTGTCATTCTGATGTATGATGCCTCCTTTTGCCTCTCACCACTGGCCACTCTGTGACTCTGTCACCAGCCCTTCCCTGGTGCTGAGCCAGGCAGAGTGGACAGAGAGAGACCCAGCTACACCAATTTTGAAGGCATTATCTGCTGAAAACTACTTTTTTGATCAAAAGCAAAAATGTAGGAAAAGTCAAAATACTTCCTTTTAACATTTAGAAGCAAAATAACCTTTAGTTTTTCCTGTTACATTGGATATTTTGAGACTGACTTTGCTTAAATGCAGTTTTAAAATGTTATAGAGAGAAAATGTAAAACCAGAATACAAAGACTAGTCTGGAGTGAAACAGTACATTTTGGTTGCTCTGAAATACTTTTTTCATTTTGCCAAGAGGAAGTTTGATCCTTCCTTCAACCCCCCCACCCCCCCCCGCTTTCTCCAGCACACTATTTCTCTAGTAAATGTGTGGTTTTAAAGGTGAAATATTTGGGAGAGACAGCAGGAATAGTTCTGAGTGAATCTAATGTAGTGTTTTTATACCTTCCTGGCCTCTTAGCTGATAAAAGTTCATTATTGGGAATCCATACTTTTTTAAACCATACCTGTGAGGGAGAAAGTTTCTTTGAAACTGAGACTCTCACTGTTTCAGTTCAGTGTAATCAGGTACTTTCTACCTCTGGTGTAAATCAGTGCATTTACACCATGACTAATTTTTCTTCTTTAAAAGAAGGCCTGAGCTTTCATCATTCCAGGACCTCTTCCTCCTACATTTGTCACCTTAATGCGTGTCTGAATTTGACCCATTGGTAGTGGTTGTGGTAGCAGCTATTACTGTTGTTGTTGTTATGGTCCCACTAAATCAAGGGGTATTAATTAAGTTAAAATAACATGAGTGGAATAAAGTGAACAGAAAATATATGGAAAATACAGTTCTGGACTCACAGCTGCACCTTTGAAAGCTGAAGTAGGCACTTTATCTGCTAGGTTACAGTCTCTGGTTATCATCTGTGGGAAATTAAAGGTATTATTTTTACCACTGGAGAGCTCCTATATTTTTCCATTAATGCAACAGAAACATATTGAGAATGACTAATACTCAGGTGATAAAAGCCATGAAGTTCAGACAAAGTATATTCTCTAGTTCACAGCAAGATCTGTATGCACAAGACATTGGAGAGAAATGAGAGTAACTGCAAGAATAGTGCTTGTTTGACAAAAAGGGCAGGGCAGACCACACGATGAACAGACTCTTATTTGGTGGTAATATCAACAAATCAGTATTAAAAATATGGAGATTTGCCATTGGATGTAAAACTCCAGATCCTTAGTTGGAGGGGAGGGGAGCAAGTCAACAGGGCTGTGTGAGAATAATGCCACGAGGCCACTTTGCAGGAGCTGAGGATGTGGCCCAGAGAGGACATTTCATCCTGCGCAGAAGCACGGTTTAACCTGCTGAGGTCCTGTTTGTAGTGAAGCTATTGCTTGTTTTTGGGCGTACATGTGCGAGTTTCACCCTTCAGAAAGAGGTAGCGGATTAAGTGGTGTTTGGTTTACATCATTCCTTCCTCTCACTGGGCACATCACTGTAGCTAGTACTCATGCTCCGGTGAAAGAACCTGGGTGGATTGCTCAGGTTCGGAAACAAGTATTTTACTGAGCAGGTTACACAGTCCTGGGAAGTATCCATGTAGATTTGTGTGTCATGTACCTGCTACATGCAGTAAATTTGATCAATGTAAGATGACATGTAGGGCCAAGGGCACCATCAACAAATGCCAATGGATCCCATAAAATTCTACCAGCAAAGATTTTGGTCCTGTTAGAGCAGCACAACCAGATTTTGTAAATTCATCTGGGGGAAGGAAGGTATAAGAGAGTTCACCTGTGATGGTTCATGTCTGTGTTATTCTGGAAGTGGCGAGTTGGAGAGAGAATTCATTGTCTGAGAAAGGGTCTAGGAGAGCTGCACAAAGGCACTATTGTCACCGAGGAAGGGATTTCACTGGGGAAGGTGGGGCACTGAGGTGGGTGGTCCTCCTCTCCCACGTAGCTCTGCCCCTGTAATTCTGGAGTGGTGGCATCCCTGGAAGACAACCCAGAGGGACGCTGTAAGCCATTGTCAGAAATCACTTGCTTAAAACATTTTTTCTTTCTGAAGAAAATGTAGATATGGAACAACCTGAAAAATGTTGGTATCAGATTTGAATGCATTTTCTCAGGAAAAAAGTTCTGAACAAGTCTAAACATTGTATTTTCTCTTACTTTGTAATAAAATGCCTGTATTTCTTAATAGAAAGTACTGTTCCATGGAGAAGTGTACTTTAATGCTTAACATCAAAAAGCTCAAGGAGAAAACAAAATATTTCCTTTTAAGTCAAGAGAAAGCTTTCTGCTGATGCAAATACAGACATATATATTACAGCCTTTTGGCCTAGCCATTTCAGAAATATTTTAGGACACTAAGGAAGGAAATCACCTTATATTACCCTCATATTTTTTTGCAACTGATATTGAAGCAAATATTAAGTCATGTGCATGTCTCAGCCCCTGATCTTCTTAGTCCTGTCTTGCCACTGGTCTAATGTTTGCCTGTGAACATATCTGTCAGCTTCCGTGTGACTTGGTTTCTTTAACGTGAATATAATTATCAGAGAAAAATAAGGCTGGAAGAAGCATCATGAGATCATCTAGTCCATCTCCCTACCCTAAGGCAAGATCATTTTTATCCACACCACTCCAGATGGTTATTATTTTCTAAATTGTTCTCAAAAGCTTCCAGTTGTGGAGACATCACCCCTGCCCTACCCCAATCTACTCCAGTGCTTCACCAGGCTCAGCACTAGAAACTTTGTCCTTGTGCCCACTCTGGATGTTGCTGCAGTTTAAGCCCTTTCTTTTCCTCTCCACTGAGGACATAGAGAAGGGATTATTTCCTTCCCTTTTGCACAGGCTTTTATCTACTAGGAATATGTCTCTCCTCAGGCTTCTCTTCTCTAGACTGAACAGCTTCAGTTCTTTCCAGATCTTGCTTTCTAGATCTTGGGTCATTCTTACCTCTTTTCACCGACAGCTCTTATCAGCCAACATTCCTCTTGAATGCTGGTGTTCAGACCTACATGTAATATTCCAGCTGAGGCCTCACCAGGGAGAGAGAAGTCTGACATGCCTGGTGGGTAGTGCGTTCTCTTTAAACCATCCATGAGCGTGTTTTTCTTTCCCAGAGCAACCTTTCACTGGTAACTCTTGTTCAGCATGTTTTTTCCCTGTGGAATTTCTGCCTCACCTGTTGCTCCTGATCTCATATTTGTATCTTATATTGTTCGTGCCCAAGTGAGGCAACTTACTTGTGCCCATACTCATTTGCATACAGAGAAGTGTTAAATAACTTTCTGAGATGGGAGTTGAAGATAACTCCACCTGCTAGGTGCAGTTTAAATAGGGAGGAATTGTCCCCCTGAGAACTAGGTCACACCACACTGGTGAATGCTGCTGGTCTTTCAGATACGTGGTAAGGATTACAACTGCAAATAATCAAAGATTTGAGCTTAGGGCTGGGCTGAGCAGCACTCAACTAAAATTCCCTAGGGTTCAGTCTCTACTGAGAATGGACTCAGCACTTGAATGCAGCAGTGCCATTTCTTGCCACACTGGATGGTCTTTGTGGGTCTCCTATACAGAAATCAACCTGATGCAAGTCTGCTCAGCTAATAGAAGCATAGAAGGTTACAGAACAAGGTGGTTTGTCTGTAGGCCAGGTAGCATGATTAACAGCAGGCATTTAATTGATTCTGATGTCTTCAATGATCAGCACCGGAATGGATTGTTGCCTCCCAGACCAGATTTACTGTTGACGACGTACCATGTCATACCACTAAACTGGCTTGAAGGTGATTTCTGGCCAGCACAATATCAAGCAACTGCATTGCAATGACATTTTGTGACAAAAAAATCAATGGCATATTTTAGCTCACCAGCCACATAGCTAGCAATGTGTCCTGAAAGGTGGCCCTTTCCAATGGGACAACCCTGAAACTGGTGAAGGGGGTCATTGTACCTGTGCCTCAGCTGTGGGAGAATGAATCAGATAGCTTTAATTTCATTTCACGAGTCATTTTTCATCTTAGTAAAGAAGAGGAATGTTGCGAAACAACCTTTTGTGTAAAAAATCCCTTACACTGCTAGAAGCTTATTTTTGCCTGTTTTTGGTATTTTCATTGCCTTTAAAAAAATCTTTTCTCTCCCTTTTAGTCTCTTTTTGTAGGAGGAGGCTGAAGTGTAGAGGAGGGGGGATTTTTTGTATAGTTGTTCCTTTTCTTTTTACAAGTGGAGCAAAGTTTTAGTTTGGGAAATTTTATTATGTTTTGGTTGGAACACTTCCCCAGGATTGACAATTTTTTGAAAGAAAAAAAAAAGGTTAAATCAAAACTGTCACCTGGATTATATTTGTATCAGCCTTAATGAACATGATTGCTAGTAATTCCTACTCCCAGTATTACTTGCAGCTGCATATGTACCAAATACTCAGTACTCACCCCTTGGTCTTTGCTGAGTGACTGGTACCCCAGGACTTACTCCTCATGTCAGCTTTCCTGCTAATTGCATTTGACTGAAAGTGGGGGCAGTAGGCTCAAGCCGTGGATATAGCCTAGGAGTTCAGCAGTATAGCAAACAGACTGAACTACTTTGATTGAAAGCCCCACTGGAGGTTAATATAGGCTTGTGGCTGTTCAGATCTTTGCTGTGGTTTGTCGCTGAGGGTTTGCCTGTTCAGTCACGCCATCTGCTTTGGCCCCAGCCACATCAGTGTGTTTCTTTCTAGGGGCTTCTGCCTGCTGTGAGTGGCACAGGGATGAGGGACTGCATCAGTGCCTGGTCAGCAAGCGCTGCCTGAGGAGGTGGTTTAGGAGAGGGGCAGATACAAAGCGACTGGTTTATGGCAGTGCCCAGACACTCTGTAAGAAGGTCAGGTGATAGCAGAGGGTGCCAAAGATATCTCAGCGGTTTTTGTGGAATGAACAAAAAAATAAAAATGTCATTTTGGGGCAATCCAAGGCTTCACATTTAGCTCCCCAAACCCATCTTTTGTTTTAGCCCTTTTTTCTGATGTTGATCCCTTTTTACACAAAAGAAATGTAATTATGACTCAGAGTCAAGAAGTAACATTTACAAGACATTGAACTCAAGTCTTTTAGCATTTTCAGATCCTTTCTCCCAGTATTTTCCAGCTGAAACAGTCTGTCAGATTGACTGGATGGTTCTGGAATTTTCTCTTTTTTCTTAAATACCACCCAGTAAGGGAGTGGGAATGGGAGGAAACTGCTCCAGTGAATCCAACAGAAGAGGAATCAGGGTGCTTTCCAGCCACTTGGTTATCTAGTCACTATTCAGAGTAACTCACTGTTTTTGTTCACTGTTCATCAGGTTTTGTTACATGGGACTTGGGTCTTTTTGGCTCTTTTGGTATGTGTGTAGGGAGAGGGGAGTCTAAAAAGCATATGAAGGTCCTGTGCTGAATAATATTCACTTCTCTCTGCCTTCCCAAGTTCCCGTGGCCAGTTTGCTACCAGGGAAGTCTGTGTGGATGGGGCTTACAGGCCCTTGATTGGCAGTGACTGACAGCTGAAGTGGCAGGTTGACTTCAATGCAAATCCAATTTCTTCTGCTTTATTAGTGCTTCTTGAGTACTATTTTGTAACGGTGAAGCTGGTGTGGTTTACTGAGTGAATTTACACCTCAGTGATGTGGCAAGAGCTACAGTAATGACTGAAAGCCAGCTTAGATGAACAGCAAACGCTTACGCTGTGACACCTTCCTGCCTGGCTAACATTGACACGGAGTCCAGAGTGCATTAGCTCCACGTGAAAGGGCTCTGGGCTCCAATTTCTTCCCTTGGGATTATGACTCTGGGCTGCCCAAGTGGGAGCTTGTACCGGTGACATAATGCCGGTAACTGTGTGTGTCCTGGTTGACCACCTTGGGTGGAGTCCTGGGGCTCCATTTCTCCACTTCGCTCTGCAGTGTCGCTGAACTGGGATCACCACTTATTATTAGAGGAAAAAAGAAGTGCAAGTGAGCTGCTCCTCCCTACTTCCCCCTTTTCCCACTACTGTTGTCTTAATAAACCAGCTGACCTCTTTGGGTTTGAGTTTTTTGACCACTTTTTCAAGTGTTTATTGAAAACAAAAATTGAAATATATTTTGAGTAAAAACTTCTAGTTTCTGAAGGCTTATTAATGTTAAGCCTCTTCTTGTGTTAAGTGTGTTTCTTTTTTATCTTAAGGCATTTACTAAACACCATTTTTTTTAACCACTGCATTTTCAAAACATCAGATTTTCTGCTGGTTCCTGTGTGCGTTAGCCTAGCTGTCCAGGGACAGTGTGAAGCAGGTGATGGGGAGGACTGGACTGGCTGGAATTCTTTTTGTGACTCTTCTCTCCTTGAAACATAGCGTAATTTCACTGAAATCAAAGTGTCTGGTGGGAGCATAGGAATGCCTATAACAGTATCATGGGAACTTCCTGGGAACAAGTTAACCTGCTTAATCTAAACTAGACAGAAAGTGACCTAGTAAAGTCAATGAAGTTGTGCTGTGGGCGCCCTGTGACAAGATGCAGAGTCAGACTCAAGTTGTGGCAGTGAGTAATTCAGAAAATGAACGAGGCCATACCATTCCTCCATCTCGAGGGGGCACTTTAACCAGCACAGAGATACAGTCGTGTCCATTAGACCTGTTCCAGGCTGTGACTGGGTAGGCAGGCCCAAGCAGAGGCTGGACTCTCTCCCTTGTATAGGACCCTTGTCTCCCACCCAGGCTCGTGGCTTTATGTGGGCTGGAGGTAGAACCAGGCCTCCAGCACAGGCCTGGCTACCTGCGTTGCTGCTGCACTGCTCATGAAAAAGTTGCACAAGCCAAACTGAACCCCAGATTTTGAATCCACTGCTGTTGATTGGGCTGTGGCTGGGTTGAATGTGTCTCCAAGACTTTGATACTGGAAAGGAGTATTGCTCTAGTGTGTTTTTTTTCCCATGTGTGAAATATTTTGCCTGGGTGAAATAACAGTTAGCAACTTACATACGTCGTAGATTATTAGAGGCTGCATTTCCGTAACTCTGAGTACCTAAGTGAATGTTAGTTTTAAAGCTCTCACTAAGTGCAAATCACCTCCCAGTCAAAGAAAAAGTGTGAAGAGCCAGAACAAACACAGATGTGATGTCTGTTCAAATGCCTCTTTAAATGTCCAGGGGTGCCACTTTGCCCTACCTCCTGAAAAATGTCATAGGAGTTTGCTGTGTCTTCTGCACACACCTGCATGGTGCTGCAGTACTGCCTTTGTTAAGGAAACAGGGTTTCCATGAAGGATTTGTGCATGCTGGGTGGGTTGTGAACAGCCACCACACATATGAAAAGAAAACTTGCATGTGGACACAGCTTTCTGCCTCAGACGCAGACTGCTCGCGAGGCTTGGGCTGCCATTCGAGAGGCCGTTATATGCTTGTTTGGTTGGAACACCCTCAGCCTGCTCATGCAGGCAAATAGCTGATTCGTGAGCTGCGTCTTTCTGTTTCCACTGTCCTTGGGTTGCACAGCATAGGGGTTAATATTTTCAGGAAAGGCCAGCATTAGTTGTGACTGCGGCCATGACTAAGTAAGCACTGTGGTGCTAACCCCAGGGGTACCAGAAAAGATCTCCATGAATCTACAGTCTCCAGCCCTAAAGTTTCCTCCTTTTGAGACTTGAATTTGGCCATTCACCCCCTCCTCCTCAGTCTTCACAATGCCCCATCCCTCTTCATCATCCACGTTTACTTTCCCCTTCTTCATGCTGGATCAGCCTTGGCTTATGTTTCGAGAAGTTCTGTTAAGGCTGGCACATCCTGTCTTTTCCTCGAGACAGGTTGTTATTTTCAGGTCCGCATCCACCTGTATCAACGTGTCCCCATAGATTTCTCTCACAGAAATGGGGCCCCACTTCTGTAGGTTATGGTACAGCAAAGCAGGCCCTCCCCAGAGAGCTCTCCAGCCAAGCAGAGCCCAGCTCCCCTGGCATCTGGGCCAGTGCCTTACTTGAATTGCTGTGTGATTCTCAGTTCCTCCTCTTTTGCGAAGCTTTTTTGCTCTCCAGATTTCCTTAAGGTATGATCACCCTGTCCCATCTCCCCATGGTCTCCTTAAGCGCTTTGTTTTTTATCCCAGCACACTTGCACTGCATTCTCCTGTTCTTTATTCCTTTATTACCTCTTGCTGCAAAGTCCTTGCCTCACCTAATTGCATGATGGCTTTGATCCATCTGTATTCTTTCTGTGGGAACATTCCAGCATGCTTCTCTCCTCCCTTTCTAGGTCTGAGGCTTCATCTCTTTTGTAACTTTCAATGAGCTTTGCACAGTGGACATGAGTGGAGTTTCAGCCTTTCCTGACCCCACCTGTCCTAGGGTTGCATTTGGGGCTACCCCGTGGGCTGATATATCTATTCCACATGGTTGTTACATTCTTTTGACTTCCCTTTTAGTGTCTTAGGCAAAGTTGTTTGGGCCATTAACGTGGTGACCTAACTTAGTATTTTTGTCTAGCTGGCTTCTTCCCTGTTGCTGTTATATCTTCTTTACCCCACAAGTCTGGATGGAAAGGGGGCAGGACGTTGCCTGGGGAGGTGACTGAGAAGCACTGATGTTTGGCCTTTGGGTTATGGTGGTGAAGGCCACTTCACCGCCCCTCTCCGCAAATGTGAGCCAGGCGGTCTTGGCAGGTCCTCTTGTTTGGTTTCATTTGTTTGCCTTTTGTGTTTTTTTGTGAAAAGCCAGCAGTAGCAGCAGCAGCAGCTGTACAGCAATGGCACAGCCGCTCTATTCCTGGCCAAGAACCCTGTGAAATTAATCCACATCTCGCTGAAATCCTACCCCGCTTTCGGGTCACTGCCTCGTTCCGGCACCGCGGAAGGCAGGGATCCCGCGATGATTTATTACCAGCCCCAACGCACATATTATTATGAAATGAGTTTATTACACTCTAAATCTCCTGTTAATGTGCTACTGTTTTAATCCCTTTATCCAATTTTCAGTCTCTCAGGCTTGGCTGCTGTTCACTTGCACAAAACTCTCCATTCTGAAGGTTTTATTGTACGATATCCATATCCATTTATCCTGCTTTAAGGCTGCAGCACTGAGGCTCTGGTGAGGAGGGGGAGCATGAGAAAGGGATGGGAGAGGCAGGAGGGGATGGGCCAGGGGATGCATGGAGGGAGAGGAAGAGAACAGTCTGGATCAGCCTGTAAGAGTATAAAAAGGAGTTGAAGTGGGTAGAGGAAGAAAGTGGGGGAAAAAGAGAAGCAGAGCTGATTTTAAGGGCAGCAGTAAGGGTAGATACCAAGTCAAGGAATGAAGGAACAAAGTGACGGTACTTTAGTAAATCATATAATAAGTGAGTAAGAGAGTAAAGGGGCCTTAGCCTCTGCTTTAAGACTACCATGAATCAAACAGCTCTAGAAGTGGAGAAAAGAGAGGGTAGAAACAGAGCAAAGACAGAAATTAAAGGGAAAGGGCAAAAGGAAGGGTGTATGGAGGATGGGAGAGGAGAAGCATGAGGCTAAGTGGGTATGAGGGGAGGCGACCTGCAGGGAAAGGGCTGTTTGAGAGCAAAGGTGGAAGGATCATGCTCTGAGATGCACAGCTCAAAGGCTTTGGCAGGGACTGAGTGAACAGGGCAGTAAAAGGAAATCACAGTCCTCAGCTGCCCAGTGGTGACCAGGTCTCTGTGGCAGTGGCCAAGGTCAGGGCCCTAGTGCAGATGGAGGGAAGTGCATCATGGGAGTTTGTGTGGATCAACTCAGCATGGCCATGGGGAGATGCCCCACAAGGATCAACATTTCCCTAGTATGTCCGTGTATACAGCCATTCTCCTCTCCAGCCTGCAGGCTTGCGACCGTCCCAACCAGCAGTTTGGAGGAGGTCTGTTAAAGGGATAAGGCGATTCTTGGCCTTTCAGATGGTGGCTGGAGGGGGTTTGCTCTGCAGTGTTGTGGCAATGTGAGTTTAGAGCCCACACAGCACTCCAGCCAGAGAGGGACATGGGGGCAGCAGACCTGAGATGAGAAAATGGTCCCAGAACTGTTCCCCACAGCTCCCCAGACACAGCCTGCCTCTCCCCCTCACTGTGTGTCAAGTAGTGCAAGTGCTGCTTTCATTTACTCCTGCGAAGGATCCACATCTAGGGCCGTAGCTCCTACTTAATGAAAACCAGTAGCATGGCCCATGCTGTTGGTTCAGGCTACATATGGACCAGAATAAAGAAGTTGCCCCTAAGCCGTAAAGCCACATTGCATCTCCCAGCCAGTGGTGAGATACTCAGAGATGGCAGCTCATAGGTGCCTTCCAGAATGAGGCAGGACCCCTGGGTCCCATGCCAAGATCTGTTGTCAGTTTTCTGTAGTGCTGATTTAATTTCAACACTTCCAGGTATCCAGCTACAGAATGAGCACAGTGACACTGACCCATCCGATCATGTTGTAGCTAGAAAGAAGTAGGCTGATGCACCAGCAGAAGTGGGCTGGTACTTTGTAGCCACCAATTTTGTGTTGCAAGAACTCGTGGGAGACTGCTATTGTGTGAGAATTTTTGTACGTAACTCCCTTGGTTGCGTTAAAAACCACAGCCGTGGAGCATGGTGTTGAGTGTCTACTCTAGAATGTTCCCTTGCTGTTTTATGGCCTCTTGTGGTACATATCTATAATATAATATGCACTAGCCAGTAGATATTTGTGTAAAAATAAGTCTTATATCCTACACAGCGGAATGCATAGCAGAGTGCAAGGTCATTCAGCTGCAGTGAAATTCCTTGTTTCTAATGAAGTGCAGATCTTTATGACCCCCCCACCCCCAGCTTTATTGTACTTACAAAACAAAGAATAAAATGGATGCACGAAGTTTGTAGATCTAGATTTAGGTGGAGGGAGCACAACTAAATAACCCCCCCCAAACTTCTTTGGGAGGAGTGGAAAAATCCCCAAACTTTAAGCCAGAACAGAGAGGCAAAGAGATTTGCTTAAAATAGCGCAAGCTCTTGTGATGGAACTGCTGAGTAGCTAATGTCCTTGGCTTTTTTAGCTAGCCAGTTATTTAAAATAGCTCCTGCCCATAGTGTTTGCTTTATGGTGTTCTTCTCCTTCCTTCCACCTGTTCTCTTTCATTTTCTCCAGAGAGATATTTTACCAGCTCTTGCCACTGAAGGTAGGAAAGACAGATTAAATGAGATGCCTAGGAGGCTAACATTTTTGGTTCAGGAGCAGGATTCGGGAGCTGAAGAGGCTAGCTGTAGCTCACCCCGTGCTGGAGAAATGGACTTGCCAGCACGTCTGCTGCGCACACAGGATTAGCTGAGGAAAGGGAGTGCAAAGTAGGATCTAGAGCAGAAGATCTCAAAAGGTCTGCCAGGCTGGGTTGGCTCTAGTCCCAGCCCTCCTTCCAGTTGCTCATGACCTTGAACCAGTCATAGTCCCATTCTGTGCCTCAGTTTCCCTTCTGTATAAGGTAGTAATGAGCTTGATGGGGGCAGGGGGCAGACTCGGTGGATTATTGAAGCTCTTGAAGAGGAGGAGGTCTACTGACCTCCAATATTTATTTGGATTTTGTAACCAGCATTGGCATTAGGTCTTTATTAGGCAGCGAAAGTCTTCCACTGACCTTGATGAGGATTTCTGCCTGGATCTGCCCTGTGTTTCTTGTCAGACTGGTGGGCTGGGGTGAGTGAAGAACTGGAGAAAGCCCCCAGCAGGAGACCAGTGCCTTGGCTCTCAGCCAGCCTGGCTGAAGCCAGCGACCGTGCTCCAGGGATGCTGTCAGGTCAGGATTTCACCAGGCCCCCGACTCTGCTCTCACTGTGACATCCAGCTGGCTTCCTGGTGACCCCGCTCCTAGGTCTGCCATTCAGCCCAGCAGATAGCCCTACCTCACTAACCTTCTCTGCCGTCCTCTTCCTCACCCCTCCTGCTTCCCACTCCAACACCTCACCCTGCCTCGTTGTCTGCCCTGCTCCTCCGACTCTCTCCTGTGTTTTCCCTCTCCTCCCACACCCCACTCCTCCTTTTCTCCCCCTCATCCTACGACTCCAGCTCTTACTTCCTTTTTGTCTCACACGCTCCCCCTCTCCCTTCTCCCAGTCTCCCTCTACCCTCCCACATCCTTATAGCCTTCCCCCCCACACACTCCCGCGCTCTCCCTCTCATGTCGAGGACTTGCCTCTACTCTCTGACACAGAAGCCTGTATCACTTCCAAGGCTCCTGCTGTCAGCTGGGGAATAGATAAAGATAAATGATATTATGTTAAATTCCACTTAATGACAAATTTTTAATTTTCTGAACATGGTCATTTTCTGGCTAGTGAATCAAGTGTAGGGAGCTAATTACATGAAGATCTGAACAAAAATAACTCCTAATTTTCAAGGATAATGGAAGAGAAATGTTGGAGATTAATGGCACTATTTATCTTTTTTAAATTTCTATCTTTCTCTGTGATAGCACTGCTCCCCAAGGAAAATATTCATAAAATGAAATTGAAGTCGTAACTTAATAGGTTATTAAAATTTTTGAGTGCATATCACTTTCCTTCCGCCGCACTGTAAATTTAAATTGAAGTTTGCGGCTCCTCGAGTCACCAGCGGAGTTTTTTTTATGATGGCACAATAGAGGGAAACATGCATCTTTGTCAGGAGGTATTTGCTATTCTAATTTTATGGCAGGCCGGATTATCAGAAAGGAATGTCAGAGCACGGGGAAGCTGACAACACTACAGCCTTCAGCCATGTGTTTCCATTAACGCCCAAAGCCGTCCAGGGGTTTCTCTGGACTGTTATTTTCCATTTCAGTCTTTTATCTTGATTTAAAGTGAGGGCGCCGAAAATTCAGCTCCTGTCATTTTTCTCACTCTCTCTCTTTTTCTCACTTTCTCCCTTCCCACTCCTTTTTTTCTTTTTTTCTTTCTCTACTGCTGCTCACTGCCTCTCTTCCATCTTTTTTTTTTTTAATCCTCCCCCCTTCTCTGTGTGTCCCCACCATGTCTGTGGTCCTTTGGATGTAAAGCTCCAGAGAGAGATAGCTGGGTATGGGGGGGGGGGGGGGGGGGGGAGGGGAGGGGAGGGATATTCTTCCTCAGTTTTCTAGGAAAGGCTCCTTCTAGGAGCACAGCACACAGGGGTTCCTCGCCAATGTCCTGAACCAGGGTTTTAGTCAACTGTAAATTTGATGCCTGGCTTGCCTGTGTCAGATGCCAGTGCCAGGTCAGCTTGGATAAGGTGCTTTGTGGTGTCAAATCCTGCTATCTCAGCAGGAGGCAGCTAGATCTCTGGACATGGGCAGCATAAGAGGGAATGAAACCAATTCTCCATTCTTGGCTTTTCCACTGACTTACTGGGTAGCCTCGGTCACCTCACCTCGTTCCAGTTTCCTTTCCCTGCCAGTCTGTTTTGCACTTTGGGGCAGGACCTTTTACTTTATACCTGCCCTGGGGCTTCAGAGTGCTTGTGATGCACGGACAACAGCATGGGCTTGATGCCCTTGGCTTTCCTCCCCTAAGAGCCCCTCGCACTGGGCAGTTGGTGAGACTTGGTTCTACCACATGTCAGTTGGCCAAAGCCTTGAGCCTCATCTCTCCGGCACTGCTTTACCCTATTGTAAAATGAGGGACTCTCTTCAGTGGGGTTGCAATACACCGAGCATGGGACTGCCCCAAAATGGGCAGCTCTGTTGCTGCACGTTTTCTCCTCAGAAGTGTCCCAAGCCAGTGTTCCTCTTTCACTCTACTCCTTTCTTCTCTTTTTCCAGCAAGAACACGTTCACCTCTGAGGCTCTGAAGATTTTAAACCAGGGATGGCATGAAGCCAAGACTCCTCTTAAATGAAGGTTCAGCTCTCTCTGAATCACCATCCCAATAGAATTCCTCTTGGATAAAGCAGGTGAGCCTGGGCTCAGACAGCAGGGATCCATTTCACTTTGGGCTTCTTCAAACTGAAAACAGGTCAAGGTATTCCTGCTGCCCCTGATCTCTGTGCACACAGGACCTCTCATGCTCTCCCTGCAGGTGGGAAGTTGGGTTTTTTTTGGTTGGGGGGAGGATTTGTTCAGCATTTCTAGAACCAAAGCCACTAAACTACAAAATAGAAAACAAAACCTCACGGGCCTTAATGTAATTTTCTTTTTGGTTTTATTGCCTTCTGGGGTTGTTGAATGTGTACAGGTCCCATTGTCAAGTTTTCTTCCACTAAAAGCAGCTAAACCTCTGCCCTTTAACACCTCCAACTCCATATTCTTGTCTCCTAAAAGCCCATGCTCCAGATGCTGGAGTTTGAAGAGAAGCAGCATGTATCAAAAAGCCCAGGATAAAGTTAGGAAAGTACAGTGTTTTTAGCATCCACAGCTAGCACCCAGTTTTTGCCAAGGTTTATGGGCATTGTGAGAGCAGTGTCCTCTTTACAGGCCTAGCTCAGGTCTCAGGGCCCTGTGTGCCAGGGAGACAGGGTACTGTGCCCAGTATAGCAGTGCTGCCAAGGAGGGAAAGATGCCAGCACCTTTGGAGGTGAGTGTCTGGCCAAACTATAGGGCACACAGCAACTGGATTTTCTACTTAGATCTGGTCATGCAGTTTCCTCTCAACCTGTTCTCTTGAAGGAAGCTCGACACGTATCGGGCCACCTTGGAAGATGTTGTACCCTGGAGACACGATCTCTAATGGAACCAGTGTCTGTTGGACAAATGTTGCCCTCTTCCCTGGTGCCCAGCCTGCATGGGGCTGTCTGTCAGCTCCTCTTCCCTGACCCCTTTCTATTGCCTCAGCAGACAGTGACACGCAGCCCATGCTTTCCTTATCAGATCTAATGCCCTCATGTTCTCTGTCCAGTCTGAAGGGACAGATTTGGTGGGAGTGTGAATGTACCAGTTCCTGCTGGTCCTTCCTGCTCTTAGCCAGAAAACAGATCAGGTGTTTGGAGAGCCCCAGCAAGGAAGGTGCAAAGGAGCAAAGGATTTTTTGGAGTCCTGCCAGAAGGCAGAAGGCTGGGGGCTTGGCACAGCTGGCAGCAGAGGGCCTGCTTTCTCTCTGCCCTCTGAGACCAGCCGGGTCCTGACACTGCTTCAAGCTGCCTTGTGTGCTCCGTTAATTCAAGGCAAAAGAAAGGGCTCTGGGTTTAAAGTATTTTCTCACCAGCCTCACCTCAGTGCCAAAGAGAGCTCTTATCTCCTGGCTGCATAAGGAGTGCACCAGTCCTGCGGTCCAGAAGATGCACAGTGGAGCTATGTGTCTGCAGGCTGGAGAAACTGGGATGTTAGTGTGTTTGATCCCACTCACCCCAGTAAGAACCAGAGAGTGGGATTTTGAGGAGGAGGACAGCTGGAGAGCATTCCCACAGACCCCGAGTTCTGCCAGAAAAAGAGGGAAGAGGGGAGACTTTAGCAGGGCCTATTCCTTTCCTGTGCTGCAATGTGATGGGTATGTGTCTAGTACCAGAGGCCTGAAGTTTGTCCTAGGGGAGAGCGGTGATTTGCGGTGTGCAGGTGGAGTGTTCTGTGGACCTTTCTGGACTGAATGTCTATTCTGTGATGCCTATCAGTGGTTTGCGTGTGATGAGCTTCCTTTCTTATGTTCCCTTGTTCCTGAGCTGGCGGCAGGCATTATGGTTTACCGAGGAAGACAGGCAGCTTAGTGCTGAGGGGACCCTGGTTAGCCTGTCTCCTATTCTCAGGCACATCTCTGAGAGGTTTTGTAAATGGCTGACAGACTTCCTCCCTGCCTCGGTTTCCCCACCTGTGGGATGAGGTTAAAGCACGCTTGCCAGAAGCAGCTGGGGCTTTACCTCTTGATCCCTGTGTGACATTCAGAGCCCTGCAGACCATGCTGGATACAAGCAAACCCAAACTTAGACCTTCAGCATAACAAGTCTCTCCTCCTTTCCCTCACCCCCACCTTCCTTGCTGATGAAAGTAGCTTTGGAAAACACAGATCCTTAAGGGACGAAGAAGGAAATAAATGCTTTTACATTTTTTCAGCCTCTCTTATTTCCCTGCCCATAAGGAATCTATGTAACAAATGAAACACGACTGCTAGCTGTATGACTGATCTATTTGTATAATTCTATCTATGGACTCAGACCTCAGAAGACACATCCAAGGAGGGAGGGTGCAGGTGGGAGGGAAGCTATTTATTCCTGATAGAAACTTTTGTAGTGTTGATGACAGCTCTTTGCCAAAGTGCAGGAAAAGCCGAGACTTGGCTGCTGGAGATGCAAAACCTTGTGGGGAACAGCACAGTGGCAGAATGGAAAAGGAACATGTAGGAATGAGTGGTTTTGGGTCCCTGGAAGAGCACCAGCGGATAAAATGCCGTGCTAGGCTGCTATGGGAAGATGCTGGTAGGAAAGGGTCTCCCAGGCCAGGAGGGCTGGGATGTCCCTACTAGTGTAAATCAAAACACTTCCATTGTATCTGCAGTGTAAATCAGCAGTGCTCCCTTTGTCATCGCCTGACCAGCCAGTCATTGGCTAGGCAGCACCGGTGGCTTTCAGAGCCTTCCTCTTACGGCTTTTCCTCTCCCTGCCTTCCTCCCCTCACCTTTTCTACTTGATTTGCTCTTATTAGATTGATACACTAATATGAGCTGGCTGGGCCGTAGTAAACCAGCCCCGACCCTGGAAGGGAGAGGAGCATCCTACCTCCCTTTGCCAGACAACAAGGCCAGTCAGCCCTCAGTAATTGAGCTTTAATAGACTCTGAGAGGGGTGTATCTCTCCAGGGACCAGCCTCAGCTGGCAGCCCGTGGGGAATGGGGCCTATTGAAAAAGGCTTTCATGACGGCGGGGAATGGTCCTTGCTCTGTGCCGACAGGAGGGGCAGAAGAGGAATTATCAACAGGAAATACAGAGTCTCAGCCAGTGCTCCTGCGTGAGTGAGCTGGAAAATCTGTGTGTGGGCTTAACCTGCATCAGTCCCAGGGCAGGAAATAACCCCTAGCCCAGAGGCATTTTTCAGGGGTTTCATCCGAGCAAAATTTGAGGTCTCTCAGTGGGGAAATATGCTAGCATTATTCTGTGCTTGATTTCTTGGCCCCTGTTCCCCTCCTCTCTGTTTAATGTGCACTTGCCATGTGCTCTTATCCCTTTGGCCTGCTTCCCTCCATCCCCTGGCACATTTTGACCTAGGACATTGTTTGTCTGTTCACTGTAAGGATACTCTTAGAAGTACTCTCATCCCAGTAAGAGAGTAAATCCTTCCCAAAGGCTGAACTTCATGCCATGGGACTGTTTCCCTGATGGGTAGATAAGATTCTCATACTGGAGATGTGGAGGAGGCACAGAATATGGACAAGCCAGACTCCAGCACTGCCAACCTCTCCCAGCTGAACTCATTATTTGACCGAGAGAAGAATGTGCGTGGCCTTTCTCTTGTGTCTTTGAAAGGTAGTCTGAGAATGTTTTTAAAAAAAGAAACCCCCAACCCAAATGCACGTGGCAGCTGTTCCTGTTCTCTGATAGAGCTAGAGGCAAAGAGATGAAGCAGAGCTGCAACTGGAGCCCAGGAGTCCTGACTCCTTCCTGCTCTTTGTCCCCAGCAAAGGGTGATGCTCTCCCATGAACACTGTGCCCTCTCTCTGCAGGCTCTCTCATTAGAAGGATAAAGTTTCTCCATGCAAGTGTCAGCAAGATCCAGACAAGCAACACAGATTTACCTCACTGCTAAGATTGGTTGTCTGTCAAGTTTATGAATTCTTCTCAGATGAGTTAGCAGGTGATTTCCAGATGTGAATCCTCCTCACTAGACATGGCTGTTGTTACCAGATTTCACGCGGTATTCCATGCATCGAGAGCAGCTTCTATGGGGCTTTCATGAATTAGCACATGTATAGTGCATGTTGCATAAACAGCACCACCTGTATATAATCATGCATACCACTGTGCTTTCATATCCCTGTCATGTGAGTTCACCCTAATTTGCAGGAGTGCTGGCTGCTGTCTTCACGTATACTCTGCAAAAGTGCTTTTGTTGGCTCAGAGATCACATGCACTTTCCAGCTCATCTGGTTCGTGTCTTTCACCTGAAAGCACATCCACTCCTGAATGACTTCCACAAACCATCGCAGGTGTGGGTTCAGGCTGGAGAAGGGGAAGACATGTGAGGATTTGAACAGCAATGAGTTGAAAGAGAGAGGGGGAATTATTTAGGCTGGATCATATGGGTAATGAGATGAAATAAGTACATAAATTAAGAATACTTAGCACATACTATCTGCAGTCCTTAAAATGTCTCATATAGATGGAAATTGGATCCAGGCAGGAAATGATCTTTTTTTTCTTCTACAAGAGTTTGTGAACTGCAGTTACTCTTGCTCCAAAATGGGATAAGATGTCAAAATGCAGAATGCTTTCACAAAGGAACAGTTTGATTCTCATCCTGACCCCATCTCCCACTTCCCATAGCCCAGCCCCCAAATTTTGAATCGAATCAAGCAAAATATTTTGTTCCCAGTGCAACATTTTAAATCCCTTTTTAAACCTGAATGGTCTTGAACTTAAAAATGAAAGGTCATTTTCAATCATAAAGCAAATGTTTTTATTTAGAAAAAGTTAGAACTGGATGTTGTCATGATTCCACAAGTTTTTGGGGTTCTTTTCTTTTTCTCTCCAAAATTGCTTCAGGGAGAAATAGCTGTTAAAACTGACCCCTCCTTTTGGTTTTAATGAACTGACAGTTTGGGAGGTACGAGGCTTTCACAGAAAATTTGTGCATGGCTCTAATGGAAAAACATTCATGTTACTTAGTATTGCCAGCTCTGGAGATTTTCTTTTTTCCACACCATCCCAGAAGCCTGTGGCCAGATGACCTGTGAGCTTTCCAGTCAGGAAAAGAAAGAAACCTGTTTCTAAATCTTACAGCTATGGAGAAAAACTTGAAAACGGGAGTCCCAGAGACTGAGCTTTCAGAAGGCACGTGAATGCCCCTGCTTGTGCCCCCTATCCTTAAAAGTCCCATGATTTTTTAAACTAATCTCATGATTTTGGAAAGGCGGAGATGGTCTGATTCATCATTTTTAAGTGCTTAGTTTTAACAGTACTGCATTATTCCCAGATAGCAGATGGGGAAATGGAGAAATGTGGTGAATTGCCAGCAGCAGAGCCAGAAATAGAACCCAGATGTCCTGGTCTTGTGTCGAAGCTCCCCGGTCTCTCCAGGAGGGGAACGAGCAGGCTGCTTTCAGGGGGAGCTTCCTCCCAGGGAAAGCGCAGCCCTGAAGGGCACTGCGAATCCTCCCGCCTTATTGAGGGCCTGCAAAACACAGGCCGCAGTCCGTCAGGCACAGCCCTGCCCTGGGGAGAAGAGGAGGCCGAGTGGCCCAGCGGGTCCCTGCCAGCTTTCTTTTGCGTGTCCCCACGATCCTCCGCGTGGCTCTGCCGTTCAGTCACACGGAGCAGGCAGGTCAGCTCACGTGTGCCTTTTCCACCTCGGTGCATGTACCACACAGGTCAGCTCACGTGTGGTTTAGCGTGGCTGTGGGAAGCTGCCGGCTCCTGCGTTTAGCTGCCTTCAGGCCTAGCTAAGCTGAGGCAGTGTCTGGCTCCCCAGCCACAATCTCTCGTTAGAAAGAAATTAAAAGCCACTCAATTTTGGCTAATATCCCTCTGTAGGCCTTTAACTCCACCTGTGACTAACCCATTCATAATAGCTCTGTTTTAGTGGCTTGGGTTGATGTATCCTCGATTAATTTGGGAGGAGAGCGGCAGGGCCATATCTCTTTGTCTCCCCCTCTCTTACTCCCTGTCCTGCAGTCTGTCTTCTCCCACTATTTCATCTGTGTCATCGTTTCTCCATTCATTCACTCTATCTCCCCCTCTCTCCCACCTTCCCCCCCCCTCACTTTTTGGCATTTTCTTCCGCAGCTCCTGTTCGTGTCTTTCTTTCCCCTTTGTTCTCATGTTCTTTAACCTTCCTCCTCTGTTTCTTTCCTCCTCCTGTTTCCTTGGCTGGCATCGCCTCCTCTTCCTTTCCCCGCTTTCCCTTCCCTTCTTCCCTGTTCCTCCTCTCCCTCATTTGAGCCCCCTTTCCCACCCCTGCCCCCTGCACCTCTCCTCTCCCCCAGCCCTCTGGCTCCCACCTCTTTCTGCTTCCCCAGGTTTCAGATGCTCACACGATTTCTCTCCCTCTTTGTTTCAGGCACCTCCACCCCGCTCCCCACTCTCAATTATTATTAATGATAAAGGCTAAAACATCACATCAGTAATTTCTGAGTGAGTTTTGCAATGAAGCTGGGGCCTTATCAGCCCCTCCCGAGTGCCACAAATTTTACTTTTGCAATTTCACGCCTTTGGTTATTATCACGCTGCTTCGTCCCTGCTCTGCCTCACACTTTCCCTCCCCCCCTCCTCTGGAGAGAGTACTTAAACTTGTTTTCATTCCCTTATTCTTTATTTTTTTAATGTCCACTCTCTCTGGAGCCAGTAATGTTCTTCCTCTTTTTTCCTCTCCCATTTTCTGTTAATTCTGTGCCATCTGCCTTAGCATCTGTTAAAAATAAAATTTCCCTCACAATGAGAAGCCCTCCCTGCCTTGCTTCCGTCCCCTCCCCCACCGCCGCGGCCCCCCCACTTTTCCTGCCGGGGTTGTCGGAGGCTGCTGCTGCCCCTCTCGGGGTGCCGCTTCCTCCCTCGGCCCAGCTCCCCGCTGGCTTCCCGGGCTGCCTCAGCCGTAGCTGTTTGGTGTCGCGGCGGGTACGGGAGGAGGGCTGAGGGGTAGCGAAGGGGTTGTGTGGGGCTGCATCGCCCTCACCCCACATGTGCACGCACACGTGTGTGTGCATGTGCGTGTAGTTATAGGTCTCGTGCATGTGAGTATTTCTGCCAGACTGAGCAGAGTAAGACTACAGCTGGTGTGGTGAATCAGTGCTGGATGGAGGGTGAGGTGTCCCTCGGGGAGCGGCGAACGGTGGGCACTCGAAGGACCATGTGTCCCTTGGATGGGACAAGGTTTGGCTGATGTGTGATGCACCAACTCTCTGCCATCCATGCTCAGAGGGAGAAGGCTACTTTGAGCAGAGCTTTGGTTAGATGTGGATTTGGCCATTATGGAGCAGACCTACTACCAAGCTGGTTGACATGAAGACAATTTCCTGGTTGAGAAAAAAAGGAGAATTCTTTCAGAGTTGTTTCCTTTTACAGGCAAGCTTTTAATAAGAAGAGGGCCAGGCCTCTGGACTTCCCAGAAGCCTCATAGAAAAGCCTCTAGGTTTTTCCATGAAGGTCTTGGCTGTGGGTCTGACCTGCACATGAAACTTCCCTCTGGCAGAGAGCCTTGGAGGGGCTTTGGTTGGTATTTCCCCTGTGTAAGTTTGTGGGGAATAGGGAGGTGGAGGCTCTGCTGCCTGTTAGAAATTTCTTTTGTGATTTGAAGTCTGGTGGCTTCGTTGCCATAGAAGGAGATCAGATCTGTCACAGACTCTGTGGGACTCGTGTGCCAGGCTTTGGAAAGTGCCTCCATTCAATACTCTGTTGTTCCTAATCCAAGTCAGGCCAGAGTTTAAACTGGCGTCTGGCTCTAACACCCTGCTCACCCTGACTGTGCGCTGACCTAGGACATGTCCCAGTTTCAATATCAGGCCCATGAAACACAGCAAAAATGTTTGCAAAACTGCTAACAACTGATCCCTACTCACAGGTTGTTTCCTGAGGCTTCACTTCCCCACGGCCTTCAGGTTCTCCTTTCCTGTGATACAGGTGAAGCTTTTAAAACAACATGGCTTAGTGTCCTTTCTGCTGACTCTTATGACCTAGTCATGATCTGTGAGACAGGGACTCGGGACTTCTCGAGACAAATGAAGGGCTGAAGTAAGAGAGGTGGATACGTGTCATTTGTGCATGCCAGGCAAGGTGTGTGTAAGTACTGCCGAGACGGGTTTATGTGCCTCTGTGTTTATGGTTGCGTCTGTGCTTCTGTGGCAAGGACTTGCACACAGCTGTTTGGGGGATGCATATGTGCCATCAGGTGTATCTGTATGTCCAGCTGTAGGTGCCTTCAGCAATGAAGTGATGTCTTTGCAGATCTGGATGTGTGTATTTATCTCCGCATCTGCAGATGGCCAGTAGGTGTGTCCGCGTGTGCAAGCATGGGCGTTTGCTGTGGGCATGTCTGAGTGTGTGTCCATAGCAGGGGCTTCGGTGGGAGTGTGCGTGAGTGTGGCTCCCTTGGCAGGTGTCTTTGGATGCCAGTGCATTTGGCAAAGGAGGGTGCAGGGCCACCTGCCTCTCTCAGCGCATGCCTGCTCTGAGCCCACAGGGTGTGAGCAGACGAAGTGCGTGCAGGGGGAGAGCCCCGAGAGTTTACACGGAGCAAATCCCACCCTCTGTCTCCCTGCAGTGCCTCCATTAAGAGCCACATTCAAGGGGCTCAGAAGCAGCATGATTCTGCTCTAGCACAATAACCTCTGTGGCTTTGATAACAACAAGCCCCCTTAAGCCCTCTTCCTCCCCCCGACTCCCCTTTTTCTCTCTCTCCTGCTCCCTTTGAGCCCTGCCGACAATAGGCAGGCCTGCTGCAGCGCTCCCCACGGCCCGAGCAGCCACACAAAGCGGCCGAGAGCTTACAGGAATTCTTTGGCAAGCTGCTGGTTGCTGCGGAGAAGAAGAAGGGCCCTTCATACTCGGAAGCTGTCTCATTGCCCCTGGCCCTATTCTCTTCCCGTGTTTGATAGACACTGAGCCACGGTAATCTCTCTCTGCCCCGAGGGGAACAACAGCTTTTGTGAAACAGATTTTTACAAACTGTTTTGACCCCACATCCCCAGCTCCCCCCCAGCTCCCCCCTTCCCTCCCCTCCAGTTCACTGGCTGTATCAGTGTCACATAATTAAATCAGCTTTCCTGTTTGCCTCTGCTTCCTGCTAATTGTTTGCTCACAGCTAGGATTAGCAAGTCAGGGTTATTTTTCACATCTCCTCACACAGGTTTTTCTGCTGCAGGAGGCCACTTCATGGTTCTTGGCCTCCTTGCTAGCCTGCTCCTGACGCACGATGGACAAAGAGCTCTGTGGGCCTGGGAGACACAGGGAACCTGCTGTGCTTCCTGGGATGCTGCCTGGCAGTAGTTCTGCAGGCAGGAGAGGGGAGAGAAGGGTCAATATCAATATTTTGCTCCCTGTCTTTTGCAAAGCAGACTGAAAATTTTCTATAAGGAGAAGCAGTTTGAGAGTAGGGGTCACCCTATTTGGCTCTGGGTAGACCCAACACCTATTCTACAGATCAAGTTGCAGCTCAGGGATTCATCAAATGAGGAGCTTCTCAAATGGAGACTTGTGATAATCCCTTTGGGAACTGCTCAGCCACACCATTTTAATGGCATTAGCATGAGGGGTAAGCCTAAAGCAAATACTCGGTGTCAGTGCTGCAAGTGCATCTCGGTATAAGAAGTTATCTCTCATTAGCTAAGCCCACATAGCTGCTCGGGAGCCCCGCTTGCAGCCTGCCCCAGCTAGAAGGCAAAATGAACTAGCTTACACCATCTTCACAAGGGCATTATACTCTGCAATTCAGAGAGGCTAAAAGAGGGTCACAGAGCCCAGCTAATGGATTGCAACTGGTTAAGGCATAGTTACATCATCATTTATGAGCCTGGGGCTATGTCTTTGAGATTGATCAAAATATTTGAATCAAACATTTTGTTTTGGAAGGAGGAAAAATAATTCTTTGATTAAGCTACTGTGTGCAGAAAGTGTCTGTTTGCATCAAGCAGTTGGAAAATGTCACCCTATTTTTCAGGAGGAGGGAGCAGAATGAGTATGGCATGATACTCTGCCCTGTTGTGCAGGACTGCTGCTGGTGTGGCCTTGGTTTTTCAAGCATCCATTTAACTTTTTTTTTTTTTCTGAACAGGGAGAAATTTGTACTGAAATCCCTCAAATACTGATGAAGAGTTTACATAGAGATAACCACAACATTCTGTTTTTCACTGACATTTTTCAGGGTTGGAAAACTCTTTCCTGATGCTTCCTACCAATTAGTCCCTGACTCCTTGATGGCATTGGTAAGAATCTAAAGTAGCTTTAGATACAAATTTAACTGCTATCTCCTTTTCACTCCATGCTGGATAGACCCCCAGATTTCTAGCTGGGCATTTGTGGGCTCTTGGCTAGCTGATAGAGTGGTTTTGAAGATATGGCTGAAAATTTTTCCCGGGGAGCCCACATGTTAATAATAATAATATAATAATAATAACGAAAAAAATAACAGTCTCATGTCCTTCATAAAATATCTTTAGGTGCTTCACACCAGAAGCTTTACCCATGGAGGAAAGCTTTCATGCAGACAGACATTTTGATTTTTCACTATAGCTGCTCTCTGACTCCAGACTGCTTGGGTGAGTACCATTCATCTGACTGGGTCCTTGGTATTCCCCAACCACTCAGATGGAAAAGCCCAACCTTTCCCACTTTGCCACATTTTCTGTTGTCCGTCTGCTTTCCATGTTCTTATGCCCCTGCCAATGGAGTAGGAATTCTGTCTCTGCTAGTTTCCAGGTGGGAAAACAGCTGTAACAGGAAGGGCTAAAACAAGAATATAGCTAACAAACCAAGCCCTCTGTGATAGAGAATGGCAGATTACTTTTTTAAAAGGTTCCCAACGCTGCACCACATTGAAAATGTACCACTCAGAAGTAGTCTGTGAAGGCTCAGCTGAAGCTTTCCCTACTCCCTGGATACAGAGAAGGGTGTGCATTTCCCCTGGCTCACTGGAAAGCATGCTGTGACCAGGGGCAAAACTGGCCTCCTAGTCTTCCCCTTCACTGGCCAGAGGATGGTCTCCTGCTCTAGACACCTATGAATGTGGTCCTGTGTACTTCAGCTGCCAAGACAACTCAGCTGCAATGCTGGCCCCTAAAGCCTGACCATCATTCCCTGTCTAATTGTAAGTTGGCCAGGGCCTGGTGTTTGATAAAGCTCTGCTGTTCCATTCCTAGTTTAGATTCCCTCATCCAACTTTCCTGCTAGTACAGTGTTAGGTGGAGCCTTGAGTTAAGGAATCTGCCTTGGGTGGTTGTGAATTAATTCACTAATTATTAGGCTGCCTGATGGTTTAGTTGATGAATCAGTGGTTGCTGGTAGCTTCATCATGTGGGTAAAGCATCGCTTATGTGTTTCCCAGGGAAAGGAATGAATACAGCACTGGAAACCAGGAATTTCTTCTAGCTCTTCCTTTGCCCTGACTGGATTTTGTAGCCTTGGACAAAACTCTTTGCCTCAGTTTCCCTAGTTGTAAAATAGAAGTCATCATTCATAGCTCATGGGGTGTTACGGACATTCAATAGCTCCCACTTGTAAAGGGTTATCTGAAAATTTAAAATGCAGTTGTCTGGTTGCCCAAGTAGCAAGCTGGTTTTCTGGTTGGCAGGATGGCTAGCAAATTGATGAGCTGCTTAACTAGCTTGGTTAATGACCTGGTGCCATTTGCAACAGGGACAAAATGATGTTAGGACATTCCCTTTCAGCAACATGGAACTAGGTATTTTTTCCTGAGATAACAAGTGATAGGAACATCTTTATTTAATATAATAAATTTAAATCAAAAATCAGTGCCAGGTTAAACTATAATTTAGAGTTCTATTTCTGAATCGGTTACCATTCAGATTTAAATGGTTCTTCTGAACAGATTTCAGCCCAAGTGAGGGAAGCCTGATTAAATAATGGACTATGCAAGATTTTGCACCATAGAAAGCTGTGTGGCAAACAGGCCAGTGTGGCAGTTTCTTCTGCTGAGGCATCTGGCTCGTTCCCTCAAAGACGCAGGGAAGTTCAGGTCTCAGAGTCTGAATCCGGGCACCTCCGCAAGTCTGTGTGAGCGGGCTGAGGGCAGAGCAGCGCGGACACAGTTCTCACCCCAGCGGATCGGGAACGAGCGCCCACGACTGTCAGGGTGTGTGCGCCCGCCGTCCAGCCTCAGCCCTGCCTCGCCGGGCAGCAGCCTGGCGCCCGGCCCCGGAGCGGGGGCCGGAGCCGGGAGCGGGGCGAGCCCGGGGGCCGGAGCCGGGCGAAGCCGGGCCGGGGCGGGCGGGAGCGGGGCTCGCTGTCCGCGGTGCTGAAGGCGGACACGGCTCCGCCCGCCCCGGGCCTCCCTCCTGCGCTGCGGAGCTTGAGGAGCAAGCGGAGGGTGATTGTAGGGGAGGAGAGGAGAGGTATCCTTAGTTTTCTAGTGGTCTGTAACGTTAAAACATAAAGGGCCCAGCGACCGCAAATAGGCAACCGGGTTCCAAACAAAATCAGGTTAGAATTCAGGGGGTCCCTGGGCTCTGAACTGGAGTTTTCACCCATCCCTACATTTTGTGCGCAGAGTAATCCCAGGACTTTTCATCAGCTCCACAAGCCGCTGCTTCTTCAATCAGTACAAATCTCTTGAATTACAATGGAGGCTGAAAGTGGCAGCTGTTGTTAGGATCTGCCCAAACTTCTCATTATCAGCCCCTATTTTCTGTTGCTTATGATTTTGTCAAATATTAACCATGTAGTCTCAAATATTGCACAAAAAATCTTATTTGTTCAGCTGAAGTTCTGCATTTATTAACTAATTTACATCTTTGGGGAAAATATCAAACATTTTCAAGTATGTCATGTTAGTTGTTTCTCTGAAAGGAACTAGCATCCCACACTCTGGATCAGGATGCTAAAATTTCATAAGGACTGAGCTTTGTGTCCACAATCCAAGATAGATCTGGAAGGAATTTCAGGAGATCTCTAGCCTGTACCTTTGCTCCCAAGAAAAGATCACAGTTACCTAAACCATTCTGACATATGTTTGCCTAATCTGTCCTTAGAAACCTCCAGTGAAATCATCCCCCTCTATCCAGGCAAATCTATTGCAGCACTTACTACTCTAACATTCTTCCCGGTGTCCAAACTGAATTTTTAATTGTTGCAGTTTAAGCTCGTAACTTATTTCTTAAGCTATCAGTGACATGGAAAGCAACTTACTCCTTCCCTCTTTCATCTATTAGTAAACTGCTGTCATGTCTCTCCTCTAGTTTCTTTCAACAAAACAATCCCAGTTCTGTAGGTCTTCCCTCCCAGCTCATTTTCATAGAGGTCTGATTTTTTATGTTCCACTCCTCAGGACTTCAGAGTCCTAAGTAAATTTGCATCTTACTTAGATTGCCTCATATGGAAAGTAGCCCACCAGAGGAGGTCTTTCTGGGACAGACTACAGTGGGAAGAATAATTCACATGTGTTGCAAAGGACACTGCTGTTCATAATCCCAGTGTGGTAGCTGTTTTTTTTTCTGAAAAGCTTGACATTGTTGACTCATGGATGTGATTCATCATCACTCCAAGATACTTTTCTGCAAATCTGCTGCCTCCTAAATTGTGTTTGCACAGCCAATTATTCTTGACAGTGTGGTGCCTGTTTTTTTCTTTTGGTTTGAGGCTTTTTTTTTGGGGGGGGGGGGGAATGTAATATCCTACATTTTTAAAAAGCAAGCTAAGAATGTCTTCTTTCCTGCTTCCCCAGCAGAAAACTAAAGCGTCACAATCGTATTAAGAGAGCATTTTTTTCTTCATGTTGCAACCAACATTACTCTGGAGAAGATCTGCTGACTTCTGCCAGCTCCATGTGTCTCTATTCCTTATAGACAAGCTTTTTGTTACAAACATTTTAAATAGGAATCCTGTCTTCTTCACTGCTTGACCTGGATATGCTCGAGAGTAGAGTGAAAGAGACTCGTCTGTAAGACCTCTACCTTTCCACTTACAGAAGCTGGGATGTGTGCAGTGAATGAGTCAGGGTCTGGCTGGTAAAGAAATGCTGATTTTATGGTTATGGAAGAGGGAGTTCCAAAGAGATGTTGGATGAATGGCTTTGCCCTAATAATAACTCACTCATTTTTAGGGTCATGCTTTCCCCTGCTTCAGTTTGAGGTGTAGGTCTGATTCATAGATGTCACAGCTGAATACAAAGGGAACTGTGCTGGGTGTACATGGTGAGCTAAGTGCACTGAAAACGTAAAGGGTGTCCAAAATGTATCAGATATCTCTGGACCTTCATTTCTGCATGGATCAGTTTCCTGTCTCTAAAATGGAAATAACAAGTCTCATTTTTGGAAGATAGGTGTGTTCAGGTCAGTAAAACCACTCCACCACTCTTGTGATGAACACCAGAAAAAGAGCACAGGAGAAAGAAAACGGTTTTGTCTTCAGAGCAAGGTTTGAGCAGTAAGTGTATTGCCTAGCCCCAAACAGAGAACAAAGAGAAAATTAAATAAGGGCAGAGCCACTTACTATGGGAATACCAACCATCCGGGACCCTAGGTTAAGGAGTCATTTCCGTGGAAATATAGTTGAGATTGTGTAATTGAAGCTGATAATGTAATGCACTGTATGTGCAGGGGCTTTAATGCTACAAGGCAGTTTTAATTCTGGCATTGCATCCTTTCAGTTCCTTGGCTTTGCACTTCAGAGAGGATGTGTTGATGCTGTATGCAGCAGTGTGTGCGTGTGCACGTGCATAATGGAGGAGACACTGCACGTAGTTGCCGGAATAACTAGTTTGGACTCCGCTGCAGCTGCGAAATGCTACTTCCCCTCTCCTATCATGGGAATATCTGGGGAATGAGGAAAAAATATCAGGAAGCCCTATGTGGTTTATTATTTTTTAAAATTTTGATCGTAGAAAAGGTGAGTTGAAATGTACCTTTTGAATAATAAAAAAGGGAAAAGTGTTTTAATGCTCTTGTCATCCTCCTTCCTTCCACTTCCATCTTCCAGTTCTGAAGCCCATTTAGAGCTGGTCTGACACATTCACATGGTGTAAATGACCCACTGTCAGAAAAAAACCTCTCATTTTCCCCTGTTCCTGGAAATCATCTCCACTGTGGAATCCTGCTGGTGGCCATGAGTTACAGGATGATGTGTCACAAGCTTGGTGGAGTCTGTTTCTCACCCAGGATGGGAAATGTCTTTTTTCTAGATCCAGCCTGAGGGAATACATTTATCTCATGAGCCCTTTGTTAGCTAAGCAACAAGAGTTTGGGCTGGTGGGATCCTCTGCAATATGTTGAAAACTGCTGAATGTAAGTGTGGTATGTGCAGTGTGGTTTGACTGCTCTCAGCACTGGGGGGAATCAGGAAGACAGACGAGAGCAAAATGAAAGGGGGAAGGCAAGGAGAGAGGATTCAGGGACAAACTGAGAAAAGAAGATGAGGAAGAAAGGGAGCAGAAGCACAGCTGACACATGGGCCAGATTCCTAGCAATAGTATTGGCTAATTTGAATGCTCACCATTGAACAGGGAGCCTCGATCAAGCTCCTTCCTGTTTTCAGGAGGAATAGACAACACAGGACAAAAAGGAGGTCTCTGCAGCCCAGTAGCACCAGAACAGGAGGGGGATGGCATATATTGCTTTTCATGTTTCACAGATGCCCATGTGATCTTCCAGAATGCCAGCAACAAGCTGAGTCTTGAGTGGCTGCTTGCTGGAATCAGCACAGCAACATGTTTGATGGAGGCTGGCTCTTCCCTGAGGGGCAGCGATGCTTGAAAAGGTGAGCCATACCAGGCCAACACAGTGCAGGGAGCTAGGAGTGTGCAGAAATGCTCTTACCACTTGAGAGGGGAACTTGCATCCTCCTTCATCTAAGTCTGACTGATATCCAAGCTGTATTTTCAACATGTAATCCTTGTTGTTTTGTGCACTGGGAGTGACCCACACAGTAAGCTGCCTTCATCTTCCTGCGTTCTCTCCTCAGCTATGCTCACCCAGGTACCATCTGCCCATTCTTTATTCTTAATGTTAGTTTTCTCTGCCTCTGTTCAATTGGGTTTATAGTAACTAAAGTGTTTGCCTGTGCAAGTAGGCATTTAAAAATAGCCTTCATAATGCTCTAAAATGTTTCTAGTGAACATTTTTCCTTTTTGATTGTGAGTGTTTATTGGCTATGCAATGCATAATAGGAAATATTGATTGTGATGATCTTCATGACTCCCTGATGAACAGAGGTGGTTGAAAAACATCAAAGAAAAGCAGAAATGATGTTTATTTGCTGTCTTCTTGGAAATATTCCCACTTTCCCAACAATTCTACTCATGAGGACTGGCCATGTATCATACCACACTGTTGGATGGGCAGGAGGAAGCTATTTCATTGCTATGAGATGGTTATATCTCCCAGGATTTGCATGTTGCAAGACGCACTTTTCCCTACGTAGCCCTGAAAGAGAGTTGATCCTAACCACAAAGAAACAAAGACAGTGTTCCCAATGCATTAACATCAAGAGGTCTGTTCCTTGAAATGTCCCAAGACATTCCATCTCCACTCAAAGATTTCTTGGTGAGCTATATTCAATATTAGAGTTATAATCATGGTGAAGTCTCTTTTTAAAACCATAGAGACTTTTCTCTTGATCCTTCCAGGAGGTTGGTCTGCTGTCTAGAGAGTGCCCTGAGATTGGGTCCTGTTTTTGAACAAGAATGTCTTTATTCCAGGAGAAGCATTATTTATGTCTTCTTCTTCCAGTAAAATGTCACCCTTGTCCATAACAGGAACTGTTGATGAAGGTGGACGTGTTGATTTGGTGCCTACGATGAAGAAGGGAGGCTGGATACAGTTTGTGTAGTTTAGAAAGCCAAGATTTTTTTCAGTTGGCAGCCACAGACATATGCTGACAGATAGTGATTTCCAGAACAAGCTGGAGAGAAAGCAGGATTTAAAAAAACTCTCAGGGAGATGACTTCTTCTTGTGCCTACAAATATGGCCACTTCCAGCTTTCCATTTGGATCCTGGAGCTGCAAAATGGCATTTGTCCACCAGAGGGCACGTGGGCCATTTTCTGCTCCTTAGCACAAAAAAAGGGAAACAGAAAGGTTTCCCGAGCACATCCCCTTCCAAAATGGGACCCTGCACTGACTCCCTCAGCCTTTGCCATTGCAGCTGGGATGCTAAGGCAAGGTGCATGGGCAACTGAGCTGGCAGCAGTGGGGCTGATGTGGCTCTGTGTCACTACTGCAGAGCCATCACAGTGTGACGAGGAGTTCTGCCTGTATGAAGAGTTAAATGTAAGTCTTTATGGTGCCATGACTTCATGGTTACTTGGACTTGCATTTCATCCCCCTGTGTGTGTGTGTGTGTGTGTATGTGTATAGGCATGTTTGTGAGAGAGACATGCATGTGCACATGTACACACCTACATTTTTTCACACCAGTATCTGTATCCACACAGGCCCACTCTATAGCTTGCAAAGTAAATTAGACTTAAATGACTCTTTGGAAACAAAATAAATCAAATAGCATAATAGTACCATCTTTTTATCTCATTTGTTCCCATACAATTAGTAGTTTTACTGCCATGTTGTGACAGGTGACTGTGTTTGACCTTTGCCGCTTGGGTGGTTGGCTGGTGCTCAAACTAATGAAGACCCTTAATGGATTGGCTTTTGTGAGGCTGTGAGCGGTGGGGTTAAAGAGAAAATGGTGCCTTAGACAGAGTCCAGAGAAGATCCTTCAATTAAACCTGAAGTCTATTAGCAAAGAAATATTGAGGAGGTTGAGAGTTAGCAATGATTTAACCAGCAAGTCTTCCTTGTGAGTCGTTAAAATTAAGAAAAAAAATCTCCCTGGTTATTTATTGTTGAGTGTGTGTTTGGACTCTTGTCCTCTTGGGTGAGAAGGTGGGAGCAGAGCTGTTGGTTTAGTGAGGCTGGGGCTGTGGGACCCTAGTCCCGAGCTTGTTAGCCCCTCTTTTCCCGTACTGCTGAACTTGCCTTGGACAACAGTTTTAGGAAAAATGAAGCAACAGCAGGAACAAATGGAGAGTGATGCTAGGGAAGATAAAACCAGATCTCTGGGATAAATAAGACTTTTTGGAAATTAATTGTTTTTCTTGATGTAAATAAATTACAATGAAAGAAAGGGGGAACCAGGCAGCTTCTGGGCAATGAGTAAGAGGGCAGTGCGGAGCTGTAGAGCATGAGTAATAAACAGAAGAGGAGGAAGGCTGATGGGGATGCTGGTGCAGGGCAGGCAGGGCTGGACAGAACAGCACAGGAGGGGTAGGATGAGGAGTGTTAGTGCAGGGAGCCAAGGGATGGCTGAGCTGTGTGAGCGCTGGAAGGGCCAGGCCTGACTGGAGCGAAGGGCCATGGTGGCTGTTCTGCTGCTGTGTTAGATATTTCAGCAAAACTCCTGCATGTGGCAGATATGACCTGCCTCCTGGTCCATGGGATCTCGTCCTGTCCCGCAAAGGCTGATGAGCTGGTCTCTGCCCCTTTTATTAGCCTCACTATCAGAACCTAAGTATTTTCCATTCCTCACAGGCTTTCTTCCTTTTCTTTTCAAGATGTGCTGACCTTTCAGCCTTAGCATCATCCTGCAGCAAAGTGTCTGTGACCTTGAGCAGGGCTGGGACTGCCTCTGCCCCTCACTAGTCCTTTGATCAAAACATTGTCCCTCAGGCAAGACAGGTAGGAGATGAGAAGGATCTGATGAGGGAAAGCCTGAAGCCGATTGTGCTGTCTGGAGACCTGCCTTCCCACAAGTCAGCCAACCTCTAGCTGCTGTTGGGATGTCCCAGAAATTGCTGGCATATCTGAGTCTTTCCTCCCCACACACTTGCCTTGCCTCCAAATACAACATAGTTAACCTCAAAGAATTAAGTGTGTCAGCCAGGCAGAAAAAGGCCAAAACTGGCCATGGAGGGCAGGGAATAGTGCCCTGGTTCCCGATATGCCTTATTCACACTAGCCCATGCTGTGGGCTAGTTCAGCATCTTGGTTGCTAGCTCTTCTCTTCCCTGCCTACTCCTTTGTAGAAAGACCAAATAGGATGCAAGCAGTCTGCTCCCAGAAAATATATTTGCTCTGTGCTCCTCCCTTTTGGTGCTGGGAGTACTTTTTTGAACATGCAATATTTTTTACAGTTCTTTCTGCCCCTGCTGCTGCTTCTTGGTTCAGTGGCCTTTCCTGATGGAGCCACAAGTGACTGCATAGGAGGTCAAAACTGAACTTGATATTTGCCATCACTAGGATGACAGTAGGCTTTTGGAGCAGAAGCAGGGGATCTTGAAGGGAACAAACCATCGTGTTTTTAATGTACATTTTCCAGCTTGTGGAAAGTAAAGGAAAAAAGTCAAGAAGCCTCACTGGGGAGTGAATTGGGCTCACTTTAGAGCCTCTTGCTCTGCCTCAGGATTGTGAGGGCACCAAAGTTGGAGAGAACTAGGCCCAAGCTGCTTGCTGTGTATACAGAGGCAGTCTGGATTTGCCTGGTCTCTGACGCTTTCTGGCTATAGGAAGGGGAGCAATTTCACTACACTTCAACTCAATCATCTCATAGCTTTGAAACATGTCTCAAGCATAGTAGAAGCTGTTCTTTTTCCTGAGTCATCCCATGGCAACACCCTCAGACAGGGCGCTCAAACCGAACACCCCACTCGAAGGAACCGCTAGCACCATGGCAGGCTCTCAGAGCTGGACTCCAGAACTGAATGCCTTGAGTCAAGCCCTAGCCTCCATTCCTTCTTCTTCTATTTATTTATCCATGTATCTATCTGTCTATCTATCTATCCGTTGGTTTGTCTGTTTTTACTCCTTCTTCCCCATGGAGCGATTCCTTTCTTTTACTCACACAGCCCCTCTCTTTCTCTGTTTTTCTTTTCTCTCACTCCTAGACATGTGCCTCCCCCCCTCCCACCTCCCCCTACTTTGGGGATAATTTAACATGTTACACACTAACTTTCCAGTAATGGCACTCCGGCTTTTTGAAATTCTGCTTCCCTGTTTTATGGCTGGGCCTCTAATGGTTATCTCGCAGCCCTGCCTCTGGCAATCATGTAAGGAATAAATAGAAGCTGACACAGTAATTTACTTAAATCTTCTCCACACTTTTGCAGCATTTTCCTCCAGAGGATACCCCCGAAACAACAATTATTTGAAATGTCACGCGTTCCTGCCCCTAGGCTACCGACAAATGAACATTAAATCTATTAACAACAAAAAAAATTAAATGTTTACTTTTCCACGAAGGTAAAGGAGAAGCTGGAGAGAGGGAGGGATGTCTCCAATAAATTTCTTCTCAATAATAAAGAGGTGTAGTTAATGTTCTCTCTAAGCAGAGCCAGTTTGCAGCCCATATCCTACGAGGACAGAGATGTGATGCCACAGTACTGCCACACAGCCTTACCAAGGCAGCTCCAATGGCCTTGTTCTTCCAGGCCAGGGAGCTTAGTTTTACATCGGTATTTTTGCAGATTAAATAAGATGGTCAGTGGGTCAGAAGCTGCCATGAAACAGGCTGGTCCCAGCTCTCAGCCTGTCTGGTGGCTAGTGTGTGCTATGGGAATTGGAGGGATGGGAGAGGAAATGTTACCCCCTTGGCAAGGGGAGGTTAAGGGTATATCTCATCTGTTTTACAGAAAGGAAAACTGAGCCTTAGAAAGCTCTATGCCAACATCTTCTAGAAAGTCTAAGCTGGAGCTAAAACACAGCTCCTCCTCATTTCTGGTCTACGCTCCCACCCCTTTGCTCAGCTTTGGTGAGTATACATAAGCAATACTGGGGGTAGGACTGTGTGAAGGTGGACTCAGCCCCTCATCTGGTCCTGATGGAACATGGTGGGAATATGGGAAGTCATTTAATTTGCTGTGGATGAAACATCCCATGGGGATCTGGGCAAACCAGACTTAAGGGCCGGGCTTACAGCACAGGAAGCATTTTCCTGTTCTGCAGATGGGGAAATTGAGGTCCAGAGCAGGTTACAGACTCACCAAAATAAAGTGCCAGAGACAGAAAGTAGTGTCCCAGCTCTATCCTGATAGCTTCATTCTCTCTAGAAAAGACTGTCCCTGTGCTTGAATTTTCCAGCTTATGGCCACTTTGGAAAAGAAAACTTTCCCTGTCCATGGATTTACCAGAAGAATCTCTTGGGGAGCCATTGTGGTTATATGGCCAGGAAGCCCTTTGGCTTTGAAGTTCTCTGTCCATCCCAGTTCAGAGAAGCCAAAAGGACCTGCATGTCTTTCAGTAATGAACTTGTAAATAAAAGTTTGTCATCTGATGCTCAGCGCTGAAGAAAACCAGCAGAAAAATCTGCTCTTCTGTTCTTCCTTTTCCCCTTTTTTCAGCAAGAGGAGCTTGGGTATAGATCTCAAATACCTTGCAGGGTGGCATTTGCTGACATGCCACAGGAACCAATCATTGGTATGGAGTGTGAGCAGAGACCCTGTTATCCACCCCGTGAAGCAGATGTTAATCTGGCCAGGTCTCCCATCCCATTTGCTTGTGCAAAGTGGCCAAGGCACTTTAAACTTTGCCATCACCACTGTTCCCTGCCCCTGCAAGTATATGAGGATATGTCTTTTTTTCCCTGATAGGCTGAGACCCCACCTCATGGCTCTGGCTCTGATTTTTGGAGCCAGCCAGTAGAGGGGAAACCCAGTAGATCTACTGCATTCCAGTCTCAGCAGAGCTAGCTGTCACAGTTCTAGTCTGTTTCTTCATTGCTCTTCTCTTGTGTACATGATGCCAGTCCAAGCAAAGCTGTCCCTTGTGGTTGGTGGCAGGTGGGTGCTTAGTCAGGCATCAGCAGTGCTAGGTGGTTCTTGAACTGAGATCACCTTGTATCAGTGAAAGACAGTGCTCCTGGGCTGGCATCTGCCTGGGACAGTGCCCTCCAGGGTACCTCCTGGCCTCCTACCACATAGGACTGTGCCCTCACAGGTAGTTTATACGGCCAGGGCGTTGAGTACTAGGACAGGGCTTCTGAGTGCCACAATATCCCTTGACCTTTTGTCACTACCTGCTGTGATTCTGTGGGGGACATGAGGGAAGATCCATCTTCCAAATGTGTGTGTGTGTGTGTGTGTGTGTGTGTGAAGGGGGTGAGTTTTGTTCTCTATCAACAATATTGCTGACATCAAAAGGTGTTATGGAAGAGGAAACTATCTCCAAGGAATCAAGCTTCAGACCCAGGAGAACAGCTGCTTTGGGCTATTCTCAGGCTTACTGAGAATTTTTTTGCTCATTGTCTCGCACTGCTATGACTTTGCATGGAGAGCCTGTCCCTTCTGATCCACGGAGAGGGGTTTCTGGGGCTTTTCTGGGTGTTTCCCATTTACTTTCTGCAATCCATCCCTTTGACGGAAAGGGTTGTCTTCTTCCCTACTCCAGATCCAGCTAAGCATCTGAGGATTAATGATGCATGAAGAGCAAGGTAGATGTGTTACATCCATGATCAGACAGCCCCACAACATATATACTCTGTACTGGAAACAGAGCTACTGATGTACAGAGCACAAGCCTGCGACCTGGTCTTAACACAGATTTCCTCAAGGTGCACTATAGATTCTGGAGTATATACTGCAAGTGAAGTCCATCACAGTAATGTAACATATTGATTTAAGAAGTTTCACTGCCTGCCAAAAATCTAAGCACCAAGCACATTCATGAGTTATCCTAACTCATATAAATGCAGTTATGTGGTCTGATAAATTGGGATGGACTCGTAGATAGTATGTATTTATCGATACAGATTAGTGTCTCCTATTATAAATTGCAGGGCCTCAAATACCTATTAGCCTATTGCGAAAAAAAAAGGAGGAAAAAGAGGGAAAGTGGGAAGAGGTTCACCAAACTGACTTGCATTAAGTTTTATTATTCTTCGTGTAATGTCTCCACTTTGATCTCTTCTCTGCCCAGATTCAGATCTCAGCTCCTGATTTCCACCCAGGAAGGTATGCAGGGAAGCTGGGTGTCTGCACTTTTTTTTAGCTTTGTAGCGCGCTCTCGCACTCTCAATTCCGGATAATGCTGGATCGCTTTTATCCAGCCCCTCCTCTTGTCCTTTCAAGTGAAAAGAAGGCTCCTGTGCTCCCCCATCAAAGTTAAAGGAAGGCTTTAGAGAGGAAGGCTCAGCACGCCGGGGCTCTTGAGCCTGTGTTTAATCTCGTTTCCCGTTCCTGTGTGCCTCTGTTGCTTCCCTGCCAGTTTCTTTGTTGCCGAGTTTCTCATTTCCTTTTATTTGTGTGTGCGGGAGGTTGCCAGGCTCGCAGGAATGCAGCTGAAGTCATCTTGGGGAGACGTGTTTCAGGCCTCCGCCCTGGGTTCTACATGACCTGCCTCACCCCTCCGCTTAGCCACCCGGGGCTGGCTGGGGCAGACTCGCCCGGCTGCACAAGGGACGCGAGTGAGGCAGAGGCAGCAGGAAAGAGAGGTGCCCACCTTCTGGCTGCAGGCGGTGTGTGCAAGGTGCGTGTGTGTCCAGCACTACGCAGGGCGTGGAGGAGGATGGAGGTCGGAGGGAAAGGGATTAAGAGAGAGCTCCTTGACCTCTGGGGTCACAGCTGCCGTCTTGCCTGGGGAAGGAGAGCAGAACAACGTGCAGCCTTTTGCAGGTGAGGGGGACCTGATCCGTCTCAGTTCCTGCCTAACCTCAGCTGACCTCAGCACAGTGCCCAGACTCCTGGCCATGTATGCCCTGCTCCAGTGAGTGACGCTGGGCTGAAGGTGTGGCCTCTGGCTTTATGCTGGGATTTGCTCCCAGGAATAATATGCTGAATGAGGTTCCAGAGGGAGAGAGCTTCAATTATGCTGGTCCAGTGGGGGCTGTGACTGTTGCTCCAGAGCTGGATATGGGGGCTCTGAGGATATTCATTGGTTTTAACAAGTGTCAAGAGCAATTCAGTTTATGTTTACGTTTATGCTATTTGCCATTCCTTCAGCATCATGGTATTCAGCTGTGGAGGACCCATCTCTCAGGAAAACTGTAAAGAGGAGGTCCTAGGTGGAATGGGACATGGCTGGAGCATATGTTCAGTGATGCACTTTGTCTCAGCCTTCCTTATATGTTGCTCCTTCCACCAGAAAGAAGAGGCAGGTGGTATTGCCAAGATCTTCACCCCTCCTGGACCATTTGGAGCTAGTATAGCACAGGGGTTGCAATTCACTTTTTCCTGAAGCAGTCTCGGGGAACTGTAACGCCGGCAGCATCCTGTATAAAATCACTCAGTGTTATTAGCCTGTCTGGTAGGCTGAAGAAACCAAGGAACAGGGAAAAGGATGAGACTATGCTCAAAGCTGGACAACTTCTCAACCGCTGCCTTTATTTGAGGTTGCTCCACAGCCTCAAGAACTTCCATAAACTTTCTGGGGTGAATATCTGCTGGTCCAGCTCTTGATGCTAGAGATGGACCTTAAGCCAGTAAAGGAACAATCTCTTCTAGGCCTCTTTGTCCTTGCTGAGTTTCACTTGAGTCCTCAGTAAAGCTTGGCATAGATTTTGATAGTGCCCTGAGTGCACTAATAGGCCTTAATGGCCCTGACCAGCCTCACCTGGGGTCTCCACCCACACACTCTGCCCACGGGTCCAGGAGCCCCATTTCAGCTAAGCCTGGGGCTTTGGTTACTGTTTGAGCCATGTTGGAGGAGTGCTGGTTTCCAGCTGAGGTGCAGCTATGCCTGTGCCTGCTTCTGGAGCCTGTTGATTTGGGCTGACCCATGGACTGACCTACTGGCTTGACCTTGGACCTGCCCTGTCACCATGAACTTGCCTGATGATCTGAATTCTCGGTTGAACCTGGCTGTTATCTGTGGGCCTGCTGTGCTCATCTTCCTCAGGTACTGTGGGACTGTCCCCTGGCTGGTGAGGCCCCTGCCCTGCTGAGTTTGTCGCACTTGGCTACTGGCTCCCCATCCCTTAGGAAACAGCAGGACTGTGCTGCTCCCTGACAGATTTGGAGAGCAGCTGCCTCCCAGATGCTGAAAGATTCCTGAGCTGGGATGTTAGATATAACTAGTAAGACACATTGCAAGGAGCCTGTGAATTCCTCACTAGAGAAGACTTCCCAGTGTAAAGGAGAGTGAAGCCCTGGGATAGTTTTGCTTGGGATGGGCATGGAGTGTTTAGAATTGGTGACTTGTAAAAACAGCCCTACAATAGTTGGGCTCAGTCTTGGTGGAAGCTGTCCTGCTGTGAAGCAGGGAGAACACCTAGATTTTGGTGTCAGATTCTGCTCACAGGCACTGTGAGCAACAGCAACAACCAGAGCCCTGTCCTGGCATGGTCTGGGCTTGCCAGCAGGAAGCACGCTCCTTTTTGATTGTTTCAGAGGCCTGGTTGGGGAACCATGGGTCACGGTCTTGCAGTGCCTCAGTATTTCCATGTTCTCCTTTAGCCCCTGTTCTCCTGGTTTCCTTTGCATCAGACAAGCTCTGTGGGAGAAAGGTGCTTTTGCCAAATGATATTTATGCAGTGACTCTCTAAGGATGTTTCTATCACAATGATTCAGGAGACAAGTCTGGAGCAGGATGTCGGGCCAGACTAACGACTAATCCATGGGCCAGATCAGGTTCATTGAAATGTTGCTTGCTTGTTTTGAGGGGTTTTTCTTTTCTGTTGCAACTTTTACCTCTTTCTTCTATACTGAAAAGTTATTTTTGAACTGGGGAAAACAACCTTTGGAAAAAGGGGAGAGGAGGAGTCTTGGCAATTTCAGAATCATGAAATTGAGCAGGAGAATTGCTTGGAATTAGTTTCAAACCCATATAGATAAACTCACACCATGTAGACAGGTAAGTAGATCCTTCACTTCCCTTGTTTATATATATCTGTACACTTAGGGATCAGCATGCATATTTTTAATATTCTTTTCCTTGGCTTCTGATTTCCAGCTCTTACAAAAGCGGTGGGTCCCACTAATAGGTTGTTTTAGCTGGTCCTGCCCTGTAATGGAGAGATGTGTTATCTGGATTGCCAAAGCCCCAGGAAACCTGCTTTCTGCGACTGTGAATTGCTCATGGACCCTCTGGCTACTAGCCAATATGTCACTGCGCTGATAGCTGCCAAATCTCCCTGTGGCTTTGTTCAAGGAGCACTTGTGTTGCTGTTGTCTCTGCTCTCTCTGGACAGGCCCATGGGGTTGTGTAACTCTCTGAGGTTGTGTAGTATCTACTTGGGAGTAATTGTTTTGGCCTTGCATCTAGAACAGACTGTCAGTCTGCAGCCCTGAAACTCATGCAGGAGACCCAGAGACTGCATCACGTTTCAAGGGGAAGACTGGCTGGTAAATATAATCCAGTGAGCAGGGAAGAGCGTCACATGCAGTAAATACTCTTCTACCCTTTCCTCTGCTGTAGAGGTGCTGTTTCATTCAACTGGTTTAAATGTCTCCACAAAGAAGCTTTCACATTTGCATTTTTCCAGTCTCCCAGCAGGTCAGTTTCCTCCTTGTTTCCTCCAGAATTTCCAGAGCTCTATTTTTTTTTGTAAATGGAAAATGTGTTTTCTTATTAACTAAGATGCCAGGAAGAAAGCTTCTGTTAAACTCAGTGTTTTATCCTTGTGTTAGGAAAATCACTTTTAATAAAAACTTTTCATTGAGAAGTTTCAGCTTTTGCAAAATGTATTTTTCTGATTTTTTTTTTTTTTTTTTTTTTTAATCAACACAATCTTTTTCTTCCTGGTTTTCTTCACTAGACTAAAGTGATATAGGATGAAAGAGCAGAAGGAAAATACATCTTATAACCACTCTGATTCTCCCCTGCTGCTGCCTGGCATCTATACATACTGTGAATTGCAAGAGAAAAGCCAGCTATGGGAGTGATCTGCTGAGAGTTTCAGATTCTCTCTGTTCTTCTCTTCCAGTCCATTAGGCCAGAAAAAGAATGACACTCAACAAGTTTTCTTTCATCTGGAAGTGTCGTCCAGGGATTTCTTCAGATTTTCACCCGAGTTTGAGCTGAAGACCAGTTTCTTGCTTTCAGTCTTCCTCTGCTGGACCTCCATTCTGACTTTCAGAACTGATTTTTGCCCTTATTAATACCTTGCATTCATTAAGGACAAAGCTGGATCAGGCCTCAACACAGGTCAGGTTCCTACTCATGCTGCTGTCTGGATACAACATAGTTCTTATCTGTGACCTAATTATTGCATGGAAAAGGGAGGGGTTTCTGCAGGGATTTGGCCTAGGCCTACTCCTAATCAATACTTGGATTAGTGATCTTGATAATGAAATGGAAATGAACCAGATAAAATCTCTAGGAGGTAGTGAGATGGAAGAAAGTTGCAAATCCTGTGGAGGAGATGGTTGTATTTCAACATATTTTTATATGCTGGAGAAGTAGCCTAAAATCAGGCAGGTGAATATTGGGTAGATGCAAAGGCTCAGCATGGCTCTAAGTAATGGAGTAACTGGTGCACTGCATAGGAGGTTCTGGGAGCGAGGGTGGATCACAAACTGAGTCAGTAATGTTGTACTCTCTCAAAAGAAATACTTGGTTCTGGAGTATATCAATGCCGGGGTAGTGTCAAGGCACAAAATATCATTGCACCCCTCTAGTTTATTGTGCTGGAGTTTTTCTATAATTCTGAATGCTGCAGCTCCAGGGCAATGTTGATCAGTTGGAAAGAGTCAATAGGAAACAACCAAGGAAGGAACACAGAGCTGGAAAGCAGGGCTTATGAGGAAAGATTAAAGGAATCACTTTCTGGGAATGCAGGAGAGAAAATTATGGGTGGAAAATACTCAATTTCCCAGTGTGCCCATAAATGATATAAAGAGGCTGGTAAAAATAATTTTCTGTGCTTAGCCAGTGGTGAGCAAAAATAAACGGGTATACCTATAGTAGAAATGGTAGAAAACCTTTGCTCACTTAGAGGTTGGAAGCACTACCAGCAATTACTCATGTAGCTACTGGGATTTTGGCTGGAGAGGTTTCAGAACATTCACTGGCCAAGGAAGGTCTGGATGCATTTGTCTCAGCAGGATCATAGCATTGCTTTTTCCTGGCCTACATTTCTGTGTTTCTCCCCATCCTTGTCATCTGCCTGACTGCTGACAGCACAGTAGGAACTCCAGAGGGAATTTGTAGCTTCCCTTTTTTTTGGCAGAAAGTAAGATTTTTCTAGGGGCACTTGGGACTCGGTAGGTTGGATGCCTGCTTGTTTGAAGACTCCCTGTCAGAAAGCTTCCCAGTTTTAGAGCTAAAATGTGACACAGTCTTCATGGCAGGTTTTGAGAGCCACCTGGGTTGGAATGGGGACCAGGGTGGGCGTTCTGCCACCAGGCTGGAGAGAATTATATTAGTGAGGCTTTTGGGCTCCGAGTCCAGCTGGAGTTTGACTTGTTTGTTTGGTGCTTAACTGAGCCCATCTCTTATCATGGCCACCAACTTCAAATGAACAGTCATTTTGCAACACATCTTGGTGCCTTCTCTATTCAGGCACCTTTAAGGGAAAACACTAGACTGGGTGCCCTCTTGCAGCTGAGAACCTGATCCCCTGGAGCTGTCCTGGATGTTGCTGATTGTCACCACAGGGGTCTTAGAGCATGTGAATCTTTTGGATCCTCTTACCATCTCACAAGCATGTTCCTGGGGGCTTCAGTTCCCCTGTTCCCTATACGATTGCTCACATTCAAAGGCTTAGACTTTCTGGGAATTGTTTAAAACTGCAATTTTTGCAGCACTGAGCACAGGCTGGCCCTGTTCCTGCTTGTACTCACTGCATACTGATATAATATAGAGGAGGATACATGTTATCTAATAGAGATGGTGGCTGAGCAGGAACTTATGATTCATTATAGTCATGATGTGATTTTGTTTTTTCCCTACAGAAAAAAATGTCAGTAAGAAGAAAAGACTGAGCATTTTTCCTTTTTCCAGTGGGAAAAACTCAGTATTGATGAAAACATGTAGTACAGGATATGTGTTTCCCACAGCTGAAGGCAAAGCAATGGTAACTGGATAAAGTTTTCCTCAGCTGATGCAAAGTGCTTTAAAGTTTCCTGGTTGGAAGGTGCTTGAATATCAAACAGCTTATTACACAGTGTAATGGAGATCACAGCTCCTCTTTGGTGCTGGAAGCATTAAGGATTAAATTGGGACCTCCTAGGGGAGGGAACCCAGGAGACAGGTGTCCCCTGCAGAGACAGGTAGTGCAGCAAGCACGTGGCTTTTCACCAACCACTGGTTCCTCTATTGCAGCCCATGCCACTGGCAGCTCAGTGCTCTCTGCCTCTCTCTGCAACCATAGCATGTGTGGCTTGTTAGCAGCAGCCTGGCAATCAGGAGAGCTTGCTATGGCAGCAGCTGCTTTTCCAGAGCTGTCCCATATGCAATACAGTATGGGAGCTGTTTGCCAAGGTGAGACGCTCCCTGAAACTAGCTGAGATGGAGCCTGTGGGGAGAGGGGGTTGGTCTTCACCAACTGCAAGCAGCTGGAGCAAACTTTGCCTCCTTGCAAAGTGTTTCCACCTTGCACTCCTGCCTGCCCATCCAGTTGCCCTGCTCTCTGATGTGTATGCAGCCAAATACCAGGGAACAGATGGAGGAAGAGCCATCTGGCTTCTACCAAGCTCATTCCCAGGTTAGAGCAGGAGGAGCTGCTGGAACAAAGGACGGCATTGCCTGGAAGTGCCTGGGCTAGGGAGTTCATGAGTACTGTAGGAGTCTTGAGCTTTGCTTCTGCCAAGCTCTTCTGCTTCCTGGCAGTGACTTCTTAAGCTGCAGCATTCACTTGTTTCCTAATAGCAGAGCCATAGGCTCCAGCACCTCCCTCTGGTCATGGGAATCTTGCTGGACTCATGCAAACCACAACCATTTTCCCCAGCTCCTCAGCCCATGTTGCTGGCCTTGTGGCATGACCATATGGGCCACACTCATGGTTGAGAGGCCCTGGTTTTCTTTGGCATGTGTGGCACAGCCAGGCCCTGTGGTGCTGGTTGAGATTTTCCTGGCTCAGGTTCTGCTTCATTCCATGCTAGTGCCACACCGCCTGGCTGTGTGGGGCTAGTCACAAGGGAACAGGGGCTGGCAGAGATGAATAGAGGATGTGAATGGTTCCCTTGGTGCCCTTTTCCCTCAGTCTTGTTTCCCTCTCAGCAGGGGAAAGCAGTCTCTGCGCGGTCCTGTGCCGATTGCATGGGGGAAAGTCATTAAAAAGAATTAAAAAGGAGAGAGAGAAAGAAGGGGGGGAAAAAAAACCGCAACAGCCCCAAACAGCTACAGACTTGAACAAAAGAATGACAGGATGTTCCTGTGCAAAGTGCAGGGCTACCTTTGCCCAGCAGTAAAGGACAACAGTGTTCAGGGATTTACTGGGAGAGGGGGAGGAAGGCCTTGGCTGTATCTGCTGGGGCAACAGTGAGATGATGTGGGGGGGCTGGTTGGGGATGCTGTTACCTGATTATTTGGACAGGCAAAAAAGACTTATCCATCTGCTAAAATAGGCAATGGCTCAGTATCCCTGCTTCTGGGGAGGGAATAGTGTGTAAGATACCCTTCCACAGGGGGACAGTGTCTCTCTTCCCCCTTGCTCTGAGGAAGTAACACCTCTGTCAACAACGAATATGCCCATCTCCTGATGTGCTACTGCTCCAGCCAGGGAGCAAAAAAGTGGGATGGGGCCCTGGTTTCCTCCTGAACTCTAGGGAGGATTTGAGCTCCAAGGGCATGGGGGTGAATCTTGGAAGGCTTGGATTATAACCCAGACTCAGTACCATAGGAGCTTTCCTAAAATAGTTGCCTAAAGTTTGAGTCTGTCTTAAGATGCAGAAATATGGCCTCTTTCAGATGCCAGCCACTCATTTGGTCTAAATCATGACCAGATATCAGCAGTCATCTTGAAAAGATTTCATCTTTGAAGTCTGTATGAATGCTTATTGCTCAGAGTCTTTAAGACACTATGGAGGCTTGTCCCAGGATCCTCGCTGTCTTCCCTTCCCTCAGCTTCTACTTCTCACACCAGCTTGTGCCTAATTGTATATGTCTTCTAGGACTGGGGGCAAGTCAAAAACTTTAAGATGGCAGTGAGGACACTTATTGCAGTCAGACCAGCCTGGAGGCTGGTAACAGAGATGGTAATGGGGCAGTCTGCATGGCAGAGCAGAGTCTCTGAAGAGTTGCTGTATAGCATCCTTCTGAAGCCCTGTGGGTGAAGTTTCTGTGCTGGTGCACTGGGGATCCAGTCCTGGTGTGCTGCTGGGGACCAGCAGTTACAGCGAAGCAGCAGAGCTTTTGGCAGGGCAGTGCCAGGGGTTTGGGCATGTGAGGCTTTCTGCTGAGCTGTTGGTTTTGCCCTGAGATGTATAGGAGGTTACAGAAGACTTCCTGTATATGTCCAAGTACTTTCACAGGCTGACTGTGGCCAGTGAGCCCAGAGGAAGAGGTTGCAGGGCAATTATGTGGGAATGGTTTTGTTTGGCTAAGTCTTCTTTCCCTGGGGATGTGGCAGGGTTTGGGGCCATGAACATCATGGCATATTTAGGTGTTCTTCTGTCATCTTCAGGTTTTAGGAAGGCACCCAGGAAACTGTTATTCTGACTGTGCAAGTCCATCAAAGGTTACCCTGTAATCATTCCAGATATTTGATGACAGAGGAGAGATCTTGCAGGGACCAAAGCAAAGACTCCTGATCTCTGTGGGCATCTTGCCATTCACTTACCTGGATTTGGGACAGGGACAGTCCCTGGTTAAGTTGCTTCTCAAATCAGTGTAGAAACAGTACCATTTCCACTGGCTTTATCTTTGCATACTGGAGCTCAGCTTCAGATGGGTTGGATTTCCTCACCCAAATATTGGCCCCAGGAAAGTTCCTGGACCATTTTCCCATTAGTGTGTGCCAGAGCAAGGGTTCCGTTGAGGCAGTTTGCAGCTGCAGATGTTCCTGTGCATTGGTTACTGAGGCTTAGGCTGCAATGTTATCGTAATCCTGAAATCCAGCATGGTGGCTCCCTGTGAACATCATGGATATGCTCATTTACATCTCACCTGGCATACCACAAGCTGAGGCAGGACCTGAAGGGGTTCTGCTAACGCCAGGGGAGGTTTGGCTCATATACTGAAATAGCTTTAGCTGCTGCGCAAAGTATGCTTTGCATTGGCAGTGCATTTAATAGCTTGCATTGGTTTATTTACATGTGTGTTCTGGCAACTACTGTATATTAACCTGTGTCTTTCCATTTTTGTGCCTAACTGTGCCTCTGGAGGTTTATGTCTATGCAGTATCTGTGTGAAATTGTACCACTTTGATGCACTCACGATCAATACCTAGATCAGTGGCTGATCCTGTGAAAATGTGTGGACCCTAGACATAGGTCAGGTGAGTGTATTTTTCTGGTTTCTGGGATATTTTGTGGTCAGGTGTTGCATTGTTAAGTTGTGCGGTGCATGCCCTCTCCCTAGGGGTGTTTCTGTGGGGTGTTTTGAGGCATTTGCTCTAAGCGTCACCCTGGGGACAAGCAGGGGGAAGGAACACAATTTGTATTTGAGTGTTGTGTGATTGCACTCTCACAGCACCTCAGAGTGAAGGTGCACGATGAACTACATACCTCTGTCCTGTGTGTTTCTCTATGACAATAGTGTGTATATACATATGCACTCACACATACAGGCACACACCCTCCAGGCTCCAGTGCGTGTAGGAGAGTGTGAGAGTGTGTGTGTGTGTGTGAATGCTATTTAAATAAAAAAGAAAGGAAGTGAATCAGGGTCGTTTCCATTTTAATTGTAAAACAGATAAGCACTAAACACTTTGAAAAAGTAAATGACTTGAGAATAATTACTATCTATTACTCTGCGTCCCAGGGGGGCAGTTGGAGGAGCCCAGATGGCTACAAAAATGGGATTTAGCAGAAAATTGAAGACATTATTCACCGTAACACATTATCAATTACCTTCATATCAATTACAATAACCTTACATTAGAAGAAGGGCCAGGAGACTATCTTCAGCCCCCAGCCTGAATAGTAATTGCACTACCCCTATGGATGGTGTGTGTGTTAGAGGGTGGGGGGCACCACAGGGTTGCGCAGGGGTTCTGGCAGCTCCTACTGCTCATGGGGGAGATGATAATAATGGCTCAGGGTCGCTTTCCCTCCCCTCCCTACAGTCACCTCATGGAAGGTTTTTCTCTATCCTGTTTGTGTGGTCTAATGGCTCGAAGGGCAGCTGATGTGGTTCCTTCCAAGAAATTCTGCTTGGCTTGCCATTTGGGAAGTTCTGAGTCTCTGCTCAGAAACTGCTGTTTCGCACCAGTGTCCTCTACACTCTTGTTTCCTCTCCCAGCTGTTTCAGCCAACCTTCTCATTTTCTTAATGGGGGCTGATATGCAATATAGTTCCTCTTCAGTAGGACCTGGGTTTCTGGTGTAGCACCCACTGCAGGAGGTGGGAGCTGCTTCCTCTGCCAGTCCCAGATGGGGGACCAGCTTGTGTTTCCTGTAAATGATCATGGTGTGTGTGTGTTAGTCACACAAGACCTTAGAGATGGAACAGCCAGAGGTAATAAGTCTCTCCTCCCCATCACCTCTTCTGCAGAGATGGGGGAAGGTATCATAGGGGGAGGAGCAATACCAAGGCTGCTTCAGCAGGCTGGTAGCATGGAGGTAGCTCTAAGGACATCTTGTTGCCTGTGGCTGTTTCTTGTTGCCAGCCAGGGTAGCCCTCAGAGCTGGTGGTAGGTCAGTGCTGCTGACTGTGGTTGGATAGTGCTTTGGCTTGACATGGTGTCATTCTGAAACTCCACCTCCTGGATTTGTGGTTGATCCAGCTCGCCTGAGTATTTACACATGCACCATCCGGATCTGGCTGCCATGGCCTCATTCTGTGCTGCTGTCCAAACAGGTTTCAGTGCCACAGCATCCTGGCCTATGCACAAACGTGTATATGGGAGACAAGTGTTTGGACACATCAGGGCACTTATGAGTTAAACTGTTGGTGATAGTCCCTCCAGCCTCCCCCCCTTTCCCAAATATGCAGTGGAGTGTCCAGCGGGTTAGTGCGCAGAGAGGACTAATTGCTATTAAAAGGCTTTAATCTGGGAGATTAGTGCTGGCTCCAGGCGCTGTTTGCACACGAAGGAGACGTTTCCGATGAGATGAACTAGAATTTGTCCCTGCTGTTTTGTTGATAGAAAATCATCTTCCCCTTGGTTTTTCTCTTTATCTCTGTCTCTTGCTTTCTCTCTCTCTCTGATCATTTGCTTTTGCCTCTTAACTCAACTTAGAGGAAGAGCTTTATTGTTTTTAGAGTAGCAGTCCTCTCTGACCTTTGGGGTGGGTTGTCTTTGGGCATGCATGTAACCAGAATCCCCTGCTCCAAAGAGTCTTCCAGGAAATGGATCTTGATCAAGAGAAGTAATGATGAATATATTTTCTTTTTGATTGATGTTGAGCCTCATGTAGGTGAATGAGGTGCCTGCAGAATCCTTCCTGTAACATGGGACAGGCCAGCCCTCTTCCCCAGGGCAAAGACTAAGCTTGATCCAGTGGGAGTAAGAAAGTGTTGTTGCAGCCTTCAAACAGCTTGAAGCTCCCTGTGGAGAAAATCAGTGGGAGGAAATCAAATGATTACATGCGGGAAGGTGTGGTGCATTTCTAGACTACCAGCAGGACCCAGCAGAATGTCACCATTGACTTGATGAACGCTGGATCAAGCTCAGTAGAAACAAATTTGATAACGTCAGACATGGGCCCAGAAAGCCTGTCCCAGGAGCAGACATATTTGACCTGAGAGCACAGAAATCTTTGTTCTATGCTTACTGGAGGATCCAAAACCAGAGGTACTTGCTCTGGGTTCACAGTTGTCAGAAATCCAAGTGTGCCTCTCAAGTCTCGCTATTTAGGCAGATAATTCCTGTTGCCCCTAGTGTCCAGCTGGCATTTTCACAGCATCCTAAGGGAGTTAAGTGCTCAGTTCCCACTAAAAAGCTTAAAGCAATAAATGGGCAGTGTCTACACTCACCATGAGTGGAAGGAGCTGAAGACTGTATACATAAGACGTGTGTGTGAAATCTAGGAAGAGGAAGGCTTAGGTAGAGCCACAAAGTCACATGGCCATTCTGGTCTTGAGAATGGTCAGAAAAAAGCCATGAAAGAGCTGAATGGTAAGTAGGAGTGAGTATTCTCAAGTCAATGAGTAATGACACGTGAAGGCCAAGAATCAAGGGGACAGTTGGATGGGGAGAATGGGTTCAGGACCTGGACCTCCTGTTTCACAAGGACAGAGATTTCAAAGGAGGATGTTTGTTCACAAAGTGCCATGTGCCCTTCTTTCTTGTACAGTCTGAACACTGTGGGCAGCTTTGCTCTTTTGCAGGATGCGGCCAGTAACTTCCATGAGATTGTACCCATGATTATTTTTGCTGTAAGCAGGAATTCTCAGAGATGGAAATTGGGCACTGGGAACAGAAAGGGGAAATTAAGTCACCTCTGTATCCCTCAGGGCAATGTGGCTCTCCAAAGGGGAACGTGGAGCCTGTCATTTGATAAGTGTAGCGTTTTTTAACATTTGAATCGATTATAAAGCGTCACAGTATGGGCCCTGTTAGGGAGGCTCTTAAGTGGGCTGGAATTTTGCATGAAGTTCCCCCTCCTTCCCTCTCTCTCTTTTAACCTGCCTGAAAATCCAAACTGTTATTGTTAGGCAGCAGGATGCCAGACCTACTGCTCGTGTAAATTGCTCCAGTTCCATTGTTTGCCCTTGTGTCATCAAGTTTGCAGATGATGCGGCTGTAACCAGTGTGAGGATCTGGCCTTTAGCGTGTGTTTTTCCCATCTGCTGTCCAGCATGTTAATTTTCATAGAAAAAACAAACTTGCACAGACTGATTTTGAGGAGGAACCCTTTACCTTTTCAAGAGCCAACTGTGAAGCCTCAGGGGCCAGATTCCGAGAAGCAGCTGATGCCAACATCAGGAGGACTTGGAAACTTAGGTCCTGGCACTTTTTGGCTTATGGTCCAATATTGGCAAGGCTATGGGGAGGGAAATGCATTTTAGACTTCTGCATTGACGTGGAGCTGATGTTAAAGATTTTCCTGGAGCAACATCCTTATGTAGAAGGGGACAGACTTGTGAAAAAGGACTGAGCTGAAATGAGCCTTGGAAAAAAAAATCCTCGATGGCATTAGAAATAGATGGGCGGGTAGCACATTTCCATTGCAGTTGTCAGCCAAAAGAAAATACTGATTTCCTTTTAAAAAAATAAATAAATAAAGCAATCAAAAAACTTCAGATGAAGGCAATGAAACCCTCAAATGCTAGCCCTATGGGTGGAAAAGGCACATTTTTATAAGAATCATACAATCTGAGGCTGGCAGACCTGTTTCACAAATAACTGTTACTTTATTAGAAATTCAGCTTATTTTTTGAAAACAAAATTTTGCAAAAATTTTTGTGCTAACCTTATTTGCACCCAGGAAACCTACTCCTTTCCCTGGGCTACTGTGAGCTGAAATTTTTGCAGGTCTTTGATCTTTCTCTTTCTGTCCTGATTGTGTTTTCTGCAGTGAGTCCTGCTGACAAAGTCAAATATAGTTTGAAAGTGTTTCCTGCAGAGTTGTCATTTCCTGGGAGCAAGATCAAGTCACTTGCACTCCTTGAGGAGAATGTCTCCTCCAGACTCTTCCTGGTCCTCTCCATTACAAAATCTACCATCTTGACCTTGCAGTGAACTGCCATGGACTGCTGTGGCCCAGTTATCCATCTGTTGGACAGGATTTTAACCCCCTTATAATGACAACAAATGCAAGAGGTAGGGGAGAGGGTGTCCATTACTTCAGCTGATGTTCTCTCTCGTTCTCTCTCTGCCCCCCTTCCTCCTTCCCTTCCTCCCATTTCAATAGGAGCGGAAGCATGTCCAGCTATGGCTCAAGTGGTTCTTCTTGCCAATGTTCAGTGCTGCAAATATTTACAAGTATTAATAGCCAGACTTCTAAAGATGCCTAGTGAGTAGAAGTCTTGTGTTTGGGGTGCCACGTTGGAGATATTTGAGATTTTTGAAATGTCCAGGCCCAATTTTCTTTTCTTTTCTTTTCTTTTTAAATATCCTATCCAAAACCATCCAGAAGAGCAGATTTACATCATCACACATGACTCTTGCACAGAAGTATTCCTCTCAAACATGGGAGAGCAGAAGGGGAGGGGCACTTGTGCTGATATTTAGAGAAAGCAAGAGTGAATGGTGCAGAGCCAGGCTGGAGACAAGAGACTTAGAAGGGGCATGTGGGGGAATGGGACCACTGCAGGAGGAGGATCCAAAAAAAACAAAGGGATCTGACAGACACTGGAATTGGAAATCTGTGAAAACTCCATGGACACAGGGCAGCAGGGAGCTCACTCAGCAACTAATCCCTTTTCTCTGAGCTGGAGCTATCCAAGGATGGAGTTTGCCTCTTCTAGCCTGCCAGTGGCTTTAGAAATTTTAAGGAAAACCTAAATTAAGCCTGGCCCCTGATGGGTATTCTGCATTCCCAAATCCAATTAGCCAATCATGACTTTTCACTTAACTGCCTTGACTTTAATTGGATCAAAGTAACAACAGGAAGGATAGAAAATTACAGGAATTTAAGTAGCATGCAGGGTGGATCATTGTTTGCAAGCATTGTCCACAGTATTTCTTTCTTAAGACCAAGTCCTGGGTACCTCCAGCTATAACTGGTTCTAGCTGGCAAATCTCAGCTCCTGCCAAGGCACATTTCAGGCCTCAAAGTGGGGGCAAGCACTTATAACAGTAAATCCAGACTGTCACACCAGAGAGGAGCTTAACATTCAACTGTGATCATCTTATCTCTAGCATAGGTTGTAGAATTCAAGCTACAGGGCATCCGCATGGAAAGTTACAGTAGGTGTGGTGGCCCAGCCTGCTGCTTCCCTATGTGTGTGTAGGGCTGGCCAGGCTGTATCAGCTGTTGTGGGGTGGCTGTTACTCTACTTCCAGCTCCCTCAAACCAGACTTGGTCAGCTTGGGGTGAGGGGGACAAAAACAACCACTGGATACTCTAGGCAGCAAAATTTGACTGTGTGATGTCTTCTTTGCCCTTAGCAGTATGAAGGGACTTCTGAATAGGTGAAAGGCCCATGAGTGGCCTTCAGGTCTTTAAAGTTAAGTGTGGGTTTATAGCTATGCAGAATTGAGGCCTTTAGGCAGCAACTTTCTTCTGGACTGTCATTCAAGAATGTAGGGGCTGCACTGAAATGCAGTAACCCAGAATTGCATATTACTGGACAGGAAATAACACCAGCAGATGAGGTTTAGAAGCAAAATCTTGATATCAAGATGATAGTGACAACCCTTTACCACCAGCACAAACTTGGCACTGACAAGATCTAGCAATGACACAAATAACCTAAAACTTCTTTAAAACTAATGTGCCATCAGTTTGCTAACTGGGGTGTGGGAAAGAGTGGACATAGCTGGCGTATCCAAAAAAATTCCTTTTTTTCCAGTGCAATTTGAAGGGAGCTTTTGGAGATCAAAACACACCAAAGGACTTCCGGTCAGTGATTTCTTTTCTTCTGCATCTTCTTGGTCGATGTTGGCGATGAGCAGCATATGATAAAGGTGGCACTCAGCAAAACTTAGGAAAAAAGGGTGGGGGAAAGGGGAAAAATCTTTTACTGATTTCTATACAATATAAGGGACCTCTTTTGCCAAAACAAATTTCATCATACTGCAGGCTACACTCCATACACTCTGACACCAGTTCAAATCCAAGGGATGCCTTGCAGCCTCAATGAATGTTCATCTGGATTTACACAACGGGAACCAGATTTTTGCCTACTGGGACCTGTCAGTGAATGCAAGGTGTGACATAGTCCTTATCTAGCTTGCACACAAGGGACCCTGCTGCAAATCAGGAATGACTTCACTAAAGCCAGTGGAGCTGAACCACCATAAATGAGCAGAATGAGGCCTACGCATTATCCCAGGCTAGTGTGATCTCTTTAACAGGCCCTAATGAATTCGGCTACAGCATGGAGCTATTAATCCCAGTGGAAAGAGCAGCTCACCACTACTCGACCTGTGAATCAAGAGTTTGCTATTAATGCACCAAGCTGCTGTCCTAACGCAGAAGCCTCTATGGCTCCAGGCCCAGAGGGAAATGAGCATCACTCTGGACCAAGCCAAAATTCCAGCAAGGCTCTTCCAGGACTTACAGGTCCAGGTAAACAAAAGGGCTGGCAACAAGGGAAGAAAGGCCAGTGTAATATATGACACACGGGGCCCTGAAATTGTTTATGATGCAAATATGTTTAAAAGCACTGCATTGCCTCCTCTGGGAAAAGGAGCTTAAAATTGAAGTCTAATGATAACAAATGATTGTTAATGAGTTGTCTAAACATAATAGATGGAAAGAATTAAAAGCCTAGAATAAACAGGGTTTCATTAAAGCACAATAAAGAAACAACACAAATTTCATATCTTAAAATAAATGGGCCCTTGTGATCGCACTGGGAGCGGAGGGCACTGAGTTGGGGCGGGAGGATGCCTGGGCTGGGAAGGTAAGTGCTGGCCAGGCCTCTCTGCTCTCCTCTCCAGGCCCTCTCCCTGGGAGCAGGGCTGGAGCCTGCAGGCGGGGGAGGGACGAGCTTCGCCGGTGCTGGTTGGGCCCCACTTCTCCACGGCGCTTACCCACAGGCAGGCCTGTCCTGCAGCACACGAGGAATTCACCTTTTCACCAGCACTCTTCATGTGCTTAAAAGCAGGCGCTCGCTCAAGTGTCCTGCTTAAGCAGCTCTTAGTGCTGTCAGCAGTCTCGGATGGAGGGGGAGACGGGTTTTGTTCGGAGGTGTTTATGGCCAGGTTAACCCTAGCACTGGAAGCCTCCGAAACAACAACTCGGGCAGTTCGCATAGCCCTTCTTTTAAAGGGAACAGCAGCAATTCTCAGTTTCAGGGTCTGTACCTAAGTGAGCCTGCAATAGGCACGAAGAAAGGCTAGTTCAAATCAACTGTACCACAGTCTACAGATTGTTTTTTTTTTTAAGCCCTTAAAAGGCTGATTTTTAAGAACCCACAGACAAAATTAAAGTTGAAAATCACTGCTCTAGAAAAGTGTGCTACTGAGAACGTGGAATTCGGTGGAGTATTCACAAATGGTTCATCAGAGTGCTGGGTGCCAAGAGCACACAGCATATTTCATCTCACTGTGTGTCAGATAGCATATTGTGGATAGATTTCAGACCAAGACTTTATTAAGGATGTGTAAAGAGATGATCGATAATTCCTTGGTGGGCTTATTTCCTAGACTGTCTACATTTGAGGTGGTGACATTATTTATATGTGGTAGGAAAGTTTGAAATTTCAGAGTTGTCTTCAGGGTTAGAACAGACCCTCTATTTCAGTTTTCATTTTAAGTTATTCTCCAGATGTCTGCAGAAGTATTCTGCCAGCTTCTATTAGACGTTGGGTGTCTGATTTAGTTTTCATAATTTTTCATTAAAAGGAAATAAGGGGCAAAAGAGGGGGGGGAAAAGGGTAAAAATGTAGCAAAAAACCCCCTGTCAATAGTTCTTCAGGAAATGTTGCCTCCCTTTTTTTTCTTCCAAAGGACTCTTTTTTTCTTGAGGAATAATAATAATAAAATCTCATTTTTTTTTTTTTATTTCTCAGAGATCTCGTTTGCATTTTGGGAAGGATTGCAGGTTCAGCAGTGTGTATGTGAGAACATGAGGTTTTGTGTTTCAGAGTGTGTCCATGTCCAAGTGTAATGTACTTGTCTTTATTGGTATGCTTTATGATGGATGAATTGCAGATCTGACAGGTTCTTTCTCTGTGTTTGTAAAGCTGTACTGGGCTTGGTACTACCAGGCCCCCATCCTGAGAGACCCAGAAACATTCCTACCCTTCAGTCAGGGCCAGCTCCTGCCTCTTTTGCTCATGTTAATTTGTACTTTACCCTGTGATTGGTTTGTCTAAAGCTTCTGGGAATACTCATGAGCTACGTGATACAAATGCAGGACAAACAAGGCTTGAAAAATCTAGGCAAGAATTAGAACTGTGCAGTGTTTCCTCATGTTAAAATGGCTTTTTAGTGACACAGAGTGTCTCTCTCTTTTTTGGGGGTGTGTGTGTGTCAGATTTTCAAAAATGCACAATTTGGAGATTTCTGTTGAAACTGAGAAATGATCATGTTTTCAGTATAGAGGGGGTTTTTTTGAGAGCGTGAGAAAAAATATCCCCCCTCCTCCTCCTCTCCAAATTAATGAAAACCAAAGTTACCATTTAAATTAGTTTTTGTTCAGGAAAAAATATTGCTTAGCATTTTTACTAATAACAATTGTCGCTATTATTGTGATCATTCTTTTGTTAGTAGTAGTAATACATTTAACTGCTTGTGTGCTCAGGCTTTATGTAGTGCAGTCTGTCTTTCTGAGGGCATTTGGCTGTACGTCTGGGGCACGTGAGAATTTGGGGTCCTGTTGTGCCTGTGACATTGACAGTGCTACATACAGCTGTGCACAGATGCTGAAACACAGTATGAAACTCTAGCAGTGTTTACACTGAACTGCACATGTCGTGTGGGGGGAAAGCACATCTGTGTGTGGGCATGTTGTTCCTCCTTGGCAGAGAGGGTAGCAGGGAGAAGGTCTGGAGGTGGCAATTCTGCTCCATGGCAACCGTTGAAGTTTCCTTCTAGAACAGCAAAAGAAGAAATAAAACTTCCAAACATTTTTTGCATGGCCCAATGACTTCAAAATGCAGACTGATGATTCATATCTGAGCCTCAAATATTTCAGTAAGTATTCTCATAAATACTTGGTCCAAATGGATCCAGCTCCCAAAAAGCTCAATTTTGATAAAGTTTACTATGATCAAATGAAATGATACTAAAACATTTCAGCTGGCTCTAGTGAGGGAAATACAAATGGCAGCTTGAGGCCTGATTTGAGGAGTCTGAATTGCCTAGCATCACGGACAAGCAAAATTCACCCTGTGGTTATTTACACAGGAATGCATGAATCCACTCGGATGTCCGTGTTTAATGAGCCTGCATCCACAGGAGTGTGCCTTACTTTGAGTGGCGTGTGTTACGCCTCAAATGTCTGCATTTGTGTATGCTTAATCAGATAGCGTGAATTTGTCCATCTGGGTGTATCAATGTTGTGTTGTGCTTAATGCAGTGAGGGTGCAAGTAGAGTTGTTGGTTTAATGGGTGGTGTGCAGGTCTGCGAGCAGTGTCCCTCCTCAGTCTCCCTGGCTATGGTCACAACCACAAGGAAACTTACAAGGCTCAGTTAGGCAACACTAGCCCTGTCAGTAAATCACTGTGCAGTTCAGGCTCTTTTTTTTTCCACATTGGACTCCATAGAGAAAAAGACAGACTGTGCTGAGCTGGTCCCATCTGCACCCAACCTGGACAGCAGCTTTATCTTGCCTTGTAAAACTGCAGAGCTCTGTGACAAAAGAGTTAATCTCTGCCTTTGTTTCTCTTCCTCTCTCTCTTCTCTCTTGCAGCGGGACTGAAAGGCAAGATGAGAGCAGATCCATCAGTGTCAGCTGCTTTCAGCACATCAGCACTTTTGGGGGGTTTATTGGGGACTAGCCCATCAGCAGTGCTTCCAAACTGCACGCAGGCTGTGGACAGGCCCCTCCTCCTGTGAAGCAGGCTGCCCGGGGAGCAGCGCCAGGGCCCCGAGTGCTCCTGACCAGCAGCCGGGTGATAAATGACTATGTGAGACATCTCTGTGGCTAGCAAAGTCTGGAGGGTAGGCCCCGGCCAGTCTCCCAAGGAGGCAGCAATGAAACCATATTTATTTCTGGCCATGTGTCCATGTGTGTCTGTGTGTCCGTAATGTCTGAAATAGTACCCTTGACACTCACACAGGCTTCTCTTCCAAACAGAGTAATGCAGAAGGGGGGGTAAAAGAGAAAGAGAGAAAAAAATTTGATTGACAGGTTAATGAAGCAGTTTATAATAGTGATATATGCTATAACCATAGAAACAGCTTGTAAATACCCAGTTGCTTTACACATATAAGCGTGCTCCCATATATAGAATATAGGAATAGGTCTGTGTGTGTGTGTGTGTGTGTGTGTGTGTGTGTATATTCCTGTATGTGAAATGTATGTGCATGTGTATATGTATACTGTAAAGATACAGGAATGCGACATCAATGATGTGCAGCAAAACTAAAGAATAAATGGGAGGTGGAAAGACTAAGCTTCATTAGCTTAGCAGCAATGCATATCCTCTGCCTTTTATTTACTCCTAGGGTTGGAAGTGGAGGGACTGAGGAGCACACATCCCACTGATTTGTGCTCCTAAGGCCTTTAGGTACACTTGAAAATGCTGTATGCATGTGTTTGGGGTTCTTTTCTTAATCTCGGGGTCTCAGGCAGAACAGCTTCAGCTCATTGCCATAAGGCTGGGAAGTCATGTTTGCTCCATTTGAAACTTGGTCAGAAAACAGTGAGGAAAGTGGAATGGAGGTGGAGTTTGGACCCAGATCTAATCCTCTGGCTTGACTAATTCCTCATCACATTCGTCTGTCACCCTTTGAAAAGCTAAATGTATCTGTTACTAGGCAGATATTTCGATGTCTTTGTTTGCCTCTGTATTGTATATATCCGTGGGAATCTCCTGATGTACGCTGGACTGGGGCAGTGACTTACACAACAATCCTTTCTCTCTTTTGTGGTACCTATTAGCAAATATAAATAGCAACATATTGAGCTCTTGTGGATGGGCAACAGTTCTAGGAGCTGAAAAAGCAAGTTCAGCATGACTAAGGACCTTTATTTCATGACTCTGCTTTTACTAGTAAGCCTCAATGTTACTGTAACATATTTCCCTTGAGTTCTTTTTCTACCTTGTCTTAGAGAAAAAGATTAAGAGATTTCTTACATGCACATGAGTGTTAAAGTTACCAGTTCCCAATAAAAGATGTGTTATTTTTGCTTTTGGTTTGTAGCTTTTTCCTTGGAGCCTTTGCTTCCGGAGCGAAGTGATTTCCTGAGGATCTTCCAATCTTTAGATACATTTCTAAGTATCATGATTGTGGATGAAAAAAACAAAGATCCAAGTGTACTGGAAAAGATCAGAACCAGAAGGTTAATAGAAGAAGCTCAACCTACACAATGGAAAGCTGACTTTATGATATTGAAGCTTGGCTCAGACTTGAACACTTGGGAAAATCCTCTGCAAATTCTCCCTCAGAGTATACCATTAAGTTCCTGGCCTCAGGACCTCTGGCAAGAGTTGTGCTGGTTGTTTTCTTCTTTGATGTGAACTCCAAGATAAAAACACTTAAGAGGTCAGATGTGTTAAAAGACTGCTGATGTGACATGTTTGGCACCATAAAAGGAGCGTAGATGCGTATACACATGCGTATCTTGGGCAATGTGCAAATGACCATACCTGTGAGTCTCCAGCCATACATGCTCGTGATGTTGCTACAGCGCCAAGGGTCCTTTCATTACAAGGCAACTAGCATGTGTCTGTCTTGGTCTAGCTCTTGACCAGAGCTCTTGATGAGCTTGTGGTCTGAGGTGCTTACAGGTGAAACAGCTAAGCTGAGCATTTCTGTGTTCATCTTAAAGCTGCAGAACTGAGGTGACTTGTCCCTGCTCACATGCAAAGCTGAAGGCACAGCTGTGAATGGGATGCAGATCTCCAGCATGGTAAACCCATTTTTTAATCTTTCCATCTAGACTGGTCAATTATACTAATGCAATGCTGGCTGAACATTACCCCTTTTCGCTTTGATGAAAACACCTTGTTTCCTGCCATTTCTGTGCTGCTGTTTTCTACTTATCTTTGGCAAAGTCATCTGAGTTTGTAGCTCTGTTGCAAGCAAGTTATTTGGCTTTGAGACATACACTGGGTTGTATGTATCTGCTCCCTCCTGAGACATGGCAGTTCTTGGAATGAGTCTTTGACCATTTTTGCATCCAGATACTCAGCTATCTGTGAATGCTCAGGAAAAAAGACCATTCTTTTTTAAAATGTGAAATGTTATTTCTGCCTTTTTCTAGCAGTATTAGTCATTATTTCCAGTAGTATAAATGAGCACACTCAAAAACATCCACCTGGTTTGCAGCCCACTGAAACTATTGGAAAAACTGCCATGGGCTTCCTACCTTTCTAGAATTGGATCTTCAAAACACAGCTCTCCGTAGAGAGTAGCACTTAGAGAAAAGTCTGAGGAGCAAGCCACATACTAGGAAAGGATTGATGCAAAAGCTTTTTACAGAGTTATGCAGCCCCCACAACACTACGTACTACTGTCATTTCAGTATTAGAGAGTGATCGTGTGGGTTCTAGTGGCCAGGTCCTTTTAATGGGGGACAGAGGTGTGTGGGAATGAGAACCTCTGAACTGTGGTTGGGAAGGCGTGATGGGCAAATCAACCCTGGCACTGGAACGGACCACATTTCGTAGTCGGGATCTTCTAGTGAGGAACCTTTTCCCAGCCGAAATTTGGATGTGTTATAAGCAGCTGAACTGTTGCTTTGCGTCCCCTACCATTGTGGCTTGTGGCTCTCTGCTTGCTGGGCCCTTACCTTCCAGACCCCAGTTACAGGCTACCCCACCTGGTTTGCTTGCAAGTCCAGGGAGGTGCATGCAGAATTTTCCCCTGTGTTTTATTTCTGTCCCTGTGAGACTTTAATTTTTTGAAAATGCCCTTTGCACAGATGCAAATAGCTGCATATCTTGTTTTCTTTAGGAGGACTGTAGCTCTGCAACTGAGTATCTTCTGTTTTCAAGCAGCGTTTGGACTGCTGACTATGAATAGCATCCAGTCCAGCACCCTGTCCTTCTCCAAGATCCCCTCTTCCTCTGTCCTGTAGGTGTAGGATGTGCAGTTGCTTTCTGCAAGCATTTTAACCCTTCTCCATGTGATGGAGAAGAATAAGCTGGCTTAAGCCCTTATGGGAGGAGACTGGGGTGGATAGAAATCAGATTTGTAGGCTAGAGAACGTGTTCTTCCATCAGGGATTTGCCCTTAATTCTCCACCAGGGAGGACTGTTGGGTTCGAGCAGGCTGATGCTGTTGGTGCAATTCTCTGCTCTGCCCCAGAGACAGGGGTGGGAGGTAGGTGTTGGGGAGAAATTGTTTTTGTATGGGAGCAGTGGGTTGAGGGATGGTAGCTAGCAAGGTCTCTCTGCCTTTGGTGGGAAGGAAGAGAGGGTTGCATACAGCAGCTCAGCTGCCTTCTACCATCCAGGCCAGCCAGCCAGATCTGGGAGGTCTTCCTAATCAGCACAGCAAGCTCAGCTTTGCTGCAGTCAGCACTGCTGAGAGCAGAAGCTGGGGAAGGGTGAATCCAAATATCCGGATCACATGGATATTGGCTGGAAATGTTCCACCATATCCGGGTGGCTGCCTTTGCGTGATATTCATGCTCTTCGGAAAATTAATTATTCCCTTCACCAGGCTCCCTGAGCAGGAGGATTACCTCTCAGTACCTGGAGCTCCTCCTGGGGGTGGTGTGTGTGCACATGAGCGCCTATGTCTGTCTGCATGCCCGCTTACTGAGGGAGCGTATGCGTTGTGGCCAGAGAGACGTACAGACGGCCAGAGATCGTGTATGGCTGTAGGCACAGGAAAGGAGTTGCACAGGTGATGCAGAAATAAGGAAGATGCCTTGCTCTGTGTGTGTGCATGCATGCAAGAGGATGCCCTTGGGGATACTGAGTGGTTTTGGATACCAGAGAGAGGAATATTTCCCTCCAGGAGAGGTGAGCTGTGTGCAGGCAGCGGAGGGTCCGTGGTGCCACGTACATGACAATATATTCCTTATCTTTGCCTTTGTGTGTGTACAGAGTATACAACACTCATGTAAAAAAGTGCATTGGGCACACGGGTCTTGTGATGTTTGAAAACAAAACCTTCCCACCCCCACCTAAAAGCTTTCTTCAGATCCTTTAAGGCTTGAGGCAGATCCAGGAGGCCTAATCCCACATGAGGCAATACGGTTTGTGTACGTGATGGGGTCAGGGAGTTTTCCAGCCACAGCTCTGAGGAATGATTTCTCCTGAAAAGCAAAGCTACTTAATTGTAGCTTGAATGTGAGAGCTCCCTGATTGGCTCTGCTAGGCAGCACGGCGCTGAGTTTCAGGCTCGGGGTATTCTTGGAAATTTGTATTATTAATTGAAACCTTATTAATAGCAAACACAGGATGACATTTTACATGGTTTGGTTATGTTCTGTGAGTCATTGATACAACGCAGCCTCAGCCACAAGGCAAGGAAGCTCCTGCTGTAACTGATAACAGAGAAGCAATAACCAGCTCAATTCCCACTAACAGGTCCTAGGGCGACAGGCACAGCCCTTGCAAATGTCTGATCATCTTCTCTCTGGTGGTCGTTCATCCTGGGGTTAAGGGAAGTCTCAGAGGAAAGGAGTCACTGAGATAATAAATCAAAATGCTAGTTCACTTCTGATGGGCTGTGAACTTTGAATCTCCTCCGAATGTCTGGCATCCCCCTTAAAAATAAGAAGGCCTTGAGGTGAGGGAACCACAAAAAAACACACTGGGAAGGCAGTAGCCCCATGTCTAGAGAAGGAGATATGATATTACTCTAGATATGTTGCTTTAGATACCAAAACTCTGGGAGCACTGGGCAATGTGTGGGCTCTCTCGAGGAAGGCTTCAAGTCCCATTCTGCCACATTTGAGATGTGGATCAAGTCTGGGTCTGGCTTATATAGTAGTGGGGGAAGTATGTGTGTGAGAAAGACAATTGACTGTTGCTCTTAATACCCTGCAGAAGTCCTTATTTTCCTCTGCCCAGCTCCATAGATGGACAGTGCCATGAAGCTGAAATTCAAAATGAGACTCCCAGTGAGGAGGAGGAAAAAAAAAAAGAAAAGACCATAGAAGTGTGTTAAGTTCTTAGCATAGTTTTAAACAAAGTAGCATTGTCCAGTCATTGTACAGACAAGGCTGCGGTGGTCCCACCTAGTCCATGTGGGCACCACCATCTTCAAGCAGATTTCTGTAGGCCATGGATGAAGACCAAGAACCTTTCCTACTGCAGCTAGGGCTGGTTATAAGGGTGGGCAAAGCAGGCACACTGTTTAGGAGAGGCAACCCTGTAAGCCACAACCACGGACCTCTAGCCTGTTTTGTCTAGATCTGTGGAGAAATACAAGCTAGTGCAACAAACCTAAATATCTCCATCGACACTCCTGGTTCTCTCTCCCCCTGCACCCCGCTGCTATGTGCACACCCTGCCCTCTCCCCTCTCCTGCAGAACTGCTTGAGTCCTTCCCAGGAGGCATGGTAGTTTCCCCTCGAACTCAGTATTGCCACCAGTGGAGCTTGCTCTTGCTGCTCAGGATCCTTGGGGAGGCCCACAACGCTTGCAAGCTCTGTTTGGCCCTCAGAAAGGATGCGAGAGCTCAGACTTCCCCTGCTGAGGCCTGGCCGTAGGTTGGGGAATTCACCTTCCAGAGCGGACAGAGCAAGGGAGGTGGTGGTGGGAAACAGGTCTGTAAAGATAGCAACGCTTCTTCACAGGAGAGGGCTCAGCTGTGGGTGCCAGCTGGACTGTCCCTTGTCTGTGACAGCCGGGAGAGGCTTATAGGGGCTCAGCATCTGTGCAGACTGATGGGAGCTTTCCCTGAGGACCTCCACAGCTTTTCCAGATCCAGGGGTCTGTGGGACACACTGTCTGTCACCCACAGGCAGTGCTACAGTCCCCCTCTGCAATCGTCAGCTTCATTGTTGGCTGAAGCTGGGTACAAATGAGGTCCTCTCTGCAACTGTTGTAAGATGTGCCGGGAAACGTGGACAGGAGAGCTCTTCTGCTGCTGCTGGACAAGGGAGTGCAGTATTTCCACAAAGGCATTGCAGGCACTGGGAGGAAATTACAGGCCAAACTCTTAAAACTCTCCCACCCTGGTTTAGCAAGAGCCCCACAGCTGTGGATTATCTGATGCCAGCAAAATAAACCAGATGGACAGGCTGGATGGAGAGAGGCCAAGCTGGGATGGAAAGCATGGAGCGCCCTCCTGTCTTAATGGGCTTCTGGAAGGTGAGGTACTGCAAGCTGAAAAGAGCCTTCTGCTGCAAAGCTCCCCCTGTTGAGGTGGTGGGAAATGAGATCTGTGCTTTTTTTTTTCCTGGGCTTCAGCTGTGGCTGCCAGGATCTCCTCTAATGCAAGAGAGAGAGAGGGGTTGTGGCCTTGGTATCTACTGGAAGATGGGATGTTTCCAGGCTACTTTATAAAGAAAAATCTAGACTTGCAGCTGTAAAGAGCAGTGGGCTTGGGAGAAAAAAAAATCCAGCAGCTGTACTGAGAGGGATCGTAGACCGTATGCATCCTAGAGAATGTAACTGCAGATGCCAGTTCCTGTTAGCAGCAGGTTGCAGGAAGATGGAGCCCACCCAGTCTGCAAAGGAGAGTGATGGGTCAGTGCTGCTGGGCAAAATGTGCTGCTTTTGCAAAGGGCCAGGCCTGATTGTTCTTTCAGCCACTGCATCACCATAATTTGCTATCTGGCTGATGGCAAACTGCCTAAAATTCAGATTGGACTCCCACTGTGCTAGGTGCTGTATATACAAGTCTAATGAGATACATGTCCAACAAAGAACTTTCCCCCATGATGAGCAGGACATCATGTTACAGCTGGGTTGTCACAAAAGGCTGTGAGAGAGCCACAGGTGATTCAGACCACTTGTTGTCCAGGTTCCCAGAATCTAGCTTCCTACAGAGCCCCAGGTAAGGCAACCTACACTTGTGTCTACATCTCCCCGTTGGCACTTTAGGCACCCAAACTCTGTGGCCCTGAACAGCAAGTGATCTAAATGGCTCATTCATCTGAGTTTGGGGGCTACAGAAGGTGCCCCAGGACTTTGCATGAAGATAAGACGCACCTGCAATGACACATGGCATCTATATCCGTGCTGAGAACTTAACTTGGCTCTGTCCTAGTCTCACGCCTTAACTCCAGGACTGGCTTTTCTCCCAGCACACCAGCTAGGATGTTTCAAAAGGTAGGGACAGTGTGTCCAGCTCTACAGAACTGCCTACAGGATGCACCAGCATACCTTGAGCTGGGGTATTCCAGCTTTGCTAAGTGATGAGTCTCACACCACCGTGAGACATGAGTTGCCATACCCATCATCAAAAAAAAACCCCATTGAACCTCAGGCCAGTGCCCTTTCAAGCCAGGCCAAGCTGCTTGCGAGTCTGTTTTGCAAGTAATTACTGGACATCCACTACCCTCAATGTGCTGGAAAATCACCCCTGCTGGGAACAGGTACTATCCAGATACATTACACTGTGTTTATGGGGTTCAGTGTGGAGGGGCGGATCCAGTGTGTGCTTGCCAGGGTGTTTATGGCTGTGGGGAAGCATGCCCTTTCTAGGTGTGATCGCCACCTCTGCCATTTGTCCTTTTCTTTCTATCTTTCCATCCCAAAGCAGTCTGGATTGGTTATAGCCCACACATTACAGTGGCCAACCTGCAAAGAGAGAGCCAGAAAAAGTTAATGTGGAGTTCTGGTCTACTCCCAGGATGCATTTGGGCTGCAGCCCATAATGATATGTATAACTGCAAAGGCCTGCCAAAAAAAGCAGGCTGGATTTAATTGAGTCAACACACTGCTATTAATAATAAAATGGCAGAGACTTTGCTATTAATCACTTGTGCTGGCTTTATCACAGGCAGTCTCGGCTATCTGGCTACCAAACAAGACCTTTAAAAAAAATGGTGCAGTGGAAAACTTACTAGTGGGAATACACCTGCTAACAAAATAAACCTTGTAAACAAAATGCCCCTTGCAGAGGAATGTACTTTCCAAAGGGGCAGCCTCTTTGGGCGGCAAATGGAGGTATATCGAATGTCTGTGTCCTGCAGCAAAGTCCTCCTGTTACAAGAGCAGATCAGCTGGAGGATGCACTTGGCAAACGGTGCATCTTTGGAAAAGGTTATTCTTGACAAAGGACTTTGGGGTGGAAATTCAGGGAGATATGAATCCTCCAAAGAGAGAAACGTAAGTGCTGTAGGAATATAAAACAGCCTACAGAGGAATGCATCTGTTACTAGGAAATGGAAAACACTGTATCTGTTAAGGTACTGAACAGAAAAAGAAATGCAAAATAAATAACCCACCTGACACTTAAATTGCAGTCTTCCTTAGGGAGGGCTGGATAAACTGCAGTGCGCGGGGCGGGGGGGATGTGGAGCTCTGCACCCCAAAGTGCATGCCTCCAGCATGGCACGCGTAACTATTGGAGGAGGAGGTGCTGATCTGCACCTGTGGCCCCTGAGGTCCAGCAGTGCCCTTCTTCCAGTGACCTGGCTTGGCCGTGCGGGCAGAAGGGCTGGAACAGGGCTCCGGCCGTTCCCACGCGTGCACCGTATTTGCTCCCTTCATCTGCTCTGGGCACCTTGTGGCCCTCCCGGTGGACCGCACCCCGCTGCCCGGGAGAAAGCCGCAGACTGGCACTGTTTCTTATGGCTGGGCTGTAAGGGCACGCTGCAGGTTTGAAAGACTCCCCTGGCTGAGGTTGTTATCATAGCAAACATGGTAATGGCACTCTCCACTTTTGCTGCTGAGTTGATCTGCGTGCTCTGACTGTGTCTGGGAACGAACTGCGTTGCAAAAGGGTCTGAAATAGACTTGAAAACAGTGCTTCTGACCTGGGAACACGACGTCTCTGTAGGCAGAGCCAAAGGGTATAGAGCAGGTAGGAAAACAAACAAAACAGATACATTATGTTGCTTTGAGTGTGAGACATTGTGAAGCTTAAGAAAAGGGAGATGGAGAAAGATTCTTCTAGCAAACACTTGGAAGGGGAGAATCCCCTTCTTTTCACATCTGAGAATACCAAAGGAATGGATCCTTTCTTCTCTTGCAATTTTCCCTCCTACACAAAGGGATATATTTTCTGTGCACCAATGAATAAAAAAAAAAGTGCGTCTTGCACCAAATAGTCAAACAGAATAAATCTTTTAACAGGATAAAAGGCCTTTTTCTCACTGCTATGAATTAGACAAGGTCCTTAAATGAGTGCACAGATTAGCCCTCAGAAAGAAAGAGAAAAAGGAAAGAAAGAAAGAAAACAACAACAAAATCCCAGAAAAAAAATTATCCACTTCCTGCTGTTTTCCTTTTCTCCCCATAAAGTGAGTGTCTTATCCTCTGAGAAATTCACTTCATTGTTAGAAATAGCCGAAATTGGCTTGCAACTAGTAAAGATGCCAAGAATTTGCACCTTGCTCTGTGACCTAAAGCAAAAATGACATGAACATTGACAAATTTGACAAGGAAATTTGTGCAAAAAACAACTTCTATTTGGCTAGCCAAGCAGCAAATATGTCGGATGATATGCTTTATTAAGCAATCCATTTTTCAGCAATAGCTGCACCATCTGCAAAGGTTAGTGTGCATCAGGCTTTCCACAGAATTTCATCTGCGTCTGCAGCTAGGTGCAACACACGACCACATTTTTCATGTACATACAATTTTGGATGCAAATAGAATACTTGATGAAAGAGGTGACCTTCCGGACTGACTTCCCCCATGCAGTAAAGTCACAGGCACAGAAGCAGCTGAGAGAAACATATCTCTGCCTGGAGGGAGTGGGGAGCAGGAGAGAGGAAGGAGGGGGAAAGGGAGAAATAAAAAGCGGAGAAAACTTCAGGAGAAAGTGTTTCCCAAAGAAATGGTTTGGCACATCACATAGCAGAGACACCGCAGTTGTACCAGCGAAGGGGAGCTGAAGCTATTCTGTTGTGTGGCTGCAGTTCTCTTCTGGATGATATCTATCTCTCCATCTTCCAGTTGTTCTCTTGTTATCTTGTGTCATTCCTGCTGCTATAATATATAAACATCCTTAGCATTTCCCCCTGATCTTTTATTGGTCCCTCTGCCTTCCAGAGATGTCATCTCTCAGGGATGGGCCATTTTCCCTTGTGCTACTGTGGCCCCTGCTGAAGGCTGCTACATCTCCTTCCAAACATCCTTGGTTGTGGAGGGAAGGATGAGGTTTCTAAACTCATAGAGTTGTTGCTTTCACACATTAGCTGGACATATCCATTTTCCCCCTTTTTCTTTGTTTCTTTTTTTGAGGCATTATGGTCCTGCCTCTGTGTTTTCCCAAATCCTTTTCTACTAGATGGATGCAGTCCTTTAGCGTCCTGCCTGCCCTACATTAGGTGGAATCAACTCTGCTCTAGTCCCCAGTCTTCTTCCCCAAGTGTATGCTGTACACACGACTCCCCACGCCTCATTGATAGTTGCTGGTTATAAATTCATGTTCTCAATCCCTACTCGGCTTAGCTGAAGTTGGATGCCATCCCAGTGTCTTGCAACTGTCCCTGGTCCAGTGGAAAGTTTAATCTGCCAGTTCATGGCGTGTCGTCCTATGGGGAGAGTTCAGTTCAGTGCAGCTCCACACTGCACACAGAGAAGCTCATTAGCGGGACATGGTAGTGTCTGATGACACTGTGGTCCAAGAAGGCCTCATTAGGCACAAAATGTTTTCTGCAGCTCTCTGAGATTTCCTAGTAATTTAAGGAATTCAGACATAGTCACCACAGGGGCAGAGATGAAATTGGGGGGGGGGGGGGCGCAAAGATGCACTCTCCAAGGACTATGTCCCGTCTGTGTCTTTTGGAGGAGCAGTCTTTGGACAAAGCCTCCAATTCTTTTTAAGTAGCCTTGGATCCTCACTGCAAAGATGCAGATGTGATAAGCTAGGCCTGGCAGACACACTCTCCCCTGGTTGGCTACTAAGTGGTGTTAAGTAATGAATGTTAAACTTAACAAGGGGGCTTACAGATTTACGTAAGGGTTTTACTGCCTGCCAGGTATAAATGATGGAGCAGCTTTGATCTTTAGGGGGATCAATGCTGGAAATGATTTAAACTAAAGTTAATGAAACTGCTTAAAACTGTACTCTGCAATCCCACAAGCTGAAGAAGCCCTAGGGGTCACTTGACTGCTCTAAGTAAAAATTGTTCACATTTATGAGGGATATCAAATCCCACTGGTGTTCATTGTATTTCCAACTGAATAATAAATGGCATCTTCCAAGAGTCCTACAAGTCCATCCCTACATAGCTTGCAGATCCTACAGTCTGCTTGAGCCACCAAGTTTTTTATCTCCAGCTGCCAAAAATGGCAGAGCTCTTGGTATTTCCATGGGTTTTTCTCATTCTCTGTGCATTTCATGTTCTCCAACCCAGGTCTGATCCCATTACTATTTTGTAAAATGTTGCTTGCTAATGTTGGTGTTTTTTTATTTTGCCATCAAGTGGGACTGTCGTTGTGCTTTGTCCTGGGACTTTGCTGGATAGCAGTGACAAGTAAATGCCATAAACATTAAAATTGCATTGGCTCTGTGTTGGGTTCTGCCACCAATGACCTTTTGAAAGGGGACATCACTAAAGCATGTTTACAGGTTTTATGAGTGGTCCTGTTATGTGTTTGCCCATCCCAGTGTGTCCTAAGAAATTCCCACATCAAGGTGAAAATTCTCATTTTTAATAGAGGGCCTAGTTTCTGTCTCCTGGGAATCTCAGCTGCCTCATAGAATATTATCACAGATATTTCCATTGAGCATTTCCATAATGTCCCAATGTGAATCAGTGGAAGCTGTAGTACACACACTACCTCCTGGGGAGGCTTCTCAGGCATTGATGTAAACAGCAGCTGTGTAACCTGCACTGATTCAGGTGAAGAAGTGGCTCTTTTGTGACAGTCACAGAGAAGTTGCTGGGTTTTACTGGCATCCCTGTATCAGCCCAGCCCATTAGGCTTACAAGGGAGATCAAATTCCATCAGTTAATGGTGTCCACAACTATATAACAAACAGCATCCTCTGGGGTTCCCATGAGTCCTTCCCTACATGCTGGAGGTTCATACCATCAGCCTGAGTCATCAGGCTCTTCCTGTCCAGCCCCCCCGCCCCCCAAAATGGCAGAGATCCTGCTATTGCCACAGGTTTTTCTTATTCCCCAGCCATTTCCTAGAAACCCTTAAACTAGTACCAGCAAGCATGCTATCTGCTTTGTAACAAAACAAGTAGTGTTTCAGTTGGCCTCTCTAGAAATCAGTGATTGGCAGCCACTGAAATTGAATTAGCAGTAACTCACCACTGGTAAAAAGAAGTACTTTTTTTGTTCTTTATTTCAGCCCAGTGCACTGTTAGCCCATGAATCTCCTCAGCACAACAATTTGATGAGGCTGTGATCTTGGAAAGGTACAAAAAGAGATGGGCTATTTCAGATGGATCACAAGGAAAGCCTGAATTATAAAGGTACAAACAAGTCTGGGATGGGATTTGCTGTGCGGAAGAAGCCAGTTGAAAACTGCCAGTGACTGGGAGGAAGTTGCATGAAAATCTTGTTACTTGTACCTTGTTATATAATTACCTCTTGCAGAGTTTGTTTTTTTTTCTGAATTGCAGTCACTGTTGGAGACAGGTTGTGGGCTTAGCCAGACCACTGGCTGGACAGCCTGGTATTTCCTGCATTCTTACTTCCATGGATCCTCTAATATCACTGCCTCCTGGCTTTGTCCTGCTATTGTGTCTCGCTACGAGGATGTTACTATGTCTGAGATTGTTGTGTGGTTTCTACAGAGAGCTCCTACTGGTATTTTCAGAGACCCCTGGTAAACTCCTTACACTCCTGTAACATTTTCTAAATTGCCTGGGGACTGAGGGTCATCTCTCACTTTACGTGGTATAAATTGATAATGACACAATGAAATCCATCACGATGAAATGGCTCCATTTTGATTAAAATGAGAGGAGAATTTAGATCTGTATTTTTGTTGCGGTGTCCCATAAACTGTCCTTACACCACTGCCTTGCTTTGGCAAAGATCTCCAACAGTATTTTGAAGTCTTATCCCATCCCATAAACTTGCCACTAGATTCAGTAAACTCTGTTTTCAGGTGTTTCCTATGTGTTTCCAGGGAGTTTCTTCATGCTTGGTCTTGTAGAAGCCTGTCTGTTCCCTGTGGCTGTATTTTTGTGGGGCCACAACTGTTGTCTTAGAGAAGGAGGGAAGTGACTCACGGAAGAACCACTGCGGCTGGAGTTCATTCCTCACCCACCTATATGGATGTGTGAAGAGTCACTCTGGGGAGAATAACTAGATTCATGTCCTCTGGTTGTGGCTCCTGATTTCTGTCTTTCACTGCTCTGTCTCCTCTGAATAAGGACTAGTCTCTGGTAGCCTCCCTACTCGCTTGAAAAAGATGCCTTACGTCCCTGGACTCCGGGAGAATCAGGAACATCGTGCCTTAAGACTCCTTTGGACCCAAGCCTCTGTTCTCAGCTCGGTTTTTGCTCCCTGGTATCTTTCCCATAGTGCAGCATGAAGTCAGAGCACTAAAGTATTCAGACAGGATAAATCAATGGATGTCTGCTGATTTACACCATTGGAAGATTAGGCCCAAGTCAGGTAGAGAGTACAGCGCTCTCCAACAAGGGAATCTCTTTAAAAGAAACCACAGGCAGGTATTTCAGCCCAGTTAGCTGGGCATCCAATTATGGCTTTTGCTACAGAGAAAAACCAGTTTTTCTGAAGGATACCGGTAGCAGCCTCTTAAAAAAGGAGTTGTGGCCCCTCCCCAGTGACCTTTCCTTGTCAAATGCTACATGCTGTGATGTTCCTACACAATAGAGAACACTCTGGTCTCTGTGTACTTGGCAAAGGAAGAAATGGCTTTTTTAATCTCATTGCATGAATTATTGGCAAAACGTTTGAAGTGGCTCCAAGATTTCTCTCTGACTGACTTGCATTTTCTCAGGAGATTTGTGTAGTTCGGGAGTTTGGAACGTGTAACTGAGTAACTCAGAGAAAGCATTTGCTACCTTTTGAAAAGCTGCTGTGTCCTTGCAGAAAACCACTTCATCTGCTGCATCAGTATTGCTTCGCAGAGGACAAGGCTTGTTGGATGCGCCATGCCAAGTCCCCTCGAAGAATACCTACCCCTCCTGCGGCCCTGGGCGGCCCCTTGGTGCAGGTATCACCTAGTGGCAGTGTCTCCTGCTGACGCGCCTGGGACACTGCCCTTAGCCAAGCTCTGTCCCTGGGAGCAGTGCTGTGCTGTGCCAGGCCCTGGACGAACACAGGGTGAGAGCCCATCTTGGCCTGAATAGCTCGCTGTCTGCAGAGACGGGGCATGAACATGCAGACGGTAGCTTGGAGGCAGTTATCAAGGAAAAGCCGGAGCTGTGATTAGGCCCTGCGTTCCTGCAGCTCCAGCCTTCTTAGCCCAAGGACGGGTGAGGACCACCTTGCGTTGATAGCCTGGCCTTTCCTCTCTGCTCGCCTCCCGTGCTGGCGTGGCTCTGCCACAGGCCAGGCGTAGCTCCCAGGTGCTCCACAGCCCAACGCATCCGTCCCCATTGCTGGAGCGCCTCTCTGGACTCCTGCCGCCCGTGGTGGGAAATGGGGTGTGACCTCTCGGGGATGGCCACCTCCCCTCTTCCAGTGTAAGGCTTCTTTTTGCAAGATCAAAGTGCAGGGAGTGTGCCAGAACCTGCCAAACTGCTGCTGGGGAGACTGACAGGGAGTGACAGAGCCTGAAACCGTCTGGCAGATTGTTTGTTTAATGGGGGAAAATGTTTTCCTGACACTGCAGAGCACTTTGAATAGCAAATGATGTCAATAACACACATTCACCTGTTCCTGCCATGGATTTCTTCTCCCTCCTACGCCGTCCCTTTAGTGCAAGACTCCATTAGCGCCCAGACCGCCGCCAGCCAAACGCCGCGAGCACGTGGCTGATTTGCCAATCAGGGTCGCCAGCGCGAGAGTGACCATGCCGCGGGGGCAGTGATCCCTGCAAGGCTGCCGGGGCGGTAGCTCCTGGGAGCGGGAGACGGGCGCACAATGGCTTCATTCTTCCCCAGCGCTCCCCTCCCGGCCCCTCGCCCTGCCCCGGCTGCCCGCCCTGCCCCAACGTCCTCCCTTCAACTTCGATTCCCTGGGCCTGCAAAGTGGAAAATGAATTGGATCCGAGCCATGTGCTACCCTGCTGTCACCTGGTGTCATTTTTATTTTTCAGGCTGAAATGGCCCCAGAATATTGGCAGCTCTGAAATCATAAGGATATCTAATCGGGTGATTTATGCTGGGAGAGATTTGACTGGGAGCCAGAAATCAGTAGTCACATCCTCCTCCTCCCTAGCCTGGAAAGAAGCTCCTACTTTTGGGGGGGGCTGTGGGGTTTTGTTTATTTTGCACCTGCTGTGGTCTTCTCCTAGCCCCCTTTGCGACTGCCACAAAGCCGTGAGCTCGGCTCCCTGCCTCCCCAAGCCGGTAAATAATTACCTCCCCTTCCCATCTCTGGAATGCGTACATAAACAGCAGAGCCTACCTATGGCTACTTGGCTTGCTGTTAAGTCCTAAATAAAGCTAAAAAAGGATTAATAGCCCTTTGTGATACAACATTAAAAAAAAAAAAAGAATTAGAAGGCAGTTTGTCTTGCACTCCGTCACCTTTGGACCCAGCGAGTGAGCGCGTGGAGTGGTTGCCGCTCTAAACTGCACCCACGGTGCACGCTACAGTAACCCAGAATGTGTATTTCTGCAGATGATTAAATCAATACAATTTTGACAAGACTTGTTGGAACATGCTTCTTTATTTTACGCAATTCCTTCCCCTTCGTCGGGGGCATTTATCACCCTGCCTGCCTGTCAGCTAATGGAGATTGTTCTTAGTCCATACTTGATAGAAGGACGTGGTTATGAAGCATGCCAATACT